>NC_090440.1:1883219216-1883819216 GCF_031143425.1 Pleurodeles waltl | reverse complement strand
CAAACTTTTAAACTCTAAAAGAAATGCTAAACAGGATCTAACACAAGGCCCTAGCAGGTCTTTTAAGAATTTAGAAAACTTTTCAAATTGCAAAAATCAATTTCTAATGACAATTTGGGAATTTGTCGTGTGATCAGGTATTGGCTGAGTAGTCCAGCAAATGCAAAGTCTTGTACCCCACCGCTGATCCACCAATGTAGGAAGTTGGCTCTGTATGTGCTATTTCAAAGTAAGGAATAGCATGCACAGAGTCCAAGGGTTCCCCTTAGAGGTAAAATAGTGGTAAAAAGAGATAATACTAATGCTCTATTTTGTGGTAGTGTGGTCGAGCAGTAGGCTTATCCAAGGAGTAGTGTTAAGCATTTGTTGTACATACACATAGACAATAAATGAGGTACACACACTCAGAGACAAATCCAGCCAATAGGTTTTGTTATAGAAAAATATCTTTTCTTAGTTTATTTTAAGAACCACAGGTTCAAATTTAACATGTAATATCTTGTTTGAAATGTATTGCAGGTAAGTACATTAGGAACTTTGAATCATTTCAATTGCATGTATACTTTTCAAGTTACTGACAAATAGCTATTTTAAAAGTGGACACTTAGTGCAATTTTCACAGTTCCTGGGGGAGGTAAGTTTTTGTTAGTTTTACCAGGTAAGTAAGACACTTACAGGGTTCAGTTCTTGGTCCAAGGTAGCCCACCGTTGGGGGTTCAGAGCAACCCCAAAGTCACCACACCAGCAGCTCAGGGCCGGTCAGGTGCAGAGTTCAAAGTGGTGCCCAAAACGCATAGGCTTCAATGGAGAGAAGGGGGTGCCCCGGTTCCAGTCTGCCAGCAGGTAAGTACCCGCGTCTTCGGAGGGCAGACCAGGGGGGGTTTGTAGGGCACCGGGGGGGACACAAGCCCACACAGAAATTTCACCCTCAGCGGCGCGGGGGCGGCCGGGTGCAGTGTTAGAACAAGCGTCGGGTTCGTAATGGAAGTCAATGAGAGATCAAGGGATCTCTTCAGCGCTGCAGGCAGGCAAGGGGGGGCTTCCTCGGGGAAACCTCCACTTGGGCAAGGGAGAGGGACTCCTGGGGGTCACTTCTGCAGTGAAAGTCCGGTCCTTCAGGTCCTGGGGCTGCGGGTGCAGGGTCTTTTCCAGGCGTCGGGACTTAGGTTTCAGAGAGTCGCAGTCAGGGGAAGCCTCTGGATTCCCTCTGCAGGCGGCGCCGTGGGGGTTCAGGGGGGACAGGTTTTGGTACTCACAGTCGTAGAGTAGTCCGGGGGTCCTCCCTGAGGTGTTGGTTCTCCACCAGCCGAGTCGGGGTCGCCGGGTGCAGTGTTGCAAGTCTCACGCCTCTTGCGGGGAGATTGCAGGGTTCTTTAAAGCTGCTCCTTTGGATAAAGTTGCAGTCTTTTTGGAGCAGGTCCGCTGTCCTCGGGAGTTTCTTGTCGTCGTCGAAGCAGGGCAGTCCTCAGAGGATTCAGAGGTCGCTGGTCCCTTTGGAAGGCGTCGCTGGAGCAGAGTTCTTTGGAAGGCAGGAGACAGGCCGGTGAGTTTCTGGAGCCAAGGCAGTTGTTGTCTTCTGGTCTTCCTCTGCAGGGGTTTTTCAGCTAGGCAGTCCTTCTTCTTGTAGTTGCAGGAATCTAATTTTCTAGGGTTCAGGGTAGCCCTTAAATACTAAATTTAAGGGCGTGTTTAGGTCTGGGGGGTTAGTAGCCAATGGCTACTAGCCCTGAGGGTGGGTACACCCTCTTTGTGCCTCCTCCCAAGGGGAGGGGGTCACAATCCTAACCCTATTGGGGGAATCCTCCATCTGCAAGATGGAGGATTTCTAAAAGTTAGAGTCACTTCAGCTCAGGACACCTTAGGGGCTGTCCTGACTGGCCAGTGACTCCTCCTTGTTGCTTTCTTTGTTCCCTCCAGCCTTGCCGCCAAAAGTGGGGGCCGTGGCCGGAGGGGGCGGGCAACTCCATTAAGCTGGAGTGCCCTGCTGGGCTGTGACAAAGGGGTGAGCCTTTGAGGCTCACCGCCAGGTGTCACAGCTCCTGCCTGGGGGAGGTGTTAGCATCTCCACCCAGTGCAGGCTTTGTTACTGGCCTCAGAGTGACAAAGGCACTCTCCCCATGGGGCCAGCAACATGTCTCTGGTGTGGCAGGCTGCTGGAACTAGTCAGCCTACACAGACAGTCGGTTATGTTTCAGGGGGCACCTCTAAGGTGCCCTCTGGGGTGTATTTTGCAATAAAATGTACACTGGCATCAGTGTGCATTTATTGTGCTGAGAAGTTTGATACCAAACTTCCCAGTTTTCAGTGTAGCCATTATGGTGCTGTGGAGTTCGTGTTTGACAAACTCCCAGACCATATACTCTTATGGCTACCCTGCACTTACAATGTCTAAGGTTTTGTTTAGACACTGTAGGGGTACCATGCTCATGCACTGGTACCCTCACCTATGGTATAGTGCACCCTGCCTTAGGGCTGTAAGGCCTGCTAGAGGGGTGACTGACCTATACTTGCATAGGCAGTGAGAGGCTGGCATGGCACCCTGAGGGGAGTGCCATGTCGACTTACTCGTTTTGTTCTACCTAGCACATACAAGCTGGCAAGCAGTGTGTCTGTGCTGAATGAGAGGTCTCCAGGGTGGCATAAGACATGCTGCAGCCCTTAGAGACCTTCCTTGGCATCAGGGCCCTAGGTACTAGAAGTACCAGTTACAAGGGACTTATCTGGATGCCAGGGTCTGCCAATTGTGGATACAAAAGTACAGGTTAGGGAAAGAACACTGGTGCTGGGGCCTGGTTAGCAGGCCTCAGCACACTTTCAATTGTAAACATAGCATCAGCAAAGGCAAAAAGTCAGGGGGCAACCATGCCAAGGAGGCATTTCCTTACACCAGTGTACATTTTATTGTAAACTACACCCCAGAGGGCACCTTAGAGATGCCCCCTGAAACCTTAACCAACTACCTGTGTAGGCTGACTGGTTCTAGCAGCCTGCCACACTCGAAACATGTTGCTGGCCCCATGGGGAGAGTGCCTTTGTCACTCTGAGGCCAGTAACAAAGCCTGCACTGGGTGGAGATGCTAACACCTCCCCTAGGCAGGAGCTGTAACACCTGGCGGTGAGCCTCAAAGGCTCACCCCCTTTGTTCCAGCACCGCAGGCCACTCCAGCTAGTGGAGTTGCCCGCCCCCTCCGGCCACGGCCCCACTTTTGGCGGCAAGGCCGGAGGAAATAATGAGAATAACAAGGAGGAGTCACTGGCCAGTCAGGACAGCCCCTAAGGTGTCCTGAGCTGAAGTGACTCTAACTTTTAGAAATCCTTCATCTTGCAGATGGAGGATTCCCCCAATAGGGATAGGATTGTGACCCCCTCCCCTTGGGAGGAGGCACAAAGAGGGTGTACCCACCCTCAGGGCTAGTATCCATTGGCTACTAACCCCCCAGACCTAAACACGCCCTTAAATTTAGTATTTAAGGGCTCCCCTGAACCTAAGAATTTAGATTCCTGCAATTTACCGAAGAAGAAGACTGCTGAGCTGAAAACCCCTGCAGAAGAAGAAAGAAGACACCAACTGCTTTGGCCCCAGTCCTACCGGCCTGTCTCCTGCCTTCTAAAGAAACCTGCTCCAGCGATGCTTTCTCAAGGACCAGCGACCTTTGAATCCTCAGAGGACTGCCCTGCTTCAAGAGGAACAAGAAACTCCAGAGGACAGCGGACCTGCTCCAAAAAGACTGCAACTTTGTTACAGAGGAGCAGATTTAAAGACCCCTGCAATCCCCGCAAGAAGCGTGAGACTTGCAACACTGCACCCGGCGACCCCGACTCGACTGGTGGAGAACCAACACCTCAGGGAGGACCCTCCGGCGACTCCGAGACTGTGAGTAACCAAAGTTGTCCCCCCTGAGCCCCCACAGCGACGCCTGCAGAGGGAATCCCCAGGCTCCCCCTGACCGCGACTGCCTGACTCTAAAATCCCGACGGCTGGAAAAGACCCTGCACCCGCAGCCCCCAGCACCTGAAGGATCGGAACGTCAGTACAGGAGTGACCCCCAGGAGGCCCTCTCCCTTGCCCAGGTGGTGGCTACCCCGAGGAGCCCCCCCCCTTGCATGCCTGCATCGCTGAAGAGACCCCTTGGTCTCCCATTGATTTACATTGGAAACCCGACGGGTGTTTGCACACTGCACCCGGCCGCCCCAGTGCCGCTGAAGGTGTACTTTTTGTGTGAGCTTGTGTCCCCACCGGTGCCATACAAAACCCCCCTGGTCTGCCCTCCGAAGACGCGGGTACTTACCTGCTGGCAGACTGGAACCAGGGCACCCCCTTCTCTCCATTGAAGCCTATGCGTTTTGGGCACCACTTTGAACTCGCACCTGACCGGCCCTGAGCTGCTGGTGTGGTGACTTTGGGGTTGCTCTGAACCCCCAACGGTGGGCTACCTTGGACCCCAATCTCAACCCCGTAGGTGGTTTACTTACCTGCAAAAACTAACATTACTTTACCTCCCCCAGGAACTGTGAAAATTGCACTGTGTCCACTTTTAAAACAGCTAAATGTGTTTTATGTAAAAAGTATATATGCTACTGTAATTATTCAAAGTTCCTAAAGTACTTACCTGCAATACCTTTCAAATGAGATATTGCATGTAGAATTTGAACCTGTGGTTCTTAAAATAAACTAAGAAAATATATTTTTCTATAACAAAACCTATTGGCCTGGATTTGTCTCTGAGTGTGTGTTCCTCATTTATTGCCTGGGTGTATGTACAACAAATGCTTAACACTACTCCTTTGATAAGCCTACTGCTCGATCACACTACCACAAAATAGAGCATTAGTATTATCTATTTTTGCCACTATCTTACCTCTAAGGGGAACCCTTGGACTCTGTGCATACTATTCCTTACTTTGAAATAGTGAATACAGAGCCAACTTCCTACATATTTGTATAAAGGGTTCTTGAATAGTAAATGCTTGTATTTCACTTACTCTTCTAAGTAATGTGATAGCTATTAGAAAAGCTACTTTCCAAGTCAGATATTGCATTTGACAAGAATGCATGGGTTCGAATGGTGGGCCTATGAGTCGTGTTAATACAATATTAAGGTTCCACGAAGGTACTGGTGGTGCCCTTGGGGGTATGATTCTTTTTAGTCCCTCCATAAATGCTTTAATGACTGGGATTCTAAAAAGTGATGTTGTATGTGTAATCTGCGGATAGGCAGATATTGCAGTGAGATGGATTTTAATAGAAGAAAATGCTAGATTAGACTTTTGTAAGTGTAATAAATAGCTGACAATGTACTTTGTGGAGGCATGCAGTGGTTGAATTTGATTAGTGTGGCAGTAGCAAACAAATCTTTTCCACTTGTTTGCGTAACAATGTCTTGTTGTAGGTTTTCTCGCTTGTTTAATGACCTCCATACACTTTTGTGTAAGATTTAAATGTCCGAATTCTAAGACTTCAGGAGCCAAATTGCTAGATTGAGCGATGCTGGATTCAGGTATCTGATCTGTTGTTTGTGTTGTGTTAACAGATCTGGTTTGTTTGGTAGTTTGATGTGGGGTACTACTGATAAGTCCAACAGTGTTGTGTACCAAGGTTGGCGAGCCCAGGTTGGCGCTATGAGTATTAGTTTGAGTTTGTTTTGACTTAGTTTGTTGACCAGATAAGGAATGAGTGGGAGAGGGGGAAAAGCGTAAGCAAATATCCCTGACCAACTGATAGTGTATTGCCCTTGGAGTGAGGGTGTGGGTACCTGGACGCGAAGTTTTGGCATTTTGCGTTTTCTTTGGTTGCGAATAGGTCTATGTTTGGTGTTCCCCAGCAGGCGAAGTGATCCTGTAGGATCTGGGGATGTATTTCCCATTCGTGAGTTTGCTGGTGATCGACTGAGATTGTCGGCTAACTGATTCTGAATGCCTGGTTTGTATTGTGCTATTAGGCGAATGTGGTTGTGAATTGCCCAATGCAAAATCTTTTGTGCTAAGAGACACAGTTGTGACAAGTGTCCCCCCCCCTTGTTTGTTGAGATAATACATTGTTGTCATGTCTGTTTTGACATGAATATGCTTGTGGGCTACTAGTGGTTGAAATGCTTTTAATGCTAGAAAAACTGCTAGCAGTTCCAAATGATTTATGTGAAGTTGTTTTTGTTGATTGTCCCATTGACCCTGCATGCTGTGATTGTTGAGGTGTGCTCCCCACCCCATCATGGAAGCATCTGTTGTGATAACAGCTTGAGGCACTGGGTCTTGGAATGGCCGCCCTTTGTTTAAATTTATAGGGTTCCACCATTGAAGCGAGGAGTGTGTTTGGCGGTCTATCAACACTAGATCTTGAAGTTGACCCTGTGCTTGTGTCCATTGCTTTGCTAGGCACTGTTGTAAGGGCTGCATGTGTAATCCTGCATTTGGGACAATGGCTATGTATGAGGACATCAAGCCTAGAAGTTTCATTACAAACCTTACTGTGTAGTGTTGGTTCGATTGTATGTTTGACCTTACATTTTGGAACGATTGGACTCTTTGTGGACTTGGAGTGGCAATAGCTCTTTGTGTGTTGAGTGTTGCTCCCAAGCATTGTTGTATTTGGAATGGTTGCAGATGTGATTTCTTGCAATTTATAGAGAACCCCAGTTTGTGTAGAGTTTCTATAACGTATTGCGTGTGAAGAAGACACTGTTGTTGAGTGTTGGTTTTTATTAGCCAGTCGTCTAAATATGGGAATACGTGCATGTGCTGTCTCCTTATGTGAGCGGCTACTACAGCTAGGCATTTTGTGAATACCCTTGGGGCTGTTGTTATTCCGAATGGTAGCACTTTGAATTGATAGTGCATGCCGTGCATTACAAACCTTAAGTATTTTCTGTGAGAAGGATGGATGGTATGTGGAAATACGCATCCTTGAGATCCAATGTTGTCATGTATTCCTCCTTTTTTAATAAGGGAATCACGTCTTGAAGTGTTACCATGTGGAAGTGGTCTGATTTGATGAAGAGATTCAGTGTTCTGAGATCTAAGATAGGTCTTAACGTTTTGTCCTTTTTTGGAATCAGGAAATATAGTGAGTAAACGCCTGTTCCTTTCTGATGATTGGGTACGATCTCTATTGCTTGTTTTTGTAGTAGAGCTTGGACCTCTATTTGTAATAGGTCTAAGTGTTGTTGGGACAGATTGTGCGTTTTGTGTGGCACATCTGGCGGGAATTTTGTGAATTCTATGCAATAACCATGTTGGATAATTGATAGGACCCATGCGTCTGTGGTAATGTGTCCAGTTTTGGTAGTATGTGGTTAGCCTCCCCCCCACTGCTGACAAGTGTTGGGGTGTTGTGACATTGAAGTCACTGTTTGGTCTGGCTTGGTTTGGTTGTTTGGAACTTTCCCCTTCCTCTTGGGAATTGTCCTCTATAGGAACCACAAAACCCTCACCTTTGGTATTGTGCCTGATAGGTGGGTCTGGTTTGAGAGGTGCAAGGCTCAGATGTTTGTTGCCGAAAACCTCCTCTGAATTGTGGTTTTCTAAAAGGTGCCTCTGACTTGTGGGGAGTAGAGCGCGCCCAAGGCTTTGGCCGTTTCTTTTTTCAATTTCTCAATGGCTGTGTCGACTTCCGACCCAAACAACTGTTGTTGATTAAACGGCATATTCAACACCGCTTGTTGAATCTCTGGCTTGAATCCAGAACTTCTTAGCAATGCATGCCTGCGAATGGTTACAGCCGTGTTGACAGTTCGTGCTGCTGTGTCTGCCTAGTCTAGTGCAGACCTTATCTTGTTGTTAGATATGGCCTGTCCTTCTTCCACTACTTGCTGGGCACGTTTTTGGTGTTCCTTGGGCAAGTGCTGTATGATGTCTTGCATCTCTTCCCTGTGTGCCCTCTGGTAGCGTGCAAGTAGGGCTTGCGAATTTGCAATCTGCCATTGATTGGCTGCTTGTGCTGCCACTCGCTTGCCCGCTGCGTCAAATTTTCTGCTTTCTTTGTCAGGCGGTTGAGCGTCTCCTGACGACTGAGAGTTTGCTCTTTTTCTTGCCGCCCCTACAACCACTGAGTCCGGTGTAAGTTGTTGTGTTATGAACACAGGATCTGTTGGGGGAGGTTTGTACTTTTTCTCAACTCTAGGCGTGATAGCCCTTCCCTTTACAGGCTCTTGGAAGACCTGTTTCGAGTGCTTGAGCATGCCCGGGAGCATTGGCAGACTCTGATAGGAAGCGTGGGTGGATGCCAGAGTGTTAAACAGGAAATCATCCTCCACTGCCTCTGTGTGCATTGCTACGTTGTGGAATGTAGCTGCCCTGGATAGTACCTGCGTATATGCTGTACTGTCTTCTGGTGGTGACTGCTTTGTTGGATAACAATCCAGACTGTAATCCGATACCGGTGCATCATATAAGTCCCATACATCAGCATCATCATCCTGTGTCATCCCAGTATGTGTGGGTGACTGCATTATAGGTGTTCCCACTGGTGACGGTTGTGGTGAGTGCGGTGGGGACGGTTGTGGTGAGAACATTGGTGGTGGAGATTTGTCTCAAACCACTTTTGCCTTTGGTTGCATTTTTGTCTCCTGAAATGCAAAGTTTCCTTTTTGATTTGAGTGGAGGTAAAGTTTGTATTTTTCCAGTCGCTTTTTGGATATGTAACCTCCTTTGAGTATGGTCAGGTTCTTCCATACCTAACTCTTGTTCGAATCAATGTCTTTCCTTGAATTGGCTGGAAAGTCCTTGCTCTTTTGTATTAGAGCTTCTTTTTGCTCCGAGGCCGCTTTTTTCGGTACAGAGGTTTCTGTTACAGTCTTTTTAGGTTCCGAAGATATGGTCCTTGTTTTGGGCGAATCGAACTCTCGGTGTTGAGATCGTTCGTTGCCAGATTCTCGACCGGAGTGGGAAGTCTTCGGCAATTCTTTGGCCTTTTTCGGTGCCGATGTTTGGTCACCTTCCTTTCGGTGGGTTGAGCCATGGCCTGCTGGCGGTGGCGTCCCCATGGCCTTACATTTTTTGGTGTGACCCTGAGTTTTGGACGGGGCAGGTTTACTCACGGTTCGTTGCATCGTCGAGGGTTGTTCACTTTCAGATTCATCCAAGTCCGTTTCCTGGATGGAGATGCTTTCCTCCTCTCCGACGTCGAGCTGTTCTTTCGGTTTCAACGCCATTTGTAGTCTTCTTGCGCGTTGATCCCTTAAGGTCTTTTTAGATCGGAACGCTCGGCAAGCTTCACAAGTATCCCCTCTGTGTTCAGGTGATAAACACAAATTACAGACCCGGTGCTGGTCTGTATAAGAATACTTTGTGTGACACTTAGGACAGAAACGGAAGGGGGTCCGGTCCATTAGTCTGGGACGACAGGTGTGGTCGGGCCGACCAGGCCTCAGTGAAGAGTGGAAGCCCCGAAGGGCCGCCAAAGCGGTCTTGATGTCGGTGCCGATACACTAACACTAACACGGTACCGAACGATAACAATACGTCAAACTTCCGATACTTTAGCTAACTTTCCCGATTCGAAATACGGAGCGAAGAGGAACACGTCCGAACCCGATGGCGGAAAGAAAACAATCTAAGATGGAGTCGACGCCCATGCGCAATGGAGCCGAAAGGGAGGAGTCACTCGGTCCCGTGACTCGAAAAAGACTTCTTCGAAGAAAAACAACTTGTAACACTCCGAGCCCAACACTAGATGGCAGGATAATGCACAGCATGTGTATCTGCAGCTACACATGCCACAGAACATATATATATATATATGTATATATATATGTATATATATATATATATATGCATATATATATATATATATTCCAACAATTTTCTCCTCCATGAAGAAAAGTGCCGAACTCTGGTTAAAAGTGAAATGAGGCATTATTTATTCACAGAAGCAAAAGTTCTTGCATTTCCCTGACGCGTTTCGGCATCTCAGTTTCAGCCTTAATCATAGGTGCTTCAGTTTAAAAATAGCCACGTGATGTAACCCCTCTTTTATATTGTGGCGTTAAAGACACAGAGTCACTTTTAGTTATTCAGTCTTACATGCAAGGCAAAGTTCAAAAGTTCCACTGCCAAAGTGTCAATATTTATTTCTGTCGGTCCGAGTACACTGTATATCCATATTTATCATCAAATTATTGCTCATATTATTTATCGCTTCCCATTTAATCATTGCCACGTTTCCATCGCAATGTTTCTTTCATTTTTAGAGTGCTTGGCAATAAACATCTTCAGTTTACTTGGAAAGTGTCTCTGAATCTCCAATTTCATTTTAAGACACTCTGCAGCTGTTTATACTTGTATGCCTTTTAATTGTAGTCCAGATAACCTGTGCTTTCCTTTTTGCGTGCCTCACAAACACTAATTAACCATCCCTTGCCCGATTTTCATGTTAAACACAGTTCTGTAATTCATTTCGTGGTCGGAATATCCATACCTTTCAATACATGATGTGATAAAAACGGGCGGATCTGGCTTCAAACATATAAATCACCATCAACTTTTCTCCGTATGAAAAGCCTGATCCAAACAGGGCGGTCACAGCACAGAGGGACGAAGAACCCTCTCAAACATTCCAACAATTTTCTCCTCCATGAAGAAAAGTGCCGAACTCTGGTTAAAAGTGAAATGAGGCATTATTTATTCACAGAAGCAAAAGTTCTTGCATTTCCCTGACGCGTTTCGGCATCTCAGTTTCAGCCTTAATCATAGGTGCTTCAGTTTAAAAATAGCCACGTGATGTAACCCCTCTTTTATATTGTGGCGTTAAAGACACAGAGTCACTTTTAGTTATTCAGTCTTACATGCAAGGCAAAGTTCAAAAGTTCCACTGCCAAAGTGTCAATATTTATTTCTGTCGGTCCGAGTACACTGTATATCCATATTTATCATCAAATTATTGCTCATATTATTTATCGCTTCCCATTTAATCATTGCCACGTTTCCATCGCAATGTTTCTTTCATTTTTAGAGTGCTTGGCAATAAACATCTTCAGTTTACTTGGAAAGTGTCTCTGAATCTCCAATTTCATTTTAAGACACTCTGCAGCTGTTTATACTTGTATGCCTCTTAATTGTAGTCCAGATAACCTGTGCTTTCCTTTTTGCGTGCCTCACAAACAATTGTTGGAATGTTTGAGAGGGTTCTTCGTCCCTCTGTGCTGTGACCGCCCTGTTTGGATCAGGCTTTTCATACGGAGAAAAGTTGATGGTGATATATATATATATATATATCAATCAAACCTAGTGGCAGTCGCCACTAGATAGTTATAGCTAGGACTTTTTTATTTTTTACATTTTTATTTTTTTTAACCATAGATGGAGCGTTTTTCGTTTTGCCAATAACTCAGCGGCGCTTGATGAAATTTAGACTTGTCAGTTGAGCAGCTTTCTGGAAAGTTTCGGGGTGATCTGTCAAGCGGGAGCCGAGAAAAAGGGGGGTCCTGGTGGGAAGCTGGTCTGGTGTGTGGGGTACACCTATGGTGTTTGCACCTTCAGGAACCCAGGGCTCTCTTGTGGTAGCTGTAGTGAGCAGTCAAGGCTTATCTAGGAGGAGTGTAAAGCACTTGCAATACCACAGCAGTCACAAAGTAACTTATCACACATGAAAGGTACCATGCAAAAATAAAGGTACTTTATTACATTAACACTGAACTAGATTACTTAAGCCAACTGGAGGTACGTACACACTAGATATACATATAGTAAGTATTTGGAATTAACACAGAAAAACTAAAAGCACTGGCAAGAATTAGCAGAAAATATCTAGGGCCCTATAAGGGGGCCAAACCATATACTGAAATAGTAGAATGCG
The DNA here is from genome assembly GCF_031143425.1 of Pleurodeles waltl. Lineage (NCBI taxonomy): Eukaryota > Metazoa > Chordata > Amphibia > Caudata > Salamandridae > Pleurodeles > Pleurodeles waltl. The sequence continues at coordinate 1,883,807,428 of NC_090440.1, read as the reverse complement.
GAGTTAGGTTTCCCCACCCAAGGATGCGGAATAGTTAGAAGGGAGCTGAGAGAACTCAGGACCTGAAGAGGTGAGTACCTAGGTGACTCCCCGCGACAAGGAGTGCAGAGGTAAATTACCTGATATTTCCAAAGACTAACAAGGGGACTCCGAAAAGGAAGATTAGACAAGGACCAGTCCAGTGGAACCCTACGGTGGAGTTCAGAACAAACAGACCTGCAAGAGAAGGGAACAGAGTCCAGTTCATGAAGGAGTGTTTAAGTTGGGCAGGAGCCACTCCCCACCCTTCTGTGCAGGAGAGTGATTCCTTTACTCCAAGGGAGATTCCTTCTTGCTTCTTTGGTGCAGATGAAGTCTTTCCGACCGCAGAGGATGCACAACTGTGGAAATGTTGCAATTACTGGAAGGAGCTGAAGAAACAATGTTGCAAGGTGAGGTTGTGTCAGGAGTTGCTTACTTGTTTGGTTCCTTTAAAGTTCAGCAGCGGTTCTGGTGGCCAGGAGCAGAAGAGGTTGATGCAGAGGAGTCCTGGTGGTGTCTTGCATGCTGAATCTGGGGACCATCCCGCAATGGAGTCCCTAAAAAGCCCTAACATGGGGCTATGTCACTCTGCCGGGTCACCACCTATCAGAAGGGGTTACTGACATCAGACACCTGTCCTGACCAACCAGATGCTCCCAGGGAACTCTGCACATCCTGTTTCAAAGATTGCAGAATCAAGTAGCCACCTGGAGGAGCTCTGGGCATCACCCCTGGGGTGGTGGTAGACAGGGGAGTGGTCATTCCCCTTTCCTTTGTGTGGTTTTGCACCAGAGCAGGGACCGGGGGGTCACTTAACTGGTGCTAACCGGATTATGCAAGGAGGGCACCAAATGCGCCCGTCAAAGCAAGCCGGTGGTGTGGGGATGCTACCCTATTTCCAAAGGGGAGGGTGTTGCCTCCCCTCCCACAGGAAATCCTTTGTTCTGCCTTCCCTTCCTTGAGCTGGTTGAGCAGCAGGAGGGCAGAAACCTGTCTGAGGGGCTTCAGGAGCGTGGGCTGCCAGCAAATCCTGGAAGACTGATAGGAGCATTGCTGGAGGAGCGCCCAGCAGTGCACAGAATAATGACACCAATACTGGCACTGGTATTGAGGTACGACATGTTTGATAGCATACATGGAACCTGCACCCTGCCCTTTGGACTAGGAGGGCCTACCATAGAAGTGGCTTATAGGGACCTGGTGCAGTGGCCAGCAATGGAAGGGTGCATGCACCTTTTCACGCAGGCTGCAATGGCAGGCAGACAGACAAAGTTTGCATGGGCTCCCATGGGTGCATAGCCCAAGGGGGACCACTAGTGTACCAATGCCCTGGGTTCCTAAGTACCACATACTAAGGACTTACAGGGGTACACAAGTATGCCAATTTTGGGGTGTAAAGGGTACCAAAGCAACCAAATTTAGAGGAGAGAGCACAATCACTGGGGTCTTGGTTAGCAGGATCCAAGTGAAAACAGTCTAAATACACTGAAAAGTTGGGCTAACCCTGCCAAAAAAGTGACTTTCCTACAGTTCCAAAACACTTTTTCCCCATTCTGTGTCAATGGGATTGTTTAAAATTGTGACCACTACTACAGCCCGCACCACTGAATGGAATTACACCAAATTTGGCAGAAATCTAAACCTTGGTCCAGAAAGTACAATTTTTGTGATTTTGTGTAAGTCAGTTCAGTAGTTTTACAGAAATTAGATACACAGGGATGCAGATTCAACTGTCCCCATGCAGATATCGGACTGGCTGTCAACACCCAGAAAAAAAAAACTGGAAAAAAAACAAACAAAAAAACCGAAAAGGGTAGGGACACTCTGAGCCCTTAGCTCTGGTGCTGGGGTTCCAGAGGGACCCCGCCAGGGCTTAAAAGCAATTTTTTTTTTTTAAATGTCCAAACAATCCATGGATTGGGACCGGCAGATTTTTGTTTTTGTTTAAACAGGCGGTTTCCTGTTCTTTTCATCAAGCCCCCTGGTGGGGGCATACAAATAAATAAGGACAGGTGCAAACAGGGCCCCCACCTTCCCGGGACACATTTTTTTAAACAGATAAGGGGTCCGTTTCGGACCCCCGAGCCATGGGGACCACCACACCTCCCTGGGGCTATTTTAGTTGGAGGGGGTGCCTACCGTTCTTCTCGAGGAGCCACTAATGGCCATGTCGACTGTCACGTCCCAGGGATGGCTCCTGCTATGTCCAAGGGTACCCACCCCCAGGAGAAAGCTATTTGCTCTGACTTGGACAGCTCCCACCAACTCAGAGCAAGCCTCCCCCCACCCTGCCAAAAATAATTGGGCTGGGCCCCGGGGGTTGGAGTCCTCGGGCCGAGATCGGCCTGCAGAGAGGGGGGGCCTCGCATGAACGTCCAGGTCTAGTCACATAAGCAAGCAACATTTATGGCACTGGGAGGGGGAGGCTGCTTATGCAAATCTAAACGCTAGTCTGCTGTAGAGAACCAAATGGCTAGACCATTTGTTTCAGTTCGGTGTCCTGTGGAATGGTAGTAGGCCTTGAAAAGCATTCTTCCTTAAAATCTGACAATTCCTAAATCCTTTTAAATTCTGTTGAGAGCTTCTTGTGAGAAAGGTATTTGAAACATAAACCTTAAAATATGCGTTTGAGTTTCCTCTATCATTTTGAATTTTGTATTTACTTTTGTTTTTAAACAATGTTTTACAAAAAAGGACCAACCTCTCGTATAGGCATGCTCACATCAGTTTCTTAAACTTGTCCCTTCTACGGCATCAGACGTGGAGCACCTCAAACAATTTAGATACATTAGTGTGCTTAACTGTAACTTGGGACCTTATGATGTGCAGGAGTACAAGCAAAAGAACAGGAAAATGGGAGGGCAGAGAGGAATCTGCGGTTAGCGCATCGACCAGAAATAGCGTTAATAAAGGTAAACTAACTTGTTTTTGTTGTGGATACTTCTAATCAGATTCTTCCGCTTTAGAATAGATATCACAGCTGTACCTCCCAAAGTTAGTGGAGTCTGAGGAATGAGCTAAGCCAAGGAGGAGTAGGAAATCTTTTGACTAACTTGTACAAAGTCAGTATCTGAATAGGGCCTCCAGTGTCTAATTGTATTAGTATTGAGAGGCAGGTTGTGAATCTGGTTGAAGGACCACTGTCACACCTTTATTCATCTTGTACCACGACATAAGACTGGCGCAAACTGATTTCCAGATCCGAGATCGGTGTAAGACTTGGGTCTGGCAGAGTCGGGAGCAGCACTGGCATGGAAAGAACTGGTGTAGATCTTGGTGCCACAATTGGTAGGAGTCCACAAACAGGTTCCAAGGAGGAAGCCTGCTTTGAGGGGAGGACTTGCCAACTGAAGTCTGATTGGAGACCCCTACAGGTCCCTATGAACCGAAGGAACTGCACAGGAAGTGAGCAGTGTCTAAAAATTCTGCAGCATGGCTTCTTTGAAGGCAGCTTTCTGTTACGGAGTAAACGGTGGCCAGGGATGTGAGGGCATGCTGGCAACAGCTGTGGGACCAGATCAGAGTCTGAAGATAACGGAGGCGACTTCTGGTCTGATTTTCAGTGCCCCATGGGACAGAATTCTGAATGGCTTTCTTGCACTTATGGCACATTTTTTACTTTAACTTTATGGAAGACTGTGCAGAAGAGAGACTTTGCTCTGGCACTACCCCACGAGTAAAAGCAGGAACGGCCCTGCAAATTTGAGCAGGATGCTCCTGCAACTTTGAGCAGGACTGCTGCTTCAAACCGAACCTCTTCTTATCTCTTACACTTTTCACATGACTGAGTAGTGACCAGAGCTCAATCACCTAAGACATACATTGTGCGGGTCAGTGACCAGCATCTGCTTCCTGTAGTTACTGCATGTCTTAGCACTGTTGGATTTGGGTAAGACATTTCCCTAGCAGAAATTTTAGCAGTCCAATAAATTTGGGAGCGTGGCACTGATACGACATAGAAGGACACCAAAAGAAATCAATGGACATAAGGCACAGGATTGGTTTCCATTTGTGGCTTTGGATGTCACTTTGGAGGCAGCGAGAGGTCACTTGAGAGCCATACAGCACCACCTAGTAGCATGTGGGAGCATTGTGGAAGAAAATATCCAGAACCAGTCTGGTAGTGAGAAATATGCAGTTAGAAGCATCCATCTGAAACTGTATTTAATGAAAGTCACAGCAAAAACTCCATATTTGAGAGCACATCAGCATGAACAGCTGAAAAACATAGCACTGTGTGGTAAAGGTTACGATCTACACAGAATAAACTACACTTAAATATAGTACTAAGACATTTAAACCACATGCCCAGAAACACGCTTAGGCAAGGATCTGAACATGGTAAATAAAGTGAGTAGATATCTATTACCATAACATACTGCTTAGTAAGTTCAATACCTGTCACCTGCACTCGAACCCTGTACAAGGAGACACCCCGACTCACCCAGACATGCCAAACATCAGAAGTACAGACATCATCTAAGGTCTAATACCCTTCTTTCTCCTTCCCTTTTCCCAAATATAGCACACAATGAAGACATACCTTTTCATGACAGAGTGGAGCTTCATGGAATGTCTAATGCCACCATTGTATGGACTACAATAGAACCAGCACAGCCTCCAGACAAGCAAGTTCTTGTCGACTCAGCCAGTTCCCAATAAACAGAGCCTCCATGCACAGCACCCAGGACCCCACTCTATCCTGTTTGCTGCAGTACCTCATGGCAATGGTGTTGTCAGTGTGAACATGGATGAGCCTATCCACCCCACTTGATGGACGGTAGGAAGGCATTTAACACCAACCAAACTGCCAGAAACTATAACAGGCTGTCGTGGAAGAGATTCTCTGTAGGAGACCAGAGTCATCTGATCCCTCACCTCCCTCAGGTGACTTACTCAAATCATGAGTGACAAGTCTGTCCCCACTGTCAGCTCTAGGTGGAGTAATGAGATGGCTCTGCTGCTGCTCCACTTGTGGTCAAACAGCCACCACTGTAGGTCTTTTGCAGTTTCCTTTGAAACCTGGATGGAATCTGACAGGTTCTCTTGGTGCTGAGTTAACTGAGAATTTAGATCCCACAGCAGAGCCTGAATGTGCCATCTGGCATATGCCACAAGCAAGATACAGGAGGAAAATAGGCCAAAAAGTCTCAAAGCCACTCTCACGAGACCCATGATTGAAACTGAAGCATCGGCATCTAGCTGGAATATCCTAGACTCGCTCAACTGGAGGGAATGCTCAACTGGAGGGAACGCTCAAAACGGCATGGCATCTAGGAGAGCTCTGAGGAATACAAAGGAGTCAGGTGTAACTTTGGCAGTTTGGTCATGAGTCCCAAAGATTTTAAGAGGTCTGCTGTTGTCTGGAGGTGCTCTACAAATGACTGGGGCGAATCAGCCATCAACAGCCATTTGTAGAGGTAAGGGGAAGACTAATATCCCACCACCTCTGAAGGTTGCTGCAACCACTGACATCCCTTTTAGGAACACTGGTGAGGCCAAGGGGACGCTCAGAGAGGTGGAAATGTTCTTGGCCCAACTTCAACCACAGGTAACACCTGTGGAAATGTGAAATAGGCGTCCTGTAGGTCCAGCACCACTTTGCTGTCTTGAGAATCCAGGGCAGACAGAACTTGGGTCTATGTGAACATCTAGAAATTTGTCCTTTTTCAGGAAGAAATTGAAAGGGTAAAGATAAAAAAAAATAATAATAAAAAAAAAAGGGTAAATGTCCCTGTTCTCCTTCGTCACAACGAAATACATTGAGTAACATCCAGCCCCTATTTCTGATGCTAGGACCCTCTTTATAGCTCCTTTCTCCACAAGGACATGGACGCCTCTGCCACAAATTGGACAACTGATCTTCTGACAGCCACTATGATGAAGACGGAACATGGATCTGAAAAGAATGGCAGAGCATAGTCTTGCAGGGCTTTTTAAGCACTGTTAGAATTGAGATTCCCAGTTGGCTAGGGCAGGCACCTTAGCCAGACAGTAACCACCACTCTAGCCAGGGCAAGGGAGCTACACACCTATTATAAACCGTGCTCACCCCCTTGGTAGCTTGGCACGAGCGGTCAGGCTTATCCCAGAGGCAATGTGCAAAGCGTTTACACAACACACACAACCCAGTGACACAATAAATCCACAACAAAAAGAGACTTCACAATAAGTTATATAAAAATAAACTGTATTGCATAAACACAAAACATCAAAGACCAAAATGAAATGAATCAGTAGTATCCTTCTAAGCAAGCAGTGGTCAGCTCATTAGCATCACTGTAGGAAAGTACCATCTTGCCTGGCATGTTACCCCCATTTTTACTGTATGTATGTCTGTTTTTGCCTATGTGTCACTGGGATCCTGCTAGCCAGGACCCCAGTGCTCATACAGTATGCCTTGTATGTGTTACCTGTGTGGTAACAAACTGTATCACTGAGGCTCTGCTAACCAGAACCTCAGTGTTTATGCTCTCTCTGCTTTTAAAATTGTCACTGCAGGCAAGTGACTAATTTTACCAATTCTGACTAGCACACTGGAACACCCTTATAATTCCCAGGGTATTGGGGTTCCAGGAGATCCCTATGGGCTGCAGCATTTCTTTTGCCACCCATAGGGAGCTCAGACACTTCTTACACAGGACTGCCACTGCAGCCTGAGTGAAATAACGTCCACGTTATTTCACAGCCATTTTACACTGCACTTAAGTAACTTATAAGTCACCTATATGTCTAACCCTCACTTAGTGAAGGGTAGGTGCAAAGTTACTTAGTGTGTGGGCACCTTGGCGCTAGCCAAGGTGCCCCCACATTGTTCAGGGCAAATTCCCCGGACGTTGTGAGTGCGGGGACACCATTACAGGCGTGCACTACATATAGGTCAATATCTATAAGTAGCGTCACAATGGTAACTCCGAAAATGGCCATGTAACATGTCTAGGAACATGGAATTGTCCCCCCAATACCATTCTGGTATTAGGGGGACAATTCCATGCATCCCCGGGTCTCCAGCATAGAGCCCGGGTACTGCCAAACTAACTTTCCAGGGTCTCCTCTGCAGCTACCGCTGCTGCCAACCCCTCAGACAGGTTTCTGCCCCCCGGGGCCTGGGCAGCCTGGTCCCAGGAAGGCAGAACAAAGGATTTCCTCTGAGAGAGGGTGTTACACCCTCTTCTTTTGGAAAAAGGTGTGAAGGGCCTGGGAGGAGTAGCCTCTCCTGGCCTCTGGAAATGCTTTGAAGGGCACAGATGGTGCCCTCCTTGCATAAGCCAGTCTACACCGGTTCAGGGATTTCCCCCCAGCCCTGCTCTGGTGAGAAACTGGACAAAGGAAAGGGGAGTGACCACTCCCCTGACCAGCACCACCCAGGGGAAGTGCCCAGAGCTCCTCCAGAGTGTTCCAGACCTCTGCCATCTTGGAATCAGAGGTGTGAGGGTACAATGGACAGCTCTGAGTGGCCAGTGCCAGCAGGTGACGTCAGAGACCCCTCCTGATAAGTGCTTACCTTTCTCTGTAGCCAATCCTCTCCTCTGTGGGCTATTTCAGGTCTCTCCTGTGGGTATCTCAGGAGATAACAAATGCAAGAGGTCACCAGAGTTCCTCTGCACTTCCCTCTTCGACTTCTGCCAAGGATCGACCGCTGACTGCTCCAGGACACCTGCATAACCGCAACAAAGTAGCAAGAAGACTACCAGCAACATTGTAGCACTTCATCCTGCCGGCTTTCTCGACTGTTTCCTGGTGGTGCATGCTCTGAGGGCTGTCTGCCTTCACCCTGCACTGGAAGCCAAGAAGAAATCTCCTGTGGGTCGACAGAATCTTCCCCCTGCCAACGCAGGCACCAAACTTCTGCTTTACCGGTCCTCTGGGTCCCCTCTCATCCCGATGAGCGTGGTCCCTGGAACACAGGAGCTGGGTCCAAGTGTCCCCGACAGTCCAGTGGCCCTTCTGTCCAAATTTGGTGGAGGTAAGTCCTTGCCTCCCCACGCCAGACAGTAATCCTGTGTACTGCTTGAACTGCAGCTGCAACTTGCGCTGTCCTGGGTTAAAGAGGCAGCCGTCCACGTGCGCCTCCAGCAGAAAATGATGACCCGCCTCTAGGCGACCCCAGCACACCAGGCCCAATCCTCACGCTGCCACAAACGTCCACCCTACCCCAGCGGCATGCTCAGCTGTACGGGTTCCTGGGCCAAAATGAGGCACTTCCTTGAGCTTTAGCTGGGTCATGGCAGTGACTGAACCAATGCAGGTGCCTGCTTGTGCCCCGGGGGCACCAACCAAAGAGTGCATCACACACAACGCTATTGGCGGCTCTCCTTTTCTCCTCCTGTCCGGGGTCTACAACGGTGCAGTGCTCCACATGTGCTATGCCTGGGTCCTCCCCGCTCTGGCCCAGTAGAGGCCCCACACGCCAATCAGGGCCCTACAGGGGGAAAAGTGCAGCGCTCAACTCGTACAAAGATAGCACAAAGTTAGTAGAGTACAGGGGAGGAAGGGGGCACACCACCCAGCCCCAGGGGACAACTGTTAGGTCACAAGATGGTCGGAAGTAGCAGGCCAACACATCAGGGTGTTTGGAGTCCAGTAGCAGTCCTTATTGTGACCTATCAGGTCACAGGTCAGCACAGCATCATGGCAGTCCCAATGGCGGTTTCCTAGCAAGTCCCTCCAGCAGCATCTGGTGCTAAATCCACGCAGTGTTCAAAAACATAGGGGGCACTTCAAAGGAACTTCAGAAGTGCACAACACCCCCTTTCAACTCCAGCCCTGGCTCCAGACAACAGTAGGGGGTAAACCAGCTCTTTGTGCGAGGGAGGACACAGCCTTTACAAAAGCAAGTGTGCCCCACCTCCAACTCTCCCTGCCCAGAAAGGCCACTCAGTATGCAGATGTAATCTTATCAAACTTCCACCCCTCCCTGTGTGATGGCTGTTTGGAAAGTATGTATAAAGCCCAACTGTCACTCTACCCCAGACGTGGATTGAAGCTGCAAAGCGCAAGAGTCATAAGCACAGAAAAATGCCCACCTTCTAAAAGTGTCATTTCTAAAACAGTAATAAAAAAAATCCACCTACTTCAATAAGCAGCATTTCTCACTACCATTCCAAACATGCCCCTCACAGATCAGATATAACCACTCAGACATACGAAAGGGCATTCACAATGCAAACCTAAGAGAAAGGCAGCACTCACAGCAGTGAGAAACCAAATAAGTTGTTTGTACTACTAAGACAGGCTATACAATAAGGCACATGTCCTACCCTCTTACCTACACAGCACCCTGCCTATAGGGCTATCTAGGGCCTACCTTAGGGGTGACCTGTATGTAGTAAAAGGGGAGTTCCAGGTCTGGCAAGTATATTTAGATGCCAAGCCACTGTGGCAATAAACTGCGCACACAGGCCTGGTGGTCGCAGGCCTGAGACAGGTTTGAAAGGCTACTTCTGTGGAGGCGCAAGCTGCACTGCAGGCCCACTAGTAGCATTTAACTTACAGGCTTTGGGTATAAAGAATACCACTGTACAAGGGGCTTAGGGATAAATTAAATGTGCCTATCAGGTGCAAGCCAATCATACCTTTAGGAAGCTGGCTCTGTATATACTATAACAAAGTAAGGTATAGTGTGCAGAGTTCAGTGGATCCCCAGAGGCTTTACAGAGGCTGAAGTAGATAATACTAATGCTCTCTTTTGTGGTAGTGTGGTTAAGCAGTTAGGCTTATCAGAGGGTAGTGCACAGTCAAGAAAGGAGGCACACACTCAGTGACTGATTCCAGGCCAGTGTTTTATGTATAAAAAATATACTTTGTTACTTTATTTCTAGAACCAAAAGGTTCTTTGTTGCAGGTAAATACAGTTTCAAGAATGTATCACTTTTAAGTATCAAGTGCACTTTGTTTAGAATTCACAGGTAAAACAGTTTACAGGTAAATAATACTTTTCAATTTCAAAAGTGGGGACAGTGCAATTTCTCACAGAAAGCAATGCAGTCCCAGGGAAGGAAAAGTAACAACACAAGTTGCAGGTAAGTACTTACTGTAGGAAGTTGGCTCTATATATACTATTTCAAAATAAGAAATCCCAAGGGTTCCCCCTTAGAGGTAAGATAGTGGCAAAACTAGATAATTCTAATGCTCTATTTTGCGGTAGTGTGGTTGAGCAGTAGGCTTATCAGAGGGTAGTGTTAAGCATTTGTTGTACACACAGAGGCAATAAATGAGGAACACACACTCAAAGACTTAACTCTAGGCCAATAGTTTTTTATATAGAAAAATATATTTTCTTAATTTATTTTTAGAACCACAAGTTCAAGATTTGATGTAAGTACATAAATTGCAATGTACTCCACACAAGTAAGTTAGGAACTTTGAATTAGAGCAATAACATATACAGTTTTTATTAAAATGGCAATACGCTATTTTAAAAGTAGACAGTGCAAAAATCAACAGTCCCTGGGGGAGGTAAGTATTGGTTAGATTATGAGGTAAGTAAGACACGTACAAGTCTCAGTTCCTGGGAATAGGCAGCCCACCGCTGGGGGTTCAAGGCAACCCCAAAGTTACCACACCAGCAGCTCAGGGACGGTAAGGTGCAGAGGTCAAAGAGGTGCCCAAAACACATAGGCGCCTATGGAGAACAGTGGTGCTCCTGTTCCAGTCTGCCAGCAGGTAAGTACCTGCGTCCTCAGGGGCAGACCAGGGGGGTTTTGTAGAGCACTGGGGGGAAAGGGGTGGGAGGGACACAAGTAGGCACACAAAACACCCTCAGTGGCACAGGGGCAGCCGGGTGCAGTGTGCAAAGCAGGCATCAGGTTTTGTATTGGATTCAATGGAGGGACCTGGGGGTCACTCTAGCGGTGCAGGCAGGGCACAGGGGGGCTTCTTGGGCCAGCCACCGACTGGGCTACGCAGAGGGTCGTCTGGGGGTCACTCCTGCACTGAGGTTCGGGTCCTTCTGGTCCTGGGGGCTGCGGGTGCAGTGTCTGGTCCAGGCGTCGGGTTCCTTGTTACAGGCAGTCTCGGTCAGGGGAAGCCTCTGGATTCTCTCTGCATGCGTCGCTGTGGGGATCCAGGGGGGTCGTCTCAGGCTACTCACGAGGTCGCAGTCGTCTGGGAGTCATCCCTGTGGTGCTGGTTCTCTGGATCTCAAGCCGGGGGCGTCGGGTGCAGAGGGAGAAGTCTTGTGCTTCCGGCGGGAACAGTGAAGTCCTTTAAAGTTTCAGAAAAGTTGCAATATTGTTGCTGTTTCTTGAGCAGAGCCGCTGCTCACAGGAGTTTCTTGGTCCTTAGGTTCAGGGGAGTCCTCTGAGGCTTCAGAGGTCGCTGGTCCCTGTTGGATGCGTCGCTGTAGCAGGTTTTCGAGTCAGGAGACAGGCCGGTAGGGCTGGGGCCAAAGCAGTTGTCGTCTTCCGTCGTCTCTGCAGGGCTTTCAGGTCAGCAGTCCTTCTTCTTGTTTCAGGTTGAAGGAATCTGATTTCCTGGGTTCTGGGGTGCCCCTAAATACTAAATTTAGGGGGGTGTTTAGGTCTGGGAGGGCAGCAGCCAATGGCTACTGTCCTGGAGGGTGGCTACACCCTCTTTGTGCCCCCTCCGCCAATCCTATTGGGGGAATCCCCCAACTTAAGATGGAGGATATCTAAAGGCAGGGGCACCTCAGCTCAGGGCACCTCAGGGGCTGTCCTGTCTGGTGGTTGACTCCTCCTTGTTTTTCTAATTATCTCCTCCAGCCTTGCTGCCAAAAGTGGGGGCAGTGCACAGAGGGGCGGGTATCTCCACTAGCTGGGATGCACTGGGGCGCTCTAACAAAAGGGGTGAGCCTTTGAGGCTCACCGCCAGGTGTTACAGTTCCTGCAGGGGGAGGTGAGAAGCACCTCCACCCGGTACAGGCTTTGTTCCTGGACACAGAGTGACAAAGGCACTCTCCCCATGTGGCCAGCAACTCGTCTGTTTGTGGCAGGCTGGCAGAAACTGGTCAGCCCCACACTAGAAGTCTGGTTGGTATTCAGGGGGCATCTCTAAGATGCCCTCTAGGTGCATGTTACAATAAATTCCACACTGGCATCAGTGTGCATTTACTGCGCTGAGAAGTTTGATACTAAACTTCTCAGATTTCAGTGTAGACATTATGGAACTGTGGAGTTCGTGTTTGACAAACTCCCAGACCATATACACTTATGGCTACTCTGCACTTACAATGTCTAAGGTTTTGCTTAGACACTGTAGGGGCATAGAGCTCATGCACATATGCCCTCACCTGTGGTATAGTGCACCCTGCCTTAGGGCTGTAAGGCCTGCTAGAGGGGTGACGTACCTATGCCACAGGCAGTGTGAGGTTGGCATGGCACTCTGAGGGGAGTGCCATGTCGACAGTCATTTTCTCCCCACCAGCACACACAAGCTGTGAGGCAGGGTGCATGTGCTGAGTGAGGGGGTCCCCAGGGTGGCATAAGACATGCTGCAGCCCTTAGAGACCGTCCCTGGCATCAGGGCCCTTGGTACCAGGGGTACCATTTACAAGGGACTTAACGGAGTGCCAGGGCTGTGCCAATTGTGGAAGCAAAGGTACAGTTTAGGGAAAGAACACTGGTGCTGGGGCCTGGTTAGCAGGGTCCCAGCACATTTTCAATCATAACTTGGCATCAGCAAAAGGCAAAATGTCAGGGGGTAAATATGCCAAGGAGGCATTTCCTTACACTTACAATCCCAGTTTTCAAGGGCTAAGGTGTCCACAGGGCCAAGTTTAGGGAGACACCAAAAGTGCACCACCAGCAACACGGGGCTGGCCAGGTGTAGAGGTCAAAGTGGGTGTCGGACGCCCAATGGAATCCTATGGAGAAAGGGGGCGCTCGGAAAGAAACAGCTTACAAGAAATTACCTGTGACTTCAGGGCACAGACCTGAGGGGTTTGGGGGCGGGATATATATCAGCACCAGGGGGGTGGGTGCGTGTCACAGGTCAGCACCAAACACACACCCTCAGTGACACAGGGGCATCCGGATGCAGGGTGCAAACACAGCGTAGGGCGCCCAATGCTTTTCAATGGGAGAACCCTGAGGGTCAGAAAGATGCTGCAGGCGTTGTCCAGGGAGTCAACTGAAGAAAACCAACTGCTGGACAGGTAAGTAGAGAGCCCACTGGATGCTGCTGGGCCATTGGTTGGGTTCCACAAGGCCAGGGGGCTGCAGGTGCAGGAGTACATTTAGGCATCAGGAAATATTCACCAGAGCCAGTTGGGGGGGGGGGGGGAGGGGGATAAATCTCTGGATTTAGGCTGCAAACCATGTCTTTTTGGTCAGGAGGGGTCAGCCCAGGATGGACATAAGGTCAGAATCGCCTGGGACCTTCTCTGCACCGGTGGGTCACCTGGACATGGGCCGTAGGCACCGGGTGCAGAGTGGGCAGGACTCGCTGATCCAGGATGGCTGTGGAGTCCTTCTTGGAGGTTTCTTTGTGGACAGGGCCGCTCTCCTCAGGGTTCTTGGTCCTTGGGTAGGCAGGAAGTCCTCTGTGGGTTTGTAGAGGTTGCTGGTCCTGCAGGACGAGTCATCGTCTTGTAGCAGGGTTCTTTGAAGCTGCAGACAGGCCAGTAGGGGTGTTGCCATGTCTTTTGTCTTCTCCGCTGGTGAGTCTCTTCAGTCCTTCTTGTTAGGTCGCCAGGAATCTGAAGAGCAAGATTTAGGGGCGTTACAGGGGTCCCTGTCCCTGAGGGTGCCTACACCTTTCCTGTGCTCACTCCCTTTGGGAAAGGGGGCACATTCTTAACCCTATTGGCTAACATCCTCCAAAGCAAGATGGAGGATTCTGGCAAGAGGGGTTCATCTCAGCTCTGGGCACCCTAGGGGTGGTCCCAGCCAGGGTGGCCCTTCTGGTGTTTACTAATTTTCCTGCCAGACCTGCTGCAAAAGGTTCAGGCCTTGCGTGTGTGGGGAGGGGAATCTCTAGCTCCACTTTAATAGGAGGCCTTTGAGGCTCACTGCCAAATGTTGCAGATCCTCCACCCAGAGCAGGCTTTTGTTCCTGACCCAAGAGAGCATAAAGGCTCTAAACCCATGGGTTCAGAAACTGGTCTGTTAGAGGCAAGCTATCACAGACGTGTCATTTCTACACTAGAGGATTGGGTGAAATACAGGGGGCATCTCTAAGATGCCCGATGGGTACATTGTAGAATAAATCCAGTACTGGCATCAGTGTGGGTTTATTGTGCTGAGAAGTATGATACTAAACATTCCAGCCATGAGTGAAGCCACATTGGAGCTGTGGAGTTCGTAATGACAAACTCACAGCCCATGTACTTAATATGGCGAAACTGCACTTACAATGTCTAAGAATGGACTTAACTGTAGGAGCATATTGCTCATGCAGTTATGCCCTCACCTGGGGTATAGTGCACCCTGCCTCAGGGTTGTAAGGCCCGCTAGAGAGGTGACCTACCTATGCCACAAGCAGTGGTTGGTGGGCATGGTAGCCTGAGAGGGATGCTATGTCCACTATACCTTTTTCTTCCCACCAGCACAGAATTTGCAATGGAAGTGTGCATGTGCTTGGTGAGGGGTCCCTTAGGTTGGCAAAATACATGCTGCAGCCCTTGTGGACCCTCCCTGGTCACAGAGCCCTTGGAACCACTGGTACCATTCACAAGGGACTTAGAAGTGTGCCTGGGGTGTGCCAATTGTGGGAACAATTGTACAGTTTAGGGAAAGAATACTGGTACTCGGGCTTCGTTTGCAGAATCCCAGCACACTCTCAGTCAAACCAGCATCTATATCAGGCACAAAAGTGGGGGGGTAACCATGCCAAAAAGGGGCACTTTCCTACAGGAGGGAGTAACCCCTTCAGTTTATTTGAAAATCCCACTTGTCTGACATGATGGACTTCCAGCGAACTAGGTTATGGCAAATCCTGCCTCCGACTGGTCTCTGGTGGGGAGCCGTCAGACTGGGAAAGTTTGGAAGCAGCTGTGGGCGGGGGTATGGGGAATGGGGGCAATGGGATTGAATGCAGTGGACTGGCTGGACTGCTGGCTCCCTGAACCATCAGGATGGCGGAGACCAGGTTAGAAAGCATGTGTGGCACGGGGGCTAGAGGGGCACAGACGTGGTGGGGTGCACCTTCCGTAGCCACGAAAGGGGTGAAAATCAGACTGAAGGGGCAAAGGGCAGCCACAAGGCCCAAGGACCTGGCCATTGCACAAAACTACTTTAAGCTCTCAAGGATAGAGTCTACTTTATCTCTGAAAAGATGGGTGCCATCAAAGGGCATGTCCATCAGTATAGTTTAGATATCCCCCGAAAAGCTAGACGTCCTCAACCAGGCCACTGGCGACGCAACTGCTCTGCCCAGTGAGTTGATCGTGTCCAGCCCACATCTGATTGTGAACTTCGGTGTGTATCTCCCATCAGCAACAGCTTGGGAGAGAATGACCCGAGCCTACTCTGGGACCTGAGGCAGGCATGTGCTGTTCACGGACCGCAAATGCCAGGCTGGAGGAAGAAAACAACATCTTCCAAAGTTGGTCAAGCCTCTTTGATTCCCTATCTGGGGGTGCAGAAGGGAATACGCCCTGGGACGTAGAGGCTTGGATAACCAAGCTCTCAAGGGTGGGGTGTTGCGGCAGGAACACTGAATCATTTGGAGCAG
Organism: Pleurodeles waltl; assembly: GCF_031143425.1. Taxonomy (NCBI): domain Eukaryota; kingdom Metazoa; phylum Chordata; class Amphibia; order Caudata; family Salamandridae; genus Pleurodeles; species Pleurodeles waltl. The sequence continues at coordinate 1,883,791,774 of NC_090440.1, read as the reverse complement.
GTCTATGGTGGCAGGGAATTGTCCTGTTCACAGTAGCCTCTGTGCTCGGTTTGGACTAGGTACCCAGCAGGACATCTGTAAGGGCTTCATTAAAGGGCAAAAGAGGTTGAGAGGATGAAGCCCCAGGCTCAAGCACCTGTGTCAGAAGGTTAGTCCCGACTGCCACTGAAGGTAGCTCGAGGTCCAGGACCTCAGTCGCTCTCCTCGAACCACCACTAAATAGGATGCTCCCTCCTCTGTAGCCATGGTAGGGGGAGAAACCATGCCATTGTCAGGGGAAGTATCTAGACCACTGGCCTCACCCAGGTCCATCTGCCAATTCATAGGGTCTTGGAGCTGGTATTTTAAAGGGGGCCAGCGACCCCACCCATCCCTCACTGTATGGCACTGGCTCTCTATATATATAGGTGTAGGAAGTTGGCTCTGTATGCACTATTTCAAAGTAAGGAATAGTATGCACAGAGTCCAAGGGTTCCCCTTAGAGGTAAGATAGTGGCAAAAAAGAGATAACACTAATGCTCTATTTTGTGGTAGTGTGGTCGAGTAGTAGGCTTATCAAAGGAGTAGTGTTAAGCATTTGTTGTACAAACACAGGCAATAATGAGGAACACACACTCAGAGACAATTCCAGGCCAATAGGTTTTTGTATAGAAAAATATATTTTCTTAGTTTATTTTAGGAACCACAGGTTCAAATTCTACATGTTATATCTCATTTGAAAGGTATTGCAGGTAAGTACTTTAGGAACTTTGAATAATCACAATAGCATATATACGTTTTACATAAAACACATATAGCTATTTTATAAGTGGACACAGTGCAATTTTCAACAGTTCCTGGGGGAGGTAAGTTATTGTTAGTTCTTGCAGGTAAGTAAACCACCTACGGGGTTCAAATTGGGGTCCAAGGTAGCCCACCGAGGGGGGTTCAGAGCAACCCCAAAGTCACCACACCAGCAGCTCAGGGCCGGTCAGGTGCAGAGTTCCAAGTGGTGCCCAAAACACATAGGCTTCAATGGAGAAGGGGGTGCCCCGGTTCCAGTCTGCCAGCAGGTAAGTACCCACGTCTTCGGAGGGCAGACCAGGGGGGTTTTGTAGGGCACCGGGGGGGGGACACAAGTCAGCCCAGAAAGTACACCCTCAGCAGCACTGGGACAGCCGGGTGCAGTGTGCAAACAAGCGTCGGGTTTTCAATAGGTTTCAATGGGAGACCAAGGGGTCTCTTCAGCGATGCAGGCAGGCAAGGGGGGGGCTCCTCGGGGTAGCCACCACCTGGGCAAGGGAGAGGGCCTCCTGCGGGTCACTCCTGCACTGGAGTTCCGATCCTTCAGGTCCTGGGGGCTGCGGGTGCAGGGTCTTTTCCAGGCGCCGGGATTTTGGATTCAGACAGTCGCGGTCAGGGGGCGCCTCGGGATTCCCTCTGCAGGCGTCGCTGTGGGGGCTCAGGGGGGACAACTTTGGTTACTCACAGTCTTGGAGTCGCCGGAGGGTCCTCCCTGTAGCGTTGTTTCTCCGCCAGTCGAGTCGGGGTCGCCGGGTGCAGTGTTGCAAGTCTCACGCTTCTGGCGGGGATTGCAGGGGTCTTTAAAGCTGCTCCTCTGGAAACAAAGTTGCAGTCTTTGTTGAACAGGGCCGCTGTTCTCAGGAGTTTCTTGGTCTTTTTGAAGCAGGGCAGTCCTCTGAGGATTCAGAGGTCGCTGGTCCTGGGGAAAGCGTCGCTGGAGCAGTTTTCTTCCGAAGGAGGGAGACAGGCCGGTAGGGCTGGGGCCAAAGCAGTTGGTGTCTCCTTCTTCTCTGCAGGGTTTTTCAGCTCAGCAGTCCTCTTCTTCTTAAGTTGCAGGAATCTGATTTCCTAGGTTCAGGGGAGCCCCTAAATACAGAATTTAGGGGTGTGTTTAGGTCAGGGAGGGCAGTAGCCAATGGCTACTAGCCCTGAGGGTGGCTACACCCTCTTTGTGCCTCCTCCCAAGGGGAGGGGGTCACATTCCTATCCCTATTGGGGGGATCCTCCATCTGCAAGATGGAGGATTCCTAAAAGTCAGTCACTTCAGCTCAGGTTGCCTTAGGGGCTGTCCTGACTGGTCAGTGACTCCTCCTTGTTTTTCTCATTATCTCCTCCAGCCTTGCCGCCAAAAGTGGGGCCGTGGCCGAAGGCGGCGGGCAACTCCACTAGCTGGAATGCCCTGTGGTGCTGGAACAAAGGGGGTGAGCCTTTGAGGCTCACCGCCAGGTGTTACAGCTCCTGCAAGGGGGAGGTGATAGCATCTCCACCCAGTGCAGGCTTTGTTACTAGCCACAGAGTGACAAAGGCACTCTCCCCATGTGGCCAGCAACATGTCTCGAGTGTGGCAGGCTGCTAAAACCAGTCAGCCTACACAGGTAGTTGGTTAAGGTTTCAGGGGGCACCTCTAAGGTGCCCTTCTGGGGTGTATTTTACAATAAAATGTACACTGGCATCAGTGTGCATTTATTGTGCTGAGAAGTTTGATACCAAACTTCCCAGTTTTCAGTGTAGCCATTATGGTGCTGTGGAGTTCGTGTTTGACAGACTCCCAGACCATATACTCTTATGGCTACCCTGCACTTACAATGTCTAAGGTTTGGCTTAGACACTGCAGGGGCACAGTGCTCATGCACTGGGGCCCTCACCTATGGTATAGTGCACCCTGCCTTAGGCTGTAAGGCCTGCTAGAGGGGTGACTTATCTATACTGCATAGGCAGTGTGAGGTTGGCATGGCACCCTGAGGGGAGTGCCATGTCGACTTACTCGTTTTGTCCTCACCAGCACACACAAGCTGGCAAGCAGGGTGTCTGTGCTGAGTGAGGGGTCCCTAGGGTGGCATAAGATATGCTGCAGCCCTTAGAGACCTTCCTTGGCATCAGGGCCCTTGGTACCAGGGATACCAGTTACAAGGGACTTACCTGGATGCCAGGGTGTGCCAATTGTGAAAACAAAAGTACAGGTTAGGGAAAGAACACTGGTGCTGGGGCCTGGTTAGCAGGCCTCAGCACACTTTCAATTCAAAACATAGCATCAGCAAAAGCAAAAAGTCAGGGGGTAACCATGCCAAGGAGGCATTTCCTTACAATAGGGCACTAAAATGAAGGACACTGTGCAGGGTCCAGTGGATCCCCAAAGGCTTGCAGAGGCAGAAATAGATAGGTCTAGTGCTCTTTTTATGGTAGTGTGGGCGAGCAGTTAGGCTTATCAAGGAGTCGTGCTTAAGCATTTGTTGTACTCAAAGAGGCAATAAATGAAGCACTGGAGAACCTTCAGAGGACTGGTGCGCCGTCTGCACATGGGGCAAGAGTGTCGGGTGCAGAGGTGGTTCCAGGTCGCGGTTTTGGGGTTCCTCAGGCAGACTTCTTCTTTAGAGATGGTTTCTTTCGGACAGATCTGCTGTCTACGGGAGATCTTGGTCTTTATCGAAGGCAGGCATTCCTCCCAAGGCTTTGGGTGCACGTTCTTTGAAGGCTGCAGACAGGCCGGTAGGGCTGGGGCCAAGTCAGTTGGTATCTTCATTCTTCTCTGCTGGAGTAACTTCTATGTTCTCCGGCTCCTCTTAGGTTGACAGGAATCTGATTCTACGGTGCCACCTGAATACTGATTTTAGAGGCATTACTGGGGGTGCCAGGTGGCAGCCAATAGGCTACTCACCTCAACTCATCCACTTTATGGGGGGACTGGCAGGAAGTGGCACAACTCCTAATCTGCCTAATTTTCCCACCAGTCCTCCCACCAACAGTGTGGACAGGAACTGGGGGTCAGCCTGCTCTACCATTTGGAGAGGCCTGGGTTGCATTTCAAAGGCGGCAAGGCCTTTGGAGCTTTCTCCCCTGGAATGTTCATCCTGCCTGGGAGAGGAGGTCACACCTCACTCCAAAGCAAGCTTTTGTTTGGAGTCCTCAAAAGCACTGGTTCTCACCTCAGGGGGCAGGAACTCTGTCTAAGGTGGCTTTCTTGTTTTTGACCAGTCAGTGCCCAAGCTAGGAGTTGGTAGGTTTTCAGGAGGCACCTCTAAGGTGCCCTCTGGGTGCATGTATTATTAATAAATCCATTACTGTATTCAGTGAGGGTTTATTAATACGAGATGATTGATACCAAACATCCCTATTGTCAGTGAAGCCATCATGTAGCTGGGGAACTTATAATGACCAGTGTCCAGCACGTGTACTTACAATGGCTTCCTTGTTCACTTACTATGTCTGAGAATCGGCAAAGACAAGCAGAGGCATTTCTGCCCATGCAGGTATACCCTCACATGTAATATAATGCACCCTGCCTTTAAGGCTGGAAGGCCTGCTAGAGGGATGACTTACATATACTTCATGCAGTGTGAAGGGGACAGGGCACACAGGCTGTGTGCCATATTGTTGTTTCATTTAAGTTCTGCACAAGGACACGCAGCCTGCGAAAGCAGCACTGTGTGCACTTAGTGAGGGGGTTCCTGAGGATGGCACAATTCATGCTGTGGCCCTCAGGGGCCTTCCTTTGGTACCCTATGCCCTGGGTACCAGGGGTACCATTTACTAGGGACTTATGGCGGTAGCTAAAGGTTTGCCAATTGGGAAAAACAACTGTGCAGTTTGAGGGAAAGAGATTTGGCACTGGGGACCTGCTTAGCAGAGACCCTATGCACTTTCAGTTGAAACTTCACCAGAAATCAGGTAAGAGTGTGTGAGGGTGTGTGTATGTGTGTGTGTATGGAGGGGGGGGAAGAAGGGGGTTTGACCATGTCACTTTTCTATACTCACTGTACCCCAGCCCATAAGAATAAGGGTCAGGATTCAACATAGGGGGAATACCCCTGCCATGTCGCAGATTCAGCTCTGTGTTGGAGTCAGCAAAAAGGATGGGATTGATGCCACCCAGGTTTCATGGGCGACATTGGGAGTGTCAATGTTGGAACCAGGTCAAGGTGGTACAATCAACGCCGAGTTGGATCTGGGTACAGATACATGGGTGCCCCCTGGAGCTGAGACCGGAGTCGCAGGTGTAGACCCCAAGGGGGCCCCTGCTGACCCAGTGGGGCCCAAAGGCACTCCAGCAGGGGGGTTTGACCATGTCACTTTCCTACACTCACTGTACCCCAACCCATAAGAATAAGGGTCAGGATCCAACATAGGGGGAATACCCCTGCCACGTCGCAGATTCAGCTCTGTGTTGGAGTCAGCAATAAGGATGCTATTGATGCCACCCAGGTTTCATGGGTGACATTGACACTCCCAATGTTGGAACCGGAAGGTCGAGGTGTTACAACCAACGCCGGTTCGGATCTGGGAACAAATATATGGGTGCCCCCTGGAGCCGAGACCGGAGTCGCCGGTGTGGAACCCAAGGGTGCCCCTTCTGACCCAGTGGTGCGCTAAGGCACTCCAGCAGAGTCAGACTGCCCAAAAATGAGGCACATGGCCTGATAAAACTCTAAGCTGGGTAGGAGTTGACCCGGACACAGGGTCCAAGGATGGAGGCCTAAAGTGACAATGCTCCGTTTCTCCTGTCTCATCGGCTGACAGATGGGGTTAACTCGACAAACGCTTGTTCTTCTTTGCCTTCTTGTGCCCCGACATACCCGACCTTCCGGAGGACGTGGAGTGGGACGACCATCAAAGGGGACTCCGCGACCATTCTCAGTACCTTCTTCTCAACCAAGATCGTGAGCGACACAGAGCAGAGTGCCAGGACATGAGCAGCTTTAGGGACTGCTCCCTCAAAGCTTTCGGATTCATGGCCTGCCACTTGTTCACACTCCAGATACCACAAGAACACAAGGTGAGGATCTGTCATAGACATTGCCCGATGACAGTATCCCCAGGGCTTGAACCAAGTCTTACGTGAAGACATCCTTGATGCACCAGGAGTGTAGACAGTCAAATATCTTTGACAAAAAGTTGGAAAAGACCAGTCAAACGGTGACTGAGAGAGAGCTCTTCTTCGGATCAGTGCTGGCGGGCGCGTAAAGAAAAGAACTGACATCATTGTGACGGGACAGCAATGTCATGTCCGGCGCGCAGGACGCCGATGGCAGACAGAGGCGTCTGATGCCACCTGATGGTGCGCAGGGGTACTGCTGAAGAAAAATTTCCATATCCAGACTGACACCTGGGGGAAATTCTAAGGTAAGGAATCTGCACCTAGAAGTCTCTATCAGATAGGTGAGCAATTTTTCTTCTTCGACTTCTTGTGTCAACTGAAGTGTCCCGACAGACGAAGAGGAGGGGCTCTGCAACCAAATTCCCAGACTGTCCTCTTGACCAAGATCGGGACCTATGTGGAGCCGAGTGCCAGGCCGCAAGGGGCTTTAGGAACTGCTCCCTGAAAGCCTTCAGATTCATGGCCTGGCATTCAGAGCATGACTTCAGGTCCTGGTCGCGCTTCAGACACACAAGCACACAAGGTGCAGATCTGTCACAGACATTGCCCGAAGACAAGACCCGCATGGCTTGAACCCTTTCTTACGCAAAGACATCCTCAATGCACCAGGAATGTAGACACTCAAAAAATGTAATCAAAAAGTTAAAAAAAGAAGACCAGTCAAAAAGTGACTGAGGGGGTAGCTCTTCTTCCGATCAGTGCTGGCTGATGCAGAAAGAAAAGAACGGACAGCAGCGCACCAGGGTGGCATCTATATAGGACCCACAACATCATGTCTGGTGAGGACGACACAAAGAAATGATGCAGAGCTGATATATGCCACCTAACGGTGTACAGAGGTACTGCTCAAGAAAAATCTCCGGATTGACACTGACACCTGGGGAAATTCTAAGGTAAGGATTCTGCAGCTAGATGTTCCTATCAGATTGCCCTGCCCAAGCGGTTGCTGCTGTTCAGCTACAAGCTAGTGATGTACTTCGCTACATCCTGACCATCTTGAATGATGCGTGTAAGGTTGCAGCAGTATTTATCAGGGACTGTTGGCAAGAGCTCGCACATCACATCCATAATGCATGTATCATCCCAGGAAACAGCTTGCATTCACAGAAGTCATAGTGAGAGTGCCGGAGAAAAACATCCTCTTTCCAAATGCCTCAATTTGTTTTGATTCCCTATCTGGAGATGTAGAAGGGAGTGATCTAGGGTTCAGTCTTTTGGTGGATGCCTGGACAACAAAACTATCAGGTGTAGGTTGTCACATCAGAAAAGTTGGGTCACCAGGGGCAGATCTGTGCATTTTAGCCACTTGCCTATTTACCAGTAGCAAATAACATGCCTTAGCCCAAGAACCCATTAATGTATCTGTTAAGGCTTCTTGAAGAGGAGAAGTGGTTCTGTGGTGGCAGGTCTTCATTTAAGACATTGGTCTTGACTTCACAGATGCAGGTCTAATACTTTAGCAGATGCTGACTCCTCTGTAGAAGAAGGTGGGGTGGAACGTGCTGGTGGTGGGTGTGTCCTGACCATGCAGACTAGGTTCAGAATCGAAGGCAAAATGAATAGGAAGCTTGTGTGGAGATTTCTGGGTAATACCATCTGAATCAGAGTATGATTGGAGTGGATGTGTCAAAGTCTGTGTGTGGAGGAGGGGGACAACACCAGTTGAGGTGGTGTCAGGTTCGCCTCAGAGACAGGCAAGATAATAGGTTCCTCCTCCGATGTCAGAGTCAACATTGATGTGCCAGGGACTGCCAAAGGTTGTGGTTCCAGAATCCAAGTATGGCTGGGTGTTGGTCACGAAGTCGGAGTGGACCCTGCAGCTGAGTCAAGAGGCACAGAGGGCATAGAGTATGGGTCCCCTGATGGTATTCTACTTGAGGCCTCCTCAGCTCCCAAAGGCATACCCAGAGGGAGCCAGAAGAGTGCCAGAGATGCACAACACAGCTTTCTTGAAAGAATCTATTTGTTGCAGTGTCTCAAATGGTCCCGGAAACTCTAGGTGTATTGAAACAAGTTGCAGAATTAGTTTCTTGGTGGGAACAAGGACCAAGATTGAGAGGCACCTTCATGTCCCAACAACCTGATAGAGGCAGTACGAAGGAGAATCCCACTTCAACGTCTTGTGTTTCTTCTTAGACTTGGACTTACCTGATGACTTGGAATGCGAGGCACATCTTTTGCGGGACCAACCAAGAATGGAAACAAGTTTGTGTGCTCTACTTTGACCTGGAATGACTCCTTATGTGCCTTCCAACGGTGTTTAGAGATTAAAGCTTAGCTTTAGTGTCCCTGATCACCCTGGGATATATGCTGGTACAGTACTCACAAGGCTTGGAGTTGGGCAAGAGCCCTAGGCACCAAACATACACCTGGTAGAGATCTGTCACATACATCTGCCTTTGACAATCCTTACAAGGTTTATATCCTGCTGATTTCCAAGGGGGCCTATTCTCTTGCACATGTGTAGGAACCTTTTTTAAAGACATTTCATCAAAAGATGAGAAAGTTGGGAGTGAGCTCTGGATCTGCCTCCGAAGCTGAAGAAAGTACGGAAATTACATCTGCATGCTGGGGTGGTGCACATATGTTGCTCTGGCGTCACATCCGGGGCGGAATGAAGTCTATGCGAAACTGCATGGTGCTACCTGCTAGTGCATGCGACTAATGCTGAATAAAATCTCTAGATCCAGTCTTTGCTCGGGGTATTCACAAAGTGAGGAATCTGCAGTGAGACGTATCCATCCGAAACTAAACTCCTTGTAAAGGTGATTGGTATTCCCACTTGTGTATGACAACTTGCTTCATCATCAGTGTTAATTTATTACAAGGCAGAGCCATCTCTGTCAATCTACACAACCGGTTTGTAAACCTGCACCCACTTAGATACCGAGATAGAGGTTGTGGCAGCACAACTTGATGCCGAACAGGGTTATCACTGTTGAATAGCACGTTTTGCTGACCACACTTCACAGTCTCCGCAGGTGCAAATACATGCTAGACCTGAACTCCAATGTATCTTTTACCAGTTGGTAGACTGGAAGTCAATGGCTCCACATCTGAGACTTAACATTGGCAGCGTCACCAGGCATGGTTGCCCGCTCTCCCCTTTGTTTTTTGTCATTGCCACCTGTTGTACTGGCTCAGAAGGAAGCATATCAATGCCAGTGTTGACAAGATCATAATGTTTATCAAGAATCCCCAATTATAAGGGAATAATATGATTCAGGGCATACGTTAATATCTCTATAAACTGGCAGAGATCCATATTCCTCCCCTTCCTCCCAACACTGGCAATGCCAAAGTCAAACACAGTACTCCCCTTTCATTGTAGTTTGGATACAGTGAAATACTTAATGGGCGAATTCACGGAGAATGAATGAACCAGCTAAATGTTAGCCATTAAGACAAATGATTCAATCATCTGACCATAGACAATAGGTGGCTAGTCTATACATGATGCTGGGTGAGGCTAGGGAGAGAAGCTCCTTAAGGGGTATAAGAACATAGGAACACAAATACTGATTCAGAAACAGACAATGTAGGAAAGCATAGTTAGCACCCCACTTTTTTCCTGGTATCAGATGTAATTTAGATTGAGTGTGCAATGGGTTCCTGCTAACCAGGTCCCCAGTGGCAGATCACTTTCCCAAAAAACTGCACAGTTGTTTCCCAATTGGAAAAACCTTTAGCACCTACTGTAAGTCCCTAGTAAATGGTACCCCTGGTACCTTGGGCACTAAGGGAGGCCCCTGGGGCTACTGCACTAGTTATGCCACCCCCAGAGACCACTCACCAAACCCACAGTGCTGCCATTGCAGACTGAGTGTTGGTGCAGGTAAAAGTGAAAACATGACCTGTCACATACCCTTGTGTGCCAGGTCACCTACCACTGCATGTGCCAGGTGTAACTCACCCCTAAGGCAGGGTGCATAAGGACACACATGAGGACATATATGCATGACGAGATATGCCCCTGCTATGTCTGTCGATTCTAAGGCATAGTAATGAACAGGGAAGCCAATTTTTAAATACATGTGCTGGATACTGATCACTACGAGTTTTGCAGTAACACGATGGCTTCTCTGAAACCAAGGATGTTTGGTATCAAACATATCAGATTAATAAACCCTCACTGAATCCAGTGAAGGAATTATTAATAAATGCACCCAGAGGGCACCTTAGAGGTGCACCCTGAAAACCTTCCAGCCACTAGTGTGTTAACGGAAGGTCCTGACCAGTTCAGCTGCCTTAGACATGTTTATGCACCCCCCCACCAAAAAAAAAAGGTGAGAGCCAGTGCTCTAGAGGGCCAGAGACAAAAAGCCTGCGCTGGGCTGGGGTGTTAGCACCTCACCCAGGCAGGCAGGACATTCAAGGGCAGGAAGCTTCAAAGGTCTAGCCACCTTTGTAATGCAACCCTTGTCTATCCAGATGGCAGAGATGATCGACCGACCGGTCCTGACCTTTTTGTGGCAGGACAGGCAGGAAAATTAGGCAGATTAGGAGGTGCAGCAACTTCATGTCAGTCCCACCCCTAAAGTGGATGAGCTGAAATGGACACCACTTTTTCAATTTCTCCATATTTGTTTGGAAGGGATTAGGTCACTAGAGTTGGATTATGCCCTCTTCCAAGCCGAAGTGGTCATAGAAAGGGGGTAGTCACCCTAAAGGTGGTCAAGCCCACTGGCTACTGCCTGGCACTCCCTGTAGCACCCCTAAATTGAGTATTAGGTGGCACTCCTAAACCCTAGAACTCTGAAGAAGAGCTGCACCAGCAGAAGAGAATAAGAAGGAGCAGCTAACCTGGTACCATACCCACTGGCCTCTGTGCACTCCTCGACGGACTCTGCACCAAAAGTCGCCTCGTCCTGCAACTGAACCTCCAAAAACCTGGCAGGACTGTCCGTCTTCGATAAAGACTCAAGTCTCCCGTAAGCAGCGGACCTGCTCTCCAACCAAATCCAAAAAAACAACTCTGCAGCCTACAGAACAGCAAAGACCCGATGTCTGAAGTCACCACAGAAGCCACGGTCATCGACCCGAGTGTGGGTGGACCTCTGGTGCCAGTAAGGCCACCCAGCTGTCCAGAGTCCAAATCCAAGTCCATCATGGGCTCACCCTCTTGGACTTCCTGAAGTTGCCTACAGCTTCTGCCCGCAGGCCCCCTCTCCTGCAGCTACTACAGTGAGAGAACCAGACACCTAAAGCAACCACTGCACCCATTGCCACCGGCCTGAGCTGAAGCGGACCCCTGGTGTCAACGATGTCCCCAGGCTCCCCTGAGTTCAACAAGGAAACATGATGCCAGAGAACACCCCTGCATTCGTCGCTCCTGGGCCTTGAAGAAGAGGACCAAAGGTTCACCTACGTCCCTGGTCAACCCCACGTTTGCAACCTACATGTTGGTTGTCCCAGACTGGCCCCCCAGCCGGAGACTGCAGCCTAAATCCACAGAGACCAATTCCCATTGACAAAAATTGGACTCCCGACGCGTACTGCACCTAGCTGCCCCAGTGTTGCCTGGAGTGACATGTTGGTGTGTTCCTGACCATGGCCGAGGACGCACCTTAAGTCTACAAGATTGGTCCCATTGAATTGTCAATAAGTGCTTGTTTGCAGACTGTGTTTTCCTCCCATAGGTTAACATTAAAGAACTTTGAAGAACTCTGAAATTTCACCAAGTGTCGATTTTGGCATAATTCCAAATCAGCGTCTGACAAAATACAAGTTTGCCCTTAATAATTATCATAAAAGTCACAAGAATGCTCGGAAACGACATCTCACAAATAAAATGGATAGTGCCGGCAATTTATTGAAGGAACTATTCAAAGTAGTTAATGACTTCCTGAAGCCCACTAGGTGCACTCCAGTTCCAGTATCTCAACATCTGTGTTATTCTCTGGTAAACTACTTTGAAGACAAAATAGAGTTAATATGCAAAAATTTGGCAAATCACCTAGCAAGTAGGTACATTTATCTTGATCTTTACCCTTGGCATAAGCTGTCCACCACTTTGGATGGTTTTGAAACTATCACTCTGGAAATGGCTTCTGAAGCCATCTATAAAGTTAAATCGGGTTCTCCTCTAGATCCGGTTACCACTCATATTATGTTAACTTTGACTGATATTTTGCCTGCAGAGAGCAGAGCCTTGTTCAAACTTTCTTTAAGTGCTTTAAGTGGCGGGGGGATTGGGGTCATCCCTCAAGGTTGGGAAACAGCGCATGTTCTGACTATTTTGAATTGAATATTTACCCTCGAGATCCCAGCCAACTATAGGCCAATATCCCTTCTACTTCTTAGTAAGATGGAATGCTTAGTTAACCAACAACTCTCATGCTATCTGGAAAGAAACTCCATCTTCAATTCATCACAATCTGGCTTTAGAGCCACTCACAGCACTGAGAGAGCTTTATATTTGCAGTGCTAGACAGTATGCGCCTTTTCCCTTGACAATGGTTCTCCGTAAATTCTTGTGCTTTTGGATCGGTCGACTGCATTTGACACCATCTCTCATTCCATCTTGGTCCAAAGACTGACAAAGATTGGTGTTATGGGCAAAGTCTGTGATTGGCTCCAAAGCTTCTTAAGCAACTGGACGCAAACCATCAATTTCGGCCCTGTTAAATCTCAAAGTATGCAAGTGGACAAAGAGTACCCCATGGCTCCTCAGTAAGCCTGACACTGTTTAACATACGTGTTGCCCCTTTAGCTCATGTAGTTAGATCTTGTGACTTGGATTTGATATCTTACGCTGATGATACTCAATTGATCATCTCTATGGGCCCTAACAAAGATGCCACCAAGTCTAAATTTAGGTAATGCATAAGGGAAATAGCATCCTGGATGAAGCAGAACTGTCTACAGCTGAATAGCGACAAGAAAGAGATAGTACTGTTTGGAAAAGCTCGAGAATTCTGGTTGGATGACTGGTGGCCATCAGCACTAGGATCTACGCCTCAACCCAAAACGATGGTTAAGAACCCTGGCGTTCTTATTAATGATTGTCTAACTATGAAAGAACAGGTTGTCTCCACTTGCAGTTCACACTTTGGTGTTTTGCAAATGTTGAAAAAGTATTTTAGTGGCTTTCTTCATTGCAAGAAGGGCCCTCATACAGGCCCTTATGGCAATTCCCTTCTGGTAGCAGCAAATTAATCTCTTTTCTCCAAACTTCAGGTGCTGCAGTACACCGCAGCACGCTTAGTCTGCAACCTTCCTGCTCAAACTCCTTCTGTACCCACCATGAGATCTCTCAGCTGGCTTCCCATTATGAAACTGGTCATTTTTAAACTCCTATGCCTGGTATACAAGTCTTATTCTGGCATGTGCCATGCATAAGTTTGCCCCCTATTGTCTGGGTAGAAATCTGAGATCCAAACATCAACTTTTGCTCTGCCACTGGCGGTTCTGAACAGCTAAATATGGAGGTTGAGCCTTCTCCTATCTTGGCCCACACTATTGGAACAAACTCACCCTGCATATTCAAGCCTATCCTGATAGATGTTGTTTTTAAATAAACGATTAAAAACTGAGCTCTTTTAGTTCTGTTTCCCTCTATTCTCTCCACCTAGGCCAGTGTTCCAGCATCGCGATATCCATGTCTTTGGGAAAGTCAAACCGCATCCATGCCATAGTCTTGTCAGTCGGAGCAAGTTTTTCCCTGGCCTGGCAGTCCAGTATTTAATTTTACACACTCTTGCTGGAGTCGAAGTTTGGAGAGCCCTTGCATGAGTCTGTGCCACCCACCCCCCACGCCCAGGGGTGATTCGTGCACAATATCGAATGGCTAATAACAATAATAAGCATTTATGCTGAGAAACGTACCTACCTTATAATGAAGTTCTTGGGTTTACAGTATACATAAAAATTAGTTCTTTTTCTGAATTGGATTTGGATTTATTCTTTGAGTGTATGTCTCATGTATTGCCTTTGTGAGTGCAACAAATGCTTAGAACTACCCTCTGATAAGCCTAATAATTCGCCAAATTACCATAAAATGGAACTATAGCCCTATCTGCTTTTGCTTCAGCAAACCAATTGGGGGTCCACTGGAGTCTGTCTGGTGTACTTCTTTTTAGTGCACCATATAGAGAGCCAGCTTCCCACAGACAAGGCATGGCAGGACTGATGTACCCAAACAGCCCTAAAGTTTATGAATTATAGGCAAACAACTCCATTTTAAGTACCTGCATCAGATAACATATAATAACATAATATAGGGTAAATGCTGCAACTGGTCACAGATATTATGAAAGAAAAAAAAAAGCATAGGCCCACAAGCCATGTTTATCTTCTTAGCGGCAAGCACATACTGGGACCAAGCTTATGACAGACTTTCAGCCACGTTTTACCTTCGATTGGAGAGATCTCCAACAGTAGTTTTCCTTGCATTGATGAGGTACATGTCTTCTAGTCCCAAAGTTGATGACTAGATCAAGGACATGTAACACACGGGCATTATGTTATGGAAAGTTACAACCAGTAAGTTCACACCCTTCGGGCATTTGAGGCCCACTTGACATTTCTGGTCATCGCACACAAGCACTGCGGGAGTCATATCATAACCTTCTTGCAGGTTGAGCAAACCACCTATAACCCTACTGGCGATAAGGTGATGTGTGGCATGTAGCCCTCAGATACATTGTGTGTGCTATGCCAAAATAAGTAACCTATTTCTATGTATGAAGACAGGAGTGCTGGGTATAGTCGGATAAGGCTGTAGGCCTCACCGACTAAAACTGTGTAAGGGTAATGAGAGGGAATGGAGTTCAATGTATGTAAAAATAATTTCCATGGTTTTAGTGTCTGTTATGATCTTTTATAAAAATTAAATATAAGATCCACTAACAAACCTATGACATACAACTCTATTTCAAAGTCTCCTAGGCGCATAACATCCAACGATTCAACACATGCCTCAATCTAATTCAGAACTGAAGGTCAGGCACCCATATAAAGTTCACCTCTACAAAGAAGGAATTTCACCAGCTTGCTAAACACCACCACCTAACTAACCAGTCTGCAGCCTGTAAACTCTGCTTACCTGAAACAGCCTAAAGGCCAACAGTACAAGCCTTAAGCATCGCACATCAGATGGGAGGCAATGCTGTGCTTAATGGCCTCCCAGACACCACTCAGACACACACAAAAGTCCTCTTACATGCTGCAGCACCTCTTAAAGGCCTGATAAAGTTTCATCACCGCAATACTAAAGAAACAATATGGATTCCCCTCCAAGTCTGCATCATCTTCAGCATCATATACGTCACCTACAAGGCAATAAGAAACTGAACCACTAAACCTATGATCAAAAATGTAACATCCTCAGACAGGCAGCACCAAACCAGGAACCAGGATACTGCTGTACTGGAACTGAAGCATTGCAACAAGGAAAAGACTAGCTATACCCACACGATCTCATCCCCATAAACATCATAACAGCCTCAAGTCTCATGAAATTTCAAAATTAATTGAATGACATCTGCTAAAAGAGCCATACATAGACAATAGGAACACACAATTAACCTCTCTCTTGTAAAAGATCACACATCATATCCAGGGCTCTATCCATTATCAGCATCAATAAATCCTAAATGTTAGCAGACCAGCAGGTCTGCTGACTTGAATAATCTACTCGACCTAACTGTAGTGCTCTTGACCCATAAATTGGTCTTAAACTGCATGATCTGAGACAACTGTTTTACTTCACTGAGACACTTTTTTATTATCAGATATCAAAGCATCTTCAAATATGTGAGTTCAGCATGTCTGCTATACAAAATATGTTTTTGTTTATTTCATGGAAATTCTTCCAAAATTTCCCACAGTCATGCAATTTTTACTGATAACACTATGCAACTTACAAATGATAATGTGTGGAAATCGGGTTTCAGCAAATATTTATCATTTGCACATTATCTAGCAAACTGTTCTGATTTGTTTTGATCATATTCCATCAAACTTCTGAATTACAGAAAATGTGCTTTCCTAACTGCTCATGTATTCCGACACAATTCATTTACAAGCTGTATAAATGTGAAAACTTGACATCCTACATGGTACCAAGGGCTCTTGGCCAGGGAAGGTCCCCAAGGGCTGCTGCATGTATTATGCTACCCTGGGGGACCCCTCACCAAGCCATGCACACTGCCAAAGCAGCTTGTATGTGTGCTGGCGGGGAGAAAAAGACAGTCGACATGGCACCCCTCTCACAAACCACTGACTGTGGCATAGGTAAGCCACCTGTCTAGCAGGCCTTACAGCCTTAAGGCGGGGTGCACTATACCACAGGTGAGGGCATAGTTGCATGAGCAATATGCCCCTACAGTGTCTAAGTCCATTCTTAGAAATTGTAAGTGCAGTGTGGCCATACTGAGTATATGGGCTGGGAGTTTGTCATTACGAACTCCACAGCTCCATAATGGCTTCACTGAAGTCTGGGAAGTTTGGTATCACACTTCTCAGCAGAATAAACATACACTGATGCCAGAAAATATTAGAGATGCCTCTACTATTTAAGCCAAACCTCTAGTGCAGGACTGGCCAGTCTGTGCCAACCTGCCACTTCCAGGCAAGTTTCTAACCCCAAGGGGTGAGGACCTTTGTGCTCTCTGTGGCCAGAAACAAAGCCTGCACTGGGTGACCCTCCCCCCTGCAGGAACTGTAACACCTGGCAGTAAGCCTCAAAGACCTAGGCCTTTTGTTATAGTGCCCCAGGGCACAACAACTAGTGGAGATGCCCGCCCCTGGATAAAGCTTCACTTTTGGCGGCATGTCTGGCAGAAATATTAGGGGAAAAAAGGAGGAGTGACCACTTCAGTTGGGACCACCCCTAAGGTGTCTCCTTGCAGAATGCTTCATCTTGGTTTGGAGGATTAGGTCTGTGTCCCTCTCCCCATAGGGAGTGGACACCGGAAGGGTGTAGTCACACTCAGTGAAATTAGCCATTGGCTACTGCCCTCTGACCCCTGTAACGCCCCTAAATCCAGGACTTAAGCTCAACCTAGCTCACCAGATTCCTGGTGACCCGAAGAAAACAACAAGAAGAAAGGACTGCTAGGCTGATCCCCCAACAGAGAAGACTGAAGACACCAACAGGCCTGTCTCCAGCGTCTGAAGTCCTACTACAAGAAGGTGACACATCCTGCAGGACCAAAGACCTCTTTAAAGCCTCAAGAGGGCTGCCTGCAACCCAGAGGACCAAGATCTCACGTGGACCGCGGTCCTGTCCAAAAACTAACTCCAACAAAGGACTACAGAACCGCCGGCATCTGTGAGTCCTGGCCACTCTGCACCTGATGCCGACAGCTTGTGTCCAGGTGGCTCAACCAAATAGAGCGGGTCCGCAGGCGATTCTGACCTACTGTCCACCCTGGGTTGACCTCTCTAACACGACAACGCCTGCAGCCTAAATCCGGAGGATACCCTGACGGCGAGAAAACCGGATGAAGATTCCAGATGCCAAAATGTACCCCTGCACCCACAGCCCCCTGGCCTTGGGAAAATCAGACCTTCAGTAAGGCAACATCCAACAGGCAGCCATCCTTCTTGCCCAGCCTTTGTTTTTCCGGAACCGCCCCCTGGACCTAGCCTGCAGTATCTGTGTGACCCTCTGGGTCCCCCTATTGTAAAGCATTGGGAGCCTGACGCTGTGTTTGCACCCTGCACCTGGCTGCACCTGTGCCGCTGAGGGTGTGTCTGGTGCTGACCTGTGCACACGCCCCCACCCCCTCCCCCTCCCCCAGTGCTCCTCTAAACCCCCGAGGACTGCCCTCCGAAGACGCGGGTACTTACCTACAAGCAGCCCTGATTCAGAGCCAACTCGCTTTTCTGCAGATCAACCACCTCCTTAGGAAACCCTACTGGTCTAATATAATTTTCTTTTTTGCTGGATACCTTACATTTCTTTCATTGTGCTGTACTGCTGGTTCCATTTGCTATACAATGTCTGATTTTTGATACAGTGTTTATGTATAATTTGCATTGTTGATTATGTGGCTGAGTTGAATCCTGCTGTGGCACCAAGATGGTAGTTGGAGAGGGAGCAGTTGAGTAAAAAACAAAAAGGTGGGCGGACCAAGTTGGGTTTCCCGTCACAATTTAGTACGTGCATTGAAGGGAGACTTGATTGGCCCCAGAAGTGAAATCTCAACATCACAGGTATTTTTTTTAATACATCTTAGCTTTTTGTTCACCAGAAAAAAAAAAAATCATGTCAATATAAAGTCATGAGTTATCTCAATGTATATCTTAGGTCAAACAGGTTTTAAATGCTTGTGTTTAAATGCTTGTGTTGTGTTTTAAAAGAAAAAGCAAAAATGAGGTTTTTATGTTGTGATCTCATTACTAAAAAGTCTTTTTGATGGCTACAGTTATCCTGGATGATGTGTATTGGTAAACATTTTATGAGGGGGTACAGGAATCTTTTTTGATGCTCTCATTTTATTACAGGTGTGGAAAGCAAAGGATCTTTCTCATCGGTGTGCAGGCTTAGAATTTTCAGGTTCTCTTGTTGCTTAAGTTACTTATCTTTGGTAATACCTTATCTGGTGGAGACTATCTAGCTGCAGATTCCTTACCTTAGTCAATTCTTCAAGTGTAAGAGTGGATCTGGAACTTTTTGAGCAGTACCCCTGTCCGTTTCTCATCCGGCTCCACGTTGACTTCATCATCTACGCTGGAAGTGATGTGCGCAGTGCCCATATAGGTGCCACCCTAGCACGCCAGGAGTGTGGAGCCACAAGGAATACTGACAACTGCTATCAATTTCTAAGGCCTTTAGAAGGGTGACCCTTACAATGTAATCAGTTCGCATAGCGGGGAGGATGGGAAGTTTAGTAAGGAACATACAGCAGGATGGAGTCTTTGCCAGATAAGGCATTACTGAAGGTAAATGACAGTTCATCTGATAGACTTCTAGCTGCAGATTCTTTACGTTAGAATAAATATCCAAGCAACATCTCCCCAGAGATGGGTCTACAAACAGATTAGACTAAGAAATCCTACAGGACCAAACAGGCTACAACATACTTTTTGGGTCCAGATGGACAGAGTCTCTCTTCTCTTCCTTAGAAGGATGAGGCGGAGCAAAGAAGGTAAACAAGGTGATGGTGCTGACCTACATGAAAAGGTGTCACAACCTTCAGAAGAAAGGAGGCACAAGTCCTGAGAACCAACCAGTCCGGGTAAAACTGGGTATAAGGAGGGTGCACAGAGTGTGCTTGAATTTCACTCACCCTACTGGTCGAAGTAGGGTTAACGAGCATAGTGGACTGTTGTGCAGCGGCTCGAAAGGTGGCCACCTTAGAAAAGTGAGGACCAGATTTAAGTCCCATTGGGGCATAATAAATGGTCTGGGAGGAAACAAATGTTCGAGCCCTTGAGGAATCTAGTCAAAACAGGTGACCTGAAAAAAAGAGGTTTAGTCTGGCAACAGCAGAAAAGCAGAAATGGCTGATAAATAGCCTGTAACTTGCCAGATCAGAGCCCTGCTGGGTGAAAGACAGATCAAATAGTAAAACTTGGGAAAGGGGTACAGAGTGTTGATGTCCGAGGATGCACAACATCTTATTAGAGCCGTTTTGGAAACTCAAGGGTGCAAAACTGCTTACACTGCATGTTCTTGGCAGTGGCGAACCGATCTAACCGAGCCTCTCCCCACTCTTGAAAGAGACTTTGTGCTTCCTCAGGATGGATACACCATTAGTGATCCGCTTGACATAGACGGTGGAGTTTGTCTCTTGACAACAGGTCCATGACCCCACCCCGCTCAACCCGGTTTGTTTCAGTAATGCATAGCGGTGATGTTGACTATGAATACCTGCACCAGCCTTCCCCTTATCGAAAGAAGAAAGGCTTTTGATGCCGGCTAGATCACCCAGAGTCCATCAAGTTGATGTGAAGCACAGACTCTGCCGGAGACCTGAGTCCTCTGATCTTCATCTCTCCCACATGCCCCCCCCCCCCACTCCCCCCTTCCCAAGCAATCCCAGGTGTGATGCATATGTCACTAAAGTAAACTCTGGCTGGGTAATGGAGAGGGGTCTGCCTCTGAACCAATAACAATCCATTAGCCATCACTGCAAGGCTTTTTTCAGTTCCCTCCGAGATCTCAACCATGTCAGAGAGATTCCCCAGATGCTGTACCGACTGGAAATTCAGGTCCCACTGCAGAGGCCTCATATGCGCATGTGTCACAAGCAGGATGCAGGAGGCTATGAGGCCAAACAGCCTCAGAGGCAGTCTCACTGAAATCCAGGATAGAGGCTGAAACATCTGTATCATAGCCTGAATATCCCAGACTTGCAGCTCGGGAGGATAGGCCTGAAACTGCTCTGTGTCCAGATGAAATGGAGCAACTGAGAGGAAGTCAGGTGTGACGTTTATAGTGAACCCCAGTGAACGCAGAGGTATACTGTAGTCTGGAGATGGGAGACAACTGCTTCGGTGAGCTAACATTCAATGCCAATAGTCAAGGTAGGGGAAACTGGAACCTCCAAAGATGCGCTGCAACCACTGCTATCAGCTTAATGAACACCTGATGGGTGCTGGTACAGCCAAAAGGAAGCACAGCAAACTCAAAGTGCTCGTGGCCCACCATGAGTCTCAAGTAGCATCTGTGGGCAGGCAGGACGGGGATGTTGAAGTATAAGTCCTGCAAGTCCAACGCTACCATCCAGTCTTCAGGATCCAGGGCAGACAGGAATTAAGCTAATGTGAGCATTTCCAACTTCTCTTTCTCAGGAAGAAGTTGAGAAGACACAGGTCTAGGGTAGGATGACTGCCTCCGTCCTTCTCGGGCACCAGAAAGTAGCGAAAAGCAACCATGACCTACATCTGATGTCAGCAGCCTCTTGATGGCTCTCTTGGCCTGTTGGAGTAAATCAATATGGTCCTCCGTCAGCCAGTCATAAGTGGCGACATGGGTGGAGGGGTGTTCAGAAAACCTTTCTATTTGTAAAACCCACCTGTCATATATTATCGACTGCCAGTGGTGCCGGCGATGGCTTATTCTGCACCCACTGGATGTGTGTAGTGGTAAGAGGGCAAAATAAGGTGTTTGGAAGCTGCAGCAGCTGGTGGGACGGAGAACTGACCTGGCCAGTTGTCCCACTTTGTATGTGGGAACCGCATCCTCGACCATTAAAAGGCTAGGGAGTCCGTTGGCCTTGGTGGCTGGGAGGGAATGGACACGATTGGATGCCACTTTTGTAGCCACAAAAGGGCTGGAAGGCACACTGGGGTTGCGGAGGGGCTATGGATAGGCCCAGGGACCAGGCAGTAGCTCTGGTATTCCTAAGGCACTCCAGCACTGAGTCTGCCTCCTCAGCAAAAAGGCGAGAGCCACCAAAGGGCATGTCTTTGAGAGAAGCTTGGGTGCCCCCCCACAAAAAAATCAGCGGTTCCCAACCAGGTGTGGCGCCTAATGGTCACCGACAATTAAATCACTCTGCCTGGTGAGTCAGTCTTATCTAGTCCACATCTGATGGTGAACCTTGCTGCCCCTCTGCCATTTGCAACTGCCTGCAACAGTATGACTCGGGCCTCCTCCGAGCCTTTGGGCAGCACTTGTGCAAACAAGTCCTAGATCGTATGGGTGTATCGGCTCAAGAGGCATGCGGCGTTCACCGACCATAGTGCTAGGCTGCCAGAAGAGAACATCCTCTTACTGAAGGTATCCAGCCTCTTATTTGGTAAAGTGGTTGGCAACGCACCTGAATTGACTCGGGAAGCAGAGGCTTGGACAACTTAGCTTTATGGGGTGGGGTGCTGGGTGAGGAAACTGGAGTCACCTGGAGTAGGGTGATGACAGCAGGCAATTGTCCTGTGCACAGGATCCTCTGTTCTAGTCTTGAGCTAGGCCCGAGCAGGGCATCATTAAATGGGAGTGTGGGTTTGGAGAGGTCAACTCCTGGTTGAAGTACCTTTATCAATACATCCATCTTGACTGACACTGAGGGGCCAAGACCTTAGCTACCCTTAGCTACCCTTTGCGCCACCATTGCAAGTAAGGCACCCTCCTCTTTAGCCACGGTACGGGGACAGACCAAGCGAAATTCTGGTCAGGTGTCTAACCCACAGGCATCCGCCAGCTCCTCATACCAGTTGCCCTCTGTCTCATCTAGGAGGCGCAGGGATCAAAAGGGTCCTCAGACAACTCCTATTTGTCTCCTTCCCCAGGCCTGTTGAATTAAAAAGGCACTGGCTGCGACTGAAAAGGAATGATAAAGGGTAAGGTGCCGCACTGGAGCGGGCACAGAGGAAGGTCTCAGTTTTGTAGGTGGCACCGCTCTGGATCTGGCACCGGATTCAAGGGACCCAACTGACACTAAGGATGAATCCGCCAGCAGGAAGCCAGTGGGGCCCATCCCATACCCATGGGGCCCAAAGGCTCTCCAGAGTGGTTGGCTGACCAAATATGAGGTGCACAACCTCATAGAAATCTTTTAGTTGGGCAGGGTCACTCCGACTCCAGAATTGTCAGGGTAGCGTGGCGCAGACCCTGACATAAGCTCTGCAGAGGAGCGAGGCCTGGAGTACTGAAGCTCCTGTGCCTCGTCCGAGGAATTGGAGTGCAGCGGGGAAGTCAAAGACCTCTTTGGCTTCTTGGACTACTTTTATACTATGGGTCTTACCTGATAACTTGGATAGAGACGGCAACTGTCCGAAGAGGCTCCAGTAGTAGTTCCGGGACGTTCTGGGCAACCAGGATTGTGAACGTTGAGGGGTCGTCGAACATCAGGCAGCGAGGAGCAGTCCTCACAGGTCTTTAAGTCGTGTCCCCTCTCAAAGCACAACAGACAAGCTAAATGTGGCTCTGTCACAGACATCTGCCTGCGACAGGCACCACATGGTTTGAAACCAATATATTTAGTTGGAGAGATCTTTGTCGAACCGGGAGAATAAATTCTCAAAGAAAGTTGCGAAAAGGGTTTAGGAAAACGCAAAACAGCCAAAAGTGACTGAGGGGTAGCTCTTCACGGATAAGCACTAACTGGAGAGGAAAGAAAACAACTGATGTATGTGCCTGGGGTGGTGCCTATATAGGCACCGTGTACGTCACTTCCAACACCAATGACGTCGACCCAGAGTCAAATGACATCACCTACCAGTGTGCCGGCTTACTGCTTGAAAATTTGCAGATCCAGTCTGATACCTGGGGAATATTCTAAGGTAAGGAATCTGCAGCTAGAAGTTATACTACTTGTACATCACACATTCATCAATGGTTTCTTGGCACTTGAAAATACTAGATAGGTTAGGAACATAACCAGATATCACTTGCTTTCATAAGCCTGTTTGAATAACCAAGTTTTCAGCAGTCTGGGAAAGGACCCGCGGTCCTGCTCCAGACAAACTTTGTCTGGTAAAGTATCCCAAGCAGAGGAGGCAACTGCTGAACAGCGTTTGACTTGCTGACGTGTGTTTATCAATTTTAGGGATAACAAGGCGATTTGCTTCTCTGGGTGCCAATTTGCATGAGGGTATTTACACCTCTTAATCCTCTCCATCCTCCCTCACAGAAAAGTGGGACCAGTTTGGGTCAATTTTTTTAAACACCACGCAACATATTTATTCGACTTTGCTCCTTTTTTTAAACAAGTGAGGGAGTATGTATGCCGAGGAAAATGAGAAATCAACTGTGCAACCTCATTCTGAATGATCTGAAGTTTATGCACGCCAGTATGAGGAAGGCCTGCATAAACAGAGTAGGCATAATCAAATGTTGAGTTGATTACTGAGGCTACAATTAATTTCCTTGCATCAAGTGATAGCAGAGGTGCAATATTTCTCTGTGTTTTAATACAAAAGAGCATTTGGATACCATGGAACCTATCTGGAAATTTAGTGTAAGGTTTTCACCTATCAACACTAAGACTCATAGCGCAGGTTGCAGGAGTTGATACTAGTCAGAGATCCCTTGACCAGCAATTCTTGCTCAAAATAGTATGACTTATTTTTCAGCAACACTATTTCTGTCTCAACAGTATTCAACTTTAACTGGTTGCTTACCATCCAACTAGCAATAAATCTCATGGTGTTTTGAAATTTTTCATAGGGTATTGTCCATATGAAATAATTGGCAATCGTCTGCGTAATTCTACCTAGTGTAGCCAGATTCTGTCAAAAACCCAATCATAGGTTAAAAAGATAAGGCAATAATGAGGAGCCTCCAGGGACTTCACATTCAAGCGCAGTTGCTTTGGTAGGGAAATTTCCAAGTTTTAATGACTGCGTGCAATTCCGCAGGAACAAACACTTCTCCAAGAAAAAAAACTTCCCTTGTAAAAACAATAGGGGGGGGTGTCGTCCATCACAAAGTCTTTTTCACATTTGAACTTGTAAGCTTTAGAGGATATTTTTCAAGTATAATGTGCACTCATCACCCTCTTATACTTCTTAAATACCAAGGACATTTTTTTTTAGGTTTCTCCCTAGGGATAATGTTGCTTGAGCCAAAATGTTTGATATTCTGTATCTTTTTTTCTACAGAGGTGCCTATTGGTTAGTAAATTCTCTTTTGATGTGCTCTGTGACACTCTCTGTCCCCTCTGATTACATAAAGCATTGTCTATACAGCTAGTACATCATTTATGGACCGCTTTCTTTTATTGGTATTTGTCAGCTGATTTCAGTGGTATTTATGTTTCATTTTGTATCTTAATTCTGGCAGGGTGGGGTTAGATTTAAAGGTAAGTTTAATTGAAATTAATAAATGTCTTGCTAATCATGAAGAGTAAGAAACATCATAAGTCTTGGCAATTAATATTCATTCTCAGTATTAGCTAGTTTCAAGATTCATTATTAATAGTATGGCGAGTCACATTTCATAAAGTCCCAGGCAAATAGCAACGTGCTAACAGAAATCAGTCTCAATATTTCTTAATTGACTGTGTGCCCCCCAGAGAGTTCCCCATTTTACTTTCTGTTTAGATTTACATTAGGCTATGTGCTGTCTCACTATGGCCAGTATATGTTTCAAATGCACACCCTGATTTAAACAGAGGGCACAGCTGAGCTATCACATCCAGTTTTGACATTCGATTATGGCAGTATACTTGCAATCACAAGAGTCTGCACACTTTACAAAAGGGTATCATTAGGAACACCTAAGAAGGCAGTGAGGTGATGAAACTAGGACACTGTTAAAGGCTTGCATCTCCAAGGAACAGTGATATTGTTTCTCCGGAACAGGACATGCTGTAGGAAGATGGCCTTCTATATAGTAATCCAAAAAGAGGTATGCTGTGTAAAGAGTCCAGAAATCCCCTTACAAGCAGAGAGAGCTTTCTTTAAAAATCCCAAGTGCCCTATTTATTGGCCTTTACACTCCCCCTAGATTAGCCCAAGCTGCTCAACCACCCTACCACAAATAGGGCACTTGGGATTTTTAGAGAATGCCCTGTCCACTTCTAAGAGGATACCTGGACTCTTTACACAGCATCTCTCTTTTGGTGTATTATGGAAACGGCCAGCTTCCTACACATGCCAGGCAATTTGAAGTAGATTAATCAACTGCTGTTATTGCATCAAATGAAAGGGCATTACATTCATTACCATTCCAGCATCAACAAATGGAGCTCCATCACACCAGGTACGACAAATCGAGCACATCACGGTCATCTATGAAAACAGCTGCAGCTCTTTTTTCCACATACCCGCATCAAGAGCAGTTTATTTTATTTTAACTATTATGTGGTTGTTTGGGCTTACATTATAAGCAGCAGCAGCTAACACACTGACAGCTTAGGGACAGCAGCAAGTAAGAGTTGGAGCTGTGCTGTGGTACAAAGAGGCCATTTTTCACAGCCAGCCATGGTGTGCAGAATTTTCCTTTCCTTCCCTTTGGCGATGCAGTTATGTCAGCCGACAATGATAAGCATAAAGTAACTACAAAGGGGTGGGGCAGAGCCGAAGTCAAATGAGAAAGGGCAGATCTAAGTGCCTTGAATACCCCCAACTTAGTCACAGTGAGATTTTATTATAGAATCACAGTATATTTAGAGCCTCTGTGTTGAATGGGGCTAAAACTATTACAGAGGAGTAATCTATTTTTTTTAACACAAAACTCACATCTTAAGCACTTTCCATCATATCACAGACCCACGCCTCATTTGCGGAGGAAATATGTATTCCTCAATGATTCTTTAATCTGTGGTAGGGGTATAAATATCCACTTTTAGAATTCACAACCTGCAATGTTGTGTCACTGCCCAGGGAAAACATCAAATGGTCATTACAACTTGCAAAGATTCAAACTGGTGTGTGCCTTTGCTTTACAATGCTTTTCAGCAAATAATAAAATAGCTCTAAATAGAAATAACACAAAAATACAGGGGAGAAGGTACAATGGAAACCAAATACTACAGTGAAAAAAATGAACAAAGCTGAACAACGTTACTAATCTGATGTCTTAATAATTTTTTTTTTTTAAACTACAAAAAATCCACAGAACTAGCAACATAAATTGATGTCTTTTCTGACAGATGGAAAAGGGAGTGCTTTGGTGAACAAAGCATAAGCCTGATCCCAGTACAAAGGAATGTATACTTATGTGATCACACACATTAAAGGATATTCCCTAAAGTGGACTGCATATTCTAAAACTCCAAAGTAAATGTTACTATTGCCATTTTCGGAAGGGAAGAAAACAGTTGACTTTCAAAACAGCAACACACTTTGGAAAAAGTAAAAAAGTAATCTCCTTGGGTAGTGTGGAGGAGGGATGGTTCTCTTTAGCCAGTGTTGGGCAACTACAATCACTACATTTCAGCTTGATGGAGAAAAACCACACAGCAGCACATTCTGTAAGATTATTCCAAATATTGTCCTTGCTGCATACCTTAGTGTAGGGGTGCTTTCCAGACGCAATGTCTTTCAGTATCTGTGGAGAATCTCCCAGGTGATCATAAGTGTAGGTGAGATCAACAGGACTCCCAACAACAGCCACCTGCAGGTCATTGTGAAGCCAGCTAGCAAATCAAGGAAGGGCAAACTGTTGAAACAGAGAGACTGAAAACCTTTTCATTTTACAGTTCTCAGTGGTATAGCAGTGGATAAATGAAAATGTTACTCACCTGTGACATTAGTTTTCCATTGTTGTAACTTATGGAAATTTAATTTGTCAGGCATTTGTTTAGGTTCTCTTGATGAAAAGAAAGACATTGCTAATGTTGTGTCATGCTATGATTGTGTGCGGGTGCGCAATAACATCCAGAGGGCCCTTGAAGTTAAGCTTTAATAAAGTAAAGTTGGCCCATCGATGACGGCAAATTAACCACGTTTGCCCTTGTTTGTAAAAGATGTGGGTGCCACAGTCATATTGGAAAATAATTTCAAACTATGGATTGAGATAAGGAAAGCAAGTTAATGAATATTAGAAAGTTCCCATAATTCAAGAAATTAGATTTTTAATCTTCTAAAAATATACAGTTCCCATGCACCAAACTGGCACTCTGTACTTCTCACCACATGTTGGTGGAAAGTATAACCAGATACGACAGTCAGCGCCATAGAAACAATCTTCAGGGTGTGTATAGATCCCTAAATACAATTTTATCCTCAGCTGCTGTGGATACGTCTTCCACAAAAGTGGAAAGGAAAACAGCCAGAGAATAATCAAATCAAAAATAAATAATCTGCAGTGTCATGTTTGCGTCATGGACTGTATACAGGCTTAATCACTTGCTTCACAAGCAAGGTCTCGATTTCGTGGCAAAGTGTGCCTAGATAGCAAAACTGAGGAAGACATGGAAGAAACAGAGACAGCTTTTTGAGGAAAGGGCTACAGTAACCATAATGATCAAACTGTAAGAGTTAATACTCCGTTGTCACTCCGATTTATTCCACCAGAAAGAAAGCCGCATAGATGCATGCATGGATGATCACATAAACGCAGGTTATGGTTATCTACTTAGCCTGCGGTCACCCCTTTGGTGACGCACTTCCCCTCAGTGGCTAAAAATGTTATTTCTGCTGCTGGAACTGTGATCTCAGTTCATAATAAAAACACCTGCAACCCAATCAATGTTGGTACTGCTCTACCCATTAAATAGCACATTAATCAGGCACACCTCAATACACCCCAGCGAACCCAGGAGCACACCTAGTAGTGCAGATGAAGAACAGCTGCTGTACTTCTAAAATATACCATGGTACCAAATGTATCATGAAGTGCAAGTGCTCCTTTCTGTCAATAAATATTTGTTTATTGGGTTGAAGCATGTCTCCAGGGAGATGGGAAAGGAAAATGTTACTTACCAAGTTTGTGGCATGCAGTGCTGTAGACTCACATGCTTTGCATAAGTCTGCCATCTAGTATTGGGTCCAGGGTGTTGCAAGTTGTTTTTGTCTGAAGAATCTTTTCGAGCCATGAGATCGAGTGACTCCTCCTCTCCTTGATACTGCGTATGGCATCAAGTCCTTTGTAGGATTGTTTTCCCACAGACGGGTGAGGGAAGGAGTATATGGAAAATGTCACTTACCCAGTGTACATCTGTTTGTGGCATGAGACGCTGCAGATTCACATGCTGTGCATATCCCGCCATCTAGTGTTGGGCTCGGAGTGTTACAAGTTGTTTTTCTTCGAAGAATCCTTTTCGAGTCACGAGATCGAGGGACTCCTCCCCTTTCGGCTCCATTGCGCATGGGCGTCGACTCCATCTTAGATTGTTTTCCCCGCAGAGGGTGAGGTAGGAGTTGTGTATATAGTAACAGTGCCCATGCAATGGAGTAAGTATGTATGTACATAATGTGACTAGAAGTGATATATTCATAAATGTACAAGTTCAATATTTTATCAACTTATAACAGCTACAGGCTCCCGGGCAGGTGGGAGGGCGCATGTGAATCTGCAGCGTCTCATGCCACGAACAGATGTACACTGGGTAAGTGACATTTTCCGTTCGATGGCATGTGTAGCTGCAGATACACATGCTGTGCATAGACTAGTAAGCAGTTATCTCCCCAAAAGCGGTGGTTTAGCCTGTAGGAGTTGAAGTTGTTTGAAATAATGTCCTTAATACTGCTTGTCCTACTGTGGCTTGTTGTGTTGTTAACACATCCACGCAGTAATGTTTAGTAAATGTATAAGGCGTAGACCATGTGGCTGCCTTACAGATATGGTATGTTTCCTAGAAAGGCCATGGTGGCACCTTTCTTTCTAGTGGAGTGTGCCTTTGGTGTAATAGGCAGTTCTCTTTTAGCTTTTATATAACAGGTTTGAATACATTTAACTATCCATCTAGCAATGCCTTGTTTGGATACTGGATTCCCTGTATGAGGTTTTTGGAAAGCTACAAACAATTGTTTTGTTTTGCGAATTTGTTTGGTTCTATCAATGTAGTACATTAGTGCTCTTTTTATGTCTAATGTATGTAATGCTCTCTCAGCTACAGAATCTGGTTCTGCGAAGAACACTGGGAGTTCCACTGTTTGATTTAAGTGGAATGGTGATAAGACTTTTGGCAAGAATTTGGGATTTGTGCGTAGAACTACTTTGTTTGTGTATCTGTAAAAAGGGTTCTTGTATGGTAAAGGCTTGTATTTCACTTACTCTTCTGAGAGATGTGATAGCTATTAGGAAGGCTACTTTCCATGTTAAGTACTGTATCTCACAGGAGTGCATGGGTTCAAATGGTGGACCCATGAGTCATGTTAATACGATGTTGAGGTTCCACAAAGGAACTGGTGGTGTTCTTGGTGGAATAATCCTTTTCAGACCCTCCATAAATGCTTTTATGGCTGGGATTCTGAATAGTGAAGTAGAATGTGTAATTTGCAGATAAGCCGAAATTGCTGTGAGATGTATTTTAATGGATGAAAAAGCTAACTTGGACTTCTGTAAGTGTGGTAGGTAGCTTACAATGTTTTTTGCAGATGCGTCTAATGGTTGGATTTGATTATTATGGCAGTAATAAACAAATCTTTTCCACTTATTTGCGTAGCAATGTCTTGTAGTAGGTTTCCTAGCCTGTTTAATGACCTCCATGCATTCTTGTGAAAGGTCTAGATGTCCGAATTGTAAGATTTCAGGAGCCAAATTGCTAGATTGAGCGATGCTGGATTCGGGTGTCTAATCTGTTGTTTGTGTTGAGTTAACAGATCTGGTCTGTTTAGTAGTTTGATATGATGCACTACTGACAGGTCTAGTAGTGTTGTGTACCAAGGTTGTCATGCCCAAGTTGGTGCTATTAGTATTAGTTTGAGTTTGTTTTGACTCAATTTGTTTACCAGATACGGAAGGAGTGGGAGAGGGGGAAAAGCGTATGCGAATATCCCTGACCAACTCATCCATAACGCATTGCCTTGGGAGTGAGGCTGTGGGTACCTGGATGCGAAGTTTTGGTATTTTGCGTTGTCTTTTGTTTCGAATAGGTCTATTTGTGGTGTTCCCTATCTTTGGAAGTAAGTTTGTAGTATTTGGGGATGAATTTCCCATTCGTGGATCTGTTGGTGATCCCGACTGAGATTGTCGGCTAACTGGTTTTGAATTCCTGGTATGTATTGCGCTATTAGGGGAATGTGGTTGTGAATAGCCCAATGCCAAATCTTTTGTGCTAAGAGACACAACTGTGTCGAGTGTGTCCCTCCCTGTTTGTTCAGGTAATACATTGTTGTCATGTTGTCGGTTTTGACAAGAATGTGTTTGTGGGCTATTAGTGGTTGAAATGCTTTCAACGCTAGAAACACTGTGTAAGGAAATGCCTCCTTGGCATGGTTACCCCCTGACTTTTTGCCTTTGCTGATGCTATGTTTTGAATTGAAAGTGTGCTGAGGCCTGCTAACCAGGCCCCAGCACCAGTGTTCTTTCCCTAACCTGTACTTTTGATTCCACAATTGGCACACCCTGGCTTCCAGGTAAGTCCCTTGTAACTGGTACCCCTGGTACCAAGGGCCCTGATGCCAGGGAAGGTCTCTAAGGGCTGCAGCATATCTTATGCCACCCTGGGGACCCCTCACTCAGCACAGACACACTGCTTGCCAGCTTGTGTGTGCTGGTGAGAACAAAACGAGTAAGTCGACATGGCACTCCCCTCAGGGTGCCATGCCAACCTCACACTGCCTATGCAGTATAGATATGTCACCCCTCTAGTAGGCCTTACAGCCCTAAGGCAGGGTGCACTATACCATAGGTGAGGGCACCAGTGCATGAGCACTGTGCCCCTACAGTGTCTAAGCCAAACCTTAGACATTGTAAGTGCAGGGTAGCCATAAGAGTATATGGTCTGGGAGTCTGTCAAACACGGACTCCACAGCACCATAATGGCTACACTGAAAACTGGGAAGTTTGGTATCAAACTTCTCAGCACAATAAATGCACACTGATGCCAGTGTACATTTTATTGTGAAATACACCCCAGAGGGCACCTTAGAGGTGCCCCCTGAAACCTTAACCGACTATCTGTGTAGGCTGACTGGTTCCAGCAGCCTGCCACAACCAAGACATGTTGCTGGCCCCATGGGGAGAGTGCCTTTGTCACTCTGAGGCCAGTAACAAAGCCTGCACTGGGTGGAGATGCTAACACCTCCCCCAGGCAGGAGCTGTAACACCTGGCGGTGAGCCTCAAAGGCTTACCCCCTTTGTTCCAGCACCGCAGGGCACTCCAGCTAGTGGAGTTGCCCGCCCCCTCCGGCCACGGCCCCACTTTTGGCGGCAAGGCCGGAGGAAATAATGAGAATAACAAGGAGGAGTCACTGGCCAGTCAGGACAGCCCCTAAGGTGTCCTGAGCTGAGGTGACTCTGACTTTTAGAAATCCTCCATCTTGTAGAAGGAGGATTCCCCCAATAGGGATAGGAATGTGACCCCCTCCCCTTGGGAGGAGGCACAAAGAGGGTGTACCCACCCTAAGGGCTGGTAGCCATTGGCTACTAACCCCCCAGACCTAAACACGCCCTTAAATTTAGTATTTAAGGGCTCCCCTGAACCTAAGAATTTAGATTCCTGCAACTTACAAGAAGAAGAGGACTGCTGAGCTGAAAGACCCCTGCAGAGGAAGAAAAGAAGACACCAACTGCTTTGGCCCCAGACCTACCGGCCTGTCTCCTGCCTTCCCAAAGAAACCTGCTCCAGCTACGCTTTCCCAAGGACCAGCGACCTCTGAATCCTCAGAGGACTGCCCTGCTTCAAGAAAGACCAGAAACTCCCGAGGACAGCGGCACTGCTCCAAAAAGAACTGCAACTTTGTTACAGAGGAGCAGATTTAAAGACCCCTGCAAATCCCCGCAAGAAGCGTGAGACTTGCAACACTGCACCCGGCGACCCCGACTCGACTGGTGGAGAACCAACACCTCAGGGAGGACCCTCCGGCGACTCCGAGACCGTGAGTAACCAAAGTTGTCCCCCCTGAACCCCCGCAGCGAAGCCTGCAGAGGGAATCCCGAGGCTCCCCCTGACCGCGACTGCCTGAACCTAAAGTCCCGATGGCTGGAAAAGACCCTGCACCCGCAGCCCCCAGCACCTGAAGGAACGGAACTTCTGTGCAGGAGTGACCCCCAGGAGGCCCTCTCCCTTGCCCAGGTGGTGGCTACCCCGAGGAGCCCCCCCCCCTTTCCTGCCTGCACCGCTGAAGAGACCCCTTGGTCTCCCATTGAAACCTACAGAGAACCCGACGCTTGTTTACACACTGCACCCGGCCGCCCCGCGCTGCTGAGGGTGTACTTTTTGTGCTGACTTGTGTCCCCCCCAGTGCCCTACAAAACCCCCCTGGTCTGCCCTCCGAAGACACGGGTACTTACCTGCTGGCAGACCGGAACCGGGGCACCCCCTTCTCTCCATTGAAGCCTATGTGTTTTGGGCACCTCTTTGACCTCTGCACCTGACCGGCCCTGAGCTGCTGGTATGGTAACTTTGGGGTTGCTCTGAACCCCCAACGGTGGGCTACTTTGGACCCAAACCTGAGACTTGTAAGTGATTTACTTACCTGCTAAAACTAACAATAACTTACCTCCCCCAGGAACTGTGAAAATTGCACTGTGTCCACTTTTAAAACAGCTATTTGTGTTTTATGTGAAAAGTATATATGCTACTGTAATTATTCAAAGTTCCTAAAGTACTTACCTGCAATACCTTTCAAATGAGATATTACATTTAGAATTTGAACCTGTGGTTCTTAAAATAAACTAAGAAAATATATTTTTCTATAACAAGACCTATTGGCTGGATTTGTCTCCGAGTGTGTGTTCCTCATTTATTGCCTGTGTGTATGTACAACAAATGCTTAACACTACTCCTTTGATAAGCCTACTGCTCTACCACACTACCACAAAATAGAGCATTAGTATTATCTCTTTTTGCCACTATCTTACCTCTAAGGGGAACCCTTGGACTCTGTGCATACTATTCCTTACTTTGAAATAGTGCATACAGAGCCAACTTCCTACATTGGTGGATCAGCGGTGGGGTACAAGACTTTGCATTTGCTGGACTACTCAGCCAATACCTGATCACACGACAAATTCCAAAAATTGTCATTAGAAATTGATTTTTTGCAATTTGCAATTTTTCTAAATTCTTAAAAGACCTGCTAGGGCCTTGTGTTAGATCCTGTTTAGCATTTCTTTTAGAATTTAAAAGTTTGGTAAAAGTTTGAATTAGATTCTAGAACTAGTTTTTAGATTCCTAAAAAGTATTCCAACTTTTAGAAGCATAATGTCTAGTGCAGAGATGAATGTGGTGGAACTCGACACCACACCTTACCTCCATCTTAAGATGAGGGAGCTAAGGCCACTCTGTAAAATAAAGAAAATAGTAATAGGCCCCAGACCTTCCAAACTACAGCTCCAGGAGCTGTTGGCAGAGTTTGAAAAGGCCAACCCCTCTGAGGATGGCAACACAGAGGATGATGATAGTGACTTGGAGGGTGATTCCCCCCTACCAGTCCTATCTAGGGAAGACAGGGCCTCTCAAGCCCTGACTCCAAGCATAATAGTCAGATGCTGGCTCCCTCACAGGAGGGACCAACTTCTCTGAAATCACTGAGGATAACTCCAGTGAAGAGGACATCCAGTTAGCCAGGATGGCCAAAAGATTGGCTTTGGAAAGACAGATCCTAGCCATAGAAAGGGAAAGACAAGAGATGGGCCTAGGACCCATCAATGGTGGCAGCAACATAAATAGGGTCAGAGATTCTCCTGACATGTTGAAAATCCCTAAAGGGATTGTAACTAAATATGAAGATGGTGATGACATCACCAAATGGTTCACAGCTTTTGAGAGGGCTTGTGTAACCAGAAAAGTGAACAAATCTCACTGGGGTGCTCTCCTTTGGGAAATGTTCACAGGAAAGTGTAGGGATAGACTCCTCACACTCTCTGGAAAAGATGCAGAATCTTATGACCTCATGAAGGGTACCCTGATTGAGGGCTTTGGATTCTCCACTGAGGAGTATAGGATTAGATTCAGGGGGGCTCAAAAATCCTCGAGCCAGACCTGGGTTGACTTTGTAGACTACTCAGTAAAAACACTAGATGGTTGGATTCAAGGCAGTGGTGTAAGTAATTATGATGGGCTGTACAATTTATTTGTGAAAGAACACCTATTAAGTAATTGTTTCAATGATAAACTGCATCAGCATCTGGTAGACCTAGGACCAATTTCTCCCCAAGAATTGGGAAAGAAGGCAGACCATTGGGTCAAGACTAGGGTGTCCAAAACTTCCACAGGGGGTGACCAAAAGAAAGGGGTCACAAAACCTCCCCAGGGGAAGGGTGGTGAGACAGCCAAAAACAAAAATAGTAAAGAGTCTTCTGCAGGCCCCCAAAAACCTGCACAGGAGGGTGGGCCCAGAGCCTCTTCACAAAACAATTCTGGGTACAAGGGTAAAAACTTTGATCCCAAAAAGGCCTGGTGTCGTAGCTGTAGTCAGTCTGGACACCAAACTGGAGACAAGGCCTGTCCCAAGAAAGATACCACTTCTAACTCCACTCCAGCTAAAACTGGAATGGCCAGTCTCCAAGTGGGATCAACAGTGTGCCCAGAGCAAATCAGGCGTCACACTGAAGCTACATTAGTCTCTGAGGGTGGGGTGGATTTAGCCACACTGGCTGCCTGGCCCCCTAACATGCAAAAATACAGGCAGCAGCTCTTAATTAATGGGACAAGTGTAGAGGGCCTGAGGGATACAGGTGCCAGTGTCACTATGGTGACAGAGAAACTGGTTTCCCCTGGCCAATACCTGACTGGACAAACCTATCCAGTCACCAATGCTGACAATCAAACTAAAGTACATCCCATGGCAATGGTAACTTTAGAGTGGGGAGGGGTCAATGGCCTGAAACAGGTGGTGGTCTCCTCAAATATCCCAGTAGACTGTTTGCTTGGAAATGACCTGGAGTCCATAGCATGGGCTGAGGTAGGACTGAAAACCCATGCAGCCATGCTGGGTATCCCTGAACTGGTGTGTGTCAAAACAAGGGCACAGTGCAAGGCACAGGGTGAAAAAGTAGAGCTGGAGTCTGGAAGAAAGGCCCAGCCTACCAAGAGAAAAGGTAAGTCAGCTGGGAAACCAGCTGCAACACAAGAAAAAGAGAGCCTCTCTTCTCAGGAAGAAGTTCTGCCCTCTGAGGGAACTGAGCCTATGGAGCTGATACCTTATCAGGTTGAGCTCTTGGGCCCAGGGGGACCCTCAAGGGAAGAGTTGTGTAAGGGACAAGAAACCTGTCCCTCTCTTGAGGGCCTTAGGCAGCAAGCTGCTGAAGAGTCCAAAGGCAAGAAAAATGGAACACATAGGGTCTATTGGGAAGATGGACTCCTGTACACTGAGGCAAGAGATCCCAAACCTGGTGCCACTAGGAGAGTGGTAGTGCCTCAGGGGTTCAGAGAGTTTATTCTGACCTTAGCCCATGATATTCCCCTTGCTGGGCATTTGGGACAAACCAAGACGTGGGAGAGGTTAGTCAACCACTTCTACTGGCCCAACATGTCCCAGAAGGTTAAGGAGTTTTGCACCTCCTGTACCACCTGTCAAGCCAGTGGTAAGACAGGTGGACATCCAAAGGCCCCCCTCATTCCACTTCCAGTGGTGGGGGTCCCCTTTGAAAGAGTGGGTGTGGACATAGTGGGTCCACTGGAACCTCCCACAGCCTCAGGAAATATGTACATCCTAGTAGTAGTGGATCATGCTACTAGGTATCCTGAGGCTATTCCCCTTAGGTCGACTACTGCTCCTGCAGTAGCCAAGGCCCTCATTGGTATCTTTACCAGAGTGGGCTTCCCTAAGGAGGTGGTGTCTGACAGAGGTACCAACTTCATGTCAGCATACCTGAAACACATGTGGAATGAGTGTGGAGTGACTTATAAATTCACTACACCCTATCATCCACAAACTAATGGCCTTGTTGAGAGATTCAACAAGACATTAAAGGGCATGATCATGGGGCTCCCAGAAAAACTCAAAAGGAGATGGGATGTCCTCTTGCCATGTCTGCTTTTCGCTTACAGAGAGGTGCCTCAGAAGGGAGTAGGGTTCTCACCCTTTGAACTTCTGTTTGGCCACCCTGTAAGGGGACCACTAGCTCTTGTGAAAGAAGGCTGGGAGAGACCTCTTCATGAGCCTAAACAAGACATAGTGGACTATGTACTTGGCCTTCGCTCAAGGATGGCAGAGTACATGGAAAAGGCAAGCAAAAACCTTGAGGCCAGCCAACAGCTCCAGAAGTGTTGGTATGACCAAAAGGCTGCACTGGTTGAATTTCAACCAGGGCAGAAAGTCTGGGTTTTGGAGCCTGTGGCTCCCAGGGCACTTCGGGACAAATGGAGTGGCCCTTACCCAGTGCTAGAGAGGAAGAGTCAGGTCACCTATCTGGTAGACCTGGGCACAAGCAGGAGCCCCAAGAGGGTG
The DNA here is from genome assembly GCF_031143425.1 of Pleurodeles waltl. Taxonomy (NCBI): domain Eukaryota; kingdom Metazoa; phylum Chordata; class Amphibia; order Caudata; family Salamandridae; genus Pleurodeles; species Pleurodeles waltl. The sequence goes on along the minus strand of NC_090440.1, from coordinate 1,883,755,056 downwards.
ACCCATGTGAACCGCCTTAAGCTCTTCCATGACAGGGCTGATGTAAATCTGTTAATGGTAACAGATGAAGATCAGGAAGCTGAGAGTGAGCCTCTCCCTGATCTTCTGTCATCAGACCCTAATGATGGCTCAGTAGACGGAGTGATCTATTCAGACACCCTCTCTGGCCAACAGCAAGCTGACTGTAGGAAGGTCCTGCAACAGTTTGCTGAGCTCTTTTCCCTAACCCCTGGTCAGACACACCTGTGTACCCATGATGTGGACACAGGAGACAGCATGCCTGTCAAAAACAAAATATTCAGACAGTCTGATCAAGTTAAGGAAAGCATCAAGGTGGAAGTCCACAAGATGCTGGAATTGGGAGTAATTGAGTACTCTGACAGCCCCTGGGCTAGCCCAGTGGTCTTAGTCCCCAAACCTCACACCAAAGATGGAAAGAGAGAGATGAGGTTTTGTGTGGACTACAGAGGACTTAACTCTGTCACCAAGACAGATGCCCATCCCATTCCTAGAGCTGATGAGCTGATTGATAAATTAGGGGCTGCCAAATTCTTAAGTACCTTTGACTTAACAGCAGGGTACTGGCAAATCAAAATGGCCCCTGGAGCAAAAGAAAAGACCGCATTCTCCACACCTGATGGGCATTATCAGTTCACTGTTACGCCCTTTGGTTTAAAGAATGCCCCTGCCACCTTCCAAAGGTTGGTGAATCAAGTCCTTGCTGGCTTGGAGTCCTTCAGTGCAGCTTATCTTGACGATATTGCTGTCTTTAGCTCCAACTGGCAGGATTACCTGGTCCACCTGAAGAAGGTTTTGAAGGCTCTGCAATCTGCAGGCCTCTCTATCAAGGCATCCAAATGCCAGATAGGGCAGGGAACTGTGGTTTACTTGGGACACCTTGTAGGTGGAGGCCAAGTTCAGCCACTCCAGCCTAAGATCCAGACTATTCTGGACTGGGCAGCTCCAAAAACCCAGACTCAAGTCAGGGCATTCCTTGGCTTGACTGGGTACTATAGGAGGTTTGTGAAGGGATATGGATCCATTGTGACAGCCCTCACAGAACTCACCTCCAAGAAAATGCCCAAGAAAGTAAACTGGACTGTAGAATGCCAACAGGCCTTTGACACCCTGAAACAAGCAATGTGCACAGCACCAGTTCTAAAAGCTCCAGATTACTCCAAGCAGTTCATTGTGCAGACAGATGCCTCTGAATATGGGATAGGGGCAGTTTTGTCCCAAACAAATGATGATGGCCTTGACCAGCCTGTTGCTTTCATTAGCAGGAGGTTACTCCCCAGGGAGCAGCGTTGGAGTGCCATTGAGAGGGAGGCCTTTGCTGTGGTTTGGTCCCTGAAGAAGCTGAGACCATACCTCTTTGGTACTCACTTCCTAGTTCAGACTGACCACAGACCTCTCAGATGGCTGATGCAAATGAAAGGTGAAAATCCAAAACTGTTGAGGTGGTCCATCTCCCTACAGGGAATGGACTTTATAGTGGAACACAGACCTGGGACTGCCCATGCCAATGCAGATGGCCTTTCCAGGTTCTTCCACTTAGAAAATGAAGACTCTCTTGGGAAAGGTTAGTCTCATCCTCTTTCGTTTGGGGGGGGGGGGGGGGGGGGGGGGGGTTGTGTAAGGAAATGCCTCCTTGGCATGGTTACCCCCTGACTTTTTGCCTTTGCTGATGCTATGTTTTGAACTGAAAGTGTGCTGAGGTCTGCTAACCAGGCCCCAGCACCAGTGTTCTTTCCCTAACCTGTACTTTTGATTCCACAATTGGCACACCCTGGCATCCAGGTAAGTCCCTTGTAACTGGTACCCCTGGTACCAAGGGCCCTGATGCCAGGGAAGGTTTCTAAGGGCTGCAGCATATCTTATGCCACCCTGGGGACCCCTCACTCAGCACAGACACACTGCTTGCCAGCTTGTGTGTGCTGGTGAGAACAAAACGAGTAAGTCGACATGGCACTCCCCTCAGGGTGCCATGCCAACCTCACACTGCCTATGCAGTATAGATAAGTCACCCCTCTAGCAGGCCTTACAGCCTAAGGCAGGGTGCACTATACCATAGGTGAGGGCACCAGTGCATGAGCACTGTGCCCCTGCAGTGTCTAAGCCAAACCTTAGACATTGTAAGTGCAGGGTAGCCATAAGAGTATATGGTCTGGGAGTCTGTCAAACACGGACTCCACAGCACCATAATGGCTACACTGAAAACTGGGAAGTTTGGTATCAAACTTCTCAGCACAATAAATGCACACTGATGCCAGTGTTCATTTTATTGTGAAATACACCCCAGAGGGCACCTTAGAGGTGCCCCTGAAACCTTAACCGACTATCTGTGTAGGCTGACTGGTTCCAGCAGCCTGCCACAACCGAGACATGTTGCTGGCCCATTGGGGAGAGTGCCTTTGTCACTCTGAGGCCAGTAACAAAGCCTGCACTGGGTGGAGATGCTAACACCTCCCCCAGGCAGGAGCTGTAACACCTGGCGGTGAGCCTCAAAGGCTTACCCCCTTTGTTCCAGCACCGCAGGGCACTCCAGCTAGTGGAGTTGCCCGCCCCCTCCGGCCACGGCCCCACTTTTGGCGGCAAGGCCGGAGGAAATAATGAGAATAACAAGGAGGAGTCACTGGCCAGTCAGGACAGCCCCTAAGGTGTCCTGAGCTGAGGTGACTGACTTTTAGAAATCCTCCATCTTGTAGAAGGAGGATTCCCCCAATAGGGATAGGAATGTGACACCCTCCCCTTGGGAGGAGGCACAAAGAAGGTGTACCCACCCTCAGGGCTAGTAGCCATTGGCTACTAACCCCCCAGACCTAAACACGCCCTTAAATTTAGTATTTAAGGGCTCCCCTGAACCTAAGAATTTAGATTCCTGCAACTTACAAGAAGAAGAGGACTGCTGAGCTGAAAGACCCCTGCAGAGGAAGAAAAGAAGACACCAACTGCTTTGGCCCCAGACCTACCGGCCTGTCTCCTGCCTTCCCAAAGAAACCTGCTCCAGCTACGCTTTCCCAAGGACCAGCGACCTCTGAATCCTCAGAGGACTGCCCTGCTTCAAGAAAGACCAGAAACTCCCGAGGACAGCGGCACTGCTCCAAAAAGAACTGCAACTTTGTTACAGAGGAGCAGATTTAAAGACCCCTGCAAATCCCCGCAAGAAGCGTGAGACTTGCAACACTGCACCCGGCGACCCCGACTCGACTGGTGGAGAACCAACACCTCAGGGAGGACCCTCCGGCGACTCCGAGACCGTGAGTAACCAAAGTTGTCCCCCCTGAACCCCCGCAGCGACGCCTGCAGAGGGAATCCCGAGGCTCCCCCTGACCGCGACTGCCTGAACCTAAAGTCCCGATGGCTGGAAAAGACCCTGCACCCGCAGCCCCCAGCACCTGAAGGAACGGAACTTCTGTGCAGGAGTGACCCCCAGGAGGCCCTCTCCCTTGCCCAGGTGGTGGCTACCCCGAAGAGCCCCCCCTTTTCCTGCCTGCACCGCTGAAGAGACCCCTTGGTCTCCCATTGAAACCTACAGAGAACCCGACGCTTGTTTACACACTGCACCCGGCCGCCCCCGCGCTGCTGAGGGTGTACTTTTTGTGCTGACTTGTGTCCCCCCCCGGTGCCCTACAAAACCCCCCTGGTCTGCCCTCCGAAGATGCGGGTACTTACCTGCTGGCAGACCGGAACCGGGACACCCCTTCTCTCCATTGAAGCCTATGTGTTTTGGGCACCTCTTTGACCTCTGCACCTGACCGGCCCCGAGCTGCTAGTGTGGTAACTTTGGGGTTGCTCTGAACCCCCAACGGTGGGCTACTTTGGACCCAAACCTGAGACTTGTAAGTGATTTACTTACCTGCTAAAACTAACAATAACTTACCTCCCCCAGGAACTGTGAAAATTGCACTGTGTCCACTTTTAAAACAGCTATTTGTGTTTTATGTGAAAAGTATATATGCTACTGTAATTATTCAAAGTTCCTAAAGTACTTACCTGCAATACCTTTCGAATGAGATATTACATGTAGAATTTGAACCTGTGGTTCTTAAAATAAACTAAGAAAATATATTTTTCTATAACAAAACCTATTGGCTGGATTTGTCTCCGAGTGTGTGTTCCTCATTTATTGCCTGTGTGTATGTACAACAAATGCTTAACACTACTCCTTTGATAAGCCTACTGCTCGACCACACTACCACAAAATAGAGCATTAGTATTATCTCTTTTTGCCACTATCTTACATCTAAGGGGAACCCTTGGACTCTGTGCATACTATTCCTTACTTTGAAATAGTGCATACAGAGCCAACTTCCTACACACTGCTAGTAGTTCTAACTGATTTATATGAAGTTGTTTCTGTTGTGTCCCATTGTCCCTGGATGCTGTGTTGGTTGAGGTGTGCTCCCCACCCTACCATGGAAGCATCTGTTGTGATCACGTATTGAGGCACTGGGTCTTGGAAAGGCCGCCCTTGGTTTAAATTTATAGTATTCCACCATTGAAGCGAGGTGTATGTTTGGCGGTCTATCAACACTAGATCTTGAAGTTGACCCTGTGCTTGTGACCATTGGGTTGCTAGGCACCGTTGTAAGGGCTGCATGTGTAATCTTGCGTTTGGGACAATGGCTATGCATGAGGACATCATGCCTAGTAGTTTCATTACTAATTTTACCTGGAACCTTTGGTTCGGGTGCATGCTCTGTATTACGTTTTCGAATGCTTGTACCCTTTGTGGACTTGGAGTGGCAATCCCTTTTTTTGTGTTGATTGTTGCTCCCAAGTACTGTTGTATTTGACACGGCTGTAAGTGTGATTTTTGGTAGTTCAGTGAGAACCCTAGTTTGTGAAGGGTTTCTATGATGTATTTTGTGTGTTGAGAACACCATTCTTGTGTATTGGTTTTGATTAACCAATCGTCCAGATATGGGAATACATGTATGTGCTGTCTTCTGATATGGGCTGCCACTACTGCAAGGCATTTTGTAAAGACTCTTGGCGCTGTTGTTATCCCAAATGGCAACACTATGAATTGGTAATGTACCCCTTGGATTACAAATCTTAAGTATTTTCTGTGCGAAGGATGTATGGGTATATGGAAATACGCATCCTTGAGATCTAATGTCGTCATGTAGTCTTGTTGTTTGAGCAAGGGGATTACGTCTTGAAGTGTCACCATGTGAAAGTGATCTGATTTGATGTAAAGATTTAGTATTCTGAGATCTAAGATGGGTCTTAGAGTTTTGTCCTTTTTGGGTATGAGAAAGTACAGGGAGTAAACACCAGTTCCTTTCTGATGATTTGGTACTAGTTCTATTGCATCTTTTTGCAGCAAAGCTTGGACCTTTATTTGTAATAGATCCATGTGTTGTTTGGACATTTTGTGTGTTCTTGGAGGCACATTTGGTGGGAATTGTAGGAATTCTATGCAATAACAATGTTGGATAATGGCTAGGACCCACGAGTCTGTTATTTCCTCCCAGTTTTGGTAAAAAATCTTAGTCTCCCCCCCACTGGTGTTATGTGTTGGGGATTTGTGACACTGAAGTCACTGTTTATTTTGAGGGGTCTTTAGACTTTGGAACTTTCCTCTAGTTTTAGGGAACTGTCCACCTCTGCATTGTCCCCGAAAGCCTCCTCTCTGATACTGGCTCTGGTATGTGGGTCTGGTTTGTGAGGTTGAGGGTTCTGTGGTTTGGCACCAAAACCCCCCTCTAAATTGTGTTTTCCTAAATGTGCCTCTGCTCTGTTGGGGGTAGAACACGCCCATGGCTTTGGCCGTATCTGTGTCCTTTTTTAGCTTTTCTATAGCAGTGTCCACTTCCGGCCCAAACAACTGCTGTCCGTTAAAAGGCATATTAAGCACAGCCTGTTGGATTTCGGGCTTGAATCCTGAGGTGCGTAGCCATGCTTGTCTCCGAATAGTGACCGCTGTATTTACAGTTCTTGCAGCTGTGTCTGCTGCATCCATTGCCGATCGTATCTGGTTATTCAAGATACTTTGGCCCTCTTCCACCACTTGTTGTGCACGCTTTTGGAACTCTTTGGGCAGATGTTCTATGAAGTGTTGCATTTCGTCCCAATGAGCTCTATCATATGTTGACAGCAAAGCCTGTGAATTGGCAATGCGCCATTGATTGGCTGCTTGTGCTGCAACTCTTTTCCTTGCTGCGTCGAACTTGCGACTTTCCTTGTCGGGTGGTGGTGCATCTCCAGAGGTGTGTGAATTCGCCCTTTTACGTGCTGCGCCTACTACTACTGAGACAGGTGTCAGTTGCTGCGTGATGTACACAGGGGTCTGTTGGGGGAGGCTTGTACTTTTTCTCTACCCTAGGAGTGATGGCCCTGCCTTTTACGGGCTCTTGAAATACTTCCTTTGCATGTTTCAACATTCCTGGTAACATTGGAAGACTCTGGTACTGACTATGTGTTGACGACAGAGTATTAAATAAAAAGTCATCTTCAATCGGTTCAGCGTGCAGTGTCACATTGTGAAAAGCAGCTGCTCTGGACACCACCTGTGTGTAAGCAGTACTGTCTTCAGGTGGTGATGGTCTTGCTGGTTAACAGTCGGGACTATTATCTGATACAGGCGCATCATAAAGATCCCATGCATCTGGGTCATCTTGGCTCATCCCTGTGTGCGTTGGAGACTGCATCAAAGGTGGGGTAGCAATTGGTGATGGTTGCGTTGAGGTGATGGTGGCGGAGTTACTTGTTTTGCCACCTTTGCCTGTGGTTGTTTCTCTTTGTCTTGGAAAGCAAGTTTCCTTTTCATCCTTATAGGAGGGAGAGTTCTTATTTTCCCTGTCTCCTTTTAAATATGGAGCCTTCTCTGTGTATAATCTGGCTCCCCTGCTTCTAGCTCTTGTCCGAATTTACGGCCTTGCATTTGTGCTGAAAGGCCTTGTTCCTCGGTGTAGGAACTTGTTTTCGGCTCCGAAGCCGGATGTTTCGGTATCGAAACCTTATCAACAGTCTTTTTCGCTTCCGAAGCCACTTTTTTGGGTTTCGATGTTCCGATCTCTTGGTGCCGACTCATCTCGGTGCCGGTATCTCAATGTCGAGATTGCTCTGAAGTAGGGTCCCGGTGCAGAGTCTGTTCTGTGCCGGTATCTTGACCGGAGTCGGATGACTTCAACACATGTGTGCCCTTTTTCGGTGCCGATGGACGGTCACCGATTTTTCGGGTTAAGCCATGGCCTGCCGGCGGTGGCGTCCCCTGGGCTTTCATGGTTTTTACGTGAGTTTTGTCCGGGGCTGTTTTACTCACGGTTTTCGGCATCTGCTCGCTTTCGGCCTCGTCCGAGTCAGCAATGGAGAAAGTCTCTTCTTCCTCGTGGTGTCCTGACGGCGCCGACGCCATTTGAAGCCTTCTTGCTCTCCGGTCCCTTAGCGTTTTCCTCGACCGAAATGCTCGACAGGCCTCGCAGGTATCCTCTTTGTGTTCGGGAGACAAACACAAATTACAGACCACATGTTGATCTGTGTAAGGATACTTGTTGTGGCATTCGGGGCAGAAGTGGAATGGGGTCCGTTCCATTAGCCTTGAAGACGCACTAGGTCGGGCCGACCAGGCCCCGCCGGGGAATCGAAACCCCAAAGGGCCACCGGAGCTTTTCTTGATTCGGTGTCGATCTGCGTTAACTAACCCGATACCGAATGCAAACAATACCGTCAAATTTTCTGTTATCTAACTAAGTTTCCGAACCAAAACACAGAGCGAAGAGGAACACGTCCGAACCCGATGGCGGAAAGAAAACAATCTAAGATGGAGTCAACGCCCATGCGCAATGGAGCCGAAAGGGGAGGAGTCCCTCGATCTCGTGACTCGAAAAGACTTCTTCGAAGAAAAACAACTTGTAACACTCAGAGCCCAACACTAGATGGCGGGATATGCACAGCATGTGTATCTGCAGCTACACATGCCATCGAACATATATATACACATACATACATACTCCTTCCCTCACCCGTCTGTGGGAAAACAATCCAACAAAGGACTTGATGCCATATGGAAAATGTCACTTACCCAGTGGTACATCTGTTCGTGGCATGTTCCGCTGCAGATTCACATGCTGTGCACTGTTCCTGCCATCTTGTGTTGTGCTCGGAGTGTTACAAGTTGTTTTTCTTCGAAGAAGTCTTTTCGAGTCACAGGACCGAGTGACTCCTCCCTTTCGGCTCCATTGCGCATGGGCATCGACTCCATCTTAGATTGTTTTCCCGCATAGGGTGAGGTAGGAGTGGTAGAATGAGAATAGTAAAGTTGTCCATGCAATGGAATAGATATGTATTTACATAGTTTGTGCTAAAGGAATGTTTATTTAGATATAAACAATTTCTAATTGCAACTTAAACGGCTACAGGCTCCCGGGGAGGTGGGAGGGCACATGTGAATCTGCAGCGGGACATGCCATGAATAGATGTACACTGGGTAAGTGACATTTTCCATTCAATGGCATGTGTAGCTGCAGATACACATGCTGTGCATAGACTACAAAGCAGTAATCCTGCCAAAAGCGGTGGTCAGCCTGTAGGAGTTGAAGTTGTTTGAAATAATGTTCTTTGTACAGCTTGTCCTACTGTGGCTTGTTGTGTTGCTAACATGTCTACACAGTAGTGTTTGGTAAACGTATGAGGTGTAGACCAAGTGGCTGCCTTACAAATCTCGGTCATTGGTATGTTACCTAGAAAGGCCATTGTTGCCCCTTTCTTCCTAGTGGAGTGTGCCTTTGGTGTAATGAGTAGCTCTCTTTTAGCTTTAAGGTAACAAGTTTGTATGCATTTAACTATCCATCTGGCTATACCTTGTTTGGATATAGGGTTACCAGCATGGGGTTTTTGGAAAGCGACAAACAATTGCTTAGTTTTACGAAAAGGTTTTGTTCTGGCTATATAGTACATTAGAGCTCTTTTTATGTCAAATGTGTGCAGTGCTCTTTCTGCTACTGAGTCTGGCTGGGGGAAGAAGACTGGGAGCTCCACAGTTTGGTTTAAATGAAATGGTGAGATGACTTTTGGCAGAAATTTTGGATTTGTGCGGAGAACCACTTTATGTTTGTGTACTTGTATAAAGGGTTCTTCGATAGTGAACCCCTGTATTTCGCTAACTCTTCGTAGTGAAGTGATGGCTACTAGAAATGCTACCTTCCAAGTTAAGAATTGGATTTGGCAAGAATGCATGGGTTCAAAAGATGGGCCCATGAGTCGTGTAAGTACAATATTAAGATTCCACGAGGGTACCGGTGGGGTTTTTGGAGGTATGATCCTTTTTAGTCCGTCCATAACGGCTTTAATAACTGGTATTCTAAATAGTGATTTTGTGTGTTTAATCTGCAAGGAAGCAGAGTTTGCAGTGAGATGAATGTTGCTGGAAGAAAAAGCGAGATTTGCTTTTTGTAGGTGTAGTAAATAACCCACAATGTCTTGTATGGACGCATCTAACAGTGTGATATGGTTTGCTTGGCAGTAGTAAACAAACCTTTTCCATTTATTAGCATAGCAATGCCTTGTGGTAGGTTTCCTTGCCTGCTTAATGACTTCCATACACTCATTTGGAAGATTTAGGTAACCAAACTCTAAGACTTCAGGAGCCAGATTGCTAGGTTGAGCGTTGTTGGATTGGGGTGTCTGATCTGTTGTTTGTGTTGTGTTAACAGATCTGCTCTGTTTGGGAGTTTGATGTGAGGTACTACTGATAAGTCCAACAGTGTGGTGTACCACGGTTGGCGTGCCCACGTTGGCACAATGAGTATTAGTTTGAGTTTGTTTTGACTCAGTTTGTTGACTAGGAAAGGAATGAGTGGGAGAAGGGGAAAAGCGTAAGCAAATATCCCTGACCAATTGATCCATAGAGCATTGCCCTTGGACTGAGGGTGTGGGTGCCTGGATGCGGCGTTTTGTTGCGAACAGATCTATGTCTGGTGTCCCCCACTGGTGAAAGTATTATTGTAGTATCTGGGGATGTATTTCCCACTCGTGAGTTTGCTGGTGATCTCGACTGAGACTGTCGGCTAATTGATTGTGAATGCCTGGAATATATTGCGCTATTAGGCGAATGTTGTTGTGAATTGCTCAATGCCAAATCTTTTGTGCAAGGAGGCATAGTTGTGATGAGTGTGTTCCCCCCTGTTTGTTTAGGTAGTACATTGTTGTCATATTGTCTGTTTTGACGAGAATGTGTTTGTGAACCAGAAGAGGTTGAAATGCTTTTAGTGCTAGGAAGACCGCTAGAAGTTCTAAGTGATTTATGTGTAGTTGTCTTTGTTGACTGTTCCTTTGCCCTTGTATATTGTGATTGTTGAGGTGTGCTCCCCATCCAATCATTGACGCATCTGTTGTGAGAATGGCGTGAGGCACAGGGTCTTGAAAAGGCCGCTCTTTGTTTTAATTTACAGGGTTCCACCATTGAAGCGAATAGTGTGTTTGGCGGTCTCTCAACACTAGATCTTGGAGTTGACCCTGTGCCTGCGTCCATTGTTTTGCAAGGCAGTGCTGTAAGGGTCGTATGTGCAGCCGCGCGTTTGGGACAATTGCGATGCATGATGCCATCATGCCTAGGAGTTTCATGACAAATCTGACTGTGTAGTGCTGGTATGTTTGATACTATGGTTTGGAATGATTGTACTCTTTGTGGGCTTGGAGTGGCAATCTCTTCTTGCGTGTTGTGTTGCTATCAAGTATTGTTGTAGTTGGGATGGTTGTAAGTGAAATTTATGGTAATTTATAGAAAACCCTAGTCTGTGTAGGGTATCTATTACATACTGTGTGTGATTTTGAAACCGTTGTTGAGTGTTGGCTTTTATTAGCCAATCGTCTAGATATGGGAATACATGCATGTGATGTCTCCTTATATGGGCTGCTACTACAGCAAGGCATTTTGTAAATACTCTGGGTGCTGTTGTTATCCCGAAGGGCAATACTTTGAATTGGTAATTTTTCCCCTGTATGACAAACCTGAGGTATTTTCTGTGAGATGGATGGATGGGTATATGGAAATAGGCATCTTTTAAATCCAGCGTTGACATGCATTCTCCGTGTTTTAGTTAGGGGACTCTTGTAGTGTGACCATGTGGAAGTGTTCTGATTTGATGAATAGGTTTAGAGTCCTGAGATCTAAAATTGGTCTTAGTGTTTTGTCCTTTTTGGCAATAAAGAAATATAGGGAATAAACCCCTGTTCCTTTTTGTTGGTGAGGTACTAGTTCTATGGCTTGTTTTGTTAATAGTGCTTGCACCTCTATTTGTAACATGTGCGCTCTTGGGGGAATATCTGGGGGAAAATGTGTGAATTCTACACAGTAACCATGTTGGATAATTGATAGGACCCATGTGTCCGTGGTTATGTCTGACCAATGTTTGTGGTAAAATGTTAGTCTTCCCCCCACTGGTGATGTGTATTGGGGAAGGATGACAGGCAAGTCCCTGTTTGTTATTAGTGGCCTGCTTAGTGGTCTGAAACTTTCCCCTTGATCTTGGGAACTGTCCCCTGAAGGAGCTGCGAAACCCCCCTCTCTGATATTAGGATTGGTAGGTGGGTTTTGCTTGAGAGGTGGATGCCGCAGAAGGCTGTTGTCTGAAACTTCCTGTAAGGAAATGCCTCCTTGGCATGGTTACCCCCTGACATTTTGCCTTTGCTGATGCCAAGTTATGATTTGAAAGTGTGCTGGGACCTGCTAACCAGGCCCCAGCACCAGTGTTCTTTCCCTAAACTGTACATTTGTCTCCACAATTGACACAACCCTGGCACCCAGATAAGTCCCTTGTAACTGGTACCCCTGGTACCATGGGCCCTGATGCTAGGGAAGGTCGCTACGGGCTGCAGCATGTCTTATGCCACCCTAGGGACTCCTCATTCAGCACATACACACTGCTTGCCAGCTTGTGTGTGCTGGTGGGGAGAAAAAGACTAAGTCGACATGGCACTCCCCTCAGAGTGCCATGCCAACCTCGCACTGCCTATGGCATAGATAAGTCACCCCTCTAGCAGGCCTTACAGCCCTAGGGCAGGGTGCACTATACCACAGGTGAGGGCATAGGTGCATGAGCACTATGCCCCTACAGTGTCTAAGCAAAACCTTAGACATTGTAAGTGCAGGGTAGCCATAAGAGTATATGGTCTGGGAGTCTGTCATACACGAACTCTACAGCACCATAATGGCTACACTGAAAACTGGGAAGTTAGGTATCAAACTTCTCAGCACAATAAATGCACACTGATGCCAGTGTACATTTTATTGTGAAATACACCCAGAGGGCATCTTAGAGATGCCCCCTGAAAACATACCCGACTTCTAGTGTAGGCTGACTAGTTTTTGCCAGCCTGCCACACACCAGACATGTTGCTGGCCACATGGGGAGAGTGCCTTTGTCACTCTGTGGCCAGGAACAAAGCCTGTACTGGGTGGAGGTGCTTCTCACCTCCCCCTGCAGGAACTGTAACACCTGGCGGTGAGCCTCAAAGGCTCACCCCCTTTGTCACAGCGCCACAGGGCATCCCAGCTAGTGGAGATGCCCGCCCCTCCGGCCACTGCCCCCACTTTTGGCGGCAAGGCTGGAGGAGATAATGAGAAAAACAAGGAGGAGTCACTCCCCAGTCAGAACAGCCCCTAAGGTGTCCTGAGCTGAGGTGACTAAATTTTAGAAATCCTCCATCTTGCAGATGGAGGATTCCCCCCATAGGATTAGGGATGTGCCCCCCTGCCCACAGAGAGGAGGCACAAAGAGGGTGTAGCCACCCTCAGGGTTAGTAGCCATTGGCTACTATCCTCCCAGACCTAAACACACCCCTAAATTGAGTAATTAAGGGGGCCCCCAGAACCGAGGAAGATAGATTCCTGCAACCTAAAGAAGGAGGACTGCTGGCCCCAGCCCCATCGGCCTGTCTCCCTACTTCGAAGAAAACTGCAACAGCGACGCATCCCACAAGGTCCAGCGACCTCTGAAGCCTCAGAGGAGTATCCTGCATCTAAAGGACCAAGAAGCTCCCGAGAACAGCGGCCCTGTTCAAGAAACTGCAACACTTTGCAACAAAGCAGCAACTTTTAAAGACCACACGTTTCCCGCCGGAAGCGTGAGACTTTCCACTCTGCACCCAACGCCCCCGGCTCGACCTGCGGAAAACTAACTCTACAGGGAGGACTCGCCCGGCGACTGCGAGCCCGTGAGTAGCCAGAGTTGACCCCCTGATCCCCCACAGTGACACCTGCAGAGGAAATCCAGAGGCTCCCCCTGACCGCGACTGCCTGTAACAAGGAACCCGACGCCTGGAACCAGCACTGCACCCGCAGCCCCCAGGACCTGAAGGAACCGAACTCCAGTGCAGGAGCGACCCCCAGGCGACCCTCTGCCTAGCCCAGGTGGTGGCTACCCAGAGGAGCCCCCGTGCCTGCCTGCATCGTTGAAGAGACCCCCGGGTCTCCCCATTGATTCCTATCCGAAACCCGATGCCTGTTTGCACTCTGCACCCAGCCGCCACTGTGCCGCTGAGGGTGTACTTTCTGTGCCTGCTTGTGTCCCCCCCTGTGCCCTACAAAACCCCCCTGGTCTGCCCTTCGAGGACGCAGGTACTTACCTGCTGGCAGACTGGAACCGTGGCACCCCTATTTCCATTGAAGCTTGTGTTTTGGGCACCACTTTGACCTCTGCACCTGACCGCACTGAGCTGCTGGTGTGGTAACTTTGGGGTTGCCTTGAACCCCCAACGGTGGGCTACCTTAGACCCAACTTTGAACCATGTAAGTTGAACTTAAATACTTACCTCCCCCAGGAACTGTTGATTTTTGCACTGTGTCCACTTTTAAAACAGCTTATTGCCATTTTTGTCAAAACTGTGCATGCTATTGTGATTATTTAAAGTTCCTAGAATACCTGAGTGAAATACCTTTCATTTTAAGTATTACTTGTAAATCTTGAACCTGTGGTTCTTAAAATAAACTAAGAAAAGTTATTTTTCTATAAAAAAACCTATTGGCCTGGAATCAGTCTTGGAGTGTGTATTCCTCATTTATTGCCTGTGTGTGTACAACAAATGCTTAACACTACCCTCTGATAAGCCTACTGCTCGACCACACTACCACAAAATAGAGCATTAGAATTATCTCTTTTTGCCTCTATCTTACCTCTAAGGGGAACCCTTGGACTCTGAGCACACTATTTCTTACTTTGAAATAGTATATACAGAGCCAACTTCCTACAACATCTAATTGAGGAGTATGCTAAGTTTGCCTATTGTAAATGTAGCAGGTAACAAACAATGTCCTAAACTGAGGTTTTGAGCGGCTTAATGTGTTTAGGTTGACAATAATAAACAAAACACTTCCATTTTGCAGTATAACCGAGTCTACTGTCTTCTTAAGAATTTCAATACATTCTATGGGGAGAGTTGAATAACCAAAGTCTATGCCCTCTGAGCCATATTGCAAGATTGAGTGTCTTGGGGTCTGGATGTCTGATTTGACTGACTGAGTGAGAAGGTCCAGCCTGTTGGTATTAATGTGGCCCAACACATGGGACAAATATTTTGAAGAAGAGAAATATCTCCTCTGTCTGCCCCTTCCATTTTGCAAAAATATAAGAGCTCATCTGGTAGCACACTGTGGTTATAGCACACAGTAGTCATCTTTGCTTGGTTCGCTTGACACATGGCATTTCGGGTTCAGGTTCTGGGTACACCACTGACACAACCTGTCGTACTCTGCCTGACAGTACTGTGCTGGTTTCTCTAGCTCCGCTGACAGGAGGGCTTCGGATAAATGACAGTGTGTGAACTGATGACGGCACCAGGCCTTGCATCTTTAATGTTTGAACCGTATCCAGAACAGCATCTTGTCTCATAAAAAAGTGACAGAAATAGTTACAGTTCCGGATATCTGTTGAAACATGCACTGTGCTACATGATGGACTCTGGCATAAACCATCAGCTACCCAGCCCCAGTTCCAAACCAAATCTGGGAAGGGTGATGCTATTTGTGATACTTCTGTCTCTACAGCTTAGTCGGTTGATCACCTGCAGTAGGGGATCTGTGTACTGCTTACTGGTCACAAGTTCATACAGTGGCTGGGCTAACTCAATGATTCGCTGTACTGCAACTTACTGATATCCTTGCACGGCACAGCTAATCACAATACTTAGAAAGCAAGCAATAAAAACAACAGCTTGACAGAAAAGATTTTGGAGCTCTAACCAAACTGACATTTTGCACCTTTGGCACTCATTGCCCCCCAAAATAGGGTAATGTTTAGGATTATTTAGTACTGTGGCACACACATCACTCCAATCTACTCTAGTCCACTCCACTATGATCCAATCTACCCAGCGCTCCTCTCAATCTAACCCAGTCAAACTCATCTCACTCCTATCTATCCCCATTCCACCCCAATCTACCGCACTCCACTCCAATCGACCCCACTCCACTCCAATCTACCCCAATCTACTCCACTCCAACCCACCTAACTCCACTTAATCTAACCCACTCCAATCCAATCTACCCCACACCACTCCACTCTACCCAATCTATCCCAGTCCACTCCACTACGATCCAATCTACTCCACACCACTCAACCTAACCCAGATAACCTCGCCTCTGTCCAATCTACCCCATACCACCCCAATTGACCGCACTCCAATCCAATCTACTCCACTCAGCTCAGCTCCAAATGACCTGCCTACCCCACTCCAATTTACCTCAATCCAACTCACTCCACTCTGCCCCTGTCCAATTTACACCACTCCAAACTCCACTGCAATCTATCCAACTCCTCTCCATTCCCATATACCTTACTCCAATCTACCCTACTCCACTCCACCCTACTCCAATCTGCCCCAATCCACTCCAATCTGCCCCAATCCACTCCAATCTGCCCCCACTTCACTTTAATCGCACTAAACTCTACCCAACTCTTCCCCTCTTCACTCCAATCTACCACACCCCACACTATCCCAATGTACCCTACTCCAGCCTACCCCTCTCCAACCTACCCCACTTCAATCTACTCACTCCAAACTACCTCATTCTACCCCACTCCCCCACTGCAATCTATTCCACCGCACTCCAATCTGCCCCAATCTACTCCACTCCAATCTACCCCAATCTAACCCAATCTACCTCACTCCAATCTACCCACCTCAGTCTATCCCACACCACTCTAATGTACCCCAATCTAGCCCACTCCAGATTAACCTCAATCTACACAAATCCATTCCATTCTACCCTACTATAATCCACCCAATCTACCCCACTCCAATCTACCCTAATATAAATCCCATTCCACTCTATCGCAAATTACCCTGAACAACCCTACTCCTATCTACCCCACCCCAATCTACCCCACTGTACTCCAATCTATTCAGCTCCAATCCACCCCACTCTAATCTACCCCAATCCACCCCATATCATTCTATCCCACCCTGCCCCCCACGCCAATCTATCCACCACTCTACCCCATTCTAGTCTACCCCAGTCTACCCCACTCCACCCACTAACTTTTAGCCATGCTGAACTCCAGCCACACTGGTGTACAACATGGCTAAATAACATTATCAAAGCCAATAGCTCTTGTATAAATGCGAGACCTATTAGCTTTGCCAATGTTTTTGTTCTTCATGGTGTTTGTGTTGGAGAGGAAGGGGTTCCCTTTCTTCCCTTCCGAATTATTAAATTTGGAGAATGACAGAAACTCACTGTATTAGTAATTGTCACCCAAAAGTATAACATCTTACTCTCTCTGCATCTTGGGAGTGCATCTGTCGGTGTAAGAAGCACTCTTCAGATTCACCAAGTGCACAGTTTGTGGAAGTCCGGTATTGCTGTCTTACTTCTACACTCACATACAAGCTTGAAGCCACACTTCACAATGATTTATTGCAACATAGTGCTATAAAAGGAAAATGTTACTTACCCAGTAGACATCTGGGGCTCGGAGTGTTACAAGTTGTTTTTCTTAGAAGAATGTTTTCGAGTCACAAGATCTAGTGACTCCTGTCCTGGTGATACTGCGCATGGGCATCAAGTCTTTTGTTGATTGCTTTCCCACAGGTGGGTGAAGTAAAGAGTGTGTATATGTACACACACACACACACACATATATATAGAGAGAGATGTCCATGCAATGTATATATATATTTATAATATATGGTACTACAACAACAGGCTTCCAGGGAAGGAGGACGCATGTGAATCTACAGCACTACATTACCGGAACAGATGTCTACTGGGTAAGTAACATTTTCCATTCAATGGAATGCGTAGCTGTAGATACACATGCTTTGCAAATACTGTAAAGTAGCCCCCTCCCAAATAAGCAGTGAATAGCCTGTAGGAGTTGGAGTAGCTTGAAATAATGTCCTAAGCACTGGTTGTCCAACATTTGCTTGTTGGTGAGCTAGGGAATCTACACAGTAATGTTTAGTAAATGTATGTGGTGTAGACCATGTAGCAGCTTTACATATATTTGCTATTGGTATGTTCCCTAAAATGTAATTGAAGCTCTTTGTTTCCTAGTAGAATGTGCTTTAGGAGCTATTGGTAGCTGTCTTTTAGCTTTAAGATAGCAAGTTTGAATACACTTCACTATCCATCTACCTAACGCATTTTTTTTTTTAAATAGGATTATCTTTAGGAGGTTGTGAAAAATTGACAGTTGTTTTGATTTCCTAAAGTCTTTTGTTCTGTTGACGTAATACATGAGAGCTCTTTTCACATCAAGGGTATGTAGAGCTCTTTCAGCAGGTGAATCAGGTTGCGGAAAGAAGACTGGTAATTCCACTGATTGATTAATATGAAAAAGTGAAACAACCTTAGGTAGGAACTTTGGATTTGTTCTAAGGACTATTTTTTCTTTGGGAATTTGGAAGAAAAGTTCTTCTAGAGTGAACGCTTGAATTTCACTAATTCTTCTTGAAGTTATGGCTATTAAAACAGCAACCTTCAATGAGAGGAACTGTAAAGTACACAGATGCATGGGTTCAAATGCTGGACCTAAAAGTTGTGCGAGTACAATATTAAGATTCCATAAAGGAGGCAGAGGAACTCTCGGTGGAATGAATTTCTTAAGGCCCTCCATGAATGCTTTGATGACAGGAATTGTAAATAAAGATGTTGTCTATTTTGAAGGTAAGCAGCTATGGCCGCTAAATGAGGCCTAAACGAAGAATTTGCTAAATTTACTTTTTCTAAGTGTAACAAATAGCATACAATGTCTTACACTGAAGTCTTAAGTAGATCAATATTTATGGTTTGACACTAATATACGAAATGTTCCCATTTAGCAGCATAACACTATCTAGTTTTGGGTTTACGTGCTTCTTTCAGACTATCCATACATTCAGATGGAAGCTGTAAGTAACCAAATTGTATGACCTCAGGGGCCATATTGCAAGATTGAGTGTGCTGGGATTTGAATGTCTGATTTGGCCTCTCCTTTGAGTCAACAGATCTGATCCCTTTTGGAGCTTGTGATCTGGTACTACAGACAGATCCAATAGTGTTTTATACCAAAGTTGCAGTGCCCATGTGGGGGCTATAAGAATCATAGTGAGTGACGTTTGTTTCAGTTTGCGTATCAGAAATGGAATGAGTGGGAGAGACGGAAAAGCATAAGCAAATATCCCTGACCAATTCATCCATAGAGCATGCCCTTGGACTGAGGGCGTAGGTATCTGGACGTGCTGCTTTGGCATTATGAGTTTTCTTCAGTGGAGAAGAGATCTATGTCTGACGTTCCCCATAGTGGAAAGTATTTTTGAATTACTTGCTTAACAGGTCCGCTGGTTCATTGTCCATTCCTGGAAGATACTCTTGTCAGTAGTTGAATTTGATTGTGAATTGCCCACTTCCAAATTGTCTGAGCTAGAAGGGACAACTGAGATGAGTGCGCCCCTCCCCCCTGTTTTTGCACACAAAACACTGCCATCATATTGTCTGTACATATTAATACTACCTTGGGTGAGATCTGGGTCAGAAATACTTTGGGTGCTAGGAAGACTGCTAGTAATTCCAAGTAATTTACATGATAAGTCTATTGGATGGAATCCCATTTTCCTTGTATGGTGAGGTTGTTGAGGTGAGCTCTCTAACCTATCTGTGATTCATCTTTTTTAAGAGTTGTCTGAGGCACAGGGTCCTGAAAGGGCCGCCCTTTTGAGAGGTTGGTGTGATTCTACCATTGCAGAAAGCAGAGAGTCTGGAGGTCCAACAACACTAGATCATGAAGTTTACCCTGTGACTGAGACCACTGTTGGGAAAGACTCTGCTGCAGCGGCCGCATGTGCAGTCTTGCATGTGGAACTATGGCTATACAGGAAGTCATCATTCCTAATAGTTTCATCACTAACTTCACTGTATAAGTGTGACTGTGTTGTAGTTGAGAGAAAAGATTGTGAAATGCTTGAATTCTTATTGGATTTGGATATGCTAATCCTGACTGGGTGTTCAGAATTGCTCCCAGATACAGCAGCATTTGTAATGGTTGGCTGATTTGTGATGGTGCGATTTAAGGTAGTTGATTGTGAATCCCAAACCGTGTAGATCTACAGTGTACTAAGTGTGTTGCAGACAAGTGTGAATTGTACAAGCTTTTATTAGCCAGTCTTCTAGATAAGGGAATACATGTATGTGTTGTCTTCTTAGGAATGCTGCAACTACTGCTAAACATTTGGTGAACACCCTTGGTGGTGCCGTTACCTAGAATGGAAGTACCTTGAATTGGTAGTGCTTTCCTGCAATGACAAAGCGTATGTATGTGCGATGTGCTGTATATATGGGAATGTGGAAATTGGCAACCTTGAGCTCTAATACTGTTATGTAATACCCTTGCTGTAGTAGGGGAATAACGTCTTGCAGAGTGACCATATGAAAGTGTTCTGAAAGAATGCATAGGTTGAAAGTCCTGACATCTAAAATTGGTCTTAATGAGCAGTCTTTCTTTGGTATCAGGAAGTACACTGAATATACTCCTGGTCCTTGTTGGGATATAGGTACTGGCTCTATGGTCCCTTTGAGCAGAAGGGACTGTACCTCCCTCTTTCAGTACAGTGAGATGGTCTTGAGAGAGTTTGTGTGAAAGAGGTGGAATGTTTGGCGGAGTGGAAATGAGTTGTGCCAATGTGGATAAAAGTTTACCAGTCTTCCTCCCAGAGGATATATGTGCGTTGTGGGGATGTTCAGGAAGTCACTGCTTGGTTGAGGTAGAGTAATCTCTGGAAGCAGATGCTTTCCCTCTTCCTCTATTATTGAATCCTCTATAAGAACCACTAAACTATCATCTTGTATAAAAATGTGAGGTCTGTTTTTGTTGTGAGGTTATTGTCTCTGTAGCTGACGGTTTGAAGCCACCTATAAATTGTGGCCTACAAAAATTGCCTCTAGTTGGTGTGGTGTATAGTGCACCCATAGCCTTTGCGGTCTACAAATCATTGAGTTTTTCTACTGTTGTGTTGTCCACCTCTGATCCGAATAGATGCTCCTTATCAAAGGGCATATTTAAGACAGCTTGCTGTATTTCAGGTTTAAAACCTCAACATCTTAGCCAAGCATGTCTTCTAATCACCACACTGGTGTTAATCCCTCTTGCTGCTGCATCAGTTAAATCTGTAGCACATCTAATAGCGCTATTAGATATAGTTTGCCCTTCTGTGACTATTTGCTGTACCCGTTTTTGATGTTTCAGTGGAAGATACTGTCAAGTTCTTCCATCTTGTCTCAGTGGGCCCTATCATATCTTGCCAAGAGTGCCTGTGAGTTTGCTATTCTCCTGTGATTTACAGCCTGGGAAGCTACCGGCTGCATCTAACCTTTTGCTTTCTTTGTCTGGTGGAGGAGCATCTCCTGTGGACTGACTACTGGCCCTTCTACTGGCTGCACTAACGACTATGGAATCAGGTGGTAACTGAGTCCTGATAAAAACTCTCAGAAGGTGCAAGTTTATACTTCTTATCTACCCTAGTTGTGATTATTCTGGCCTTAACTGGTACTTTATGTACCAGTCAAACATCAGACGAAGCATTGGAGGGCCTTGCTATTCTTTATGTGTACTGTAAATGTATTAAATAGAAAATACTAGTCAATGGGATGTGTGTGCAGCTGAACATTATGGTTGGCAGCTGCCCTAGCTATAACCTGGTTATAGCCAGTGGTATCTTCTGGTGGAGATGGTCTGGCAAGATATAAATCTGGATCATTATGAAGAATGGGATCAGAGTCATATAGGTCCTATGGATCTGTATCTTGCTGAACGTCACTAAGATCATTCCTGTGAGGTGATGCTGAGGATGTCTGTGGTGAAAACTGTCTCGTATGTGGGTGATGGTGGAGGAGTGGAAGGACGGAAGAGAATTTGGTGGTGAAGGCTGCTGTTGCTGAGTAGCCTTTTCTCTCTCCTTTTCTGTTGGGGGCCCAGCGGCTAAAGTCTCTTGAAAAGCCAATTTTCTTTCAACAGTTACTGGAGGAGAAGCAATTATCCTTCCTGTGTCCTTCTGAATATGAAGTTTGTGCTGTTTCACGTCCATAACCTCGAAAATAGGTTCTATATTTGATGAGTCCTCTGTAGCTGTAGTATGTTTGCTACTGATGGTTTTCGGTTCCAAAGACTTTGACACCAAGTATTTGATTTGAACTGAAACAGTCAGCTCTGAAACTGATATTTTTTTTTCACAGCTCCGAGGTCTCTGATTTTCGGCTTGAAACCAAAACGGCTGCAGCAGTCTGTTTGGTCGGTACCAAACGCACTTTGGTCCTAGATGTTCTTGGTACCGTGCCCGAAGGTTGGCCATCCGGATTTATTTTTCAGCTCCGACCGTGGCTCAAGGGCAGTGGAGGACCGATTACCAGTACAGGAGTCTTTTTGACTGTCTTTGGGTGGTGTGACTTGGCAAGTGTACTCACGTACTGCGCCGGAGGCATGGACTGGCTGTCAACGTCGGAATCTTGATCAGAGTCCAAATCTCTGAGGGAGAACGTTGTGCGCTGTCTCATCTTTTCCTGCGTGTGCTCCTCTCCGAAAATATCGAGTGTGTCTTCTGTAGACTTAGACGCCATCATTAACCGATGCGCTCTTCGGTCCCAGAGAGTCTTCTTGGATTGAAATGATCTACAGGCATCGCAGGTCTCTTTTCGATAATTGGAAGATAAACATAGATTGCACATCAAATGCTGGTCGGTGTATGGGAGTTTGTCGTGACACGAGGACTGAATCGAAACGGAGTTCGTTCCATCAGCCTGACATTGAAGTAGACCCGAAAAGGGCACAGGCCCCCGTAAGAGCGTAAAATCGACCAGACGATCTAAACTGTATTGACTATAGAGTAGAAGCGCGATCAGAACTTTACCAATGTGATTAGAAAAAGGTAGAATAGAGTTCAGAAGTACAGAATCAAGATCCATTGGAACAAGAGGAAACACGTCCAAACCTGACGGCTGAAAGAAAACAATCTAACAAAGGGCTCGATGCCCATGTGCAGTTTGACCGAGAGGAGGAGTCACTCAGTCTCATGACTTGACAACATTCTTCAAAGAAAAACAACTTGTAACACTCCAAGCCCAACACGAGATGGCAGACTTATGCAACACATGTGTATCTACAGTTACACATGCCATCAAACCACAGGGTTTCTTGTCAACAAAATGCAAAATAAATAAAACTGGGAAAATTCTCAAAATTTAGTAGCGAAGAATGGAAAAAACTGCGGTCATTATACCCAAATAGGTGCACTTATGGAGCTGACTCCAATATAACTGTGTGAACGGAGCAAGTCTTGCACCCATAACTTGAATTAACATCCGTGGCTATTTTCAAAACCACACATAAGGGCTTTCTTTTTCTTTTTTTAACACAGGCAGCTGGGCATTTCTAGCTGCTCTGTTATGATACCTTCTTCTACCAGCAACCTTGCTTTGATTCTGAGCACATCAAATGAAAGCATGTAGTATCAAAAAACAAACTCATTGGAGACTGGAAGTAAGGCATGTGAATCTACATACAGACTATTCCAAAGACGGAGAACCCCCTTTTACAAGTAATGCATTGTAATGCATTCTTATGCAGAACTGGATTGTTTATACATGACAGTATTTTTTCACAAGCAGTAGGTACCTGGGAAGTGGACCAAAACTTGCAGCATCAGCAAAACATGTTCTTCGGCATTGGCCTTTGCAACAGAATTGAACCAGTATTACTCATTAAGGTACATGATGAATTCAAGTGGTGACTGCAATAGTTGACCAGATGCCTACTGACCATAAACTCTGCAGCATCCACTTCCCCATCGTTGAGTGGATAGCCACTTACCGGCACTTACAATTGTCTGTTTAGTTTCAGGTATGCAAACTTGATGTAGTCTATTAGTAATCTGTCAATGTTAGTAAGTGTGTGTCCCGACTTTCAGCATACGCAGCACTATCCTCACCACAGACATGGGCAACTTGAATAACAACAGCAAGGGCATTTCAAAGTGAACCTCAGGTGTGTCTGAAGTAAGACACTGATGGATGTGACCTTGCATGCAGAAGTCTTTAGAAGAGAATGCCGAAATTGTCCTTGCACTCCTGGTAGAGGTAACTGTCAAATGCCCAGGTTACAAAACAGACATCAGAGTTATGCACAGATCCAAAAGACTATGACCAGTGAAAGTCAGCACCACAGCGAGATAATCCCTATTTACAAGTCACACAAATATGATGTTCTAGCCAAGCAGTTTCACTGCCAGATGAGCCCTTAGGGATCCATGGTTTAACCTCAACTAGACAAAGCCAAGTAGGTATAGTAGGGGTATATGCATTTTTCCTAAAATTTATTAATTCAATTCTGAGGGCACAAGGAGCAAACAACTTTCCATTTCAGATTTATGCATAGTTGATCGACCCAGCCATGGCAGTGGTAAGCAGCTCCATGTATTTTGGTGTCAAGCGCAAGTGTCTAACTTCTAAGGTTGGAGGTGTCAAGTCAAGGAATTGAGAGAGGCTTACTAATGGGGCAGTATGCAGTATTCTAACCACATGCAGTTGATCAGACATGTGAAAGAGACAGAGAACTGGTCTGCCTCAACGAATTAGGGATGACCAGAATTATTCAGCAACTGCATGAAATGCTGTAGGGTCACAATTGAACACAACCAGCTTCAGTATGTTTAAGTGCAGTGTCTTTTCAAATTTGGATCCTAGTCCCCTGATTAAAAGTGAGCAAACGTAAAGGTGATCCCCATGACCACAGACGCAGAGGGTTGAAGGGCATGATGGCAGCTGGATGACTGATCTACTAGTTTAGGACTGCTGTCACCCCGTCAGTTACCTGCAATTCATCCTGCTATTCTTCAATCAAAATATTCTTTCAGTGCCCACACTCTGCTCCTTTTAGTGGTATTCAAAATGATGCTAGTTGAGATGTGGCTCAATACAGTAGGCTTCCTTTCTGTAGCGAACCTCTCTCCAGCAATGCCTTTACATTCTGTTACGGTGTCTGTATCCTGTAGTACAAGTGAGTGCTGAGGAAACAAGCTGCCAGTAGAAATATGAAGCAGTACATATGCTAGGCTCTTGTTGAAGCCCCAGAGCACAGTTCAGCTGCTTTGAACTAGCAGTGCTCTCAGGCCACTCTAAACCTGAGGGATTCTAAGTGTACTCAAGATTCAACCATGACAAACGCTTACCAAGTAGGTGGAAAATGACTTCTCCTGGCATAACCATTTTGAACGTATACTTTTAGATGAATCTATTAATGAAGGAGAGATCAGCTATCCAATCTAGTTCTTAGACTTTCTTCTTTACCAACATGTAAAAGGAGTGTTTGCTCTGGGTTTTTTCATGCACTTCTTCTCAAGGGTTTGAGGAATCAGCCTCAAACACAAGTCTTGGGACTGCAAGTTATAATCTGTAGGATTCTGTGGGTTTTGTTGTTGATACTTACAAAGGGTAAAGTTTGCTTTCTGTAGAAAAGTGCCTCTTTCTGACATGGTTAGCCTCACTTTTTGCCTGGTACCTGATGTGATTTCGACTGAAAGTGCACTGGGTTCCTGCCAACCAGGTCCCCAGTGCCAGATCTCTTTCCCAAAACTGTGCAACTGTTTCCCCAATTGGCAAACCTTTAGCACCCTCTTTAAGTCCCTAGTAAATGGTGCCCCTGAGTCTACAGCCTGAGGTACTGAAGAGGGTCCCTAAGGGCTGCAGCACAAATTGTGCCACCCTAAAGGACCCCTCACCAAGCACATGACAGGCTGCGTGTCTTGGTGCAGGAAAAAGTGAAAACACGACATGGCACACAGCCTGTGTGCCATCTCCCCTAACACTGCATGGAATATGTAGAAAAGTACCTCTTTTTGACATGGTTAACCCCCAACTTCTTGCCTGGTACCCAGGACCCCTTACCTAGCTCATGATAGGCTGCCATAGCTGGCTGTCTGTCTTGGTGCAGACAAAAGTGAAAACACAACATGCACACAGCCTTTGTGTTGTGTCTCCTAACACTGCATGCAACATATGTAAGTCACCCCTATAGCAGGCCTTACAGCCCTAAGGCAGGGTGCATTATATTACATGTGAGGGCATATCTGCACAGGCAGATATGCCCCTGCCATGTCTTTGTCAATTCGCAGACATAGTTAGTGGCCAGGGAAAACATTTTAAATGCATGTCCTGGACACTAGTCAATACGAGTTCCCCACGTACATGATGGCTTCACTGAAGATAGGGATGTTTGGTATCAAACATCTCATATTGATGAACCCACACTGATGCCAGTATTGAATTCACCAATACATGCATCTATAGGGCACCTAATAGGTGCCCCTTGAAACCCTACCAGCCTCTGGTGAGCTTGCTGATCAATTTCTGCCAGTCTGTCACCCGAGACACCATTCTGGACAACTAGGATGACAGCCTTCTGCTTTCAGGAGGCCCAGAACAAAAGCCTGCCCGAAAAGAGGATGTAAAACCCCCTCCGTCAGGATGACCTGCTCAATAGTTGTCCGAAGGCGGCGAGCCTCAAAGGGCTGTCGCCTTTGACATGTGAATCTGGCTCCCTTAACAGGAGCGGAAGCCGCCTCCCCTGTAAAGAGCCCATTTGGCACCTGGATAGGTGGGCACATAGCTAGTCGGGTAGGTGTGCCACCTCCAGGCTAGTACCACACCTCAGGTGGGGGCTGCGAGGTAGACACAGTTGTTGAGAGGTAGCAATTTTTGAGTTGGCATACCTAGGAATTTTGGGACAGGGTTATGCCCACTTCCCACAGGAAGTGGTCATGTGGGGACGTAGTGACCCAAAGGACCACTATCCCATTGGCTCCTACCCTGCACACTCTTAATGCCCCCTTCAATCACTATTTAGAGGAGAGCCTGGCACCAGAGCGGGAGATCCCTGCTGACCTGAAGGGGGACGCTCCAGAGACGCAAAAGGAAAGAACTGAAAAGATCTGTGACGGACTCTGCACCAGCACTGCTAGCCTGCCTCTGGACTTCGACAACTGAGAAAGATGCCTCATCCACCAGCTGCTGAATCTTCCAAAAGCCCAGGAAGACTGCCGGCCTTCACACCAGCACAAGGAACTTGCATGGAGTAGCGGAACTGCTCCCCTGCATCCTTGCAGGCACCTCAGAAATGCTGAATAGAACTCCGGATTGCCGAAAACCTCCGCTAGACAGCACCACTGCACTCGAGCCTCCTAGCTCATGCTGAAGTGGGCCATCGATGCCAACCTTGTCACTAGCGTCTCCAGAGTCAGGGTCTATTGTGGGTTTCCCAACTGCAACCTCCATTTCGACACCTGCTGTCTGTTTGTGCAGGCTACCTCCACTGCGACCAGTGACTGCAACCCCGATGATCCACTGCACCTGTGCACCCGAACCAAGGAGAAGAGGACCACCACTAGTGTCTCTGTGTCCACTAGGCTTGTGAGACTTGAGCCCACTTGTTGGTTTACCCAGTTTGGTCCCCCAGCCCATGCCTGCAGCCTGTTCTGAGGGCACCCCTCCACCCGTGACGGCCACCCGACAGTCCAAGAACCCTCTGCAACTGGACGCCCCGGACCGAAGAGAAGAGGACCACTGGTGTCCCTATGACCTTGCGCCTCACAAGACCTAAGCCCATTTGGTGGCTCACCCGAACTGGACGCCTAGTTCAAACCTGCAGCCTCTTTTCAACCAGACCTATCCCTATTGACTAACACTGGGCACCCGACACCGTACTACACCTCTGCACCCAGCTGCCCCAGGACACCCGGTGTGACCTGTTGGTGTGGTCCTGATCCTTGCCCAATACTTACCTTAACTCCAGGAGACTCCTGTAGAGCGCTGTAAGGTACCTGTTTTCCGTCTTTGTTTTTCCTCCATAGGATAACATTGCAATTTTTTAAGTGAAAAGAATTCTCTTTTAAAAACTTACTTACCTGGACGATTTTTCTCTGATGCCTAGGCACATATAAAGATACCTGCTATTTTTATAAAATTGGTGTGGATCTCCTTCTTGAGTTGTGTGCCTCATTTATTGACTTCTGTGTGTATCTGTTAATGTCTTGCACTCCTCTGTGTTAAGCTCACTTTGGGATTGCATAGCAAGCCCTTGCCACTCACTGGGGAAACCCTGGACCCTTTACAAGGTTTTCAAATACAACATCAAGGGCCAGCTTTCTACACAAAATATGTAAGTCATCACTACAGCAGGCCTTACGGCCCCAAGGCAGGGTGCGTTATATTACATGTGAGGGCATATCTACTAGAGCAGATATGCCTCTGCTATGTCTTTGTCGAATACTGGACATAGTAAGTGAGCAGGGAAGCCATTTTAAATGCATATGCTAGACACTGGTCAATACAAGTTCCCCAGCCACATCACGATTTCACTGAAGATAGGGATGTTTGGCATCAAACATATCGTATTGATAAACACACACTGATGCCACTGATGGATTTATCTATACATGCATCCATAGGACACCTTAGGGGTGCCCTCTGAAAACCTACCAGCCTCTGGTGTGCTTGCTGACTAGTTTGAATCAGCCAGCCACTAACAGACAAGAGCCAGACCCCTTAAGATGAGAGCCTTTGCTCTCGGGCAGTCAACTACAAAGCCTGCTCTGGGAGGGGTAATCACACCTCCACCCAACAGGATGACCTGCACATCTGTATTCCAAGGTGTGGAGTTTCAAACACGCCCACCACCCTTGCTATGCAGGTCTGGCACTAGTGGCTGGTTAAAAGGTAACAGTGTGTATGATTATGATGTGGTTTCTCCCCCAAGGGAAAGATGGTGATCAAGCAAAAGATAAAAACAAAGTCTTCTAAAAGGCCCCCAAACACCTGCTCAGTAGGGTGGGCCCTGAGAGTCTTCCCAATCCCTGGGTGGGTACAAGAGTAAGAACTAGGATCCCAAAAAGGTTTGGTGTCATGACTGCAAAGCTCTTGGACACCAAACTGAAGATGCCCCCTGTCACCACAAAAATAATGCATCTGGTGCACTGTAGGAAGCTGTCCTGATGTGTCGTAAGTACTCACACCTTACACCAGGTCTATGTATCCCCTATTAGTGAACTGATTCTAGAAGCCAGGCTCTCTAGAGGTAGCTGTGGAGGATGCAGGTGATGTCCCACGCCGGAAGGAAGATTGCAGCTAATGTGCAGAGTCCAGGGTGAAAAATCAGAATTTGAGCATGGGATAATGTCCCAACCTACCAAGAGAAAGGGCAAGAAGACTGGGAAACCAGCTTCTAAATAGATACCACATCAGATCCCCTCTCCTCAGGGAAGAGGCCTGTCAGTCCTAGAGGGGAACTGAGACCCAGGAACTTGGGCCTTACAAGGAAGAGCTCTTGGCCTGAGGTTACCCTCTACGGAAGATCTGTGCAGGGACAGAGGACCTGTCCCACTCTTGAAAGCCTGCGACAGCAAGCTGCTGATCAGGAAAAGGGAGATGTCAGTTGCTCCACAGGACCTATTCGGAGGAGGTGCACCTTTACACTGAGGCCACAGACCCCAAACCTGGTGCCATTAGAAGGGTAGTGCCTCAGCAGTTTAGAGAATTTCTCCTCTCATTGGCCCATTACATCCCCCTAGCTGGGCATCTTGGCCAGGCTAAAACATGGTGTAGGTTAGTGAATCACTTCTACTGACCAAGTATGTCCCAGGTGAAGGAGTTTTGTAACTCCTGTGCCACCTGTCAAGCCAGTGGCAAGACAGGTGGTCACACAAAGTCCCCCTTATTTCCACTTCTGGTGGCTGTAGTTCCCTTTGGGAGGGTAAGGATTAACATTGTTGGTCCCCTTGACCTTCCAACAGCATCAGGAAAACGATTTATACTAGTTGTAGTGGATCATGCAACCAGGTATTCTGAAGCAATTCCCCTGAGCACTACTAATGCACCTGCAGTAGCTCTGGCCCTCGACGATGCCTGCAGCCTCCGCACGCAGCCCACCTGTACCGCACATGCTCTGATAAGGAAAACTTGACACCTGAAGACACCTCTGCTACCGTCCCCCCCTGAGCCATGGAGAAGAGCACCAAAGGTGTTTACCTGTGGCTGACTGTAGGAAGTTGGCTCTGTATGCACTATTTCAAAGTAAGGAATAGTATGCACAGAGTCCAAGGGTTCCCCTTAGAGGTAAGATAGTGGCAAAAAGAGATAATACTAATGCTCTATTTTGTGGTAGTGTGGTCGAGCAGTAGGCTTATCTAAGGAGTAGTGTTAAGCATTTGTTGTACATACACATAGGCAATAAATGAGGTACACACACTCAGAGACAAATCCAGCCAACAGGTTTTGTTATAGAAAAATATATTTTCTTAGTTTATTTTAAGAACCACAGGTTCAAATTCGACATGTAATATCTCATTGGAAAGGTATAGCAGGTAAGTACTTTAGGAACTTTGAATAATCACAGTAGCATATATACTTTTTACATAAAACACAATAAGCTGTTTTAAAAGTGGACACAGTGCAATTTTCACAGTTCCTGGGGGAGGTAAAGTATTGTTATTTTTAGCAGGTAAGTAAGTCACTTACAGGTCTCAGTTTTGGGTCCATGGTAGCCCACCGTTGGGGGTTCAGAGCAACCCCAAAGTTACCACACCAGCAGCTCAGGGCCAGTCAGGTGCAGAGGTCAAAGAGGTGCCCAAAACACATAGGCTCCAATGGAGAGAAGGGGGTGCCCCGGTTCCAGTCTGCCAGCAGGTAAGTACCCGCGTCTTCGGAGGGCAGACCAGGGGGGTTTTGTAGGGCACCGGGGGGACACAAGTCAGCACAAAAAGTACACCCTCAGCAGCGCGGGGGCGGCCGGGTGTAGTGTGTAAACAAGCGTCGGGTTCTCTGTAGATTTCAATGGGAGACCAAGGGGTCTCTTCAGCGGTGCAGGCAAGGGGGGGGGCTCCTCGGGGTAGCCACCACCTGGGCAAGGGAGAGGGCCTCCTGGGGGTCACTCCTGCACAGAAGATCCGTTCCTTCAGGTGCTGGGGGCTGCGGGTGCAGGGTCTTTTCCAGCCGTCGGGACTTTAGGTTCAGGCAGTCGCGGTCAGGGGGAGCCTCGGGATTCCCTCTGCAGGCGTCGCTGTGGGGGCTCAGGGGGGACAACTTTGGTTACTCACGGACTCGGAGTCGCCGGAGGGTCCTCCCTGAGGTGTTGGTTTTCCACCAGTCGAGTCGGGGTCACCGGGTGCAGTGTTGCAACTCCCCGCAAGAAGCGTGAGACTTGCAGGGGTCTTTAAATCTGCTCCTTTGAAACAAAGTTGCAGTTCTTTTGGAGCAGTGCCGCTGTCCTCGGGAGTTTCTTGTCTTTCTTGAAGCAGGGCAGTCCTCTGAGGATTCAGAGGTCCTTGGTCCTTTGGAAAGCGTCGCTGGAGCAGGTTTCTTTGGAAGGCAGGAGACAGGCCGGTAAGACTGGGGCCAAAGCAGTTGGTGTCTTCTGTTCTTCTCCTGCAGGGATTTTTCAGCTCAGCAGTCCTCTTCTTCTTGTAGTTTCAGGAATCGAAATTCTTAGGTTCAGGGGAGCCCTTAAATACTAAATTTAAGGGCGTGTTTAGGTCTGGGCGGGTTAGTAGCCAATGGCTACTAGCCCTGAGGGTGGGTACACCCTCTTTGTGCCTCCTCCCAAGGGGAGGGGGTCACATCCCTAATCCTATTGGGGAATCCTCCATCTGCAAGATGGAGGATTTCTAAAAGTTAGAGTCACTTCAGCTCAGGACACCTTAGGGGCTGTCCTGACTGGCCAGTGACTCCTCCTTGTTATTCTCATTATTTCCCCCGGCCTTGCCGCCAAAAGTGGGGCCGTGGCCGGAGGGGGCGGGCAACTCCACTAGCTGGAGTGCCCTGTGGTGCTGGAACAAAGGGGGTGAGCCTTTGAGGCTCACCGCCAGGTGTTACAGCTCCTGCCTGGGGGAGGTGTTAGCATCTCCACCCAGTGCAGGCTTTGTTACTGGCCTCAGAGTGACAAAGGCACTCTCCCCATGGGGCCAGCAACATGTCTCGGTTGTGGCAGGCTGCTGGAACTAGTCAGCCTACACAGATAGTCGGTTAAGGTTTCAGGGGGCACCTCTAAGGTGCCCTCTGGGGTGTATTTCACAATAAAATGTACACTGGCATCAGTGTGCATTTATTGTGCTGAGAAGTTTGATACCAAACTTCCCAGTTTTCAGTGTAGCCATTATGGCGCTGTGGAGTTCGTGTTTGACAGACTCCCAGACCATATACTCGTATGGCTACCCTGCACTTACAATGTCTAAGGTTTTGCTTAGACACTGTAGGGGCACAGTGCTCATGCACTGGTGCCCTCACCTATGGTATAGTGCACCCTGCCTTAGGGCTGTAAGGCCTGCTAGAGGGGTGACTTATCTATACTGGCATAGGCAGTGAGAGGCTGGCATGGCACCCTGAGGGGAGTGCCAGGTCGACTTACTCATTTTGTTCTCACCAGCACACACAAGCTGGCAAGCAGTGTGTCTGTGCTGAGTGAGGGGTCTCCATGGTGGCATAAGACATGCTGCAGCCCTTAGAGACCTTCCCTGGTATCAGGGCCCTTGGTACCAGAGGAACCAGTTACAAGGGACTTACCTGGATGCCAGGGTGTGCCAATTGTGGATACAATGGTACATTTTAGGAGAAAGAACACTGGTGCTGGGGCCTGGTTAGCAGGGTCCCAGCACACTTCTCAGTCAAGTCAGCATCAGTATCAGGCAAAAAAGTGGGGGGTAACTGCAACAGGGAGCCATTTCTTTACACAAGCCCCCCCCAGCCCACAGGCCAGGAGACTAAGCCAAAGCTGGGAGAGTCTTCCTAGTCTGTCAGGCGAGGAAGAGTAGAGGAAATAGGCTGGTTTGTTGCAGGGCCTACTCTGCCTTACATCCTCCTGTTCAGGTCATTCCCTCTGGGGAACTGACCCACTTCCACAGTGATAGGACCTAATCTGAACTGCAGCTTGTCTGTGCTTTTAATGTCTTCACCCATTCTCTCTATTTTGGGATTAGAGGTATCCACCTCTGCTAATCTTATCTTAGCCAGGGTCACCCCTAGTTTACCCAAAGAGGTTACCCAGAGCTGGAGTAACCCCACCATGACCAACAGGGTCAGGGGGCCTAACTTGCTATTTGGCATGGAGTCTGACCACCATGCTAAGGATAGTGCAACCATAAAGGCTAACACCCAGCAGAGGCCACTGACAGCTATCAGTGCCCAGAACCACACCTTTAGCTCTTCACCTACAAGGGAAGGGGCTAAGTTACAGGCTTCTTTGGGTTCAGGGTGCCTGTCTGCTGTATTAGAGTGGGGGGTTACCACATCTTGTAGTAAACACCCTTCTTCCACTCTTTCTTCTGTTAGCTGAGGAGCCACCCACTCAGGCTTAACAGTTGCCTGACTAGCCAGGACTTCTTGTGGGTCAAGTTGGACTGTACCAGTGCCACTTTTGGAGTTCTCCCCTATTGGAGCAGAATCTCCTTGGCTTGCTGGAACCTTGGCTAAAGGTTGTCCACCTTTCCTACTCTGTTTTCTTTTCTTTTTCTTCTGGGGCCTACTTGCAGTTACTGCAGGGGCAGGGCCTCCAGAATCCTTGGGAGAGGACTGGCACTGGACCAGTTCCTCTCTTGGGCTCTGACTAACCTCTGGGTAGTCATTTCCAAGGAGACAATCAAGGGGGAGGTCTGTACTGACTACCACCCTTCTCCAGCTAAAAGTCCCACCCACTTCTATGGGCACAAAAGCCACTGGCCTATCAGTGACCCTGTCTGGGCTAACTCTTACTCTGGCAGTCTCACCTGGGGTGTACTGGTTTGAGAACACCAGCCTGTCATGCACAATAGTGTGACTGGCACAAGTGTTTCTCAGGGCAGTGGCTGGGATTCCATTCACCAGTAGGTGGTGGAAGTGTCTACTTCCCTCTGGAATCTCCAACTCACCTGTTGGGCCCTTTTTCCAGTTGAAGGCTATGAAGACCTCCTCATCTGAGGAGTCATCCCCAATGGCTACACTGGTCACCCCTGGGATTTTGCTAGGGGATTTGTTTTTGAGACAAGAAGTGTCCTTGGTGTGGTGCCCTGTCTGTCTACAGTTATGGCACCATGCCTTAGTGGCATCCCAGTTCTTACCCTGGTACCCACCTTTGTTTTGGGTTGTGTCTCGGGGCCCACCCACCTGGTCTGGTTTTTGGGGTCCTACAGAGGACTCTTTTTCTTTGTTTCTAGTGTCACCCACTTTCTCCTGAGGAGGTTTTGTAACCCCTTTCTTTTGGTCACCCCCAGTGGAAGTTTTGGATACCCTAGTCTTGACCCAATGGTCTGCCTTCTTTCCCCATTCTTGGGGAGAAATTGGTCCTAGGTCTACCAGATACTGATGCAACTTTTCATTGAAGCAGTTACTTAAAATGTGTTCTTTCATAAACAAATTATAAAGCCCAACATAGTCATGCACTTCATTTGCAGTTACCCAACCATCCAGTGTTTTCACTGAGTAGTCTACAAAATCAACCCAGGTCTGGCTCGAGGATTTTTGAGCCTCCCTGACTAATCCTATACTCCTCAGTGGAGAATCCAAAGCCCTCAATCAGGGTACCCTTCATGAGGTCATAGGATTCTGCATCTTTTCCAGAGAGTGTGAGGAGTCTATCCCTACACTTTCCAGTGAACATTTCCCAAAGGAGAGCACCCCAGTGAGATCTGCTTACTTTTCTGGTTACACAAGCCCTCTCAAAAGCTGTGAACCATTTGGTGATGTCATCACCATCTTCATATTTAGTTACAATCCCTTTAGGGATTTTCAACATGTCAGGAGAATCTCTGACCCGATTTATGTTGCTGCCACCATTGATGGGACCTAGGCCCATCTCTTGTCTTTCCCTTTCTATGGCTAGGATCTGTCTTTCCAAAGCCAATCTTTTGGCCATCCTGGCTAACTGGATGTCCTCTTCACTGGAGTTATCCTCAGTGATTTCAGAGAGGTTGGTCCCTCCTGTGAGGGAGCCAGCATCTCTGACTATTATGCTTGGAGTCAGGGCTTGAGAGGCCCGGTCTTCCCTAGATAGGACTGGTAGGGGGGAATCACCCTCCAGGTCACTATCATCATCCTCTGAGTTGCCATCCTCAGAGGGGTTGGCCTTTTCAAACTCTGCCAACAGCTCCTGGAGCTGTAGTTTGGAAGGTCTGGGGCCCATTGTTATTTTCTTTAATTTACACAGTGACCTTAGCTCCCTCATCTTAAGATGGAGGTAAGGGGTGGTGTCGAGTTCCACCACATTCACATCTGTACTAGACATTATGCTTCTAAAAGTTGGAATACTTTTTAAGAATCTAAAACTAGTTCTAGAATCTAATTCAAACTTTCACAAAA
Source organism: Pleurodeles waltl (assembly GCF_031143425.1). Taxonomy (NCBI): domain Eukaryota; kingdom Metazoa; phylum Chordata; class Amphibia; order Caudata; family Salamandridae; genus Pleurodeles; species Pleurodeles waltl. Next base: position 1,883,720,270 of record NC_090440.1, on the reverse strand, counting down.
CTTTTAAACTCTAAAAGCAATGCTAACAGGGACTAACACAAGGCCCTAGCAGGACTTTAAAGAATTTAGAAAAATTTCAAATTGCAAAAAATCAAGTTCTAATGACAATTTTTGGAATTTGTCGTGTGATCAGGTATTGGCTGAGTAGTCCAGCAAATGCAAAGTCTTGTACCCCACCGCTGATCCACCAATGTAGGAAGTTGGCTCTGTATGCACTATTTCAAAGTAAGGAATAGTATGCACAGAGTCCAAGGGTTCCCCTTAGAGGTAAGATAGTGGCAAAAAGAGATAATACTAATGCTCTATTTTGTGGTAGTGTGGTCGAGCAGTAGGCTTATCTAAGGAGTAGTGTTAAGCATTTGTTGTACATACACATAGGCAATAAATGAGGAACACACACTCAGAGACAAATCCAGCCAATAGGTTTTGTTATAGAAAAATATCTTTTCTTAGTTTATTTTAAGAACCACAGGTTCAAATTCGACATGTAATATCTCATTGGAAAGGTATTGCAGGTAAGTACTTTAGGAACTTTGAATAATCACAGTAGCATATATACTTTTTACATAAAACACAATAAGCTGTTTTAAAAGTGGACACAGTGCAATTTTTACAGTTCCTGGGGGAGGTAAAGTATTGTTATTTTTAGCAGGTAAGTAAGTCACTTACAGGTCTCAGTTTTGGGTCCAAGGTAGCCCACCGTTGGGGGTTCAGAGCAACCCCAAAGTTACCACACCAACAGCTCAGGGCCGGTCAGGTGCAGAGGTCAAAGAGGTGCCCAAAACACATAGGCTCCAATGGAGAGAAGGGGGTGCCCCGGTTCCAGTCTGCCAGCAGGTAAGTACCCGCGTCTTCGGAGGGCAGACCAGGGGGGTTTTGTAGGGCACCGGGGGGGACACAAGTCAGCACAAAAAGTACACCCTCAGCAGCGCGGGGGCGGCCGGGTGCAGTGTGTAAACAAGCGTCGGGTTCTCTGTAGATTTCAATGGGAGACCAAGGGGTCTCTTCAGCGGTGCAGGCAGGCAAGGGGGGACTCCTCGGGGTAGCCACCACCTGGGCAAGGGAGAGGGCCTCCTGGGGGTCACTCCTGCACTGGAGTTCCGATCCTTCAGGTGCTGGGGGCTGCGGGTGCAGGGTCTTTTCCAGCCGTCGGGACTTTAGGTTCAGGCAGTCGCGGTCAGGGGGAGCCTCAGGATTCCCTCTGCAGGCGTCACTGTGGGGGCTCAGGGGGGACAACTTTGGTTACTCACGGACTCGGAGTTGCCGGAGGGTCCTCCCTGAGGTGTTGGTTCTCCACCAGTCGAGTCGGGGTCGCCGGGTGCAGTGTTGCAAGTCTCACGCTTCTTGCGGGGAATTGCAGGGGTCTTTAAATCTGCTCCTTTGAAACAAAGTTGCAGTTCTTTTGGAGCAGTGCCGCTGTCCTCGGGAGTTTCTTGTCTTTCTTGAAGCAGGGCAGTCCTCTGAGGATTCAGCGGTCGCTAGTCCTTTGGAAAGCGTCGCTGGAGCAGGTTTCTTTGGAAGGCAGGAGACAGGCCGGTAAGACTGGGGCCAAAGCAGTTGGTGTCTTCTGTTCTTCTTCTGCAGGGGTTTTTCAGCTCAGCAGTCCTCTTCTTCTTGTAGTTTCAGGAATCTAAATTCTTAGGTTCAGGGGAGCCCTTAAATACTAAATTTAAGGGCGTGTTTAGGTCTGGGGGGTTAGTAGCCAATGGCTACTAGCCCTGAGGGTGGGTACACCCTCTTTGTGCCTCCTCCCAAGGGGAGGGGGTCACATCCCTAATCCTATTGGGGAATCCTCTATCTGCAAGATGGAGGATTTCTAAAAGTTAGAGTCACTTCAGCTCAGGACACCTTAGGGGCTGTCCTGACTGGCCAGTGACTCCTCCTTGTTATTCTCATTATTTCCCCCGGCCTTGCCGCCAAAAGTGGGGCCGTGGCCGGAGGGGGCGGGCAACTCCACTAGCTGGAGTGCCCTGTGGTGCTGGAACAAAGGAGGTGGGCCTTTGAGGCTTACCGCCAGGTGTTACAGCTCCTGCCTGGGGGAGGTGTTAGCATCTCCACCCAGTGCAGGCTTTGTTACTGGCCTCAGAGTGACAAAGGCACTCTCCCCAGGGGGCCAGCAACATGTCTCGGTTGTGGCAGGCTGCTGGAACTAGTCAGCCTACACAGATAGTCGGTTAAGGTTTCAGGGGGCACCTCTAAGGTGCCCTCTGGGGTGTATTTCACAATAAAATGTACACTGGCATCAGTGTGCATTTATTGTGCTGAGAAGTTTTGTAGGAAGTTGGCTCTGTATGTGCTATTTCAAAGTAAGGAATAGCATGCACAGAGTCCAAGGGTTCCCCTTAGAGGTAAGATAGTGGCAAAAAGAGATAATACTAATGCTCTATTTTGTGGTAGTGTGGTCGAGCAGTAGGCTTATCCAAGGAGTAGTGTTAAGCATTTGTTGTACATACACATAGACAATAAATGAGGTACACACACTCAGAGACAAATCCAGCCAATAGGTTTTTATATAGAAAAATATCTTTTCTTAGTTTATTTTAAGAACCACAGGTTCAAATTCTACATGTAATATCTCATTCGAAAGGTATTGCAGGTAAGTACTTTAGGAACTTTAAATCATCAAAATTGCATGTATACTTTTCAAGTTATTCACAAATAGCTGTTTTAAAAGTGGACACAGTGCAATTTTCACAGTTCCTAGGGGAGGTAAGTATTTGTTAGGTTAACCAGGTAAGTAAGACACTTACAGGGCTTAGTTCTTGGTCCAAGGTAGCCCACCGTTGGGGGTTCAGGGCAACCCCAAAGTCACCACACCAGCAGCTCAGGGCCGGTCAGGTGCAGAGTTCAAAGTGGTGCCCAAAACACATAGGCTAGAATGGAGAGAAGGGGGTGCCCCGGTTCCGGTCTGCTTGCAGGTAAGTACCCGCGTCTTCGGAGGGCAGACCAGGGGGGTTTTGTAGGGCACCGGGGGGGACACAAGTCCACACAGAAATTTCACCCTCAGCAGCGCGGGGGCGGCCGGGTGCAGTGTAGGAACAGGCGTCGGGTTCGCAATGTTAGTCTATGAGAGATCTCGGGATCTCTTCAGCGCTGCAGGCAGGCAAGGGGGGGATTCCTCGGGGAAACCTCCACTTGGGTAAGGGAGAGGGACTCCTGGGGGTCACTTCTCCAGTGAAAGTCCGGTCCTTCAGGTCCTGGGGGCTGCGGGGTCTCTCCCAGGCGTCGGGACTTTAGGTTCAAAGAGTCGCGGTCAGGGGAAGCCTCGGGATTCCCTCTGCAGGCGGCGCTGTGGGGGCTCAGGGGGGACAGGTTTTGGTACTCACAGTATCAGAGTAGTCCTAGGGTCCCTCCTGAGGTGTTGGATCACCACCAGCCGAGTCGGGGTCGCCGGGTGCAGTGTTGCAAGTCTCACGCTTCTTGCGGGGAGCTTGCAGGGTTCTTTAAAGCTGCTGGAAACAAAGTTGCAGCTTTTCTTGGAGCAGGTCCGCTGTCCTCGGGAGTTTCTTGTCTTTTCGAAGCAGGGGCAGTCCTCAGAGGATGTCGAGGTCGCTGGTCCCTTTGGAAGGCGTCGCTGGAGCAGGATCTTTGGAAGGCAGGAGACAGGCCGGTGAGTTTCTGGAGCCAAGGCAGTTGTCGTCTTCTGGTCTTCCTCTGCAGGGGTTTTCAGCTAGGCAGTCCTTCTTCTTGTAGTTGCAGGAATCTAATTTTCTAGGGTTCAGGGTAGCCCTTAAATACTAAATTTAAGGGCGTGTTTAGGTCTGGGGGGTTAGTAGCCAATGGCTACTAGCCCTGAGGGTGGGTACACCCTCTTTGTGCCTCCTCCCAAGGGGAGGGGGTCACAATCCTAACCCTATTGGGGGAATCCTCCATCTGCAAGATGGAGGATTTCTAAAAGTCAGAGTCACCTCAGCTCAGGACACCTTAGGGGCTGTCCTGACTGGCCAGTGACTCCTCCTTGTTGCTTTCTTTGTTCCCTCCAGCCTTGCCGCCAAAAGTGGGGGCCGTGGCCGGAGGGGGCGGGCAACTCCACTAAGCTGGAGTGCCCTGCTGGGCTGTGACAAAGGGGTGAGCCTTTGAGGCTCACCGCCAGGTGTCACAGCTCCTGCCTGGGGGAGGTGTTAGCATCTCCACCCAGTGCAGGCTTTGTTACTGGCCTCAGAGTGACAAAGGCACTCTCCCCATGGGGCCAGCAACATGTCTCTGGTGTGGCAGGCTGCTGGAACTAGTCAGCCTACACAGACAGTCGGTTAAGTTTCAGGGGGCACCTCTAAGGTGCCCTCTGGGGTGTATTTTGCAATAAAATGTACACTGGCATCAGTGTGCATTTATTGTGCTGAGAAGTTTGATACCAAACTTCCCAGTTTTCAGTGTAGCCATTATGGTGCTGTGGAGTTCGTGTTTGACAGACTCCCAGACCATATACTCTTATGGCTACCCTGCACTTACAATGTCTAAGGTTTTGTTTAGACACTGTAGGGGTACCATGCTCATGCACTGGTACCCTCACCTATGGTATAGTGCACCCTGCCTTAGGGCTGTAAGGCCTGCTAGAGGGTTGTCTTACCTATACTGCATAGGCAGTGAGAGGCTGGCATGGCACCCTGAGGGGAGTGCCATGTCGACGTACTCGTTTTGTCCTCACTAGCACACACAAGCTGGCAAGCAGTGTGTCTGTGCTGAGTGAGAGATCTCCAGGGTGGCATAAGACATGCTGCAGCCCTTAGAGACCTTCCTTGGCATCAGGGCCCTTGGTACTAGAAGTACCAGTTACAAGGGACTTATCTGGATGCCAGGGTCTGCCAATTGTGGATACAAAAGTACAGGTTAGGGAAAGAACACTGGTGCTGGGGGCTGGTTAGCAGGCCTCAGCACACTTTCAATTGTAAACATAGCATCAGCAAAGGCAAAAAGTCAGGGGGCAACCATGCCAAGGAGGCATTTCCTTACACAACCCCCCCCCAAACGAAAGAGGATGAGACTAACCTTTCCCAAGAGAGTCTTCATTTTCTAAGTGGAAGAACCTGGAAAGGCCATCTGCATTGGCATGGGCAGTCCCAGGTCTGTGTTCCACTATAAAGTCCATTCCCTGTAGGGAGATGGACCACCTCAACAGTTTAGGATTTTCACCTTTCATTTGCATCAGCCATTTGAGAGGTCTGTGGTCAGTTTGAACTAGGAAGTGAGTCCCAAAGAGGTATGGTCTCAGCTTCTTCAGGGACCAAACCACAGCAAAGGCCTCCCTCTCAATGGCACTCCAACGCTGCTCCCTGGGGAGTAACCTCCTGCTAATGAAAGCAACAGGCTGGTCAAGGCCATCATCATTTGTTTGGGACAAAACTGCCCCTATCCCATGTTCAGAGGCATCAGTCTGCACAATGAACTGCTTAGAATAATCTGGAGCTTTTAGAACTGGTGCTGAGCACATTGCTTGTTTCAGGGTGTCAAAGGCCTGTTGGCATTCCACAGTCCAGTTCACTTTCTTGGGCATTTTCTTGGAGGTGAGTTCAGTGAGGGCTGTCACAATGGATCCATATCCCTTCACAAACCTCCTGTAATACCCAGTCAAGCCAAGGAATGCCCTGACTTGAGTCTGGGTTTTTGGAGCTACCCAGTCCAGAATAGTCTGGATCTTGGGTTGGAGTGGCTGACCTTGGCCTCCACCTACAAGGTGTCCCAAGTAAACCACAGTTCCCTGCCCTATCTGGCATTTGGATGCCTTGATAGAGAGGCCTGCAGATTGCAGAGCCTTCAAAACCTTCTTCAGGTGGACCAGGTGATCCTGCCAGGTGGAGCTAAAGACAGCAATATCATCAAGATAAGCTGTGCTAAAGGACTCCAAGCCAGCAAGGACTTGATTCACCAACCTTTGGAAGGTGGCAGGGGCATTCTTTAAACCAAAGGGCATAACAGTAAACTGATAATGCCCATCAGGTGTGGAGAATGCTGTCTTTTCTTTTGCTCCAGGTGCCATTTTTATTTGCCAGTACCCTGCTGTCAAGTCAAAGGTACTTAGAAATTTGGCAGCACCTAATTTATCAATGAGCTCATCAGCTCTTGGAATTGGATGGGCATCTGTCTTGGTGACAGAATTGAGCCCTCTGTAGTCCACACAAAACCTCATCTCTTTCTTTCCATCTTTGGTGTGAGGTTTGGGGACTAAGACCACTGGGCTAGCCCAGGGGCTGTCAGAGCGCTCAATTACTCCCAATTCCAGCATCTTGTGGACTTCCACCTTGATGCTTTCCTTAACATGGTCAGACTGTCTAAAGATTTTGTTCTTGACAGGCATGCTGTCTCCTGTGTCCACATCATGGGTACACAGGTGTGTCTGACCAGGGGTTAAGGAGAAGAGTTCAGGAAACTGTTGTAGGACTCTCCTACAATCAGCTTGCTGTTGGCCAGAGAGGGTGTCTGAGTAGATCACTCCATCTACTGTGCCATCTTTTGGGTCTGATGACAGAAGATCAGGGAGAGGTTCACTCTCTGCCTCCTGATCCTCATCTGTTACCATCAACAGATTGACATCAGCCCTGTCATGGAAGAGCTTAAGGCGGTTCACATGGATCACCCTCTTGGGGCTCCTGCTTGTGCCCAGGTCCACCAGGTAGGTGACCTGACTCTTCCTTTCTAGTACTGGGTAAGGGCCACTCCATTTGTCCTGGAGTGCCCTGGGAGCCACAGGCTCCAGAACCCAGACTTTCTGCCCTGGTTGGAACTCCACCAGTGCAGCCTTTTGGTCATACCAAAACTTCTGGAGCTGTTGGCTGGCCTCAAGGTTTTTGGTTGCCTTTTCCATGTACTCTGCCATTCTAGAGCGAAGGCCAAGTACATAGTCCACTATGTCCTGTTTAGGCTCATGGAGAGGTCTCTCCCAGCCTTCTTTAACAAGGGCAAGTGGTCCCCTTACAGGATGACCAAACAGAAGTTCAAAGGGTGAGAATCCTACTCCCTTCTGTGGCACCTCTCTGTAAGCGAAAAGCAGACATGGCAAGAGGACATCCCATCTCCTTTTGAGTTTTTCTGGGAGCCCCATGATCATGCCTTTTAATGTCTTGTTGAATCTCTCAACCAAGCCATTAGTTTGTGGATGGTATGGTGTAGTGAATTTATAAGTCACTCCACACTCATTCCACATGTGCTTTAGGTATGCTGACATGAAGTTGGTACCTCTGTCAGACACCACCTCCTTAGGGAAACCCACTCTGGTAAAGATACCAATGAGGGCCTTGGCTACTGCAGGGGCAGTAGTCGACCTAAGGGGAATAGCTTCAGGATACCTGGTAGCATGATCCACTACCACCAGGATATACATATTTCCTGAGGCTGTGGGAGGTTCCAGTGGACCAACTATGTCCACACCCACTCTTTCAAAGGGAACCCCCACCACTGGAAGTGGAATGAGGGGGGCCTTTGGATGTCCACCTGTCTTACCACTGGCTTGACAGGTGGGGCAGGAGAGGCAAAACTCCTTAACCATGTTGGACATATTGGGCCAGTAGAAGTGGTTGACTAACCTCTCCCACGTCTTGGTTTGTCCCAAATGTCCAGCAAGGGGAATGTCATGGGCCAATGTTAGGATGAACTTCCTGAACAGCTGAGGCACTACCACTCTCCTAGTGGCACCAGGTTTGGGGTCTCTGGCCTCAGTGTACAGGAGTCCATCTTCCCAATAGACCCTATGCGTTCCATTTTTCTTGCCTTTGGACTCTTCAGCAGCTTGCTGCCTAAGGCCTTCAAGAGAGGGACAGGTTTCTTGTCCCTTACACAGCTCCTCCCTTGAGGGTCCCCCTGGGCCTAAGAGCTCAACCTGATAAGGTTCAAGCTCCAAAGGCTCAGTTCCCTCAGAGGGCAGAACTTCTTCCTGAGAAGAGAGGTTCCCTTTCTTTTGCTGTGTTGCAGTTGGTTTCCCAACTGACTTTCCTGTTCTCTTGGTAGGCTGGGCCATTCTTCCAGACTCCAGCTCTACTTGTTCACCCTGTGCCTTGCACTGTGCTCTTGTTTTCACACACACCAGTTCAGGGATACCCAGCATTGCTGCATGGGTTTTTAGTTCTACCTCAGCCCATGCTGAGGACTCCAGGTCATTTCCAAGCAGACAGTCCACTGGGATATTTGAGGAGACCACCACCTGTTTCAGGCCATTGACCCCTCCCCATTCTAAAGTAACCATTGCCATGGGATGTACTTTTCTCTGATTGTCAGCGTTGGTGACTGTGTAAGTTTTTCCAGTCAGGTATTGGCCAGGGGAAACCAGTTTCTCTGTCACCATGGTGACACTGGCACCTGTATCCCTCAGGCCCTCTATTCTAGTCCCATTAATTAAGAGTTGCTGTCTGTATCTTTGCATGTTAGGCGGCCAGACAGCTAGTGTGGCTAAATCCACCCCACCCTCAGAAACTAGAGTAGCTTCAGTGTGGACCCTGATTTGCTCTGGGCACACTGTTGATCCCACTTGGAGACTAGCCATACCAGTGTTACCTGGATGGGAGTTTGGAGTGGAACCTTTCTTGGGACAGGCCTTGTCTCCAGTTTGGTGTCCATGCTGTTTACAGCTATGACACCAGGCCTTTTTGGGATCAAAGTTTTTACCCTTGTACCCATTGTTTTGTGAAGAGGCTCTGGGCCCACCCTCCTGTGCAGGGTTTTGGGGGCCTGTAGAAGACTCTTTACTATTTTTAGTTTTGGTTGTCTCATCACCCTTCCCCTGGGGAGTCTTTGTGACCCCTTTCTTTTGGTCACCCCCTGTTGAAGTCTTGGACACCCTTGTCTTGACCCAATGGTCCGCCTTCTTTCCCAATTCTTGGGGAGAAATTGGTCCTAGGTCTACCAGATGCTGATGCAGTTTATCATTGAAACAATTACTTAACAGGTGTTCTTTCACAAATAAATTGTACAGCCCATCATAATTACTTACACCACTGCCTTGAATCCAACCATCTAGTGTTTTCACTGAGTAGTCAACAAAGTCAACCCAGGTCTGGCTCGAGGATTTTTGAGCCCCCCTGAACCTAATCCTGTACTCCTCAGTGGAGAATCCAAAGCCCTCAATCAGGGTACCCTTCATGAGGTCATAAGATTCTGCATCTTTTCCAGAGAGTGTGAGGAGTCTATCCCTACACTTTCCAGTGAACATTTCCCACAGGAGAGCACCCCAGTGAGATCTGTTCACTTTTCTGGTTACACAAGCCCTCTCAAAAGCTGTGAACCACTTGGTGATGTCATCACCATCTTCAAATTTTGTCACAATCCCTTTGGGGATTTTTAACATGTCAGGAGAATCTCTGACCCTATTTATATTGCTGCTACCATTGATGGGTCCTAGGCCCATCTCTTGTCTTTCCCTTTCTATGGCTAGGAGCTGTCTCTCTAAAGCCAATCTTTTGGCCATCCTGGCTAACAGGAGGTCATCTTCACTGAGAGCATCCTCAGTGATTTCAGAAATGTGGGACCCTCCTGTGAGGGACTCACTATTTCTGACTAACACAGTTGGAGACAGGACTTGAGGGGTCCTGTTCTCCCTATTTAGGACTGGAGGAGGGACATTGGCCTCCAAGTCACTAATTTCTTCCTCTGTGATGTCATCATCAGAGGGGTTGGCTTTTTCAAACTCTGCCAACAGCTCCTGGAGCTGAATTTTGGTAGGTCTGGAGCCAATGGTTCTTTTTTTGATATTACAGAGAGACCTTAGCTCCCTCATCTTAAGATGGAGGTAAGGTGTGGTGTCGAGTTCCACCACCTGCATCTCTGTATCAGACATTATTCTGCTAAGAGTTGGAATACTTTTTAAAGAATCTAAAACTGTTTCTAGAATCTAATTTCAAACTTTTAACAAACTTTTAAACTCTAAAAGACAATGCTAAACAGGGACTTAACACACAAGGCCCTAGCAGGACTTTTAAGAATTTAGAAAAATTTCAAATTGCAAAAATGAATTTCTAATGACAATTTTGGAATTTGTCGTGTGATCAGGTATTGGCTGAGTAGTCCAGCAAATGCAAAGTCTTGTATCCCACCGCTGATCCACCAATGTAGGAAGTTGGCTCTGTATGTGCTATTTCAAAGTAAGGAATAGCATGCACAGAGTCCAAGGGTTCCCCTTAGAGGTAAGATAGTGGCAAAAAGAGATAATACTAATGCTCTATTTTGTGGTAGTGTGGTCGAGCAGTAGGCTTATCCAAGGAGTAGTGTTAAGCATTTGTTGTACATACACATAGACAATAAATGAGGTACACACACTCAGAGACAAATCCAGCCAATAGGTTTTTATATAGAAAAATATCTTTTCTTAGTTTATTTTAAGAACCACAGGTTCAAATTCTACATGTAATATCTCATTCGAAAGGTATTGCAGGTAAGTACTTTAGGAACTTTAAATCATCAAAATTGCATGTATACTTTTCAAGTTATTCACAAATAGCTGTTTTAAAAGTGGACACTTAGTGCAATTTTCACAGTTCCTAGGGGAGGTAAGTATTTGTTAGGTTAACCAGGTAAGTAAGACACTTACAGGGCTTAGTTCTTGGTCCAAGGTAGCCCACCGTTGGGGGTTCAGGGCAACCCCAAAGTCACCACACCAGCAGCTCAGGGCCGGTCAGGTGCAGAGTTCAAAGTGGTGCCCAAAACACATAGGCTAGAATGGAGAGAAGGGGGTGCCCCGGTTCCGGTCTGCTTGCAGGTAAGTACCCGCGTCTTCGGAGGGCAGACCAGGGGGGTTTTGTAGGGCACCGGGGGGGACACAAGTCCACACAGAAATTTCACCCTCAGCAGCGCGGGGGCGGCCTGGTGCAGTGTAGGAACAGGCGTCGGGTTCGCAATGTTAGTCTATGAGAGATCTCGGGATCTCTTCAGCGCTGCAGGCAGGCAAGGGGGGGATTCCTCGGGGAAACCTCCACTTGGGTAAGGGAGAGGGACTCCTGGGGGTCACTTCTCCAGTGAAAGTCCGGTCCTTCAGGTCCTGGGGGCTGCGGGTGCAGGGTCTCTCCCAGGCGTCGGGACTTTAGGTTCAAAGAGTCGCGGTCAGGGGAAGCCTCGGGATTCCCTCTGCAGGCGGCGCTGTGGGGGCTCAGGGGGGACAGGTTTTGGTACTCACAGTATCAGAGTAGTCCTGGGGTCCCTCCTGAGGTGTTGGATCGCCACCAGCCGAGTCGGGGTCGCCGGGTGCAGTGTTGCAAGTCTCACGCTTCTTGCGGGGAGCTTGCAGGGTTCTTTAAAGCTGCTGGAAACAAAGTTGCAGCTTTTCTTGGAGCAGGTCCGCTGTCCTCGGGAGTTTCTTGTCTTTTCGAAGCAGGGGCAGTCCTCAGAGGATGTCGAGGTCGCTGGTCCCTTTGGAAGGCGTCGCTGGAGCAGGATCTTTGGAAGGCAGGAGACAGGCCGGTGAGTTTCTGGAGCCAAGGCAGTTGTCGTCTTCTGGTCTTCCTCTGCAGGGGTTTTCAGCTAGGCAGTCCTTCTTCTTGTAGTTGCAGGAATCTAATTTTCTAGGGTTCAGGGTAGCCCTTAAATACTAAATTTAAGGGCGTGTTTAGGTCTGGGGGGTTAGTAGCCAATGGCTACTAGCCCTGAGGGTGGGTACACCCTCTTTGTGCCTCCTCCCAAGGGGAGGGGGTCACAATCCTAACCCTATTGGGGGAATCCTCCATCTGCAAGATGGAGGATTTCTAAAAGTCAGAGTCACCTCAGCTCAGGACACCTTAGGGGCTGTCCTGACTGGCCAGTGACTCCTCCTTGTTGCTTTCTTTGTTCCCTCCAGCCTTGCCGCCAAAAGTGGGGGCCGTGGCCGGAGGGGGCGGGCAACTCCACTAAGCTGGAGTGCCCTGCTGGGCTGTGACAAAGGGGTGAGCCTTTGAGGCTCACCGCCAGGTGTCACAGCTCCTGCCTGGGGGAGGTGTTAGCATCTCCACCCAGTGCAGGCTTTGTTACTGGCCTCAGAGTGACAAAGGCACTCTCCCCATGGGGCCAGCAACATGTCTCTGGTGTGGCAGGCTGCTGGAACTAGTCAGCCTACACAGACAGTCGGTTAAGTTTCAGGGGGCACCTCTAAGGTGCCCTCTGGGGTGTATTTTGCAATAAAATGTACACTGGCATCAGTGTGCATTTATTGTGCTGAGAAGTTTGATACCAAACTTCCCAGTTTTCAGTGTAGCCATTATGGTGCTGTGGAGTTCGTGTTTGACAGACTCCCAGACCATATACTCTTATGGCTACCCTGCACTTACAATGTCTAAGGTTTTGTTTAGACACTGTAGGGGTACCATGCTCATGCACTGGTACCCTCACCTATGGTATAGTGCACCCTGCCTTAGGGCTGTAAGGCCTGCTAGAGGGGTGTCTTACCTATACTGCATAGGCAGTGAGAGGCTGGCATGGCACCCTGAGGGGAGTGCCATGTCGACGTACTCGTTTTGTCCTCACTAGCACACACAAGCTGGCAAGCAGTGTGTCTGTGCTGAGTGAGAGATCTCCAGGGTGGCATAAGACATGCTGCAGCCCTTAGAGACCTTCCTTGGCATCAGGGCCCTTGGTACTAGAAGTACCAGTTACAAGGGACTTATCTGGATGCCAGGGTCTGCCAATTGTGGATACAAAAGTACAGGTTAGGGAAAGAACACTGGTGCTGGGGCCTGGTTAGCAGGCCTCAGCACACTTTCAATTGTAAACATAGCATCAGCAAAGGCAAAAAGTCAGGGGGCAACCATGCCAAGGAGGCATTTCCTTACAAGTTTGATACCAAACTTCCCAGTTTTCAGTGTAGCCATTATGGCACTGTGGAGTTCGTGTTTGACAGACTCCCAGACCATATACTCTTATGGCTACCCTGCACTTACAATATCTAAGGTTTGGCTTAGACACTGTAGGGGCACAGTGCTCATGCACTGGTGCCCTCACCTATGGTATAGTGCACCCTGCCTTAGGGCTGTAAGGCCTGCTAGAGGGGTGACTTATCTATACTGGCATAGGCAATGAGAGGCTGGCATGGCACCCTGAGGGGAGTGCCAGGTCGACTTACTCATTTTGTTCTCACCAGCACACACAAGCTGGCAAGCAGTGTGTCTGTGCTGAGTGAGGGGTCTCCAGGGTGGCATAAGACATGCTGCAGCCCTTAGAGACCTTCCCTGGCATCAGGGCCCTTGGTACCAGAGGTACCAGTTACAAGGGACTTACCTGGATGCCAGGGTGTGCCAATTGTGGATACAATGGTGCATTTTAGGTGAAAGAACACTGGTGCTGGGGCCTGGTTAGCAGTGTCCCAGCACACTTCTCAGTCAAGTCAGCATCAGTATCAGGCAAAAAAGTGGGGGGTAACTGCAACAGGGAGCCATTTCTTTACACTGACCATCATGAAGTCTGAGCCCCACAGTGCTTCAGCCAGACGGGCTTCCTGGCCAGTGCCTACAGACACTTTTCACAGTGCCGATCTTCACTAAAACGCATTGAGCACACAAAGCCATTTTGCTCCCTGCAACTGGCTGCTTCCATGCCGCTAGTGGTGTACTGCTGGTGCTGCCTTGAACCCTGTACACCACTCACCTTAAATCCCAGAGATTAGTCTTGTAAGTCACTGTCTCCACCTGTTTGCAGGACTTGTTTTTCTTCCCATAGGATAATCATGCAGAACTCAGAAAATAGCACTGTAAGTGTCCATATTTTAAAGTGAAAATAATTCATATTTATAAACGTACTTACCTAAATAATTTTTCTGATGCCCAAACATACATAAAGATACCTTATGGACCTCCTTCTTGAGTTGAGCGTTTCGTTTATTGACTATTGTGTGTATCTGTGGATGTCTTGCACTCCTCTGTGTGAAGCATAATGGCTACTTGACCAACCTGCCTCCAAATAGAGCACTTTGAAATTGCATAGCAAGCCCCCATCCACTCACTGGGGAACCCCTGGACTCTTTACACAGTATATATCTAGTTACTGACATACCACATAAAGAGCTAGTTTCCTACACTTTCTGTCTCCGAAGATTTACCCAAAAACCTTACACAATGACAAAGTTATTTAACTTGCATAGTGTTTCGAAAGTCTGTCAGTGTAGATTAGCTGAAGATGTTAGTGGAGCTGCAGAGCCCTGATGTCTATTTTCTGACTCATTTGAACTGTAATGGGTGGGTGTTAAAGAGTTCAGTTTAGCTGTATTTTGTTTTATGTCCATGCATGTGAAGATGTGAATGCTTTTGTGGACTTTATATCTACCTATATGGTTCCTGTGCTGTGCTGGAGGTGCGCCAAGTGTTCTAATATGCTGTGTTTGAAGTTCATGTGTGTTATTTAGTGGTAAATGCCTTTAGCAAGCATGCAGACACCCAACCATATGGCATACCTGTGCTCCGGTGTTTTTGAAGAGCTGTCTACTGTGTTCTGTGGGAGAGTGGGTTGGAGCTGGATGGTCACACCTACTCCGGTTTGAAACCACGGGTCTAGAAACCCCTTTTCCACATATGATGACGGGCTGCTAATTATACCGTAGACGTGAAAACCTCTGCAGCCACATGAGCCTACTTCTCATTAAAGGAAGAGGAGCACCTCACTGACTGTGCCCCCACAACCTTTGTCATGTCTGCCTCCACCAGCTTTCTTGCAATAGAGTTCCCCGCTAATAAAGGGTAAGTCCAGCACAGTGGCATGTACCTTGGGGTCAGAGGTCGGTACACATTAGCCATAGTGGCCGTCAGAATGCCATGACAAGTATAACAGAATTTTATGAACACCACAGCAGATCTAGAGCCTGCCATGCCTGCCAAATTCTGCCGTCATCCAGTATGTCATTCAACAGAGAGGAGTAGCTTTGTCATCTATTTCCATCAGTTTATTATCTAGTGAGGAGCACCAATACAGTAGCCACTGGCATGGCGATGGATATTACAGAAGCTTTCCTCTCCATTCTCTACATCTTCCTGCCGTGTTTCCTCGGCAGCACCAACAAGACTAAGACAAGGTTTAGTACCTCCTCTCCAGCAACAGAAGACAGGGTCCACGGCCCTATATTTCACTGATACTCAAGTTGTGAATCTCTACAGCACAATTCCCTTCTTCCAGATGTGTTTCTGCCAAAGGACAGCAACGTTTTCTCTCACTCCTGATTCAGTGTGAAGGGGAAGCGCAGATACTTAACCTCTGCATGATGGGTGGAACTCTGATGATTCCCCGCCCAATAGGGCCAAGTAGTCCCAGTCCCACACCACAGACTGCTTCAGGGAGTGGGGCTCATAGTAGCTTTCCTCATCCATGTCTTAGCCTAGTTGAGATGCTGCGTACTTTGTGTATCGAGGTCCTCAGACTTCCTACTCCTCACTGGGGCTAAATTTTAGTGATGTATGTGGTCTCTGTTCCTGGTCGTATTCCCGAGTGCCAGTGGACCTCACACCTAGCATTCTTTAAGGATCTGCTTCAACAACCAAATAGATTCATCAGACATCCTCAGGTCTTCTGGGAGGTGTGAGCTCTCCACTTGTTACAGACATCTCTCCCTGAAGCAGAGTCTCTTATTTTGCTTCACCATTTTTTCTTACCTGGAGTTGTTTCCTTTCCTCCTCATTTAAACCCTCAATCTTTTCTGCAGCCGTTGGACTTCTCCCCTGCACCTGCCACACTTCTGGTACTGTTATCACTGCCAGGATGGATGCTGCCAATAATAGGGGCAGGGGTGACGTTGCAGTCAGGATTCTGACATGCTCTCTGCCTCAGTGAATCAGATGCCACATCAGAAGTTGGCTGGGATAGCTGACACTGTTGACTAGAGTGGGAGGAGGTTCCCTAAAGCTACAGGAGTATATGGGGGGGGGGCGGGGAGTAGCTAGGCGAATTCCAAAAAGTCCAGGTCAACAAGGTCCCTCCATGGGCCTTTCCTGCAGAAGTAAATCATGGTCAGTGGCATCACTATCATAACGCAGTTGCATCCACGGCCCTCATGGAGTCATCTGCAGTCACATTGTGCACAAGCCTTGAATAAAGCCCTTTTCTTGTTTTTAGGCTCCATTACTGAAATGAAAAGTAATGTACACTTTGTACAGGAAGCACATGAGAACCCCTAGACGTAAACCTACATCTAAGAGGGCCACTCAGTCCAATTAAAGGATCCATACAAGCTTCCTGGTAAGCCTTATCATAATACCACTGATAGGAGTTACACACACAAAGGGTCTGTTGTTATTTCAGGTCACTATTATGTGGTCCACAAAAATATCTGTAGTGCTTGGTGGAATTTAATTTGCTATAATCATAGAATGGATCGTGCAAATGCTAACTCTACACAATTGATAATTAAGAGGTTTGCTATGGCTTCCTCTCACTTTTTTTTGTTGTTAAACAAAAGACCTTTCTCTACATTACTGATACAGTTTTTGAACCTCCTTGATTTTACTTTTATAATATAAGGTTGCTTTAATACAAATGTGATTTTCACTTTTGCAATGTTTAATATCATTTTCTTCTCTTTTCCTTTCTCTCTCTTTTCCCTCTTTATTAAAACTTAGTAAAAATGTTAGTTCTTTTACAGTACAATATTCCAACATTGTTGATTACATAAAATGTTTTAGGAGTGTTTATTGATGTCTATCTCTAGTTCAATTCAACATTCCTATTGCTCAGAATTTAAGTATTTTTTAATGTACTAATGTATGCTATTTATTGCCTCAACAAAGCATTATTAAACAAAAAACACTTATTAGGTGAGAACACAAGCTGATCCCCTAGTTGGGACATGACAGGCTGAAATCAGAGCTACTACATACATTTCTACCTCTAAGCTCATAATTGCATACATTTTACTGAGGACAAAAGTGCACAACTAATAACATGGAGGATTTGTTTCACGTAAGCATACAGGATTAATGTACTAATGAGTGTCGAGGGCAGCAAAAGAAAAACATTTCTGCACTCTCACTTTCAATAGAAAACTCAAATATTCCAACTGAAATAATAATAAATAGCCACTCAAAATGACCACCAAAGAAGCCGAGTAAAGAAAACGTTACACAGAGAGATTACTGCAGGGCTGGGAGATAAGGTTAAAAGTAAACCACGCTGACTGGAGTAAAGACACCCTTTATGAGGATTTTATTTAAAGACATAACATGTTCCTTTTTAGGTCTGAAGCATCTAGGCTCTTGCACCATTCACAGCGAACATAATATATTCTGTGCTATCTTTAAGGGGTTTTAGGTCAGACTTCATTAGCCACTGGCTTCTTTTGACCTGGAACGTTTAGCCAGTCACATCTAGGATCAGCCCAGAGGACTATATTGGAGTCATAGTTTTTCCGTTTCTCTTCATCTCTGTCCATATGGCTCTAATTGAATACATGACATTATAATACACTCTGCAAGTGGCCTGGTAGCCCTGCACAGCAATCACTGATAAAAGCTTCGGACAAATGAATGGTACAGAAACATTGCTTTCTTCTACAGCATCCATTTTTCAGATGATTTTGTCTGCGTTGGCTACACATTAAACACAAAATACAGAGGCAAGGCCAATAACACGGATTACAAAGGTTCATGCCTATTTGCTTTGCCAGTTCATGTTTTGTTTAGGATGCCTACAATGACGTGGGGACCCATTTGAATAGCATAAACAACTATAAAAGATCTAATGCTGGATAATTCCACTACCTCTACTTTAGTGCTACAGACCTCTGCTATGCACCACATACAGCAACAACAATTCCATAAAGCCCTATCCTAAGACTACAATGAGCAATACTGTGGATGAGCAAAGTACTTGGTAAATCAGTTGAAGCTAAATTTGCACAGCAGACTTAAGGTAGTAATACCCCAGCAGCAAAGATGAAGAGTATGGTATGGTGATTCAGTTTATAAAATATTGGGTCAATTACGAAGCAGTATGTTACATGCACGAAAAGAAGCACATACCTCTTACGGATTCTGGCATTGAAAAGTGGGGCCTCAAAGCGAGGATTAGTGCCAATCAAAAGTAAAGCATCAGCCTCCTCCACACCTGCAATTCTGGAATTCAGCAAATAGTTGGAGCGCAGGTCTGTCCTAAAATGCAGAATGCCCATACCGTAAACTTTACAATACCATTTTAGAAAAAGCAGCAGTGATGAATAAATGAACAAATACATATTGCATAAAACAACATCTTTCAACTGGACTTGATGACTGATGAGAACACAAAGGATGACAAACATAACTAAGTACAACCACTTTGGTTAGTAATAGTGTGGAGATAATTCATGTTTAGGCCATCAAGGAGTTTTTAATGAACTGATGGGCAATGTCCATGATGGATGCACTAGACTGATGCACCACAACCTTGCATTACAGCTACAGTCTGGTCATTACAGAACACAATTGTATCAAACTAATTTCGGTTGCCATTGATATGTGATAATAACTGATGAATGATTTGATTGGTTTCCGTGGCAGAATTCTTCGGTTTGCATTGGACGCCCCCCTACCTTTTGCACATGCAACCTTACTTACGAAATGGCACTTACTGTGCATGGTGTTCTGGCATCACAACTTGTGTTCACAGATCTAGTTTGCAAATGCACAACAAAGATCTTTATTGTGATAGCGGTATTAGTAAACAGAGCTAGAGGCCTCCTGATACAGTCAGCGACCACAACACTGTTAACATCTTCTCAAAATAGAGCGTTATAATGCCTATTCAAAACAAAAACAGAAACCTGGGGGGTGACTCACTGTAATAAAAATGACCTTCTTATCAGAGGTCTGCACTTTGTTTCGAAAACACAAAAGCAAAACATGCAGCTAAAGAACTACTTAAATGAAAATTAACTTCAATCTGGTTTCAGATCAGGCCACCACTGAAACTGCAAAGCCTAGCTGTAGCGTCCTCCCCAGCCGGGGTACTCCTAAATGACCAAGCCACACACAGAGCTCGCACCTCTTTATTGCTCTGCATGTAACCGCAAACTCAACATTCTAAGCATGAAATATATTCACCATACCCACTTACCTCACATTTCTAAGGAGTACACCAGGAACAAAAAGGGTACCGCCATTGCTTACTCACAAAACATTACATCTCCCCCTTGTTAAATAAGAGATACCACTTTTTTACAGAAATATAACTTACAACTCATGTACAAGTCGTTGTGGAGCTCTGACGAAATGCCCAGATTGTGTCCTATGAGGCTCTGAAGAGAGAAGATAAGTGTCAGAAGCAGTCTAGGGGCTCTCTACAGTCTCAAATGAACCAGTCTCATCTCCGAATAGGAACTGGTGAATATTGAGGAAGATGTCTGAAATGCAAAGAATAGTTTGTAATGTACTTTCTAGGACAGTAAGCAATTGCCATATGTCCTTTACTAGTTACAACTTCGAAAAGTTCAGCATCAAAGTGGGCATCAGATTTGCGTTTTATCTTTTGTCGTACCTATACCCGACCTCCTTCTTTGAAAACATTGTTCTTGGGTACATCAACACTTCTTGGCGTATACTTTTGACTTGTTTACTACACAAGTATGTTCGACCAAGTTCAACATCTGCTGTAGATCTTCAATGGGTTCATTGTGGGAACTTTGTCGTCATGGCTCTCCCAAACATCATACTGGCAGGACTTTCCCCCATCCTTGAATGAGGAGTCGACCAATAAGCTTGAAGAGTAACATGGAGAGCTGACTTCAGAGCAAGTTTCTCCAGTTTAGCTCACTGTACAGTCTTTCTGAATGTGCTCATAAAGCGTTTGACAATGCCATTTGCTCGTGGCCTAAGAATCGTGCTTTTCTGATGCTTCACACTGAGATCAAGAAAGTCTCTGAATTCTCGACAGTTGAAAGACGGGCCATCGTAAGAGTTCAGAACTGAGGGAACACCCCCAAATTGTAAAAAATGCCATCAAACATCTCCATGACACTTTTCCTTGACTAATGGATGAGTGATCTTCAAATAGTGGAAAACAGAAGTATTCCTCGATAATCACCATGTCATGTCTATTGTCAAGAGGACCAAAGAAATCAACAGAAGTTCTCTTCCATACATGTTTTTGTAAATCCAACATATTCAAGGTATGGTGCGTGATTTTGGAAGATAATCCACAAATGACAGGCCTTCAACTCTTTTGTCAAGATGAGGAAACCAAACTCGGTCTCGTTGAACTTGTACAGTGGCAACAATTCCACAATCTCCTTCATGGGCCACTTCAATTACTTGTCAGACTTTTTAGTATGACAATTCTCGAACCTCATAAAACAATGCCTTCTTGAGTAACAGACCGTTCGTCTTTCACATTTTTGAACTTCTGATAGTCACTGTCACATGAGAGGTCTAGTTTGCTGTTTTCAGGATTGATGTACAAAAATGTCTTTTAGTAACAACATGCCACTATCCTTACTTGCTGCAGTAATAACTTGTTCCGAAGAAATAACTGCAGGAGTACTGGACTTTACAATGAAGTTAATGTAGGCTTCAGCAGCTTTGGAAGGGGTACTATGACACTGTATTGGCACTAGTGAAAAGTAGTCAGCAGGGTTTTGATCTTTCCCTGTTTGGTGCATGATAGTGTAGTCATATTCCTGTAGTCACAAACCCCAACATTCAATTCTGGGCGCCATGTTGGCTTTTCGATTGCCTAAACACTCTCTCTCAGGTTGTGAATAGGCATGTTCAGTTTGTGACAAACTTAACTTCTGCTTGCATATGCCACAATATGCCTTCAAGTATTCGGGTGTGCATTGTGTTGGGCAACAATCGCATCCAACTTGACCAGGACTGCATCAACAACAATGTTTGTATGAAGCTTAGGATTAAAGTAGGCCATTTCAATGGCATTCTCAACTGCATGCGTGATTTTCTTAATACTCTGTTCACATTTGTGTGAGCAATAAAATAAATAATTTATTTTTGTTAAGTCTCCTAAGGGAGCACTTATTGTGACAAAATCATGTATGTATCTGGAACAGTAACTGGCCATGCCAAGGAATGAACGTAACATGGTGACACCTTGTGGGGTATTGGTGGCTGATAGTGCTTGTACCTAAGCTGGATCTGGTATCATACTCCCATCAGAAAATATACAACAAAATAATGAGTTTTGTGAAACTCACATTTCTAAGCATTCACAGTTAGACCTGCATCAGAAAGTAAACGAAACACTTGTGTAAGAAACTGAATGAGAGGTTGTATGATACGTCGAAGGACGTCTTGAAAAAGTTTGGTTTCTATAAAACAAGGAAAGAACCCCATGGGAAAGGAGGGACCTGGGCTATAACTATTTCTCCGAAAAAGAATGGTCCCTTGTGCAGTATGTAAGGTCAATAGGTTATACATAGGAATGCAATCAAACCTATTGTTTAGTCTAGTAGACATCCGTACGTGTTAGTTACATATAAATAACAAGTGGGAGCCACAGAACAACAGAGAACAACATTTAAATAATAAAAAAATAAAAAAAACTTGCAAATGATTCGCAGAATTTGGGAACAGGATGTAGGCAAGGAGTTTCCAGATAAGGAATAGACAGGATAATTGTAGGAAGTTGGCTCTGTATGCACTATTTCAAAGTAAGGAATAGTATGCACAGAGTCCAAGGGTTCCCCTTAGAGGTAAGATAGTGGCAAAAAGAGATAATTCTAATGCTCTATTTTGTGGTAGTGTGGTCGAGCAGTAGGCTTATCAAAGGAGTAGTGTTAAGCATTTGTTGTACACACACAAGCAATAAATGAGGAACACACACTCAGACAATTCCAGGCCAATAGGTTTTTGTATAGAAAAATATCGTTTCTTAGTTTATTTTAAGAACCACAGGTTAAAATTTTACATGTAATACTTCAAATGAAAGGTATTGCAGGTAAGTACTTTAGGAACTTTGAATAATCACAATAGCATATATACTTTTCAAATAAATCACATATAGGTATTTTAAAACTAGACAGTGCAATTTTCAACAGTTCCTGGGGGAGGTAAGCATTTGTTAGTTTTTGTAGGTAAGTAAACCACCTACGGGGTTCAAGTTTGGGTCCAAGGTAGCCCACCGTTGGGGGTTCAGAGCAACCCCAAAGTTACAACACCAGCAGCTCAGGGCCGGTCAGGTGCAGAGTTCAAAGTGGTGCCCAAAACGTATAGGCTTCAATGAAGAAGGGGGTGCCCCGGTTCCAGTCTGCCAGCAGGTAAGTACCCGCGTCTTCGGAGGGCAGACCAGAGGGGGTTTGTAGGGCAACGGGGGGGACAATAGTTAGCACAGAAAGTACACCCTCAGCAGCACGGGGGCGGCCGGATGCAGTGTGCAAACACACATCGGGTTTCCAATGGAAATCAATGGGAGACCAAGGGGTCTCTTCAGCGATGCAGGCAGGCAAGGGGGGGGCTCCTCGGGGTAGCCACCACCCGGGCAAGGGAGAGGGCCTCCTGGGGGTCACTCCTGCACTGGAGTTCCGATCTTTCAGGTCCTGGGGGCTGCGGGTGCAGAGTCTTTACCAGGCGTCGGGATCTGGGAAGCAGGCAGTCGCGGTCAGGGGGAGCCTCGGGATTCCCTCTGCAGGCGTCGCTGTGGGGGCTCAGGGGTGGGGGGGCAACTCTGGCTACTCACACTCTCGTAGTCGCCGGGGAGTCCTCCCTGAAGTGTTGTTTCTCCACAAGTCGAGCCGGGGGCGTCGGGTGCAGAGTAGCAAGTCTCACGCTTCCGGCGGGAAACGCAGTTGTCTTGAAGTTGCTTCTTTGGAAACAAAGTTGCAGTCTTGGGTGAACAGAGCCGCTGTCCTCAGGAGTTTCTTGGTCCTTCTAGAGCAGGGCAGTCCTCTGAGGATTCAGAGGTCGCTGGTCCTGGGGAAAGCGTCGCTGGAGCAGTTTCTTCAGAAGGGGGGAGACAGGCCGGTAGAGCTGGGGCCAAAGCAGTTGGTGTCTCCGTCTTCTCTGCAGGGGTTTTCAGCTTAGCAGTCCTCTTCTTCTTAGGTTGCAGGAATCTGAGTTCCTAGGTTCAGGGGAGCCCCTAAATACAGAATTTAGGGGTGTGTTTAGGTCAGGGAGGGCAGTAGCCAATGGCTACTGTCCTTGAGAGTGGCTACACTCTCTTTGTGCCTCCTCCCAAGGGGAGGGGGTCACATTCCTATCCCTATTGGGGGGGGGGGGGATCCTCCATCTGCAAGATGGAGGATTCCTAAAAGTCAGAGTCACTTCAGCTCAGGTTGCCTTAGGGGCTGTCCTGACTGGCCAGTGACGACTCCTTGTTTTTCTCATTATCTCCTCCGGCCTTGCCGTCAAAAGTGGGGCCGGGCCGCAGGGGGTGGGCAACTCCACTAGCTGGAATGCCCTGGGGTGCTGTAACAAAGGGGGTGAGCCTTTGAGGCTCACTACCAGGTGCTACAGCTCCTGCAAGGGAGAGGTGATAAGCATCGCCACCCAGTGCAGGCTTTGTTACTAGCCACAGAGTGACAAAGGCACTCTCCCCATGTGGCCAGCAACATGTCTCGAGTGTGACAGGCTGCTAAAACCAGTCAGCCTACACGGGTAGTTGGTTTAAGGTTTCAGGGGGCACCTCTAAGGTGCCCTCTGGGGTGTATGTTACAATAAAATGTACACTGGCATCAGTGTGCATTTATTGTGCTGAGAAGATTGATACCAAACTTCTTAGTTTTCAGTGTAGCCATTATGGTGCTGTGGAGTTGGTGTTTGACAGACTCCCAGACCATATACCCTTATGGCTACCCTGCACTTACAATGTCTAAGGTTTGGCTTAGACACTGTAGGGGCACAGTGCTCATGCACTGGTGCCCTCACCTATGGTATAGTGCACCCTGCCTTAGGGCTGTAAGGCCTGCTAGAGGGGTGACTTATCTATACTGCATAGGCAGTGTGAGGTTGGCATGGCACCCTGAGGGGAGTGCCAGGTCGACTTACTCGTTTTGTCCTCACCAGCACACACAACCTGGCAAGCAGTGTGTCTGTGCTGAGTGAGGGGTCCCTAGGGTGGCATACGACATGCTGCAGTCCTTAGAGACCTTGCCTGGCATCAGGGCCCTTGGTACCAGGGGTACCAGTTACAAGGCACTTACCTGGATGCCAGGGTGTGCCAATTGTGAAAACAAAAGTACAGGTTAGGGAAAGAACACTGGTGCTGGGGCCTGGTTAGCAGGCCTCAGCACACTTTCAAATCAAAACATAGCATCAGCAAAGGCAAAAAGTCAGGGGGTAACCATGCCAAGAAGGCATTTCCTTACAATAGAGGGCACTGTGCTCAAATGGTTTGCCTCCTTCCTCTCTGATAGATCCCAAATGGTCAAAATAGCTAACAGTCTTTCAGCTCCTGTAGCAGTCAGTCAAGGTGTTCCTCAAGGCTCCATACTTGCACCCACACTGTTCAATCTCTATTTAGAACCGTTGGGAAATCTGCTGAGTAAATCCGGGATCCACTATCATCTATATGCGGATGACACTCAGATTTACCTTAAGGTGGCCTCCAATCACGATCTCTCCTTCCTTAGCTCTACCCTCGACTCCATTCAAAACTGGATGGTAACTCATCAACTGATCCTGAATCCCTCCAAAACAGAATTCCTCCTCCTTTCCTCCTCCCTTTCTCATCCCCCAGTGCAAACATGGATGGATCAGATCAATCTAATGAACAATAAGCCCATCATTGTCGAGAGCGCAAAATCCCTGGGTGTCATTCTCGACAAAAAACTTAATCTACTCTCCCACATTAACTCCATAGCAAAGTCTGCTCGACACCAACTGCGCCTTCTTTGGGGGATTCGTCGCTTCTTCCCGGAGTACGACCTTAAAACCCTGGTCCAAGCGCTGGTTCTCTCCAGATTGGACTACTGCAACTCTCTTCTTACTGGCCTTCCCAAATCCCACCTTTCCCCCCTGAAGTCTATTCTCCATTCAGCAGCGCGTTTCATATATGGGGCCAAAAGAAGCGACCACATCACACCCATTTTATCCACCCTCCGTTGGCTTCCCATAGAGGCAAGATCGATCTACAAAACTGCATGTATCACCCACAAAGCCTTGCACTCCTCTTCCCCTCGCTACCTGGTGAATAAACTGAAACTCTCTGGGGGCTCCAGACCTTCACGTAATGCAGAAAAGTTATTGCTTGAACCTCCCATTTTCAAGAAGGAAAGATTGATGGCCCAATCCTTTTCAGGCAACGCGGTGAGAATCTGGAACTCACTTCCGCCTCAGCTTCGGACCACCACCTCTTCCCAGGCCTTCAAAACTGACCTCAAAGCTCTCCTCCTTCAAAGACACCTCCTAAGTTAATTCAAGCCCTCTGTTTTCAGAAGGAAGTCCTTCCATTATAGGATATTCTGTTCTCCATGCCTATAGAAGTGCCTTCCCAGGGTGTTTTTGTGTTTTGAGTGTCTGCCATTTAGTGCAGTATTTTACCTCTACCTGTATCTTGTACTCGTTTGTAACATGCACACGGCACCTTTCCTTTTCAACGTATCATTTGCTACCTCTTATATCTTGTTTGCTTTTGATACATGCACAACGGCCACCACTGCCTCATGTAACGTAACTATTGTTTTAGTGTTTTGAGTGTCTACCATTGATTGCAACTTTTTTACCTCTATTCGTACTTTATTTTCTCTTGTATCCTGCACACGTCACTTTTTCCTCTCATAACGTATCGTTTGCTACCTCATTTATTTTTTGCTCTTGATACGTGCACAATTATCACGATTGCCTCTTGTAATTTAACGCTTGTTTTTGTAACAGGCTCACTTGTAATTTGTCTCCTCTTGTATCTTTACTTTGCCTATTGTGAAGCGCTCTGACACCTTCGGGTAAAAGTCCGCGCTATATAAAAACGCATTAAATAAAAATAAATAAAATAAATAGTGATATAGCATAAAAACGTATCGCAGAATGCCAGGTTTCAATATATACAATACAGCATACTACACAGGGCATGACTTACGCCAGCAGCACTACACACAATGTTTGGTTGCCTTTCAGACTGCCCTGCTGTCACAATCCGACCACTGATATGATCCACATGGTTTGGTCCTGTCAGAGGTCACGCTGTTCTGGCTCCAAATAATGTAGTCGCTCACAGAATTAACTAAACGCACTAACTTACAAACTGCTTAGTGCCCTACTGGGCCTCTTTCGCACGCCATAAGTGAGTGATAGTGACTAACCGCTTTATTGACTTTCCTGGAAATCACCTTCACTCCTGACTATCTCCTACTGGTGTGCAGCAGTTTTGAGGTTGGGTAGAGCTGAGACAGTGGCACTTAGTCGAAAAGAAGCAAGAGGACTGGAAAAGGTCCCAGCGGTGGGTGGCTTGGACAAGTACATGCAAGAGTTGCACTCCTATTGAGAGAGTATACAGCCCTGACAGTTCAGTTAGCTAACACCTGGAGGACCATGACTAATGCTTTGGTCCCTCCCAGTGCCACATATGAGTTGTGTGCTCACCGTAAGCTGCAAGACCCACAGAAGGTGACTCATTCAGTCCCACATAACCCCCGACCCAAGCAGAAACAAAGCCTGCTCTGGGTGGTGGAGGTGCTTCACACCTCCCCCCTGCAGGAACTGTAACACCTGGCCGTGAGCCTCAAAGGCTCAGGCCTCATGTTACAGTGCCCCAGGGCACTCCAGCTAGTGGAGAAGCCCACCGCCCGGACAAAGTCCCACTTTTGGTGGCAAGTTCGACAGGAAACTTAGGAAAAACAAGGAGGAGTGACCACTTCAGCTGGGACCACCCCTAAGATGTCCAGAGCTGAAGTGACCCCTCCTCCCTGCAGAATCCTCCATCTTGGTTTGGAGGACTGGGACCAATAGGGTTAGGTTTGTGTCCCCCTCCCCAAAGGGAGTGGACACAAGAAGGGTGTAGCCACCCTCAGGGACAGTAGCCAATGGTTACTGCCCTCTGACCCCTGAAACGCCCATAAATCCAGGATTTAATGGCCTCCCTGAACCCAGCTCACCAGATTCCTGGTGACATGACAAGAAAGGACGGCTTAGCTGAACCCCCAGCAGAGAAGAAGGAAGACAACTGACTTGGCCCCGGCCCTACCGGCCTGTCTCCCGCTTCAAAGAACCTGTACAAGAGCAGCAATGCATCCAGCGGGAGCAGCGACCTCTGCCAAGCTCCAGAGGACTGCCCTGCACCCAAAAGGACCAAGAACTCCAGTGGACAGCGGCCCTGTCTAAGAAGAAACAACACCCAGGGACTCCAGTAACACTCCGAATGCGTGAGTCCTGACCACACTGCGCCAGACACCCACGGTCTGTGGCTAGGTGGTCCAACCGACTAGAGAGGGTCCCCAGGTGATTGCGGGCAAGTGCCTACCGTGGGTTCACCTCTCCACCCCTCCACAACAATGCTTGCAGAGGGATTTCTGAGGACTCCCCCTTCTGACAGCGAAAGCTCAGGACAAAGATATCAGATGCCTAAAAGACCACTGAACCCGCAGCCCCCAGGCCTTAGAGAACCCGACCGGTGCAGCTACGTTCAGCAGGCGGCCCTACTCCTTGTCCAGCCTGTGGTTTGCCTGAGTCGACCCCCTCGACCTCATAGAGAATCACTGGAAACCAGACACCTTGTTTGAGCGCTGCACCCGGCTGCCCCAGTACAGCTGAGGGTGTATGTTTGGTGCCTACGTGTGGCCCTCCCCCCCCTCAGTGCTCCTTTAAACCCCTCAGGTCTGCCCTCCTAAGTCACGGGTACTTACCTGCAGGCAGGCCTGATTCAGAGTGCCTCCAGTTTCCATAGGAGCCAATGTAAGTTTTGCCTCAACTTTGACCTCTGCACCAGGCCAGCCTCGTGTTGCTGGTGGTGGGTCTTTGGGGTTAACTTGAACCCCATCCTGTGGGCTTCCTAACCCCGGGGACTGGAACTGTCAAGTACTTACCTTGAAATCGTACTAACTTTTCTTCCCCCCAGAAACTGTATCTGAAAATTGCACTGTCAACTTCTAAAACAGTTAATTGCCAATATTTCAAAAACTGTATAACTTAACGATTTTCAACAAAGTACTATTGATATATGTGTATAATACGAATCTATTGAAGTACTTACATGCAACTTGAATCTTGTAGTTCTAGAAATAAACTAAGAAAATATATTTTTGCTATATAAAAACCATTGGTCTGGAGTTAAGTAATTGAGTGTGTGCTTCTATTGTCTGTGTGTGTACAATAAATGCTTTGCACTACCCTCTGGTAAGCCTAACTGCTTGACCACACTACCACAAAAGAGAGCATTAGTATTATCTACTTCAGCCTCTGTTAAGTCTCTGGGAAACCGCTGGACTCAGTGCACACTATATCTCATTTTGATATAGTATATACAGAGCCAGCTTCCTACAATACGTAAATGAATTGACATCTCTTATGCAGGGGGATGAATCTGCGTAACGTAGGACGATCAATCTCTATGAATGGAAATTAATAAAATCTGTTTAAAAAACTGAAATATATAAAGAAAACATAAAAAAGAAGGTGTAGGTCTCTTGCAGGTTTATGATGTACCTGAGACCTCTACAAGAGTACAGGGGGTAAGTCAACAAGCCCTTGGAGAGCTCACTTCAGGCCGCCACATGGCAGAAGGCAATCAGCCCAGCCACGATTCAGGAAAGGTGCGTGGTCCCTTCCAAGGGCAGTAATTACTCCTTGTGCACAACAGATTCCTCTGGCAGTGTGCACCACGTTGTCCAGTATCTCCGGTCCTGCATCCCCACAAGCTTAGCTCCAGTTTGCTGCTGTCTGGCACCAGCAGTTGTACTGTAGTGTGCCTTTGATACTGGGGGGAAGTTCAGGGGGTTCCCCTTTTAACCACAGATGTCTCCCCTAAATTTTAGTCCTGTCTGCCATAGGGTCATGGAATGTAGATCTTAATCTTTAGTGGAGCCATGATCTGGCTTCGAGATGCCAAGTGTCAAAACCTCTCCTTCCAATCTATCCAGCCAGGCCCTCAGATGCCAGAGGTCTGTTGTTCCAGTTGGATGCCCAAGGTTTATAGCTGCTGCTGGGAATGCCGAGATCTGCTCCCCCAGCCTCCTGTGTGGACTATAGTCAAATTTAAAAATCTAGAAGTGCCATTTCTAAGTTATTATTGACAAAACCATCTTTACCATAGGAAGGGGTTTATCAGGACGAATCCAAGGATAGTAAACATTATGAGGATGCTTCACTGCAATCCATTATTGCAGCTAGGAGTAATTGTAAACATCCCCCTTGTTAACCTATAGGCAGAGCAGCTTTCATGTGTAGTGAAAACACACATGGGTGTTCTTCACTCCCTGGGTATACGTGCCCTTGCACACAAACAAGCCTCTACTGGTAGGCTGGACACGTGGTTAAGAACTCCATAGGTTCAAGTGCACACACACACAGGCCTGCTATTACAGGCTGGGCACACGTTTCAGAACACCATAGGTGCAAGTGCGCACACACAGGTCTGCTTTGACAGGCTCAGCATGTCTGGAACACCAATGGGCATGCATGCACACACTGGCCAACGCCACTTCCTAACATATGCAATATGTAGGAAATGCGCGCCCACTTTGTAGGCAAGTACCATCTTGCCTGGCATGTCACCCCCATTTTTACTTGTGTGTCAGTTTGTTTTTGCCTGTCTCACTGGGATCCTGCTAGCCAGGACCCCTGTGCTCATAGCTGTGGCCTGAATGTGTACCCTGTGTGGTGCCTAACTGTGTCACTGAGGCTCTGCTAATCAGAACCTCAGTGCTTATGCTCTCTCTGTCTTTACAATTGTCACTGCAGGCTAGTGACCATTTTTACCAATTCTGATCGGCACACAGGAACACCCTTATAATTCCCTAGTATATGGTACCTAGGTACCCAGGGTATTGGGGTTCCAGGAGATCCCTATGGGCTGCAGCATTTCTTTTGCCACCCATAGGGAGCTCAGACAATTCTTACACAGGACTGCCACTGCTGCCTGAGTGAAATAACGTCCACGTTATTTCACAGCCATTTTACACTGCACTTAAGTAACTTATAAGTCACCTATATGTCTAACCCTCACTTGGTAAAGGTTAGGTGCATTAGCCAAGGTAAACCCACATAGTTCAGGGCAATTTCCCCGGACTTTGTGAGTGTGGGGACACCATTACACACGTGCACTACATATAGGTCAATACCTATATGTAGCTTCACAATGGTAACTCCGAATATGGCCATGTAACATGTCTAAGGTCATGGAATTGTCCCCCCATGCCACATCTGGTATTGGGGTGCCAATCCCATGCATCCCCGGGGCTCCAGCATGGACCCGGGGTACTGCCAAACTAGATCTCTGGGGTCTTCACTGCAGCTACTGATGCTGCCAACCCACTGGGGCAGCCCAGTCCCAGGAAGGCAGAACAAAGGATTTCCTCTGAGAGACAGTAGCCTCCCCCTAGCCTCTGGAAATGCTTTGAAGGGCACAGATGGTGCCCTCCTTGCATAAGCCAGTCTACACCGTTTCAGGGATCCTCCAGACCCTGCTATGGCACGAAACTGGACAAAGGAAAGGGGAGTGACCACTCCCCTGTCCATCACCACCCCAGGGGTGGTGCCCAGAGCTCCTCGAGTGTGTCCCAGACCTCTGCCATCTTGAATGCAGAAGTGTGAGGGCACAATGGAGGCCTCTGAGTGGCCAGTGCCAGAAGGTGACGTCAGAGACCCCTCCTGATATGTGCTTACCTGACTAGGTGGGCAATCCTCCTCTGAAGGCTATTTAGGGTCTCTCCGGTGGGTTTCTCATCAGATAACAAATGCAAGAGCTCACCAGAATTCCTCTGCATCTCCCTCTTCGACTTCTGCCAAGGATAGACCGCTGACTGCTCCAGGACGCCTGCAAAACAGCAACAAAGTAGCAAGAAGACTACTAGCAACATTGTAGCGCCTAATCCTCCCGGCTTTCTTGACGGTTTCCTGGTGGTGCATGTTCTGGGGACTGTCTGCCTTCACCCTGCAGTGGAAGCCAAGAAGACATATCCTGTGGGTTGACAGAATCTTCCCCCTGCTAACACAGGCACCAAACTTCTGCTTTACTGGTCCTCTGGGTCCCCTCTCATCTTGACAAGCATGGTCCCTGAAACACAGGAGCTGGATCCAAGTGACCCAGACAGTCCAGTGGTCCATCTGTCCAAATTTGGTGGAGGTAAGTCCTTGCCTCCCCACGCCAGACAGTAATCCCGTGTACTGCATGAACTGCATCTGCTAGGACTTCTGTGCACTTCTGCAAGGAATCCTTTGTACTCAGCATAGCCCAGGTCCCCAGGACTCCGTCCTGCATTGCTCGACTCGGTCAGTTGACCACCGGCTTCGTGGGACCCTCCTTTGTAGTATTGAGACGACTGCCGTGCTCAGTTTTCTTAAACTTGTTCAAGTGCTTCTGAGGGTGCTGCCTGCTTCTGAGTGGGCTCTCTGTGTTGCTGTCCCCTCCTCCAAGGGGCGACCTCCTGGTCCTTCCTGGGCAGCACCCATTTTCTTCAACTGCGACCTTTGCAGCTAGCAAGGCTTGTTTGCGGTCTTTCTGCGTGGAAACAACTTTGCATCCTCCAGAACGCTGTGGGACATCTTCTGTGCAAAGGAGAAGCTGCTGGCATCTTCCGTTATTGCAGAATCTTCAGCTTCTTCCACCCGGAGGCAGACATTTTGCACCTTCATCCGGGGTTTAGTGGGCTACTGCCCCTGACCCCCCCCCCCTCCCAAACACTTTCAGGACTCTTGCACTTGGTCCCCTTCCTTTGCAGGTCCTCAGGTCCAGGAATCCGTCTTCAGTGCTTTGCAGTCAGTTGTGGTCTTTGCAGAATCTCCTATCACGACTTTAGTCTGTTTTTAGAGAAGTAGGGTAACTTTACTCCTACTTTTCAGGGTCTTGGGGTGGGGTATCTTGGACACCCTTAGTGTTTTCTTACACTCCGAGCGACCCTCTACACACTACACTAGGCCTGGGGTCCCTACGTGGTTCGCATTCCACTTTATTCGTATATGGTTTGAGTTGCCCCTAGGCCTATTGCATCCTATTGTATTCTACAGTCTTTGCACTACTTTTCTAACTGTTTAATTACCTGATTTAGGTTTGTGTGTATATTTTGTGTATTTTACTTACCTCCTAAGGGAGTATATCCTCCGAGATATGTTTGGCACATTGTCACTAAAATAAAGTACCTTTATTTTTAGTAACTCTTGAGTATTGCGATTCTTATGATATAGTGCTATATGATAAGTGGTATAGCCTAAGCTGCTCTGCTATAGCTACCTCTACCAGCCTAAGCTGCTAGAACACTACTAATCTACTAATAAGGGATAACTGGACCTGGCACAAGGTGTAAGTACCATTAGGTACCCACTATAAGCCAGGCCAGCCTCCTACACACTTTCACACTGTACTTATATTAGGAAAGTGCCCAGGCCACTAAGGACACTGGATAGAGAATCAGCAAAACATATGGGAAGAGCTAATTCCCTAGGGTAGAGAAAACCCATGTGGGGGTTCTTCCCTACCGGGCATGAGACACCCATGTGTAACAGCCCGCCTTCTGTCTACCACCTGCTGTGCCTTCCATGGGGTGCTATGCAGTTAGAGGGGTAGCGAAGGGCCCACTCAAGATTGGCTACATAGTTAGACATGCCAACGTGAGCACAAGCACCACTGAGCCCCCATAGGCCTGTATTGTCAGGCCAGATACATGCTTGACGTCCCACTAGTGGGCAGAGCTGTACCCGCCCCGGGTATGTGGTGTACCTTTTTACAGGGCACTCCTGGTTACAGCACCTGAACCAATCATATAAGCTCTCTTTCCTGACATGTGTAAGAAGGGAACACTCACTTTCCCACTGCAGTACAGTAGGAAAGTGCCCAGATTCCTAAGGCCATGAGAAAACAGTCAGCAAAAAAACTGGAGAAAAAAGCAAAAGGTTTCTGGGAAATCCCATAAGGGCCATGTCCAACAGTCATGTACAAAGAGTACAGCAAAATTAGGAGCAAAAACGTCCCCCAAAGATGTCACGTTAATCTTTTGGACATACTGGCCATCAAAGTAATAAATTCTGAGCCAAGCAGAGGGTTAGAAGATCCAAGATAAAGGCACTGGGAAACATATGTGGATGAGGTCTTTGATCAATGATCTTACAAATTAAGTCAATACCCTCCAATTGGGGAACATTGGTGTACAGGGACTCAATGTCCATTGCACACACAATGCAATTATTTGAATCAAAAGGAAGATATTCCACCTGCATAATCATATCCAAGCTATCCCTAACGTAGCTAAGTGTATTTGGTAGAATGTTTTTAAGAAATACACTGATGTAACCTGAGACGACAGAGCAGCCAGGAGGAAAGTCTGGGTTTTTGTGTGCCATAGGCAAGGTGTAGATCCCAGGCATGCGTGGTGGTTTTGTGTTCAGAAACAGAAATTCATTCTCACTATGAAAACCATCTGTTTTGTATTTCTCACTAATATTTAAATAAGAGCTTGAATTTCACTGGTAGAGTCTGTGTTGGGCTTACTATATTGATCCTAATTTGCCAGTTGTCTCTCAATTTTTTATTTATATTGCTCCCTCTCCTGCACAACAATCCTGCCACCTGTTCTGCAGGCTTGATTGTAAGTGATTGGTTCAGTTTAGTTCAAAGCCTGTTTTTCTTCAAGGGAAATGTTACAAAGAATAAAACCATGTTGATGATCCATTTTAATGATTACCTTAAGAAGAAGTTTTTGAAAGGTACGAAATTCTGGTGTCAATGTGTTACGGGGTGGAGAAAATGTGGATGGAGAACAGAGGTCAGTATTAGTAGCACTAGGAGTGAATGGATTTTTCTAAAGAACCGTAATATTTCCAACTGCACTGTCATGAAATCAAGGCAAATGATAGGGAAAAAGGAAAGACCCTTACAGAGTAAAGCAATTTCTGCTGATGAGAGCTGGTGTTTTGACAAATTAAAAATGGGAACGGAGATAACATTGTCAGACGTCTCCGTATTCTCAACTCCAGTGGACAGTCTAGTGGTTATTAATGATGTCACTCTGGTAATACGTCTGGTGCATCTGGCGCCTCCCAGGGGTACTGAACCATTGTCGCCCATGCATCCTCCCTTGGCTGAGGGGCCTGATTTGTCCGCTCCCCCAAAAAGTTTAATTTGGTGTGTGTGTGGAAGCACTTGGGTCCTCACCTAAATTATCAGAAGAATCAGCTGATGTGTCTGAAAAACATACGATGGTCTTGTGCTCATTATACCTGCCCCAAGGGAGTCCAAAGTTTGAATTACTGTATGTCCTGTGTGTATAAGTCAAGTAAGGATAGGTCTTATCTATTTGATAATTGTGGATATCTTTCTTAACTTTTTCGGCTTTCATATCCTGTTCCAATCTGGTGTATTCTGTTACTGTTTGCTTAATAATTTCAAGCAGGTTTTTAGCTCTGTAATCACAATGGACTCTTTAATTTGGTTTTTTAAGTCTAGAATCTCTTCTGTGAGTTTTTTGGAGTGCTCAATGGCAGCACCAATCAGTGAAAAAGGTCTGCAGCTGATGACACATTGAAACTCAAGCACTTATATATGAACAAACCAATATGGGTTGAAAAGGTGGTAATGTACCTGCAATTTTCTTCGAGTTCCAATTGAGGATAAACTTTGTTGAGATCAAGGAGAGTGAAGACTTTGGCACAATTTAGATGTGTGATCATGTCGACAATGTGCGGACAAGGATGTTGTTCTCTTTCAATTGCCTTCTCAGCTTGAAGCATATCAATACAGATAAATACAGCTCCTTTACTCTTCTTTTTCAGCACTACCAATGTGGGCGAAACCCACAGGGCTGGACCAGTAGATTGCTTAATGATATCATGCTTTAGTAATGTCTGAAGCTCTTCCTCAACAGCTTTATGTGGAGGAATTGCAATTGGTTTATGTATTGATATGAAGTTTCACTTTCATGGTGTAGGAAGTTGGCTCTGTATATGCTATTTCAAAGTAAGGAATAGCATGCACAGAGTCCAAGGGTTCCCCTTAGAGGTAAGATAGTGGCAAAAAGAGATAATACTAATGCTCTATTTTGTGGTAGTGTGGTCGAGCAGTAGGCTTATCAAAGGAGTAGTGTTAAGCATTTGTTGTACATACACACAGGAAATAAATGAGGAACACACACTCAGAGACAAATCCAGCCAATAGGTTTTGTTATAGAAAAATATCTTTTCTTAGTTTATTTTAAGAACCACAGGTTCAAATTCTACATGTAATATCTCATTTGAAAGGTATTGCAGGTAAGTACTTTAGGAACTTTGAATCATTACATTAGCATGTATACTTTTTACATAAAACACAATAAGCTGTTTTAAAAGTGGACACAGTGCATTTTTCACAGTTCCTGGGGGAGGTAAGTTTTTGTTAGTTTTGTCAGGTAAGTAAATCACTTACAAGTCTCAGGTTTGGGTTCAAGGTAGCCTACCGTTGGGGGTTCAGAGCAACCCCAAAGTTACCACACCAGCAGCTCAGGGCCGGTCAGGTGCAGAGGTCAAAGAGGTGCCCAAAACGCATAGGCTTCAATGGAGAGAAGGGGGTGCCCCGGTTCCGGTCTGCCAGCAGGTAAGTACCCGCGTCTTCGGAGGGCAGACCAGGGGGGTTTTGTAGGGCACCGGGGGGGACACGAGTCCACACAGAAAGTACACCCTCAGCAGCGCGGGGCGGCCGGGTGCAGTGTGCAAACAAGCGTCGGGTTCTCTGTAGATTTAAATGAGAGATCAAGGGATCTCTTCAGCGGTGCAGGCAGGCAAGGGGGGGGCTCCTCGGGGTAGCCACCACCTGGGCAAGGGAGAGGGCCTCCTGGGGGTCACTCCTACACAGGAGTTCCGTTCCTTTAGGTGCTGGGGGCTGCGGGTGCAGGGTCTTTTCCAGCCGTCGGGAAATGGAGTTCAGGCAGTCGCGGTCAGGGGGAGCCTCGGGATTCCCTCTGCAGGCGTCGCTGTGGGGGGCTCAGGGGGGACAACTTTGGTTACTCACGGTCTCGGAGTCGCCGGAGGGTCCTCCCTGAGGTGTTGGTTCTCCACCAGTCGAGTCGGGGTCGCCGGGTGCAGTGTTGCAAGTCTCACGCTTCTTGCCGGGAGTTGCAGGGGTCTTTAAATCTGCTCCTTGAAACAAAGTTGCAGTTCTTTTGGAGCAGTGCCGCTGTCCTCGGGAGTTCCTCGTCTTTCTTGAAGTAGGGCAGTCCTCAGAGGATTCAGAGGTCGATGGTCCCTTGGAAAGCGTCGCTGGAGCAGGGTTCTTTTGGAAGGCAGGAGACAGGCCGGTAGGACTGGGGCCAAAGCAGTTGGTGTCTTCTGTTCTTCCTCTGCAGGGGTTTTCAGCTCAGCAGTCTTCTTCTTCTTCTTGTTTCAGGAATCTAAATTCTTAGGTTCAGGGGAGCCCTTAAATACTAAATTTAAGGGCGTGTTTAGGTCTGGGGGGTTAGTAGCCAATGGCTACTAGCCCTGAGGGTGGGTACACCCTCTTTGTGCCTCCTCCCAAGGGGAGGGGGTCACATTCCTATCCCTATTGGGGGAATCCTCCTTCTACAAGATGGAGGATTTCTAAAAGTCAGAGTCCCCTCAGCTCAGGACACCTTAGAGGCTGTCATGACTGGCCAGTGACTCCTCCTTGTTATTCTCATTATTTCTCCTGGACTTGCCGCCAAAAGTGGGGGCTGTGTCCAGGGGGCGGGCATCTCCACTAGCTGGAGTGCCCTGGGGCATTGTAACACGAAGCTTGAGCCTTTGAAGCTCACTGCTAGGTGTTACAGTTCCTGCAGGGGGGAGGTGTGAAGCACCTCCACCTAGAGCAGGCTTTGTTTCTGTCCTCGGAGAGCACAAAGGCTCTCACCGCATGAGGTCAGACACTCGTCTCTCAGCAGCAGGCTGGCACAGACCAGTCAGTCCTGCACTGAACAATTGGGTAAAATACAGGGGGTATCTCTAAGATGCCCTCTGTGTGCATTTTTTAATAAATCCAACACTGGCATCAGTGTGGGTTTATTATTCTGAGAAGTTTGATACCAAACTTCCCAGTATTCAGTGTAGCCATTATGGAGCTGTGGAGTTCGTTTTTGACAGACTCCCAGACCATATACTCTTAAGGCTACCCTGCACTTACAATGTCTAAGGTTTTGCTTAGACACTGTAGGGGCATAGTGCTCAAGCACTGGTGCCCTCACCTATGGTATAGTGCACCCTGCCTTAGGGCTGTAAGGCCTACTAGAGGAGTGACTTATCTATACTGCATAGGCAGTGTGAGGTTGGCATGGCACCCTGAGGGGAGTGCCATGTCGACTTACTCGTTTTGTTCTCATCAGCACACACAAGCTGGCAAGCAGTGTGTCTGTGCTGAGTGAGGGGTCCCCAGGGTGGCATAAGATATGCTGCAGCCCTTAGAGACCTTCCCTGGCATCAGGGCCCTTGGTACCAGGGGTACCAGTTACAAGGGACTTACCTGGATGCCAGGGTGTGCCAATTGTGGAAACAAAAGTACATTTTAGGTGAAAGAACACTGGTGCTGGGGCCTGGTTAGCAGGGTCCCAGCACACTTCTCAGTCAAGTCAGCATCAGTATCAGGCAAAAAGTGGGGGGTAACTGCAACAGGGAGCCATTTCTTTACACATGGTTTTAAGTTTTCCCAATCTGTGAAAGAAGGAAGGGAACTGAATTACAATTTTGTGAAGAACATTCCTGTTGCAGTTTACAGATATCAGTCCCATATCAGCAGCAGTATTTAGACTGAGTAAACCCGCACCGGACGCAGTATCTTGAAGTACATGAATAGATGGGTGTACCTTTGTCTTTTTGTGTCTCATGGTTACTACAAAGAACCTTGACTCTTTAATAGTGTTGACGTAGCCCATGTATACACTTCAGTGTATGATGGTGTGAGACAGGGTAAAGGAGATAGCTCATTGTATTTCTTCTCATGCATAATATTTTTTGACGCACCACTGTCAATTATGAAATGTATGGAGCAACCGTTTACTTTTAGTGTCATCTTCAGACATTGTTTGAATGACCTTTGTGATTTTACTTGTAAACCTTTCTTTGACTCCAATTCTTCTTTGCATGTGGCCAGTACGACATGCGCACGTTTTGGAGAGGTACCCATGGACATGGCCCATCCATCTTTCTCACTGTCACTTGACAGGTAAACTAAAGAACTCTTGGGCGAAGTTTTAGATGATGATCAACTTCATTTAGTGTTGTTTTGCCTCTGCTGATGTTGCCTCTTGGCCTTGTGGGCGAGCACAGAACGTTGCTTTTGGAACGTCTGGGCATCCTTTTTATTTTCTCATCGTAACACACTTAGCTTTTCCTTTGCCTTACAAACCGTTACAAAATGGTTCTCCTTTCCACAATCTCTGCATACTTGTCCAATAGTAAGACATTTATCTTCATGTGGAAATGAAAATCCACGTCTAAAGCACAGTTTCTTATTCAGCAGAGACATCACTGTGTCCTTCAGCTTTGTGTTTCTGCTTACATTTCATGTTGACTTACTCATTCAGGGCACCACTGGCCTCCATATTAACAGCTTGTCGAACAGCATGTTCCTCATCTCGGGCAGCCATGAGAACTCACTCCAGACTACAGGTTTCTCTCAGCATTTGTCATCTGAATGAATCTGATGGACATCTGTCAATAATTCAGAGACGTATGGTGTAAGGAAATGCCTCCTTGGCATGGTTACCCCCTGACCTTTTGCCTTTGCTGATGCCAAGTTATGATTTGAAAGTGTGCTGAGGCCTGCTAACCAGGCCCCAGCACCAGTGTTCTTTCCCTAACCTGTACCTTTGTCTCCACAATTGGCACAACCCTGGCACTCAGATAAGTCCCTTGTAACTGGTACCCCTGGTACCAAGGGCCCTGATGCCAGGGAAGGTCTCTAAGGGCTGCAGCATGTCTTATGCCACCCTGGGGACCCCTCACTCAGCACAAACACACTGCTTGCCAGCTTGTGTGTGCTGGTGGGGATAAAATGACTAAGTCGACATGGCACTCCCCTCAGAGTGCCATGCCAACCTCACACTGCCTATGGCATAGAAAAGTCACCCCTCTAGCAGGGCTTACAGCCCTAAGGCAGGGTGCACTATACCACAGGTGAGGGCATAGGTGCATGAGCAGTATGCCCCTACAGTGTCTAAGCAAAACCTTAGACATTGTAAGTGCAGGGTAGCCATAAGAGTATATGGTCTGGGAGTCTGTCGTACACAAACTCCACAGCACCATAATGGCTACACTGAAAACTGGGAAGTTTGGTATCAAACTTCTCAGCACAATAAATGCACACTGATGCCAGTGTACATTTTATTGTGAAATACACCCAGAGGGCACCCTAGAGATGCCCCCTGAAAACATACCCGACTTCCAGTGTGGGCTGACTAGTTTTGCCAGCCTGCCACACACCAGACATGTTGCTGGCCACATGGGGAGAGTGCCTTTGTCACTCTGTGGCCAGTAACAAAGCCTGTACTGAGTGGAGGTGCTTCTCACCTCCCCCTGCAGGAACTGTAACACCTGGCGGTGAGCCTCAAAGGCTCACCCCCTTTGTTACAGCGCCACAGGGCATCCCAGCTAGTGGAGATGCCCGACCCCTCCGGCCACGGCCCCACTTTTGGCGGCAAGGCCGGAGGAGATAATGAGAAAAACAAGGAGGAGTCACTGGCCAGTCAGGACAACCCCTAAGGTGTCCTAAGCTGAGGTGACACTGACTTTTAGAAATCCTCCATCTTGCAGATGGAGGATTCCCCCAATAGGATTAGGGATGTACCCCCCTGCCCCCAGGGAGGAGGCACAAAGAGGGTGTAGCCACCCTCAGGGCTAGTAGCCATTGGCTACTAACCTCCCAGACCTAAACACACCCATAAATGGAGTATTTAGGGGCCCCCAGAACCTAGGAAGATAGATTCTTGCACTCTGAAGATGAAGAAGGACTGCTGACCTGAAGCCCTGCAGAGAAGACGGAGACACCAACTGATTTGGCCCCAGCCCTACCGGCCTGTCTCCCCACTTCAAGAAAAACTGCAACAGCGACGCGTCCCCCAGGGTCCAGCGACTTCTGAAGCCTCAGAGGACTACCCTGCATCTAAAAGGACCAAGAACTCCCGAGGACAGTGGCCCTGTTCCAAAGAAACTGCAACTTTGCAACAAAGAAGCAACTTTTAAGGATCCCACGTTTCCCGACAGAAGTGTGAGACTTTCCACTCTGCAGTGGGCTAACTTGGACCCAACTTTGAACCCTGCAGGTGTTCTACTTACCTGCAAAACTAACCAATACTTACCTCCCCAAGGAACTGTTGAATTTTGCACCTCCCCCAGGAACTGTTGAATTTTGCACTGTGTCCAATTTTAAAATAACTTATTGCCATTTTTGCCAAAACTGTACATGCTATTGTGTTGATTCAAAGTTCCTAAGATACCTGAGTGAAATATCTTTCATTTAAAGTATTGTTTGTAAATATTGAACCTGTGGTTCTTAAAATAAACTAAGAAAATATATTTTTCTATATAAAAACCTATTGACCTGGAATTGTCAGAGTGTGTGTTCCTAATTTATTGCCTGTGTGTGGACAACAAATGCTTAACACTACACTCTGATAAGCCTACTGCTCAACCACACTACCACAAAATAGAGCATTAGAATTGTCTCTTTTTTGCCACTAGCTTACCTCTAAGGGGAACCCTTGGAATCTGTGCATGCTATTTCTTACTTTGAAATAGTACATACAGAGCCAACTTCCTACACACACTGATGCCAGAGTGCAATTTATTGGAACATGCACCCAGAGGGCATCTTAGTGATGCCCCCTGAATACCAATCCGACTTCTAGTGTAGGCTGACCAGTTCCTGCCACAAACCAGACATGTTGCTGGCCACATGGGGAGAGTGCCTTTGTCACTCTGTGGCCAGGAACAAAGCCTGTACTGGGTGGAGGTGCTTCTTACCACCACCTGCAGGAACTTTAACACCTGGCTGTGAGCCTCAAAGGCTCACCACTTTTGTTACAGCGCCCCAGGGCATCCCAGCTAGTGGAGATGCCCACCCCTCCGGCCACTGCCCCCACTTTTGGCGGCAAGGCTGGAGGAGATAATGAGAAAAACAAGGAGGAGCCACCCACCAGTTAGGACAGCCCCCTGAGCTGAGGTGACCCCTGCCTTTAGAAATCCTCCATCTTAGTTTTGGAGGATTCACCCAATAGGATTGGGGATCTGCCCCCCTCCCCACAGGGAGGAGGCTCAAAGAGGGTGTAGCCACCCTCAAGGACAGTAGCCCTTGGCTACTGCCCTCCCAGACCTAAACACCCCCCTAAATCTTGTATTTAGGGGCACCCCAGAACCCAGGAAACCAGATTCCTGCAACCTGAACTACAAAGAAGGACTGCTGACCTACAAGCTTGCAGAGACGACGGACGACAACTGCTTTGGCCCCAGCCCTACCGGCCTGCCTCCAGAGTCGAAAACCTGCAACCAGCGACGCATCCAACAGGGACCAGCAACCTCTGAAGCCTGAGGACTGCCCTGACCCCCAGGACCAAGAAACTCCTGTGAGCAGCGGCTCTGTTCAAACCCAGCTACCTCTTGGCAACAAAGAAACAACTTCCAAAGACTTCACGTTTCCCGCCAGAAGCGTGAGACTTTACCCTCTGCACCCGACGCCCCCGGCTCGGCCTGCAGAAAACCAACACCTCAGGGAGGACTCCCCGGCCACTGCGAGCCCGTGAGTAACCAGAGACGACCCCCCTGAGCCCCCACAGCGACGCCTGTAGAGAGAATCCAGAGGCTCCCCCTGACCGCGACTGCCTGTAACAAGGGACCCGACGCCTGGAACCAACACTGCACCCGCAGGCCCCAGGACCTGTAGGAACCGAACTCAAGTGCAAGAGCGACCCTCTGCCTAGCCCAGGTGGTGGGTGCCCCAAGGAGCCCCCCCTGTGCCTGCCTGCATTGTTGAAGTGACCCCCAGGTCCCTCCATTACTTCCTACACAAAACCAGA
Source organism: Pleurodeles waltl (assembly GCF_031143425.1). NCBI lineage: Eukaryota > Metazoa > Chordata > Amphibia > Caudata > Salamandridae > Pleurodeles > Pleurodeles waltl. The sequence continues at coordinate 1,883,678,359 of NC_090440.1, read as the reverse complement.
CACCTGTCTGCACACTGCACCTGGCTGCCCCTGTGCCGATGAGGGTGTACTTTCTGTGCCTTCTTGTCCCCCCCCCCCCCCACCCTCCGGTGCCCTACAAAACCCCCCTGGCCTGCCCCTCGAGGACGCAGGTACTTCCCTGCTGGAAGACTGGAACCGGGGCACAACTGTTCTCCATAGAAGCCTATGTGTTTTGGGCACCTCTTTGACCTCTGCACCTGACCAGCCCTGAGCTGCTGGTGTGGTAACTTTGGGGTTGCCTTGAACCCCCAAAGGTGGGCTACCTCTGCCCCAACTTTGAGACTTGTAAGTGTTTTACTTACCTTCAAAACTAACCTTTACTTACCTCCCCCAGAAACGGTTGATTTTTGCACTGTGTCCACTTTTGAAATAGCTTATTGCCATTTTTACAAAGACTATACATGACATTGTGTTCATTCAAAGTTCCTAAAATATCTAAGTGAAGTACCTTACATTTAAAGTGTTTGATGTAAATCTTGAACCTGTGGTTCTTAAAATAAACTAAGAAAATATATTTTTCAATATAAAAACCTATTGACTTGGAATTGTCTGAGTGTGTGTTCCTCATTTATTGCCTGTGTGTGTACAACAAATGCTTAACACTACCCTCTGATAAGCCTACTGCTCGACCACACTACCACAAAATAGAGCATTAGAATGATCTACTTTTGCCACTATCTTAAGGGGAACCCTTGGACTCTGCGCACACTATTTCTTACTTTGAAATAGTATATACAGAGCCAACTTCCTACACCCAGCTACATCAATCATAAAAGCCACTGAAACGTAATCTTCCTCTTCCACTGACCTAACTCAACCTAAGAGTGTGTTTTTTTTGTCGATCAGCCCAGCGTTGAAACATCAACCGTAGATAACCACCAGTCACAGCCAGATACACTCAAAAAAATCCAGAGAGGACAGAGAAAGGCAAAGACACACGGAGCGATGCACAAATCTCAGGAGCTCGTCGAAGACCTAGTTATCAACATTTCTTTTACTTGCTTGACCTCCGCACAACCTTCAGTCCTTAACAAAGGCACTTCATTCATGCCAGTGTATAAATCTAATGCCTTGGAAAGCGAGGTAGCCTTATATGAATTTATGTACAAATCGCGTCTTCATCATTTTTTAAAATAATCTACCAAAAAATTAGATCTAACATGATAAATCCCTATATCAGGAATTTACACCAAAAAGTGTTTTTCTGGCACCATCATCTCACAAAACAGATTTTTTGAAGCACTGGTCAAAAAGGATCTCCCAAATTTTAACTACCAGAGACTGCTAAATAGTAACAAGATCATGGTACCCTATTGGCCCTGGGTCCCAATCAAAATCTCACGTTTCAACTAGCTGACAAAGGGGGAGCTATGGCCATTATGGATCGGACATTCTAAGGACAGAAGATTGCTTCTCATAATGGACACCAATGTTTACATCTCTTTGGTTCACAATCCTACTCCTGAATTACATGTGACCTTGAAGCTGATCTTGGATAATGCTTTAGCTAAGGGTTGGATTAATGAGGACACACAAGATACCTTCTCACTGATGATCCCTCCCGCCCTCAGCTTTATATGCATCCCAAGATCTCTAAAGATGCATTGGACCCTCCATTTAGGCCCATCGTGTCCGGGTGTAGCTCTTTACATGAACCTTAGGGTAAACAGTTGGACACTTTCCTACAACCCATTGTCCAAAATTCCAAATCACACACTAAGGACATGAATAATTGATTTAAAACACTTGGCTCAACTGCAGCTGTCTAACATCAATTCTTGGTTGGTTTGCACCACTGAGGTCACAGCATTATACATTTCTATTCCACATGACGAGGGCATTGATGCAGCTGAATGGGCTTTGCGAGCTCAAGATGAGTTTTGGGCTAAGACATTTTTCCTCTTGGATCTCTTTCATTTCAGTTTATTCCATGGATATTTTATGCGGAAGGACAATTTTTATTTATCAAAAATGTGCACCTCAGTAGGTTTTTCTGGTGGTCCCAGCAGTGCAAATTTTTTCATGGCTACATTTGAGGACCATTACATATTTACGTTTGACATCTGTCAGGAACACTTGATCATGTACTGCAGATACATTGACAACATTTTTCTGATTTGGGAAGGTCCCATGGACTTCTTGGAACAACAGATCTTTGTTCTCAATCAGTGTAACGATACAATACACAAAATCAGTATCTTGTTTCTAGCTGTTCAATTGGATTTTACCCCAACAGGTCTTTCCACAAGCGTAAACAAGAAACCTATGGGCATAACAACACTTTGTTGTTCAACAGTTTTCATCCACCATTATTGAAACACCGGCGTTTTCTTAATTAATTGGCATCAGAAGGATCACTTCTAATGTTGAAGTATGTAAACAATCACTGATTACCTACCAATCTCAGTTCAAACAGCCGGCTACCCGAATCGCGTGCTGAGATACGTGTAAGAGAGTTCAAACTACAGATCGAGCAACCCTTTTACAACAAAAGACACCGGTGAAGACATCAAGGAAAAGTTTTTGTTTCCAAGTTTTCTAGTAAGTTCACAGCCATCAAACAAATTATATGCCATCAATGAGAGTTACTTTAATCTAAACCAGAAATTAAGGATCTTTTTTTCCAATAAACCCATTTTTGCGTATACCCGCACCAAAAACCTTAAGGAGGTTCTGCCATCAACCGAAGAAGTGGAGTGGAGTCTGCAGTTCATAATGGGATGAAGAAATGTTACAATTGAGTCCATTGTAATAATGTCATGATAGGGGACACTAAAGCCCATCCTAAATCTGGCAAATTAGTGAAATTACAGCACAAGTCTGATTGCAACACGTCAAATGTGATTTACGCAATCAAAAGTCCATGTGGTCACCTTTACGTAGGCAAGAGAGAAAGGAAGATCAAAGTGCACATCACAGAACACAAAAGCATAATCAGGAACAAAAACAAACTCACGTTTGGTAGTTCATTAGCTGGACCACATCCACAATATTTCACAACTATGGTTAATTATTCTAGACCCATCATGGTGAACCCAGAAACCAATACTCACAAATTGTTAACTCAACACAAGATGTTTTGGATTAAGCAGTTGGAGTGTCTCCTTTCCAACTGACTTAACAACAAACTAGAGATGTTTTGCTTTCTAAAGAATTTCTATTCAACATTCTATTCCACAAGTGTACGAAACCGGCCCTTGTTGCAGTTACCCCCCACTTTTGCCTGGTACTGATGCTGACCTGACAGAGTGTGCTGGGATCCTGCTAACTAGGCCCCAGCATCAGTGTTCCTTCCCTCAAAATGCACCATTGTCTCCACAATTGGCACACCTCTGGTACAAGGTACCAGTGGTACGAAGGGCCCTGTCACCAGGGAGGGTCCTTAAGGACTGTAGCATGTGCCACCAACCACATGCACACTGCCATTGCAGATTGCCTTTTTCTCCCCCATCAACACACACAAAGTCGACATGGCATCCCCCTCAGGGCACATGTAAGTCACCCCTATAGCAGGCCTGACAGCCCTAAGGCAGGGTGCACTATACCACAGGAGAGGGCAAAGCTGCATGAGTAAGATTCCCCTACAAGTTCTAAGTCCATTCTTAGGCATTGTAAGTGCATTGTGCCCATATTAAGTATATGGTCTGGGAGTTTTTCATTATAAACTCCACAGTCCCATAATGGCTTCACTGAATACTGGGAAGCTTGGTATCAAACTTAGCACAATAAACCCACACTGATGCCAGTGTTGGATTTATTCTAAAAAGAACACAGAGGGCATCTTAGAGATGCCCCAATACTTCACCCTATTCCAAGTGTAGGACTGACTGGTCTGTGCCAGCCTGCTACTAACAGACAAGTTTCTGACCCCATTAAGTGCGGGTCTTTGTGCTCTCTGAGGCCAAAAACATAGCCTGCTCTGGGTGGAGGTGCTTCACACCTCCCCCCTCCTGCAGGAACTGTAACACCTGGCGATGACCCTCAAAGTCTCCGGCCTCATGTTACAGTGCCCTAGGACACTCCAGCTAGTGTAGATGCTCGCCCCCCCCCCCCCAGACAAAGCCCCACTTTTGGCAGCAAGTATGGCGGGAAACTTAGGAAAAACAAAAAGGAGTGACCACTTCAGCTGGGACTGCCCCTAATGTGTCCAGAGCTGAAGTGACCCCCTCTGCAGAATCCTCCATCTTGGTTTGGAGGACAGGGACCAATAGGGTTAGGTTTCCGTCCCCCTCACCAAAGGAAGTGAACACAAGAGTGTAGCCATCATCAGGGACAGTAGCCATTGGCTACTGCCCTCTGACCCTTGAAACACCTGTAGGAAGTTGGCTCTGTATGTGCTATTTCAAAGTAAGGAATAGCATGCACAGAGTCCAAGGGTTCCCCTTAGAGGTAAAATAGTGGTAAAAAGAGATAATACTAATGCTCTATTTTGTGGTAGTGTGGTCGAGCAGTAGGCTTATCCAAGGAGTAGTGTTAAGCATTTGTTGTACATACACATAGACAATAAATGAGGTACACACACTCAGAGACAAATCCAGCCAATAGGTTTTGTTATAGAAAAATATCTTTTCTTAGTTTATTTTAAGAACCACAGGTTCAAATTTAACATGTAATATCTTGTTTGAAAGGTATTGCGGGTAAGTACTCTAGGAACTTTGAATCATTACTTTAGCAGGTATACTTTTTGCATAAAACACAATAAGCTGTTTTAAAAGTGGACACAGTGCAATTTTCACAGTTCCTGGGGGAGGTAAGTTATTGTTAGTTTCAACAGGTAAGTAAGGCACTTACAGGTTTCAGTTTTTGGTCCAAGGTAGCCCACCGTTGGGGGTTCAGAGCAACCCCAAAGTTATCACACCAGCAGCTCAGGGCCGGTCAGGTGCAAAGGTCAAAGAGGTGCCCAAAACACATAGGCTATAATGGAGAGAAGGGGGGTGCCCCGGTTCCAGTCTGCCAGCAGGTAAGTACCTGCGTCTTCGGAGGGCAGACCAGGGGGGTTTTGTAGGGCACCGGGGGGGACACAAAGTAGCACCGAAAGTACACCCTCAGCAGCGCGGGGGCGGCCGGGTGCAGTGTGCAAACATGCGTCGGGTTTCCTTCAGTTTTCAATGGGAGACCAAGGGGTCTCTTCAGCGATGCAGGCAGGCAAGGGGGGGGCTCCTCGGGGTAGCCACCACCTGGGCAAGGGAGAGGGCCTCCTGGGGGTCACTCCTGCACAGAAGTTCCGTTTCTTTAGGGGCTGCGGGTGCAGGGTCTTTTCCAGCCGTCGGGAAATGGAGTTCAGACAGTCGCGGTCAGGGGGAGCCTGGGGATTCCCTCTGCAGGCGTCGCTGTGGGGGCTCAGGGGGGACAACTTTGGTTACTCACAGTCGTAGAGTCGCCGGAGGGTCCTCCCTGAGTTGGTTGTTCTCCACCAGTCGAGTCTGGGTCGCCGGGTGCAGTGTTGCAAGTCTCACGCTTCTTGCGGGGAATTGCAGGGGTCTTTAAATCTGCTCCTTGTAACAAAGTTGCAGTTCTTTTGGAGCAGTGCCGCTGTCCTCTGGAGTTTCTTGTCTTTTTCGAAGCAGGGCAGTCCTCAGAGGATTCAGAGGTCGCTGGTCCCTTGGAAAGCGTCGCTGGAGCAGGTTTCTTTGGAAGGCAGGAGACAGGCCGGTAAGTCTGGGGCCAAGGCAGTTGGTGTCTTCTGTTCTTCCTCTGCAGGGGTTTGTCAGCTCGGCAGTCCTTCTTCTTGTAGTTGCAGGAATCTAAATTCTTAGGTTCAGGGAAGCCCTTAAATACTAAATTTAAGGGCGTGTTTAGGTCTGGGGGGTTAGTAGCCAATGGCTACTAGCCCTGAGGGTGGGTACACCCTCTTTGTGCCTCCTCCCAAGGGGAGGGGGTCACATTCCTATCCCTATTGGGGGAATCCTCCTTCTTCAAGATGGAGGATTTCTAAAAGTCAGAGGCACCTCAGCTCAGGACACCTTAGGGGCTGTCCTGACTGGCCAGTGACTCCTCCTTGTTTTTCTCATTATCTCTCCTGGACTTGCCGCCAAAAGTGGGGGCTGGGTCCAGGAGGCGGGCATCTCCACTAGCTGGAGTGCCCTGGGGCATTGTAACACGAAGCTTGAGCCTTTGAAGCTCACTGCTAGGTGTTACAGTTCCTGCAGGGGGGAGGTGTGAAGCACCTCCACCCAGAGCAGGCTTTGTTTCTGTCCTCAGAGAGCACAAAGGCTCTCACCGCATGAGGTCAGACACTCGTCTCTCAGCAGCAGGCTGGCACAGACCAGTCAGTCCTGCACTGAACAATTGGGTAAAATACAGGGGGTATCTCTAAGATGCCCTCTGTGTGCATTTTTTAATAAATCCAACACTGGCATCAGTGTGGGTTTATTATTCTGAGAAGTTTGATACTAAACTTCCCAGTATTCAGTGTAGCCATTATGGAGCTGTGGAGTTCGTTTTTGACAGACTCCCAGCCCATATACTCTTATGGCTACCCTGCACTTACAATGTCTAAGGTTTTGCTTAGACACTGTAGGGGCATAGTGCTCATGCACATATGCCCTCACCTGTGGTATAGTGCACCCTGCCTTAGGGCTGTAAGGCCTACTAGAGGGGTGACTTACCTATGCCACAGGCAGTGGGAGGTTGGCATGGCACCCTGAGGGGAGTGCCATGTCGACTTAGTCATTTTCTCCCCATCAGCACACACAAGCTGGCAAGCAGTGTGTCTGTGCTGAGTGAGGGGTCCCTAGGGTGGCATAAGACATGCTGCAGCCCTTAGAGACCTTCCCTGGCATCAGGGCCCTTGGTACCAGGGGTACCAGTTACAAGGGACTTACCTAGGTGCCAGGGTTGTGCCAATTGTGGAAACAATGGTACATTTTAGGTGAAAGAACACTGGTGCTGGGGCCTGGTTAGCAGGGTCCCAGCACACTTCTCAGTCAAGTCAGCATCAGTATCAGGCAAAAAGTGGGGGGTAACTGCAACAGGGAGCCATTTCTTTACACAAGCCCCCCCCAGCCCACAGGCCAGGAGACTCAGCCAAAGCTGGGAGAGTCTTCCTAGTCTGTCAGGCGAGGAAGAGTAGAGGAAATAGGCTGGTTTGTTGCAGGGCCTACTCTGCCTTACATCCTCCTGTTCAGGTCATTCCCTCTGGGGAACTGACCCACTTCCACAGTGATAGGACCTAGTCTGAACTGCCTCTTGTCTGTGCTTTTTATGTCTTCACCCATTCTCTCTATTTTGGGGTTAGAGGTATCCACCTCTGCTAATCTTATCTTAGCCAGGGTCACCCCTAGCTTACCCAAAGAGGTTACCCAGAGCTGGAGTAACCCCACCATGACCAACAGGGTCAGGGGGCCTAACTTGCTATTTGGCATGGGGTCAGACCACCATGCCAAGGATAGTGCAGCCATAAAGGCTAACACCCAGCAGAGGCCACTGACAGCTATCAGTGCCCAGAACCACACCTTTAGCTCTTCACCTACAAGGGAAGGGGCTAAGTTACAGGCTTCTTTGGGTTCAGGGTGCCTGTCTGCTGTATTAGAGTGGGGGGTTACCACATCTTGTAGTAAACACCCTTCTTCCACTCTTTCTTCTGTTACCTGAGGAGCCACCCACTCAGGCTTAACAGTTGCCTGACTAGCCAGGACTTCTTGTGGGTCAGGTTGGACTTTATCAGAGCCACTTTTGGAGTTCTCCCCTACTGGAGCAGAATCTCCTTGGCTTGCTGGAACCTTGGCTAAAGGTTGTCCACCTTTCCTACTCCGTTTCCTTTTCTTTTTCTTCTGGGGCCTACTTGCATTTACTGCAGAGGCAGGCACTCCAGAATCCTTGGGAGAGGACTGGCACTGGACCAGTTCCTCTCTTGGGCTCTGACTAACCTCTGGGTAGTCATTTCCAAGGAGACAATCAAGGGGGAGGTCTGTACTGACTACCACCCTTCTCCAGCTAAAAGTCCCACCCACTTCTATGGGCACAAAAGCCACAGGCCTATCAGTGACCCTGTCTGGGCTAACTCTTACTCTGGCCATCTCACCTGGGATGTACTGGTTTGAGAACACCAGCCTGTCATGCACAATAGTGTGACTGGCACAAGTGTCTCTCAGGGCAGTGGCTGGGATTCCATTCACCAGTAGGTGGTGGAAGTGTCTACTTCCCTCTGGAATCTCCAACTCACCTGTTGGGCCCTTTTTCCAGTTGAAGGCTATGAAGACCTCCTCATCTGAGGAGTCATCCCCAATGGCTACACTGGTCACCCCTGGGATTTTGCTAGGGGGTTTGTTTTTGGGACAAGAAGTGTCCTTGGTGTGGTGCCCTGTCTGTCTACAGTTATGGCACCATGCCTTAGTGGCATCCCAGTTCTTACCCTGGTACCCACCTTTGTTTTGGGTTGTGTCTTGGGACCCACCCACCTGTTCTGGTTTTTGGGGGCCTACAGAGGACTCTTTTTCTTTGTTTCTAGTGTCACCCACTTTCTCCTGGGGAGGTTTTGTAACCCCTTTCTTTTGGTCACCCCCAGTGGAAGTTTTGGTTACCCTAGTCTTGACCCAGTGGTCTGCCTTCTTTCCCAATTCTTGGGGAGAAATTGGACCTAGGTCTACCAGATACTGATGCAACTTTTCATTGAAGCAGTTACTTAAAATGTGTTCTTTCATAAACAAATTATAAAGCCCAACATAGTCATGCACTTCATTTCCAGTTACCCAACCATCCAGTGTTTTCACTGAGTAGTCAACAAAATCAACCCAGGTCTGGCTCGAGGATTTTTGAGCCCCCCTGAATCTAATCCTATACTCCTCAGTGGAGAATCCAAAGCCCTCAATCAGGGTACCCTTCATGAGGTCATAAGATTCTGCATCTTTTTTAGAGAGTGTGAGGAGTCTATCCCTACACTTTCCTGTGAACATTTCCCAAAGGAGAGCACCCCAGTGAGATTTGTTCACTTTTCAGGTTTCACAAGCCCTCTCAAAAGCTGTGAACCATTTGGTGATGTCATCACCATCTTCAAATTTAGTTACAATCCCTTTGGGGATTTTCAACATGTCAGGAGAATCTCTGACCCTAGTTATGTTGCTGCCACCATTGATGGGTCCTAGGCCCATCTCTTTTCTTTCCCTTTCTATGGCTAGGATCTGTCTTTCCAAAGCCAATCTTTTGGCCATCCTGGCTAACTGGATGTCCTCTTCACTGGAGTTATCCTCAGTGATTTCAGAGGTGCTGGTCCCTCCTGTGAGGGAGCCAGCATCTCTGACTAGTATTTTTGGAGTCAGGGCTTGAGAGGCCCTGTCCTCCCTAGATAGGACTGGTAGGGGGGAATCTTCCTCCAATTCACTATCATCTTCCTCTGTGTTATCCACAGAGGGGTTGGCTCTATCATACTCTGCCAACAGCTCCTGGAGCTGTACTTTGGTAGGTCTGGAGCCCATTGTTATTTTTCTTATGTTACAGAGTGACCTTAGCTCTTTCATCTGGAGATGGAGGTAAGGTGTGGTGTCGAGTTCCACCACATTCATCTCTGTACTAGACATTATTCTTCTAAAAGTTGGAATGCTTTTAAGAATCTAAAACTAGTTCTAGAATCTAATTCAAACTTTTACAAACTTTTAAACTCTAAAAGAAATGCTAACAGGGACTAACACAAGGCCCTAGCAGGACTTTAAAGAATTTAGAAAACTTTTCAAATTGCAAAAATCGATTTCTAATGACAATTTTGGAATTTGTCGTGTGATCAGGTATTGGCTGAGTAGTCCAGCAAATGCAAAGTCTTGTACCCCACCGCTGATCCACCAATGTAGGAAGTTGGCTCTGTATGTGCTATTTCAAAGTAAGGAATAGCATGCACAGAGTCCAAGGGTTCCCCTTAGAGGTAAAATAGTGGTAAAAAGAGATAATACTAATGCTCTATTTTGTGGTAGTGTGGTCGAGCAGTAGGCTTATCCAAGGAGTAGTGTTAAGCATTTGTTGTACATACACATAGACAATAAATGAGGTACACACACTCAGAGACAAATCCAGCCAATAGGTTTTGTTATAGAAAAATATCTTTTCTTAGTTTATTTTAAGAACCACAGGTTCAAATTTAACATGTAATATCTTGTTTGAAAGGTATTGCGGGTAAGTACTCTAGGAACTTTGAATCATTACTTTAGCAGGTATACTTTTTGCATAAAACACAATAAGCTGTTTTAAAAGTGGACACAGTGCAATTTTCACAGTTCCTGGGGGAGGTAAGTTATTGTTAGTTTCAACAGGTAAGTAAGGCACTTACAGGTTTCAGTTTTTGGTCCAAGGTAGCCCACCGTTGGGGGTTCAGAGCAACCCCAAAGTTATCACACCAGCAGCTCAGGGCCGGTCAGGTGCAAAGGTCAAAGAGGTGCCCAAAACACATAGGCTATAATGGAGAGAAGGGGGGTGCCCCGGTTCCAGTCTGCCAGCAGGTAAGTACCCGCGTCTTCGGAGGGCAGACCAGGGGGGTTTTGTAGGGCACCGGGGGGGGACACAAAGTAGCACCGAAAGTACACCCTCAGCAGCGCGGGGGCGGCCGGGTGCAGTGTGCAAACATGCGTCGGGTTTCCTTCAGTTTTCAATGGGAGACCAAGGGGTCTCTTCAGCGATGCAGGCAGGCAAGGGGGGGGCTCCTCGGGGTAGCCACCACCTGGGCAAGGGAGAGGGCCTCCTGGGGGTCACTCCTGCACAGAAGTTACGTTTCTTTAGGGGCTGGGGGCTGCGGGTGCAGGGTCTTTTCCAGCCGTCGGGAAATGGAGTTCAGACAGTCGCGGTCAGGGGGAGCCTGGGGATTCCCTCTGCAGGCGTCGCTGTGGGGGCTCAGGGGGGACAACTTTGGTTACTCACAGTCGTAGAGTCGCCGGAGGGTCCTCCCCGAGTTGGTTGTTCTCCACCAGTCGAGTCTGGGTCGCCGGGTGCAGTGTTGCAAGTCTCACGCTTCTTGCGGGGAATTGCAGGGGTCTTTAAATCTGCTCCTTGTAACAAAGTTGCAGTTCTTTTGGAGCAGTGCCGCTGTCCTCTGGAGTTTCTTGTCTTTTTCGAAGCAGGGCAGTCCTCAGAGGATTCAGAGGTCGCTGGTCCCTTGGAAAGCGTCGCTGGAGCAGGTTTCTTTGGAAGGCAGGAGACAGGCCGGTAAGTCTGGGGCCAAGGCAGTTGGTGTCTTCTGTTCTTCCTCTGCAGGGGTTTGTCAGCTCGGCAGTCCTTCTTCTTGTAGTTGCAGGAATCTAAATTCTTAGGTTCAGGGAAGCCCTTAAATACTAAATTTAAGGGCGTGTTTAGGTCTGGGGGGTTAGTAGCCAATGGCTACTAGCCCTGAGGGTGGGTACACCCTCTTTGTGCCTCCTCCCAAGGGGAGGGGGTCACATTCCTATCCCTATTGGGGGAATCCTCCTTCTTCAAGATGGAGGATTTCTAAAAGTCAGAGGCACCTCAGCTCAGGACACCTTAGGGGCTGTCCTGACTGGCCAGTGACTCCTCCTTGTTTTTCTCATTATCTCTCCTGGACTTGCCGCCAGAAGTGGGGGCTGGGTCCAGGAGGCTGGCATCTCCACTAGCTGGAGTGCCCTGGGGCATTGTAACACGAAGCTTGAGCCTTTGAAGCTCACTGCTAGGTGTTACAGTTCCTGCAGGGGGGAGGTGTGAAGCACCTCCACCCAGAGCAGGCTTTGTTTCTGTCCTCAGAGAGCACAAAGGCTCTCACTGCATGAGGTCAGACACTCGTCTCTCAGCAGCAGGCTGGCACAGACCAGTCAGTCCTGCACTGAACAATTGGGTAAAATACAGGGGGTATCTCTAAGATGCCCTCTGGCTGCATTTTTTAATAAATCCAACACTGGCATCAGTGTGGGTTTATTATTCTGAGAAGTTTGATACTAAACTTCCCAGTATTCAGTGTAGCCATTATGGAGCTGTGGAGTTCGTTTTTGACAGACTCCCAGCCCATATACTCTTATGGCTACCCTGCACTTACAATGTCTAAGGTTTTGCTTAGACACTGTAGGGGCATAGTGCTCATGCACTTATGCCCTCCCCTGTGGTATAGTGCACCCTGCCTTAGGGCTGTAAGGCCTACTAGAGGGGTGACTTACCTATGCCACAGGCAGTGGGAGGTTGGCATGGCACCCTGAGGGGAGTGCCATGTCGACTTAGTCATTTTCTCCCCATCAGCACACACAAGCTGGCAAGCAGTGTGTCTGTGCTGAGTGAGGGGTCCCTAGGGTGGCATAAGACATGCTGCAGCCCTTAGAGACCTTCCCTGGCATCAGGGCCCTTGGTACCAGGGGTACCAGTTACAAGGGACTTACCTAGGTGCCAGGGTTGTGCCAATTGTGGAAACAATGGTACATTTTAGGTGAAAGAACACTGGTGCTGGGGCCTGGTGAGCAGGGTCCCAGCACACTTCTCAGTCAAGTCAGCATCAGTATCAGGAAAAAAGTGGGGGGTAACTGCAACAGGGAGCCATTTCTTTACAACACCCCTAAATCTAGGATTTAAGGGCCTCCCTGAACACAGCTCACTAGATTACTAGCGACCTGAAAAGAAAGCAGGATTGCTTGGCTGAACCCCCAGCAGAGAAGAAGGAAGATGACAATTGACTCGGCCCCAGCCCTACTGGCCTTTCTCCTGCATCAAAGAACCTGCACAAGAACAGCGATGCATCCAGCGGGACCAGAGACCTATGCCAGGCTCAAGAGGACTGCCCTGCACCCAAAAGCACCAATAACTCCTGTGGACAGCTGTCCTGTGCAAGAAGAAACAACTACTAAGGACTCCAAGCATCACTCTGAATGCGTGAGACCTGACCACTATGCACTCGACGCCCACGGCCCATGTCCAGGTGACCCAACTTACTAGAGAGGATCACCAGGTGATTCCAAGCAAGTGCCGACCCTGGGTTAACCTCTCTACCCCTCCATGACGATGACTGCAGAGGGAATCCACAGGACCCCCCAGACCCAGAAATCTCCAGACGAAGATATCCGACACCTAAAAGACCAGTGCACCCCCAGGCCTTGGAGAACCCGACCTCCGGTGCAGCTACATTCAGCAGGCGGCCCTCCTCCCTGTCCAGCCTGTGGCTTGCCCCACTAGACTCCCTGGACCTCGCCTGCAACATCTGAGGCATCCCCGGGGTCACTCATGGAGAATCATTGGAAACTTGACACCTTGTCTGCACCCTGCAAGCGGCTGCCCCAATGCCACTGAGGGTGTATGTTTGGTGCCTACTTCCGGCCCCCAGTGCTCCTCTAAACCCCCCAAGGTCTGCCCCCCGAAGACACGGGTACTTACCTGTCTTCAGATCTGAAACCAAGTGCCCCCAGTCTCCATAGGAGCCCACATTAAAATTGCTTCAACTTTGACCTCTGCACCCAGCCGGGCCCGTGTTGCTGGGGGTGGGTGTTTGGGGTTAACTTGAACCCCAACCTGTTTCTGAAAATTGCAATGTCAATTTTTAAAACAGATAATTGCCAATATTTCAAAAACTGTATAACTTATTGATTTCAAACAAAGTGCTATTGATATATGTGTGAAATACAAATCTACTGAAGTACTTACCTGCAAATTGAATCTTGTGGTTCTATAAATAAATAAAAAATATATATTTTTGCTATATAAAAACCATTGGTCTGGAGCGAAGTATTTGAGTGTGTGCTGCTTCTATTCTCTGTGTATGTACAACAAATGCTTAGCACAACCCTCTGATAAGCCTAACTCCTCAACCACACTACCACAAAAGAGAGCATTAGTAATATCTATTTTAGCCTATGTGGACCTCCTGGACTCTGTGCACACTATACCTCACTTTGGTATAGTATATGCAGAACCAGCTTCCTACACTTTGTATTTTTCATAGTTACCCCTGACGATTGGGTTCCAACCCAAAATATATTGGGTACATACTGGAAATGTCCTTCACATTTCTACATGAAGTATTTTTTGTGAAACTTCAATCTCAAGTATGCTGTAACATTTGGACTGTATTTTTTTTAGTTGACATGTCACATCCATGTGAATAAAGGTGTGCTGAACCACATCTTAAAGTTGTGAACATTGAAAAATTGTTACCACCTTATTGTGTACAGTGCAAGCCTTCAGGCATTCAGTAGTGCGTCCTGAGACCAGTGCACCAGTCAAAAATGTGCAGTAGCTTTCATACAAAAAAAGGACACGGTCATACCTATTAAACATGATGGAATGTATTCTGCAATTTGGTGGGGATTCCATTTCACCCCAAAGAACACTACTCCCGGCTTCTTTTGTTAATCCGGGTTCCCTAGAATGTCAATCTATGGCCCTGCAAGTCCGGGAAATTTGCAATCCTTTGAAAATGTTCTTGTTTAACCAATTATGTGGAACATTACAGAGCAAATGTGAAGCTTTCCCTGCTGAAACACAACCACTACTTGCTTTATGTATGTTGCTAACAAATCCTATTGTAATAGGATGGTTATATGCTTGTAACACGGTATGCTAGATGAGAAGGTGAGGGAGCGCTTGTGTATTAACCAAATGCCTAAAACTCATAAAAAGAATAAGGTCTTGCATTACAAGCTCCTAAAACGTATCCATCATACACCCAAGAAACAGTGCAACATCTTATTCAAATTTTGAAGATTCCAGTGTAAGGATATTGAATTCTGACTTGGCTCGTTGTGGACATCCCGTGGTGACAATTGTGGAGATATATTGCAAGCTTTCTGCTTTCAGATTTACGGTATATGTTGTGAGCAAGCCTTTAAAAAGTCATTGTTAGGACGAAACACATGTCGGCTGAAGTTTATACTCAATGGGCTGAAGTTCATACCTAATGGCTGAGTTTTCTCAAAGTTGGAACATCTGAGACCATAAAAATATAAATTATTTATGGAATGGAATCTAATATTTTTGTCTATACTTTTTGTATACTGTTTGTGTCTTTTTACATTTGTATTGGATTGTATATTTATTATTATGTACACTAATAAATAAATTATGATTTGTAGATCACTATTGTGGTTATCACCTGGTTAGGAGACCAAACATCCAGCCATTCATGTTGCTTATTTTGGAATAAAGTTCCTTACTTATCCATAGGATCTGATAGTTTTCTCTGGTCTCATACAATTGCATGTTTAACAATGAAAACATGGTGTGATCCACTATTGTTCTACTTTTGTGATTAACTGGTTTGGCTCTGTAGATTCCAGTATGTACATGTTGGCAACAGATGTACTATAGTGTATGAGCACCATCAACGTGTATACCATGAATGGAAAACTTGAGGAATGTGCATTCAATATTAGTCAGTGTTGCCTCTTTTTTGTTCAACATTTGCCTGGATGTGGACAGACTGAAAGAGATGTTACTACTAATGAGCAAAATATATACATCTCTTCTGACATTGTGAAATACTACAGTAGTGGTTTTGATGATATCTAAAATAAATTAACTGAACTGCACTGCACTGGTCTTCTCTGGTAGAGTATGTGGGTGATAGTACTGTCGTAGTGTGCATGTTGACTGTTGCAGCACTAATGTTGGCAAAGAGAAAGGTATTAACGTGCAGTGGGGCAGCCTGGAAGTAGTTGACTGGAAGAATAATCGTATGTTCTGTAATAATATGGCAGACTTCTAAGCTTCCATATATTTCTCCTATTTTTCAGTAGTAGGGATATCCTTGCCCCACTAGATACATGCGTTTCCTCAGAGTTTAAGGCAATGTGCATAGAAACATCCCAGGACTGATGCCATTGGTCTAGGGAGCCACCCCCAAATGGTTTCCACTGAGGAGTCCTATTGGACTTTGGAGGTGAAATGATGGAAAGATTATGATCTTGTGTCCCAAAGCAGACATATAGTAGGAACGTATAACACTGGGTATTTATACTATGAAACTATATACATATGTGAAGTTACTGAATACTATATTTGAAGCATACTGTAGGAAGATGGCTCTGTATATACTATCTCCAAGTGATAGACAGTGGGCACAGAGTCCAGGGATTCCCCTAAGAGGCTTGACAGAGGCAATAATAGATAATACTAATGCTGTATTTGTGGTAGTGTGGTCGAGCAGTTAGGCTTATCAGAGGGTAGTTTTAAGCATTTGTTATACACACACAGGCAATAAATGAGAACACACACTCAATGACAACTCCAGGTCAATAGGTATTTATATAGAAAAATATTATTTTCTTAATTTATTTTATAACCACAAGATTCAAATTGCCGGTAAGTATATTAAATGTAAGGTACTTTGCATAGGTATAGACAGAACTTTGAATCAAAATAGTAACATACACAGTTTGGCATAAAAAGGCAATAAGCTATTTCAAAAGTGGACACAGTGCAAAATTCAACAGTTCCTGGGGGAGGTAAGTACAGCTTAGTATTTGAGGTAAGTAAAGCACTTACAAGTTCCGTCTCCGGGGCATAGGCAGCCCACTGTTTGGGGTTCAAGGCAACCCCAAACACACAGCACCAGCAACACAGGGCCGATCAGGTGCAGAGGTTAAAGAGGGTCCCAAATAACATAGGCGCCTATAGAGACTAGGGGTGCTCCGGTTCCAGTCTGCTAGCAGGTAAGTACCTGCGTCCTTGAGGAGCAGACCAAGGGGGTTTTGTAGAGCACTGGGGGGGGGGTCCAACTAGGCACATAAAATACACACTCTGTGGCACAGGCGCGGCCGGGTGCAGTGGGCAAACAAGGCGTCGGGTTTTGTATAGAAATCAATGGAGGGACCCAGGGGTCACTCTGACGATGCAGGCAGGGCACAGGGTGGTTTCTCGGGCCAGCCACAGACTGGGCAAGGGTGAGGGCCGCCTGCCGGTCACTACTGTCGGGGGTTGGTTTTTCACAGGCCTGGGGGCTGTGGGTGCAATGCTTCTTCCAGGCGTCAGGTTTCTTTGTTACCGGGCAGTCGCGGTCAGAGAGGTCCTCTGGATTCCCTCTGTAGGGGTCGTCGTGGGGGTGCAGAGAGGTCGGCTCAGGGTGAACATGTCTTTGGAGTAGCCTGGGGGTCCTCTCTGCGGCGTTGGTTTCTCTGGACACGAGTCAGGGGCTTCGGGTCCAGAGTGGTGGGGACTCATGCTTCTGGAGTGAGGTGAGAGCCCCTTTAAAGATGGTTTCTTCTTGTTGCTTTAGACAGGGCCGCTGTCCACGGGAGTTTCTTGGTCCTTTGTAGTAGCAGGGCAGTCCTCTGAGTCGGCAGAGGTCGCTGGGCCCACAGGATGCGTTGCTGTTGCAGGTTCTTCCAATCAGGAGAAAAGCCGGTAGGGTTGGGGCCCAAGCAGTTGTCGTCTTCCGTCTTCTCTGCAGGGTTTTCAGGTCAGCAGTCCTTCTTCTTGTTATGTAGTCAGGAATCTGATTTCCTGGGTTCAGGGTTGCCCCTAAATACAAAATTTAGGGATGTGTTAGGGCTGGAGTGCAGTAGCCAATGGCTATTGTACCTGAGGGTGGCTTTAGATCACCTCTTTGCCATCACCTCTAATCAGGCAATGAAAACAAAATAAAATGCTGAATAACCTATTGCTAAACTCTCAAGATTTTCAGCTTTGTTATATTGGCCTTGATATTAAGTAGGTGTGGGTAAATAAATGTATACTGTTAACTCACCCACTTCCAGAATTCGGGAACACCTCTTCAGTGCACAACGCATCACAATTCATCCTATTAAGTAGATCTTTAAGTGCCACTAGTGCTTCTGCATCCACAAGTGCCCCAGCTACTGCTGCTATATCCTTGCCTTGCACACTTTGCAGCTGAAAGCAAAAAGTAGAAGACATACAAGTCAATGAAACTACACACAATTGTAGAAATTCAGAATAATATGACAGACACCATATATGCACCCTCTGTCTACAAAAAAGAAAAAGGAATTATGGAAGTTGTGCAAACCAATATGTTATACCATAATCTATTGAAAATGAACGAGGCACTTAGTTTTCAACTGGCTTTGCTGCTGGTATTTATTCTGAGTGTCAATAGCTTTACCAGTATTATAGCTGGATGCCCAATGAACAATGTTTAGTAAGTTTTAACTACATTAATTATTTTTGCCCACACTTACTGTAGGAAGTTGACTCTGTATGCACTATTTCAAAGTAAGGAATAGTATGCACAGAGTCCAAGGGTTCCCCTTAGAGGTAAGGTAGTGGCAAAAAGAGATAATACTAATGCTCTATTTTGTGGTAGTGTGGTCGAGCAGTAGGCTTATCAAAGGAGTAGTGTTAAGCATTATTTGTACATACACACAGGCAATAAATGAGGAACACACACTCAGAGACAAATCCAGCCAATAGGTTTTGTTATAGAAAAATATCTTTTCTTAGTTTATTTTAAGAACCACAGGTTCAAATTTTACATGTAATATCTCATTTGAAAGGTATTGCAGGTAAGTATTTTAGGAACTTTGAATCATTTCATTAGCATGTATACTTTTCACATAAAACACAATAAGCTGTTTTAAAAGTGGACACTTAGTGCAATTTTCACAGTTCCTGGGGGAGGTAAAGTAATGTTAGTTTTCAAAGGTAAGTAAGTCACTTACAGGTTTCAGTTTTTGGTCCAAGGTAGCCCACCATTGGGGGTTCAGAGCAACCCCAAAGTTACCACACCAGCAGCTCAGGGCCGGTCAGGTGCAGAGGTCAACGAGGTGCCCAAAACGCATAGGCTTCAATGGAGAGAAGGGGGTGCCCCGGTTCCAGTCTGCCAGCAGGTAAGTACCCGCGTCTTCGGAGGGCAGACCAGGGGGGTTTTGTAGGGCACCGGGGGGGGGACACAGGTCAGCACAAAAAGTACACCCTCAGCAGCGCGGGGGCGGCCGGGTGCAGTGTGCAAACACACTTCAGGTTTGTAATGGTTTTCAATGAGAGATCAAGGGATCTCTTCAGCGTTGCAGGCAGGCAAGGGGGGGGGCTCCTCGGGGTAGCCACCACCTGGGCAAGGGAGAGGGCCTCCTGGGGGTCACTCCTGCACAGGAGTTCCGTTCCTTTAGATGCTGGGGGCTGCGGGTGCAGAGTCTTTTCCAGCCGTCGGGAAATGGAGTTCAGGCAGTCGCGGTCAGGGGGAGCCTGGGGATTCCCTCTGCAGGCGTCGCTGTGGGGGCTCAGGGGGGACAACTTTGGTTACTCACGGACTCGGAGTCGCCGGAGGGTCCTCCCTGAGGTGTTGGTTCTCCACCAGTCGAGTCGGGGTCGCCGGGTGCAGTGTTGCAAGTCTCACGCTTCTGGCGGGGAGTTGCAGGGGTCTTTAAATCTGCTACTTGAAACAAATTTGCAGTTCTTTTGGAACAGTGCCGCTGTCCTCGGGAGTTTCTTGGTCTCTTGGAAGTAGGGCAGTCCTCTGAGGATTCAGAGGTCGCTGGTCCTGGAGAAAGCGTCGCTGGAGCAGGGTTCTTTGGAAGGCAGGAGACAGGCCGGTAGGACTGGGGCCAAAGCAGTTGGTGTCTTCTTTCTTCTTCTGCAGGGGTTTTCAGCTCAGCAGTCTTCTTCTTCGGTAAGTTGCAGGAATCTAAATTCTTAGGTTCAGGGGAGCCCTTAAATACTAAATTTAAGGGCGTGTTTAGGTCTGGGGGGTTAGTAGCCAATGGCTACTAGCCCTGAGGGTGGGTACACCCTCTTTGTGCCTCCTCCCAAGGGGAGGGGGTCACATCCCTAATCCTATTGGGGAATCCTCCATCTGCAAGATGGAGGATTTCTAAAAGTTAGAGTCACTTCAGCTCAGGACACCTTAGGGGCTGTCCTGACTGGCCAGTGACTCCTCCTTGTTTTTCTCATTATTTTCTCCGGCCTTGCCGCCAAAAGTGGGGGCCGTGGCCGGAAGGGGCGGGCAACTCCACTAGCTGGAGTGTCCTGCGGTGCTGGCACAAAGGGGTGAGCCTTTGAGGCTCATCGCCAGGTGTGACAGCTCCTGCCTGGGGGAGGTGTTAGCATCTCCACCCAGTGCAGGCTTTGTTACTGGCCTCAGAGTGACAAAGGCACTCTCCCAATGGGGCCAGCAACATGTCTCGGTTGTGGCAGGCTGCTGGAACTAGTCAGCCTACACAGATAGTCGGTTAAGGTTTCAGGGGGCACCTCTAAGGTGCCCTCTGGGGTGTATTTTACAATAAAATGTACACTGGCATCAGTGTGCATTTATTGTGCTGAGAAGTTTGATACCAAACGTCCCAGTTTTCAGTGTAGCCATTATGGTGCTGTGGAGTTCGTGTAAAACAGACTCCCAGACCATATACTCTTATGGCTACCCTGCACTTACAATGTCTAAGGTATTGCTTAGACACTGTAGGGGCACAGTGCTCATGCACTGGTGCCCTCACCTAGGGTATAGTGCACCCTGCCTTAGGGCTGTAAGGCCTACTAGAGGGGTGACTTATCTATACCTGCATAGGCAGTGAGAGGCTGGCATGGCACCCTGAGGGGAGTGCCATGTCGACTTACTCGTTTTGTTCTCACCAGCACACACAAGCTGGCAAGCAGTGTGTCTGTGCTGAGTGAGGGGTCTCCAGGGTGGCATAAGACATGCTGCAGCCCTTAGAGACCTTCCTTGGCATGAGGGCCCTTGGTACCAGGGGTACCACTTACAAGGGACTTATCTGGATGCCAGGGTGTGCCAATTGTGGAATCAAAAGTACAGGTTAGGGAAAGAACACTGGTGCTGGGGCCTGGTTAGCAGGCCTCAGCACACTTTCAATTCAAAACATAGCATCAGCAAAGGCAAAAAGTCAGGGGGTAACCATGCCAAGGAGGCATTTCCTTACACATAGTCCACTATGTCTTGTTTAGGCTCATGAAGAGGTCTCTCCCAGCCTTCTTTAACAAGAGCTAATGGTCCCCTTACAAGGTGGCCAAACAGAAGTTCAAAGGGTGAGAACCCTACTCCCTTCTGAGGCACCTCTCTGTAAGCGAAGAGCAGACATGGCAAGAGGACATCCCATCTCCTTTTGAGTTTTTCTGGGAGCCCCATGATAATGCCCTTTAATGTTATGTTGAATCTCTCAACAAGGCCATTAGTTTGTGGATGATAGGGTGTAGTGAATTTATAAGTCACTCCACACTCATTCCACATGTGTTTCAGGTATGCTGACATGAAGTTGGTACCTCTGTCAGACACCACCCTCCTTAGGGAATCCCACTCTGGTAAAGATACCAATGAGGGCCTTGGCTACTGCAGTGGCAGTAGTCGACCTAAGGGGAATACCTTCAGGATACCTAGTAGCATGATCCACTACTACCAGGATGTACATATTTCCTGAGGCTGTGGGAGGTTCAAGTGGACCCACTATGTCCACAACCACTCTTTCAAAGGGGACCCCCACCACTGGAAGTGGAATGAGGGGGGCCTTTGGATGTCCACCTGTCTTACCACTGGCTTGACAGGTGGTACAGGAGACACAAAACTCCTTAACTTTCTGGGACATGTTGGGCCAGTAGAAGTGGTTGACTAATCTCTCCCACGTCTTGGTTTGTCCCAAATGCCCAGCAAGGGGAATATCATGGGCTAAGGCCAGAATAAACTCTCTGAACTCCTGAGGCACTACCACTCTCCTAGTGGCACCAGGTTTGGGATCTCTTGCCTCAGTGTACAGGAGTCCATCTTCCCAATAAACCCTGTGTGTTCCAGTTTTCTTGCCATTGGACTCTTCAGCAGCTTGCTGCCTAAGGCCTTCAAGAGAGGGACAGGTTTCTTGCCCCTTACACAACTGCTCCCTTGAGGGTCCCCCTGGGCCTAAGAGCTCAACCTGATAAGGTTCCAACTCCATAGGCTCAGTTCCCTCAGAGGGTAGAACTTCTTCCTGAGAAGAGAGGTTCTCTTTTTGGTGTTGTGTTGCAGCTGGTTTCCCAGCTGGCTTTCCTTTTCTCTTGGTAGGCTGGGCCCTTTTTCCAGACTCCAGCTCTACTTTTTCACCCTGTGCCTTGCACTGTGCCCTTGTCTTGACACACACCAGTTCAGGGATACCCAGCATGGCTGCATGGGTTTTAAGTTCTACCTCAGCCCATGCTGAGGACTCCAGGTCATTTCCAAGCAAACAGTCTACTGGGATATTTGAGGAGACCACCACCTGTTTCAGGCCATTGACCCCTCCCCACTCTAAAGTTACCATAGCCATGGGATGTACTTTAGTTTGATTGTCAGCATTGGTGACTGGATAAGTTTGTCCAGCCAGGTATTGACCAGGGGAAACCAGTTTCTCTGTCACCATGGTGACACTGGCACCTGTATCCCTCAGGCCTTCTACACTTGTCCCATTAATTAAGAGCTGCTGCCTGTATTTTTGCATGTTAGGAGGCCAGGCAGCCAGTGTGGCTAAATCCACCCCAACCTCAGAGACTAATGTAGCTTCAGTGTGACACCTGATTTGCTCTGGGCACACTGTTGATCCCACTTGGAGACTAGCCATTCCAGTTTTAGCTGGAGTGGAGTTAGAAGTGGTTGTTTTCTTGGGACAGGCCTTGTCTCCAGTTTGGTGTCCAGTCTGATTACAGCTACGACACCAGGCCTTTTTGGGATCAAAGTTTTTACCCTTGTACCCAAAATTGGTTTGTGAAGAGGCTCTGGGCCCACCGTCCTGTGCAGGTTTTTGGAAGACTCTTTACTATTTTTGTTTTTGGATGTCTCAACACCTTTCCCCTGGGGAGGCTTTGTGACCCCTTTCTTTTGGTCACCCCCTGTGGAAGTCTTGGTCACCCTAGTCTTGACCCAATGGTCCGCCTTCTTTCCCAATTCTTGGGGAGAAATTGGTCCTAGGTCTACCAGATGCTGATACAGTTTATCATTGAAACAATTACTTAACAGATGTTCTTTCACAAATAAATTGTACAGCCCATCATAATCATTTACACCACTGCCTTGAATCCAACCATCCAGTGTTTTCACTGAGTAGTCTACAAAATCAACCCAGGTCTGGCTCGAGGATTTTTGAGCCCCCCTGAATCTAATCCTATACTCCTCAGTGGAGAATCCAAAGCCCTCAATCAGGGTACCCTTCATGAGGTCATAAGATTCTGCATCTTTTCCAGAGAGTGTGAAGAGTCTATCCCTACACTTTCCAGTGAACATTTCCCACAGGAGAGCACCCCAGTGAGATCTGTTCACTTTTCTGGTTACACAAGCCCTCTCAAAAGCTGTGAACCATTTGGTGAGGTCATCACCATCTTCATATTTAGTTACAATCCCTTTAGGGATTTTCAACATGTCAGGAGAATCTCTGACCCTAGTTATGTTGCTGCCACCATTGATGGGTCCTAGGCCCATGTCTTGTCTTTCCCTTTCTATGGCTAGGATCTGTCTTTCCAAAGCCAATCTTTTGGCCATCCTGGCTAACCGGATGTCCGCTTCACTGGGATTATCCTCAGTGATTTCAGAGAGGTTGGTCCCTCCTGTGAGGGAAACAGCATCTCTGACTATTATGTTTGGAGACAGGGCTTGAGAGGCCCTGTTCTCCCTAGTTAGGACTGATAGGTGGGAATTTTCCTCCAAGTCACTATCTTCATCCTCTGTGTTGCCATCCTCAGAGGGGTTGGCCTTTTCAAACTCTGCCAAAAGCTCCTGGAGCTGTAGTTTGGAAGGTCTGGGGCCCATTGCTATTTTCTTTATTTTACAGAGTGACCTTAGCTCCCTCATCTTAAGATGGAGGTAAGGGGTGGTGTCGAGTTCCACCACATTCATATCTGTACTAGACATTATGTTTCTAAAAGTTGGAATACTTTTTAAGAATCTAAAACTAGTTCTAGGTTCTAATTCAAACTTTCACAAAACTTTTAAACTCTAAAAGAAATGCTAACAGGGACTAACACAAGGCCCTAGCAGGACTTTTAAAAATTTAGAAAAATAGTTCAAAATGCAAAAATCAATTTCTAATGACAATTTTTGGAATTTGTCGTGTGATCAGGTATTGGCTGAGTAGTCCAGCAAATGCAAAGTCTTGTACCCCACCGCTGATCCACCAATGTAGGAAGTTGGCTCTGTATGCACTATTTCAAAGTAAGGAATAGTATGCACAGAGTCCAAGGGTTCCCCTTAGAGGTAAGATAGTGGCAAAAAGAGATAATACTAATGCTCTATTTTGTGGTAGTGTGGTCGAGCAGTAGGCTTATCAAAGGAGTAGTGTTAAGCATTTGTTGTACATACACACAGACAATAAATGAGGAACACACACTCAGAGACAATTCCAGCCAATAGGTTTTTGTATAGAAAAATATCTGTTCTTAGTTTATTTTAAGAACTACAGGTTCAAATTCTACATGTAATATCTCATTTGAAAGGTATTGCAGGTAAGTACTTTAGGAACTTTGAATAATCACAATAGCATATATACTTTTTACATAAAACACATTTAGCTGTTTTAAAAGTGGACACAGTGCAATTTTCACAGTTCCTGAGGGAGGTAAAGTAATGTTAGTTCTTGCAGGTAAGTAAACCACCTACGGGGTTCAAATTGGGGTCCACGGTAGCCCACCGTTGGGGGTTCAGAGCAACCCCAAAGTCACCACACCAGCAGCTCCGGGCCGGTCAGGTGCAGAGGTCAAAGAGGTGCCCAAAACACATAGGCTTCAATGGAGGTAAGGGGGTGCCCCGGTTCCAGTCTGCCAGCAGGTAAGTACCCGCGTCTTCGGAGGGCTGACAAGTGGGGTTTTGTAGGGCACCGGGGGGGACACAAGTCAGCACAAACAGTACACCCTCAGCAGCGCGGGGGCGGCCGGGTGCAGTGTGCAAACACGCGTCGGGTTTCCAATTGTTTTCAATGAGAGATCAAGGGGTCTCTTCAGCGGTGCAGGCAGGCAAGGGGGGGGCTCCTCGGGGTAGCCACCACCTGGGCAAGGGAGAGGGCCTCCTGAGGGTCACTCCTGCACTGGAGTTCCGATCCTTCAGGTCCTGGGGGCTGCGGGTGCAGGGTCTTTTCCAGGCGTTGGGATTTCAGAGTCTGGCAGACGCGGTCAGGGGGAGCCTCTGGATTCCCTCTGCAGGCGTCGCTGTGGGGGCTCAGGGGGGACAACTTTGGTTACTCACAGTGTTGGAGTCGCCGGAGGGTCCTCCCTGTAGCGTTGTTTCTTCACCAGTCGAGTCGGGGTCGCCGGGTGCAGTGTTGCAAGTCTCACGCTTCTTGCGGGGATTGCAGGGGTCCTCTGGATACAAAGTTGCAGTCTTTGTTGAACAGGGCCGCTGTTCTCGGGAGTTTCTTGGTCTCTTAGAAGCAGGGCAGTCCTCTGAGGATTCAGGGGTCGCTGGTCCTGGGGAAAGCGTCGCTGGAGCAGTTTTCTTCTGAAGGCAGGAGACTGGCCGGTAGGACTGGGGCCAAAGCAGTTGGTGTCTTCTTTCTTCTTCTGCAGGGGTTTTTCAGCTCAGCAGTCCTCTTCTTCTGTAAGTTGCAGGAATCTAAATTCTTAGGTTCAGGGAAGCCCTTAAATACTAAATTTAAGGGCGTGTTTATGTCTGGGGGTTAGTAGCCAATGGCTACTAGCCCTGAGGGTGGGTACACCCTCTTTGTGCCTCCTCCCAAGGGGAGGGGGTCACATTCCTATCCCTATTGGGGGAATCCTCCATCTGCAAGATGGAGGATTTCTAAAAGTTAGAGTCACTTCAGCTCAGGACACCTTAGGGGCTGTCCTGACTGGCCAGTGACGACTCCTTGTTATTCTCATTATTTCCTCCGGCCTTGCCGCCAAAAGTGGGGCCGTGGCCGGAGGGGGCGGGCAACTCCACTAGCTGGAGTGCCCTGTGGTGCTGGAACAAAGGGGGTGAGCCTTTGAGGCTCACCGCCAGGTGTTACAGCTCCTGCCTGGGGGAGGTGTTAGCATCTCCACCCAGTGCAGGCTTTGTTACTGGCCTCAGAGTGACAAAGGCACTCTCCCCATGGGGCCAGCAACATGTCTCGAGTGTGGCAGGCTGCTAAAAACCAGCCTACACAGGTAGTTGGTTAAGGTTTCAGGGGGCACCTCTAAGGTGCCCTCTGGGGTGTATTTTACAATAAAATGTACACTGGCATCAGTGTGCATTTATTGTGCTGAGAAGTTTGATACCAAACTTCCCAGTTTTCAGTGTAGCCATTATGGTGTTGTGGAGTTCGTGTTTGACAGACTCCCAGACCATATACTCTTATGGCTACCCTGCACTTACAATGTCTAAGGTTTTGCTTAGACACTGTAGGGGCATAGTGCTCATGCACCTATGCCCTCACCTGTGGTACAGTGCACCCTGCCCTAGGGCTGTAAGGCCTGCTAGAGGGGTGACTTATCTATGCCATAGGCAGTGCGAGGTTGGCATGGCACTCTGAGGGGAGTGCCATGTCGACTTACTCGTTTTTGTCCTCACCAGCATACACAAGCTGGCAAGCAGTGTGTCTGTGCTGAGTGAGGGGTCCCCAGGGTGGCATAAGATATGCTGCAGCCCTTACAGACCTTCCCTGGCATCAGGGCCCTTGGTACCAGGGGTACCAGTTACAAGGGACTTACCTGGTTGCCAGGGTGTGCCAATTGTGGATACAAAAGTACAGGTTAGGGAAAGAACACTGGTGCTGGTGCCTGGTTAGCAGGCCTCAGCACACTTTCAATTCAAAACATAGCATCAGCAAAGGCAAAAAGTCAGGGGGTAACCATGCCAAGGAGGCATTTCCTTACACTTACTAACGTATTATAAAATAATTTTGTGCATGCTATCCAATTAGAAATATGTCTTACAACAAAGCTATAAAAATAACCATTTTGTGACAAAAACAAAGCGTTGAACACAAAGACGAGATTCCTCACTGTAGTGAATCTTGCAAGATTCCTTCACAAGCAAGTCACGATAACCGAAATTAATGATTGAAGTCAAAAAGAGAGTCTTCCTTTCGGCATTCTTCGCTGCTATTTAAAATAATTTTATATAAATCAATTCACGTTCCACCACAATAACGTACAGTGCAGAGGTGAATCATTGGTGTCAATCAGGAAAGGATGCGAAGCACTTTTCACAGGATTGGAAGGGCTCCTGGAGCGGTAATACTGCACTCAGAAATCCCCAAACCATAGTGTGCAGGAGTTTTTGAGTATGGTACTACTGCACGGTTTGTCACATTTCCCTATGCATTCGAGAATTACCACAGAGGTCACGGTTTACAGAGTTTTCTGCACTTTAATCCTGTGTTCTGAGCAGTTTTATAGGAACAAATGACTACGTGTCTTCTGAAAACTAGGCTGCAGCAATATGACATGCAATTAAATCGGATGTCTCAGAAGATACTAGTTTCCACCCAAATCTGGAATTCTGAGAAACTTCAAATGAGGGCCCAAATGTCATTTATTTGTAATCAAGTAGGGTCTAATGCATCTTCTGCTAATTGATCGGTTCCCTCCTGGCCTGTCCTTTCGAAGCCGCAGGGGAAAGGAACTGGAACAAATGCTTGCGCACAGAAAGGTATAGTCTTGGGACATGTTTGCATAAGATGCTCATCCTGCAGATGCGCCCCCCAGCTCCTTTATCTCAGCAGTCCTGTTCTCTTCAAAGGGCTGGGATAGAGTGATGGAAGGTAGACATGGGTCAGTAAGGCATGTGGGGGTGGGGGGGGGGGGGGGCGGGTGACATTCTAGCTTGACTGAGTGACTGTACTTCCCTGCCCACTTCAATTTTTTCCTGCCATCCTTTATGTTTTCACCCATCTGATATGTTCACCTGAGGGCCCACAAGAGGTGGTCTTGGATTAGCTTGATGTCTGACAATAAAGCTCAGGCTTTACTGGTAATGGAATGCAACAAAAGTGTATCCACAAATGCACCGTCTAGGCAATGAAGTGACTGGCTGCTGGTAACAGTTGATTTTAGCTGTACAGTCAAATACTATGTTACTTGTATTCCTGGAGTGAAGACTGGTCTATCACCTTCAAATCCATCCATTGCCCCTAAATGGCCGTGTGATAGCCTCTAGTGTATATGTTATGTTGTTTTACATGTTTTGTGAATGGGGTCATGACAGTATGTGATTCTGCCTCGGTGGTGTTTCCCTTCTAAGTTGCCTTTATTCTCAAAGTGCAGTACAACATATAAATCATATTTTCTTGGGTGCATGGCTGAAAACCTTACCCACCTATAATTCTGTGGCAGAATGTATGTTACTTCCATGCTTTATCCACTGTAGCGAAAATCCTGCCTTGCACCATACCCGGTGTTGGATGCAGCCTGCCAACCAGGAGCAATTAGCTGATGCTGTCTGTGCCTGTAGGAAGTTGGCTCTGTATAAACTATTTTAAAGTAAGAAATAGTGTGCATAGAGTCCAAGGGTTCCCCTTAGATGTAAGATAGTGGAAACATTTGATAATTCTAATGCTCTATTTTGTGGTAATGTGGTCGAGCAGTAGGCTTATCAGAGGGTAGTGTTAAGCATTTGTTGTACACACACAGGCAATAAATGAGGAACACACACTCAAAGACTTAACTCCAGGCCAATAGTTTTTATATAGAAAAATATATTTTCTTAATTTATTTTAGAACCACAAGATTCAGGATTTGAAGTAAATACATGAAAATGCAAGGTACTCCACATAGGTAAGTAAGGAACTTTGAATAAAAGCAATATCATATACAGTATTTGTTAAAATGGCAATAAGCTATTTTAAAAGTGGACAAAGTGCAAAAATCAACAGTTCCTGGGGGAGGTAAGTAAAGGTTAGATTGT
The DNA here is from genome assembly GCF_031143425.1 of Pleurodeles waltl. Taxonomy (NCBI): domain Eukaryota; kingdom Metazoa; phylum Chordata; class Amphibia; order Caudata; family Salamandridae; genus Pleurodeles; species Pleurodeles waltl. The sequence continues at coordinate 1,883,649,720 of NC_090440.1, read as the reverse complement.
GAGGTAAGTAAGACACTTACAAGTCTCAGTTCCTGGGCATAGGCAGCCCACCGTTGGGGGTTCAAGGCAACCCCAAAGTTTCCACACCAGCAGGTCAGGGCTGGTCAGGTGCAGAGGTCAAAGAGGTGCCCAAAACACATAGGCGCCTATGGAGAACAGGGGTGCTCCGGTTCCAGTCTGTCAGCAGATAAGTACCCGCGTCCTCGGGGGCAGACCAGGGGGGTTTTGAGGAGCACTGGGGGGGGGACACAAGTAGGCACACAAAACACACCCTCAGCGGCACAGGGGCGGCCAGATGCAGTGTGCAAAGCAGGCGTCGTGTTTTAGATAGGAAACAATTGAGGGACCCGGGGGTCACTAGTGGTGCAGGCAGGCACAGGGGAGGGGCTTCTCGGGACAGCCACCACCTGGGCTCGGCAGACGGTCGCCTGGGGTCACTCCTGCACTGAGGTTCGGTTCCTTCAGGTCATGGGGGCTACGGGGGCAGTGCTTGGTCCAGGCGTCGGGTCCCTTGTTACAGGCAGTCGTGGTCAGGGCCTCTGGATTCTCTGCAGGCGTCGCTGTAGGGGACCGGGGGGGGGGGATCATCTCGGGCTACTCACAGGGTCGCAGTCGCCGGGGAGTCCTCCCTGTGGTGGTGTTTCTCTGGATCTCGAGCCGGGGCGTCGGGTGCAGAGTGTGAAGTCTCACGCTTCCGGCAGAAAGAGTGAATTCTTTGGAAGTTGTTTCTTTGTAGCAAAGATGTAGCTGTTTTTGAGCAAAGCCGCTGCTCACTCGAGTTTCTTGGTCCTGGGGGTCAGGGCAGTCCTCCGAGGCTTCAGAGGTCGCTGGTCTCTGTTGGATGAGTCACTGGTTGCAGGTTTTCGAATCAGGAGACAGGCCGGTAGGGCTGGGGTCAAAGCAGTTGTCGTCTTCCGTCTTCTCTGCTTGCTTGTAGGTCAGCAGTCCTTCTTGTTTCTTCAGGTTGCAGGAATCTGATTTCCTGGGTTCTGGGGTCCTCCTAAATACTAAATTGAGGGGTGTGTTTAGGTCTGGGAGGGCAATAGCCAATGCCTACTGTTCTGGAGGGTGGCTACACCCTCTTTGTGCCTCCTTCCTGTGGGGAGGGGAGCACATCCCTAATCCTATTGGGAGAATCCTCCAAAACTAAGATGGAGGATTTCTAAAAGGCAGGGGTCACCTCAGCTCAGGGCACCTTAGGGGCTGTCCTAACTAGTGGGTGACTCCTCCTTGTTTTTCTAATTATCTCCTCCAGCCTTGCCGCCAAAAGTGGGGGCAGTGGCCGGAGAAGCGGGCATCTCCACTAGCTGGGATGCCCTGGGGCGCTGTAACAAAGGGGGTGAGCCTTTGAGGCTCACTGCCAGGTGTTACAGTTCCTGCAGGGGGAGGTGTGAAGCACCTCCACCCAGTGCAGGTTTTTGTTGCTGGCCACAGAGTGACAAAGGCACTCTCCCCATGTGGCCAGCAACTCGTCTGGTTGTGGCAGGCTGGCAGAAACTGGTCACACTAGAAGTTGAGTTGGTATTCAGGGGGCATCTCTAAGATGCCCTATGGGTGTATGTTACACACTGGCATCAGTATGCATTTATTGTGCTGAGAAGTTTGATACCAAACTTCCCAGATTTCAGTGTAGCCATTATGGAACTGTGGAGTTCGTGTTTGACAAACTCCCAGACCATATACTCTTATGGCTACCCTGCACTTACAATGTCTAAGGTTTTGCTTAGACACTGTAGGGGCATAGTGCTCATGCACATATGCCCTTACCTGTGGTATAGTGCACCCTGCCTTAGGGCTATAGGGCCTGCTAGAGGGGTGACTTACCTATGCCACAGGCAGTGTGAGGTTGGCATGGCACTCTGAGGGGAGTGCCATGTCGACTTAGTCATTTTCTCCCCACCAGCACACACAAGTTGTGAGGCAGTGTGCATGTGCTGAGTGAGGGGTCCCCAGGGTGGCATAAGACATGCTGCAGCCCTTAGAGACCTTCCCTGGCATCAGGGCCCTTGGTACCAGGGGGACCAGTTACAAGGGACTTATCTGAGTGCCAGGGTTGTGCCAATTGTGGAAACAAAGGTACAGTTTAGGGAAAGAACACTGGTGCTGGGGCCTGGTTAGCAGGGTCCCAGCACACTTTCAATCAAAACTTAGCATCAGCAAAGGCAAAAAGTTAGGGGGTAACCATGCCAAGGAGGCATTTCCTTACAGAGCCCAAATGTATATAACACCTGCAGTTATCTGGAACAGAGTGCCTGAACTGACTGAATAGCCCAGGAATACAGACAAGGAAGACTTCTTCCCGACTGGCGGACTACTCTGAATTTTGAAATAAGCTTGTACTTCAGTCAACTCCAGCAGTCGATGTGGGTGTCAATTGTCTGGGGTGAGCCTGCCTTCAGAAGCCAGTCATCATGGTAGGGGAAGACAGACTCCGGACTTCAAAAGGTGTGCTGCACCCATGCCACCACTTCCGTGAACACCCGAGGGGCACTGGGAAGGACCAAGGGGTGCACAACAAGCTAAAAATGCTCATGGTCCACTGTTAACCGCAGGTAAAACCTGTGGGCCTGCAGTATAGGAATGTGGAAATAAAGAGGCCTGCAGATCCAACACTACCATCCACCTTCCAGGATTGAGGGTGTCCTTTCCACCCTTCTTTGGCACCAGAAAAGAGTGGAACTAGCCACCAAGCCTACTTCTGATACAGGCACTCCCTCAAAGGATCCTCTGGCGAGCATGGTCTGTACTTCCTGCTGCTAAAGGGACGAGTGGCCGCTGTCAGCAATTCTGAGAATGGTAGAAGGTGCAGCAGTGTGGCTAGAAATGGTACGACATAGCCAGGGCCAATGGAATTATGTAATTCTTCAGCCACAGATTTTTTTTTATTTAGAATTATGGGTATGCCCTTATTTGCCACATAATTCATACTCTGCAGATTTTAACAAACAAAAGTGTTTAGAGCTCAAATGGAACAAAAGTTACTAAAAATGCCCTTCGCAAAGGTTAACTGGTTATCTTTCCGTTGCTTATTTCTAGATTCAGTTGGTATTAACATGTGAAAGAAGTACAGAATAATGAAGCAATATTATCAAAAATGTGCTCCAATACGCCACATATTTTGCCTTTTCTTGCCCAATTAGTTAGTAAACCCGGATGCATAATTTGGTGCTCCCCTGCATTCCAGTGACCCTGCGCATAGCCTCGCTGGACAATTTGAAGGACCCACTTGTCTGAAGTGACTGGTTGCCACCCTGGCAGAGACTGATGGATGCTGCTTCCGTCAGAGTGGCAGTAAGCCAATAAGGACACACTAACCGGGGGGGGCTGTGGGCCCTGGTGTCTTCACAGTGCTCGAGTCTACCTAATTTCCAAAAAGCCAGGAGCCATTCAAGGGCAGATCCAGAACGCTAGCTTGGAAGTCACCAGAGAAGCCTCTAGACAGCATGTAAGCATGTCTGCAAAGGGGCTCCAATGGCATCCACGTCTCTGACTTAAGTATCGGTAGGCCTCAGGCCACACCCAATTGTGACCTTTGTAGCATCACAACCTCCTTGTATGACCTGCATTAAAGTGGATTGCACATCATCAAGGACTACTTGAAGGATTTGTGCCACAAACAGCAATAGCTACCCAAAAGGCAGCTGCTGCTGACTGAATGAAGTGAAAGTCATAGGTTTCCCAAATGTCTCAATCCATTTAGATTCCCTATTTGGTGGTGTAGTAGGAAAGCAGTTGGGATTAACCCCGCTTGCCGGAGCTTGCACGACAAGGATCTCAGTGAGGTTCTGAGTTAACCAGTCTAGGTCACACGGGGCAGGGCAGGAACTTCCATAGTGAGCAGCATAGGTAAAAGTATCTCACTCGCCCTTTGCTTGATCATTGTGAAAGAGGCACTCTTCTGGTGAAGGGCCAGCAGGAGAGCTCAGGCATGGGTCTGGTGAAGTGTAGAGTCCACTGGCACCCTAGAGGTCCTCATAGACGTTTTCCTCAGTATATGGGTGAGGAAACCCATCCCAAGCGTCAAAAGCATTGTTATCTGAGTCAGTGCCAAACAAGAATAAGTGCCTGTCCAAGCGACAAGGTCAATGAGTCAGAATCAGAGGCATTAGTCACAGGCTGCAGCAGAGTTCGGTGTCAATGGGCCATGCTCTGGTGTATGTTGCAGCGTCAGACAGAAGATGGCAATGGAGCTGGTGCCGAACCTGTATCGGGTCCAGAGGGCCCAGCTGGTGCCTAGGTCAGACCTGCTGCAGATGCCCAGTGGGAAGGCCAAAGAGACAAAGCATGGGCTCACAAAACTTCTTAATTTGTTGAAGAGACTACCTTGGTCGTGGAAACTCGGGCTGCCAAGAAACAAGGGTTGGAATAGGAACAGAGGATCGACTTCAGGTGTGAGACTGGGAGGCATTGTTATGCCCTTGTGCCTTCTCTGGAGATTGAGAGTGGCGGTAAGGGGCCAAGTTCCACATGGACTTCTTCAGCTTCTTTTAGGTCTTGCTCAAAGACTTCGACACAATGAAGGTCTGCCATGGGACGACTTTGGGAACAGGACTTTTACTTCGACTGGTGATGGCATGGAGTTTTTCGGTGCTTCACAATGCAGAGCTTTGTTTTCCATTCCCGAATGGCCTTAGAGTATGTTAAGGCACATTCAATGCAGGCCTCGGAGATATGATCCAAACTAAGGCACCACAGGCAAACCTGTCACAGATATTTGTTTGTGGATTAAACCATATAGTTTTGGTGGATGATATTGTACTTGCACACTGATAGGTAAGAAACTTTTTGAAAAGAAAAATGGCCTCAACACTATGAGGGCGGAAAGACAGGAACTGATACTAGGGCGCATGGGTGGCACCTGTTTACAACTTCACATGTAAATTCCTGAGCGGAACATTGTCGTCGCACAGCCATGACGCCACCTACCGGTACACAGGAGGACTACTGTAAATGTAATCACTAAATTGGTAATAAAGAACAAGCAGATTTTATACTAGTGCACTAAATATAGTGACATTCCCATCAGACTACTGTCTATATTGAACAAGCATTTGGAAAGTCAATAGGTCTCGCCTATGGAAGAGCTAATGCTGCCTTGGGCAAAGTGCTTTAGCCATGTTGTTCACCTGCATGGCTGCTGTTCAGCAAGGCTAAAAGTTACTGGCATAGAGGAGAGTGGCGCGAAGTGTTGTATAGTGGAATGGCGAAGAGCGGATCAAAGTATTGCAGAGTGGGGTGGAAGAGAGTTGTGTACTGGAGTGGTATAGTGTGGAATCGCATAGGCTGGGATACACTGGAGTGGCAGAGTAGAATGTACTGGTGTAGAGAGCATTGGTGTAGAGTGCATTGGTGTAGAGTGCATTGGTGTAGAGTATAGCGGTGTAGAAAGCAGTCACACTGAGTGCAGTGGCATTGAATTCAGCGGTGTACAAGGCAGCGTTGTAGATTAGAGTGGGGCATAGTAGAGTGCAGTGGTGGAGTGGAGTGGTGCACAGAATGCAGTGGCGTGGAGAGGTGCATAGAAGAGTTCAGTGGTGTGGAGAGGTGCAGAATGGAGTGACGTAGAGTTGAGTGATGCAGTAGGCAGTGGTGCAGAGTAGTGTTGAGTGGCAGAGTGCAGTGGCAAAAGTGCAGAGAGTCGAGTGTCACAAAGTTCAGTGGCGTAGAGTAGCATGGAGTGATGCAGAGTATATTGCCAAAGAGTGCAGTGGCATAGAGTGAAGTTTAGTAGACTTCAGTGGCAGATAGTGCAGGGCTGCAAAGTAGAGTGTCAGAGTGCAAAGTTCAGTTGTGCAGAGTGCACTGGCGTAGGAAGCAATGGTTAGGAGTAGAATGGCACAGAGAGGAGTGGAGCAGAGTGGCACAGAGTGCAGTGACGTAGAGTAGATTGCTTCATAGTAGAGTAAAGTGTCGTAGAGAGAAGCACTGCAGGGTAGAGTGCAGTTGGGTAGAGTGGCACAGAGTAAGGGTGTGTAGAGTGCAGTGGCAGAGAATTCAGTGGAGCAGAGTACATTAGAGTGGTATACAGTGGACTGGGGTAGCGTGCAGGGGCATAGAGTAGAGGATCAGAGTACAGTGCACTGCCGTAGAGTCTACTGCCATAGAGTGCAGTGTTGCAGAGTGGCGTAGAGCACAGTGGCGCAGAATGGAGTAGTGGAGAGTAGATTGGTGTGGCCTAAACTGGAGTAATGTAGAGTGCAGAGCCGAAGAGTGCAGTGGTGTGGTGAAGAGTGCACAGGCATGGAGCCGAGTGGTACAGGGTAAAGAGGAGTAGCGTGAAGTGGCACAGAGTGCAATGGTATGGATTGGTGTAAAGATGAGTGGCGCAGAGTGGCGTATTCATGGTGCAGTAGCACACTGCCATCACAGACAACACATTTTAAATTGAAATGACCATTACATTTGCACAGACATACAGTTTTACTAATAAAACTATACAGTGCACAGACAAAACTTCAGAAATAAATGTGCTTCATTTGTGCATTCATAATTCTGATATTCTCTGTAATACTTACACAGTTAATTTTAACGTTGTTGCATGCTAAAGCTTTCCTATCCCACGTGCCCGGCAAGGTTGTCATTTAAATCCTCTCACTTTGAAGTTAAAAGAAAGAAAAGCAAAGAAGCGCCCTTGGAAGACAGCACCTGGCTTTTAGCCTCGATCTCTGAATGAACAGCATGGCGAGATATGAACAAGATTTAAAGGCCTGTTAACAGAAAGTGAGTTTGTGGAAGAATACCAAAACACAGTTTAGGCAAGAGGAGGGATGAAATGAACATGGGGAGCCTAAAAAAATAAAGTAAGCAAATGGAAAGCCAGAAAGTGTGAGTTATAAAGGCAATGGTAATCAACGAGTCGAATGCATCCCTAGGTCAACTTTCTGAAAGTTCCCGAGAGGTCTTTAGCATACCAGCCAGCTGGGCTGTCTGGTAGGTTGTGACCTAAATAAAAAAAAAAAAAGGGAGAGGGGGTCCTAACTATTATTTGCAGGTTAAACTTTTCTTTAGAGTAACTTCATTACTCTCAGACTGGAGGACAAGGAATATGTTATTGGTCAGACCTCCATCCGGAAGAACGTGTTTAGTCACCTAATGGCAACCCACACGCTTCCTGCCAAAGCAAAATATACCCAGAACTTTCTGGATAAACTTTTTATATAAGCTGACTGATGTGGCCCTTTTTCCACACTCTCTTTTGTCCTCAATTGCTGCTGCTTCAATGAAGAGCTTAAGAAAGGGAAAGAGCCATTTCGCAGAAAATTATGAAGTTTCCTTTAAATTGACTGAATTACTCTTAGGAACTTTAAAAAACATAAAAATCATCCACAAATTGGATACTTTTTTATTACTGATCTAAGCTGGCAAGGTGTGCATATGCAAAGAACTGAGTGTGGTGCAGGACATTTGCATGTGTAGTCTACAGGTGCACAAAGCTGTGTATTTTAACAGCTATAAAAGCAGTTTTCTATTTGACCACTTAGTGGTCTTAAACGAAGTGAGAGTGCCTACTGAAAAAACAACACAGGCTATGGGAACAATCTTGAGATGCTGGCTTCATGATGCACATTTGGAAGCAACTGAGTAAGACGCATAGTACACTTAGATAAAATAGGATGGCAAGATCAAAAGTAGGTAAATGGCTGACAGGTAATATCAACTGTTTTCCATTTGGAATTATGATCCGTAAATAACTAAATTGAGAATGTTTTTCCTGTTTTAGGTCATACTGCAATACTTACTCCTCTTCCCCAGTACCATTTAAAACAGCAACAGCAATCACCCATCAAACACAATGCAGGTCAACTATTCCTGCCTCCAGTTTGCAGAAACCTCTAGGGAGAAGGCATCAGTTAAATTTCCTGCCCAGAACCATTCCTGGGAACGCTCACTAAAAATGGGCTTAGTGCAGTGTTTTTTTACTCTCCATTTCAAAGTGTTTGCTATGGTAATTTCAGTGCAAAATTCCAATTTGGCTCTGCTGCCCACTGTAACTCCCTTCCTCTTCTAAAGGTCAAACATACATAAAAATAATGGGTTTTGAAAGGTTTCATGCAGATCTGTCACTAAGAACCAACGTTAAATGCAATACAAATTATATTTTCTATGGTTGCTTTGTTCCAAGTACTAGATAGTAACTGGGGTACTAGATAGTAACTGGGGTACTAGATAGTAACTGAGGCACAAGATAGCAGGCCATTATTGTTTTTCAGTGTATGAAAAAGCAAAGTATGGATTGTGCTTACGCCTGGGGCTGACAGCAACACAGACGTTAAACCCACCTTAGTGTACGTTTGGCAAAGGATGAACAAATATGCATAATGATTTGTAGCCCTTAAATTATGTTTGGAGGTGCCATTGGCGAAATGGGCATTTCCTACTTCTCTGGGAATCGACCAACCCTTCTTTGAGACTGATGTGCCTACTCTCCAGAGATCCAGTCTCGCAGTAATTCCTTCCCCAAAATGAGGGCTGAGAATTTCACAGATCTCCTAAACAGTGGAGCAACATTTTTAAGTCAAATCACATTCGTAGTTCAGATTCTAATTCGGAGGTCCTTGGACATCTGTACATTTCAGAACCGTTCCTGTCTAAACTGCAAAAAAGGTTTTCCTGCACTTTTAGCAAAGTTCTCCAAAAATAATGGGCAGAATTACATCAAATGCTAAAAGCACATAGAAGTCAGTTTAGTGTTGCTCTGACCATCATCAATCTTGCAGCTGTGACAAAACAACACAATGAGAAACAAAATGACAAATCCGCCCATCTTTTCCCACCTTAAGCATTTCTAAATATCAAAAGTGAAGAATGAAAAACATTGACTAACCATATCCAATAATATTCATCAGTGGCCAAGATTGATGGTTCTTATCCACCATTACTCAAATTAAAACAATGCAAAAACAACAACAGAGCACTCTGACTCTGGTCAATAAGTATCCCGCAACTGCAAAGGGAGCCCCAATTTCAAAAGCACAAGCGGACAATACAGATGCTGTTAGTAGCTAATTAAATGCACATAGCTTAACTGTAATTACAGAGGTTCTATCACCACCACTTAGATATAAATAGGTCCACATAAAGTTCTGACATTTAAGACTATGCTTACGATAGTACTGGAACATAGTAAACAAATGTAGCTAATAATTTCAAACTGTTCCCAACGTAGTCTTTATTCCCCTCATTATATTCCTGACTGACACATACCACTCCAGCTACTCGGGTAAGAACATCCTCCCAGGATGTCTGGATCAACTGCCCCTTTTCATTTCTAACCATGGGCTGGGTCAGTCTCTGGCGTTTCAACCCATCATAAGCAAACCTGTACAAAAGAAAGAACAAGCATAAACAAAAATGGTAACGCCATCTACAGTAATGCACCAACAGAAAAGACTTGGGACACTTCTTGAAACCATTATCTCATTGGTTAGCAGAAAATAATCATGGATTATCAATTAAGATAATCACAATAGAGATTTGTCATATATCGAAAATTTTACATACCCAGTAAGCATCTGTTCGTGGCATCAAGTGCTGTAGATTCACATGCTCTGCATACTCCTGCCCTCCAGTTGTGGGTCCCACATGGTGCAAGTTGTTTTTCTTCGAAGAAACGTTTCAAGTCACTGGATCGAGTGAATCCTCCTCTCAGTGACAGTGCGCTTGGGCATCAAATTCTTTGTTAAATTGTTTTCCAGCAGAACGGTGAGAAAAGGAGTGTAGAGGAACTATTGAGAAAGATGTCCAGGCAAATGTAACTACATATGTACAAATATATACACATAAAAGGGAAATGGAACGGCCACAGGCATCTGGGGAGGAGGGAAGGAGCATGTGAATCTACAGCAGTACCTGCCACGAACAGATGCTTACTGGGTAAGTAACATTTTTCGTTTGATGGCATATGTGGCTGTAGATACACATGCTCTGCATAGATTGTAAAGCAGTCCCTCTATAAAAACATTGTTAACCTGTGGGAGTTACAGTCGACTGGAAAAGTGTTTGTAACACAGCCTGATCTACATTGGCTTGCTGATGTGGTAGAACATCCACACAGCAATGTTTTGTAAATGCATGTGGTGTAGACCATGTAGCTTCTCTACAAATGCCAGCTAGAGGGATGAGTACAAGGAAAGCCATAGTAGCACCTTTATTCCTAGTAGAATGTGCTCTAGGAGTAACAGGTAACTGTCTCTTTGCTTTCACATAGCAAGTTTGCATGCACTTAATCTAGCTATGCTGTTTTTGATATTGAACTGCCACTGGTGAGGTAGTGAAAAGGCTCTTTGGTTCTGTCAGTGTAAAACAGGAGTGCTCTTTTAACATCTACAGTGTGGAGAGCTCTTTCCACAACAGAGTTGGGCTGCGGAAAGAAGACTGGTAGCTCAATGGATTGGTTTATATGGAATTGTGAAACCACTTTAGAAAGCAACTTTGGCTTTGTGCGAAGGACCACCTGGTCTCTCTAAATTTGGAACAAGGATTATTCCAAGGTTAGGGCCTGGAGCTCACTGACAGCCTGAGTGATGTGATGGCAACTAAGAAAGCCACCTTCCGAAAAAGGTATTGAAGAGGACATGAATGAAGTGGCTCAAAAGGAGGGGTCTATGAGCCTGGCAAACACAATTATGAGGTTCCAAGATGATGCAGAAGGCACCCTGGGTGTAATGATCCTTTTAAGGCCTTCCATGAAAGCATAAATTACTGGGATTCTGAACAAAGAACTATGTTTTCTGTAGAAATGCAGCTATAGCTGGGAGGTGGAGGCGAAAGAAAGTGTAAGCTAAATTTGCTTTTTGTAAAAGGAGCAAATAACAAACGATGCCTTGAACAGTAGCTTTAATAGGGCCAATACGTTTGGGTTGGCAGTAGCAAACAACGTTTCCATTTTGCAGTATAACATGCTCTAGATGTGGGTCTGCAAACTTCTCTGAGAATGTCCATACATTCCACCGGCAATCCTAAGCAACCAAGCTCTATGACTTCAGGAGCCTTATCGCAAGGTTGCATGACCTGGGGTCTGGATGTCTGATTTGTCCTTGATTTTTGAGTAAGAAGGTCCAGTCTGTTGGGAAGCTTCTTGTGGGGAACTACTGATAGGTCCAGAAATGTAGTGAACCATGGCTAACGCGTCTAAGTGGGAGTTACAAGAATCATGGTGAGAGAAGTTTGCCTGATCCTCCAAACCAGAAATGGAATGAAAGGGAGAGGTGGAAAAGCGTAAGCAAATATTACTGACCATTTCATCCATAGAGCGTTGCCTTTGGACAGAGGGTGTGGGTGCCTGGAGGCAACGCTTGGACATTTTGCGTTTTCTGCTGTGGCAAAAAAGTCCATCTGAGGAGCTCCTTACTTTGCGAAGTATGTTTGAAGGACTTGCGTGGGGAGATCCCATTTGTGGACTTGTTGCTCAGAGGACAAACCCCCTCTGCACCTTGAGACCCTTACATGGGAGTAGCTGTGCTTTATAAACCTTGATTTGATTTTGCTAGATCCGGGATACTCTGCCACCTGGTGAAAGTGGTGGTTGAGAGCCCACTTCCATATTGTTTATGAGAGTTGTGACAATATGACACAGTGTTCAAACCCACCGCGTTTCTGTAGATAATACATGGCTGTCATGTTGTCCATGCGGACTAAGACAACCTTGTGAGACAGGCGATGAAAAAATACTTTCAGAGCTAGAAACACTGCCTGAAGCTCGAGGTAATTGTAATTGATATGCAGGTATTGGTGACTGAGATTTCAGAAGCCCTGTACTGTGAGGTCTCAAAGGTGAGCACTCCAACTCGTCAGTGATGTGGTCACAATGACCTGAGACGCAGGGTCCAAAAAGGCTGCCCTTCCAACGGGTTGGTAGTGTTCCATCATTGCAGATAGCATTGAGTATGGAGGTCAAACAACACTAGATATTCCAGGTGACCATGTGACTGGGACCACCGACGAAACAGATACTGCTGTAGGGCACACATGTGAAGTCTGGAATATGGAATGATGGCAATGCAGTACACGCCATCTTCCCAAACAGGTGCATAATAGCCCTGACTGGGTATGTGCGCTGAAACTGAGGGAGAAGAGACTGAATGTAGGAAGCTGGCTCTGTATATACTATATCAAAATGAGATACAGTGTGCAGAGAGTCCAGGGATTCCCCAGAGGCTTAACAGAGGCTAAACTAGCTAATACTAATGCTCTCTATTGTGGTAGAGTGGTCGAGCAGTTAGGTTTATCAGAGGGTAGTGCAAAGTATTTGTTGTACACACACAGGCAATAAATGAGGCACACACTCAAAGACTTAACTCCAGGCCAATTGGCTTTTATAGAAAAATATGTTCTGTTACTTTACTTCTAGAACCACAAGATTCAGTTTGAAGGTAAGTACTTTTGCAATTAAGTATTCAACATAGATATCAATGTAACTTTGTTTCACTTTAGCAAGTTAAACAGTTTTGAGAAAACAGAGTGTAGGAAGTTGGCTCTGTATGTGCTATTTCAAAGTAAGGAATAGCATGCACAGAGTCCAAGGGTTCCCCTTAGAGGTAAGATAGTGGCAAAAAGAGATAATACTAATGCTCTATTTTGTGGTAGTGTGGTCGAGCAGTAGGCTTACCCAAGGAGTAGTGTTAAGCATTTGTTGTACCTACACATAGACAATAAATGAGGTACACACACTCAGAGACAAATCCAGCCAATAGGTTTTTGTATAGAAAAATATATTTTCTTAGTTTATTTTAAGAACCACAGGTTCAAATTCTACATGTAATATCTCATTCGAAAGGTATTGCAGGTAAGTACTTTAGGAACTTCAAATCATCAAAATTGCATGTATACTTTTCAAGTTATTCACAAATAGCTGTTTTAAAAGTGGACACTTAGTGCAATTTTCACAGTTCCTAGGGGAGGTAAGTATTTGTTAGGTTAACCAGGTAAGTAAGACACTTACAGGGCTCAGTTCTTGGTCCAAGGTAGCCCACCGTTGGGGGTTCAGAGCAACCCCAAAGTCACCACACCAGCAGCTCAGGGCCGGTCAGGTGCAGAGTTCAAAGTGGTGCCCAAAACACATAGGCTAGAATGGAGAGAAGGGGGTGCCCCGGTTCCGGTCTACTTGCAGGTAAGTACCCGCGTCTTCGGAGGGCAGACCAGGGGGGTTTTGTAGGGCACCGGGGGGGACACAAGCCCACACAGAAATTTCACCCTCAGCGGCGCGGGGGCGGCCGGGTGCAGTGTAGAAACAAGCGTCGGGTTCGCAATGTTAGTCTATGAGAGATCTCGGGATCTCTTCAGCGCTGCAGGCAGGCAAGGGGGGGGTTCCTCGGGGAAACCTCCACTTGGGCAAGGGAGAGGGACTCCTGGGGGTCACTTCTCCAGTGAAAGTCCGGTCCTTCAGGTCCTGGGGGCTGCGGGTGCAGGGTCTCTCCCAGGTGTCGGGACTTTGGATTCAAAGAGTCGCGGTCAGGGGAAGCCTCGGGATTCCCTCTGCAGGCGGCGCTGTGGGGGCTCAGGGGGGACAGGTTTTGGTACTCACAGTATCAGAGTAGTCCTGGGGTCCCTCCTGAGGTGTCGGTTCTCCACCAGCCGGGTCGGGGTCGCCGGGTGCAGTGTTGCAAGTCTCACGCTTCTTGCGGGGAGCTTGCAGGGTTCTTTAAAGCTGCTGGAAACAAAGTTGCAGCTTTTCTTGGAGCAGGTCCGCTGTCCTCGGGAGTTTCTTGTCTTTTCGAAGCAGGGGCAGTCCTCAGAGGATGTCGAGGTCGCTGGTCCCTTTGGAAGGCATCGCTGGAGCAGGATCTTTGGAAGGCAGGAGACAGGCCGATGAGTTTCTGGAGCCAAGGCAGTTGTCGTCTTCTGGTCTTCCGCTGCAGGGGTTTTCAGCTGGGCAGTCCTTCTTCTTGTAGTTGCAGGAATCTAATTTTCTAGGGTTCAGGGTAGCCCTTAAATACTAAATTTAAGGGCGTGTTTAGGTCTGGGGGGTTAGTAGCCAATGGCTACTAGCCCTGAGGGTGGGTACACCCTCTTTGTGCCTCCTCCCAAGGGGAGGGGGTCACAATCCTAACCCTATTGGGGGAATCCTCCATCTGCAAGATGGAGGATTTCTAAAAGTTAGAGTCACTTCAGCTCAGGACACCTTAGGGGCTGTCCTGACTGGCCAGTGACTCCTCCTTGTTTTTCTCATTATTTTCTCCGGCCTTGCCGCCAAAAGTGGGGCCTGGCCGGAGGGGGCGGGCAACTCCACTAGCTGGGTTGGCACAAAGGAGGTGAGCCTTTGAGGCTCACCGCCAGGTGTGACAATTCCTGCCTGGGGGAGGTGTTAGCATCTCCACCCAGTGCAGGCTTTGTTACTGGCCTCAGAGTGACAAAGGCACTCTCCCCATGGGGCCAGCAACATGTCTCGGTTTGTGGCAGGCTGCTAAAACTAGTCAGCCTACACAGATAGTCGGTTAAGTTTCAGGGGGCACCTCTAAGGTGCCCTCTGGGGTGTATTTTACAATAAAATGTACACTGGCATCAGTGTGCATTTATTGTGCTGAGAAGTTTGATACCAAACTTCCCAGTTTTCAGTGTAGCCATTATGGTGCTGTGGAGTTCGTGTTTGACAAACTCCCAGACCATATACTCTTATGGCTACCCTGCACTTACAATGTCTAAGGTTTTGTTTAGACACTGTAGGGGTACCATGCTCATGCACTGGTACCCTCACCTATGGTATAGTGCACCCTGCCTTAGGGCTGTAAGGCCTGCTAGAGGGGTGTCTTACCTATACTGCATAGGCAGTGAGAGGCTGGCATTGCACCCTGAGGGGAGTGCCATGTCGACTTACTCGTTTTGTCCTCACTAGCACACACAAGCTGGCAAGCAGGGTGTCTGTGCTGAGTGAGAGGTCTCCAGGGTGGCATAAGACATGCTGCAACACTTAGAGACCTTCCTTGGCATCAGGGCCCTTGGTACTAGAAGTACCAGTTACAAGGGACTTATCTGGATGCCAGGGTCTGCCAATTGTGGATACAAAAGTACAGGTTAGGGAAAGAACACTGGTGCTGGGGCCTGGTTAGCAGGCCTCAGCACACTTTCAATTGTAAACATAGCATCAGCAAAGGCAAAAAGTCAGGGGGCAACCATGCCAAGGAGGCATTTCCTTACACAACCCCCCCCCAAACGAAAGAGGATGAGACTAACCTTTCCCAAGAGAGTCTTCATTTTCTAAGTGGAAGAACCTGGAAAGGCCATCTGCATTGGCATGGGCAGTCCCAGGTCTGTGTTCCACTATAAAGTCCATTCCCTGTAGGGAGATGGACCACCTCAACAGTTTAGGATTTTCACCTTTCATTTGCATCAGCCATTTGAGAGGTCTGTGGTCAGTTTGAACTAGGAAGTGAGTCCCAAAGAGGTATGGTCTCAGCTTCTTCAGGGACCAAACCACAGCAAAGGCCTCCCTCTCAATGGCACTCCAACGCTGCTCCCTGGGGAGTAACCTCCTGCTAATGAAAGCAACAGGCTGGTCAAGGCCATCATCATTTGTTTGGGACAAAACTGCCCCTATCCCATGTTCAGAGGCAACAGTCTGCACAATGAACTGCTTAGAATAATCTGGAGCTTTTAGAACTGGTGCTGAGCACATTGCTTGTTTCAGGGTGTCAAAGGCCTGTTGGCATTCCACAGTCCAGTTCACTTTCTTGGGCATTTTCTTGGAGGTGAGTTCAGTGAGGGCTGTCACAATGGATCCATATCCCTTCACAAACCTCCTATAGTACCCAGTCAAGCCAAGGAATGCCCTGACTTGAGTCTGGGTTTTTGGAGCTACCCAGTCCAGAATAGTCTGGATCTTGGGTTGGAGTGGCTGAACTTGGCCTCCACCTACAAGGTGTCCCAAGTAAACCACAGTTCCCTGCCCTATCTGGCATTTGGATGCCTTGATAGAGAGGCCTGCAGATTGCAGAGCCTTCAAAACCTTCTTCAGGTGGACCAGGTGATCCTGCCAGGTGGAGCTAAAGACAGCAATATCATCAAGATAAGCTGTGCTAAAGGACTCCAAGCCAGCAAGGACTTGATTCACCAACCTTTGGAAGGTGGCAGGGGCATTCTTTAAACCAAAGGGCATAACAGTAAACTGATAATGCCCATCAGGTGTGGAGAATGCTGTTTTCTCTTTTGCTCCAGGTGCCATTTTTATTTGCCAGTACCCTGCTGTCAAGTCAAAGGTACTTAAGAATTTGGCAGCACCTAATTTGTCTATGAGCTCATCGGCTCTTGGAATTGGATGAGCATCTGTCTTGGTGACAGAATTGAGCCCTCTGTAGTCCACACAAAACCTCATCTCTTTCTTTCCATCTTTGGTGTGAGGTTTGGGGACTAAGACCACTGGGCTAGCCCAGGGGCTGTCAGAGCGCTCAATTACTCCCAATTCCAGCATCTTGTGGACTTCCACCTTGATGCTTTCCTTAACATGGTCAGATTGTCTAAAGATTTTGTTCTTGACAGGCATGCTGTCTCCTGTGTCCACATCATGGGTACACAGGTGTGTCTGACCAGGGGTTAAGGAGAAGAGTTCAGGAAACTGTTGTAGGACTCTCCTACAATCAGCTTGTTGTTGGCCAGAGAGGGTGTCTGAGTAGATCACTCCATCTACTGTGCCATCTTTTGGGTCTGATGACAGAAGATCAGGGAGAGGTTCACTCTCTGCCTCCTGATCCTCATCTGTTACCATCAACAGATTCACATCAGCCCTGTCATGGAAGAGCTTAAGGCGGTTCACATGGATCACCCTCTTGGGGCTCCTGCTTGTGCCCAGGTCCACCAGGTAGGTGACCTGACTCTTCCTTTCTAGCACTGGGTAAGGGCCACTCCATTTGTCCTGGAGTGCCCTGGGAGCCACAGGCTCCAGAACCCAGACTTTCTGCCCTGGTTGGAACTCAACCAGTGCAGCCTTTTGGTCATACCAAAACTTCTGGAGCTGTTGGCTGGCCTCAAGGTTTTTGGTTGCCTTTTCCATGTACTCTGCCATTCTAGAGCGAAGGCCAAGTACATAGTCCACTATGTCCTGTTTAGGCTCATGGAGAGGTCTCTCCCAGCCTTCTTTAACAAGGGCAAGTGGTCCCTTTACAGGATGACCAAACAGAAGTTCAAAGGGTGAGAATCCTACTCCCTTCTGTGGCACCTCTCTGTAAGCGAAAAGCAGACATGGCAAGAGGACATCCCATCTCCTTTTGAGCTTTTCTGGGAGCCCCATGATCATGCCTTTTAATGTCTTGTTGAATCTCTCAACCAAGCCATTAGTTTGTGGATGGTATGGTGTAGTGAATTTATAAGTCACTCCACACTCATTCCACATGTGCTTTAGGTATGCTGACATGAAGTTGGTACCTCTGTCGGACACCACCTCCTTAGGGAAACCCACTCTGGTAAAGATACCAATGAGGGCCTTGGCTACTGCCGGGGCAGTAGTCGACCTAAGGGGAATAGCTTCAGGATACCTGGTAGCATGATCCACTACTACCAGGATATACATATTTCCTGAGGCTGTGGGAGGTTCTAGTGGACCAACTATGTCCACACCCACTCTTTCAAAGGGAACCCCCACCACTGGAAGTGGAATGAGGGGGGCCTTTGGATGCCCACCTGTCTTACCACTGGCTTGACAGGTGGGGCAGGAGAGGCAAAACTCCTTAACCATGTTGGACATATTGGGCCAGTAGAAGTGGTTGACTAACCTCTCCCACGTCTTGGTTTGTCCCAAATGTCCAGCAAGGGGAATGTCATGGGCCAATGTTAGGATGAACTTCCTGAACAGCTGAGGCACTACCACTCTCCTAGTGGCACCAGGTTTGGGGTCTCTGGCCTCAGTGTACAGGAGTCCATCTTCCCAATAGACCCTATGCGTTCCATTTTTCTTGCCTTTGGACTCTTCAGCAGCTTGCTGCCTAAGGCCTTCAAGAGAGGGACAGGTTTCTTGTCCCTTACACAGCTCCTCCCTTGAGGGTCCCCCTGGGCCTAAGAGCTCAACCTGATAAGGTTCAAGCTCCAAAGGCTCAGTTCCCTCAGAGGGCAGAACTTCTTCCTGAGAAGAGAGGTTCCCTTTCTTTTGCTGTGTTGCAGTTGGTTTCCCAACTGACTTTCCTGTTCTCTTGGTAGGCTGGGCCATTTTGCCAGACTCCAGCTCTACTTTTTCACCCTGTGCCTTGCATTGTGCTCTTGTTTTCCCACACACCAGTTCAGGGATACCCAGCATTGCTGCATGGGTTTTTAGTTCTACCTCAGCCCATGCTGAGGACTCCAGGTCATTTCCAAGCAGACAGTCCACTGGGATATTTGAGGAGACCACCACCTGTTTCAGGCCATTGACCCCTCCCCATTCTAAAGTAACCATTGCCATGGGATGTACTTTTTTCTGATTGTCAGCGTTGGTGACTGTGTAAGTTTTTCCAGTCAGGTATTGGCCAGGGGAAACCAGTTTCTCTGTCACCATGGTGACACTGGCACCTGTATCCCTCAGGCCCTCTATTCTAGTCCCATTAATTAAGAGTTGCTGTCTGTATTTTTGCATGTTAGGCGGCCAGACAGCTAGTGTGGCTAAATCCACCCCACCCTCAGAAACTAGAATAGCTTCAGTGTGGACCCTGATTTGCTCTGGGCACACTGTTGATCCCACTTGGAGACTAGCCATACCAGTGTTACCTGGATGGGAGTTTGGAGTGGAACCTTTCTTGGGACAGGCCTTGTCTCCAGTTTGGTGTCCATGCTGTTTACAGCTATGACACCAGGCCTTTTTGGGATCAAAGTTTTTACCCTTGTACCCATTGTTTTGTGAAGAGGCTCTGGGCCCACCCTCCTGTGCAGGTTTTTGGGGGCCTGTAGAAGACTCTTTACTATTTTTAGTTTTGGTTGTCTCATCACCCTTCCCCTGGGGAGTCTTTGTGACCCCTTTCTTTTGGTCACCCCCTGTTGAAGTCTTGGACACCCTTGTCTTGACCCAATGGTCCGCCTTCTTTCCCAATTCTTGGGGAGAAATTGGTCCTAGGTCTACCAGATGCTGATGCAGTTTATCATTGAAACAATTACTTAACAGGTGTTCTTTCACAAATAAATTGTACAGCCCATCATAATTACTTACACCACTGCCTTGAATCCAACCATCTAGTGTTTTCACTGAGTAGTCAACAAAGTCAACCCAGGTCTGGCTCGAGGATTTTTGAGCCCCCCTGAACCTAATCCTGTACTCCTCAGTGGAGAATCCAAAGCCCTCAATCAGGGTACCCTTCATGAGGTCATAAGATTCTGCATCTTTTCCAGAGAGTGTGAGGAGTCTATCCCTACACTTTCCAGTGAACATTTCCCAAAGGAGAGCACCCCAGTGAGATCTGTTCACTTTCCTGGTTACACAAGCCCTCTCAAAAGCTGTGAACCACTTGGTGATGTCATCACCATCTTCAAATTTTGTCACAATCCCTTTGGGGATTTTTAACATGTCAGGAGAATCTCTGACCCTATTTATATTGCTGCCACCATTGATGGGTCCTAGGCCCATCTCTTGTCTTTCCCTTTCTATGGCTAGGAGCTGTCTCTCTAAAGCCAATCTTTTGGCCATCCTGGCTAACAGGAGGTCATCTTCACTGAGAGCATCCTCAGTGATTTCAGAAATGTGGGACCCTCCTGTGAGGGACTCACTATTTCTGACTAACACAGTTGGAGACAGGACTTGAGGGGTCCTGTTCTCCCTATTTAGGACTGGAGGAGGGACATTGGCCTCCAAGTCACTAATTTCTTCCTCTGTGATGTCATCATCAGAGGGGTTGGCTTTTTCAAACTCTGCCAACAGCTCCTGGAGCTGAATTTTGGTAGGTCTGGAGCCAATGGTTATTTTCTTTATATTACAGAGAGACCTTAGCTCCCTCATCTTAAGATGGAGGTAAGGTGTGGTGTCGAGTTCCACCACCTGCATCTCTGTATCAGACATTATTCTGCTAAGAGTTGGAATACTTTTTAAAGAATCTAAAACTGTTTCTAGAATCTAATTTCAAACTTTTAACAAACTTTTAAACTCTAAAAGACAATGCTAAACAGGGACTTAACACACAAGGCCCTAGCAGGACTTTTAAGAATTTAGAAAAATTTTAAATTGCAAAAATGAATTTCTAATGACAATTTTGGAATTTGTCGTGTGATCAGGTATTGGCTGAGTAGTCCAGCAAATGCAAAGTCTTGTACCCCACCGCTGATCCACCAATGTAGGAAGTTGGCTCTGTATGTGCTATTTCAAAGTAAGGAATAGCATGCACAGAGTCTAAGGGTTCCCCTTAGAGGTAAGATAGTGGCAAAAAGAGATAATACTAATGCTCTATTTTGTGGTAGTGTGGTCGAGCAGTAGGCTTACCCAAGGAGTAGTGTTAAGCATTTGTTGTACCTACACATAGACAATAAATGAGGTACACACACTCAGAGACAAATCCAGCCAATAGGTTTTTGTATAGAAAAATATCTTTTCTTAGTTTATTTTAAGAACCACAGGTTCAAATTCTACATGTAATATCTCATTCGAAAGGTATTGCAGGTAAGTACTTTAGGAACTTCAAATCATCAAAATTGCATGTATACTTTTCAAGTTATTCACAAATAGCTGTTTTAAAAGTGGACACTTAGTGCAATTTTCACAGTTCCTAGGGGAGGTAAGTATTTGTTAGGTTAACCAGGTAAGTAAGACACTTACAGGGCTCAGTTCTTGGTCCAAGGTAGCCCACCGTTGGGGGTTCAGAGCAACCCCAAAGTCACCACACCAGCAGCTCAGGGCCGGTCAGGTGCAGAGTTCAAAGTGGTGCCCAAAACACATAGGCTAGAATGGAGAGAAGGGGGTGCCCCGGTTCCGGTCTACTTGCAGGTAAGTACCCGCGTCTTCGGAGGGCAGACCAGGGGGGTTTTGTAGGGCACCGGGGGGGACACAAGCCCACACAGAAATTTCACCCTCAGCGGCGCGGGGGCGGCCGGGTGCAGTGTAGAAACAAGCGTCGGGTTCGCAATGTTAGTCTATGAGAGATCTCGGGATCTCTTCAGCGCTGCAGGCAGGCAAGGGGGGGGTTCCTCGGGGAAACCTCCACTTGGGCAAGGGAGAGGGACTCCTGGGGGTCACTTCTCCAGTGAAAGTCTGGTCCTTCAGGTCCTGGGGGCTGCGGGTGCAGGGTCTCTCCCAGGTGTCAGGACTTTGGATTCAAAGAGTCGCGGTCAGGGGAAGCCTCGGGATTCCCTCTGCAGGCGGCGCTGTGGGGGCTCAGGGGGGACAGGTTTTGGTACTCACAGTATCAGAGTAGTCCTGGGGTCCCTCCTGAGGTGTCGGTTCTCCACCAGCCGGGTCGGGGTCGCCGGGTGCAGTGTTGCAAGTCTCACGCTTCTTGCGGGGAGCTTGCAGGGTTCTTTAAAGCTGCTGGAAACAAAGTTGCAGCTTTTCTTGGAGCAGGTCCGCTGTCCTCGGGAGTTTCTTGTCTTTTCGAAGCAGGGGCAGTCCTCAGAGGATGTCGAGGTCGCTGGTCCCTTTGGAAGGCGTCGCTGGAGCAGGATCTTTGGAAGGCAGGAGACAGGCCGATGAGTTTCTGGAGCCAAGGCAGTTGTCGTCTTCTGGTCTTCCGCTGCAGGGGTTTTCAGCTGGGCAGTCCTTCTTCTTGTAGTTGCAGGAATCTAATTTTCTAGGGTTCAGGGTAGCCCTTAAATACTAAATTTAAGGGCGTGTTTAGGTCTGGGGGGTTAGTAGCCAATGGCTACTAGCCCTGAGGGTGGGTACACCCTCTTTGTGCCTCCTCCCAAGGGGAGGGGGTCACAATCCTAACCCTATTGGGGGAATCCTCCATCTGCAAGATGGAGGATTTCTAAAAGTTAGAGTCACTTCAGCTCAGGACACCTTAGGGGCTGTCCTGACTGGCCAGTGACTCCTCCTTGTTTTTCTCATTATTTTCTCCGGCCTTGCCGCCAAAAGTGGGGCCTGGCCGGAGGGGGCGGGCAACTCCACTAGCTGGAGTGTCCTGCTGGGTTGGCACAAAGGAGGTGAGCCTTTGAGGCTCACCGCCAGGTGTGACAATTCCTGCCTGGGGGAGGTGTTAGCATCTCCACCCAGTGCAGGCTTTGTTACTGGCCTCAGAGTGACAAAGGCACTCTCCCCATGGGGCCAGCAACATGTCTCGGTTTGTGGCAGGCTGCTAAAACTAGTCAGCCTACACAGATAGTCGGTTAAGTTTCAGGGGGCACCTCTAAGGTGCCCTCTGGGGTGTATTTTACAATAAAATGTACACTGGCATCAGTGTGCATTTATTGTGCTGAGAAGTTTGATACCAAACTTCCCAGTTTTCAGTGTAGCCATTATGGTGCTGTGGAGTTCGTGTTTGACAAACTCCCAGACCATATACTCTTATGGCTACCCTGCACTTACAATGTCTAAGGTTTTGTTTAGACACTGTAGGGGTACCATGCTCATGCACTGGTACCCTCACCTATGGTATAGTGCACCCTGCCTTAGGGCTGTAAGGCCTGCTAGAGGGGTGTCTTACCTATACTGCATAGGCAGTGAGAGGCTGGCATGGCACCCTGAGGGGAGTGCCATGTCGACTTACTCGTTTTGTCCTCACTAGCACACACAAGCTGGCAAGCAGGGTGTCTGTGCTGAGTGAGAGGTCTCCAGGGTGGCATAAGACATGCTGCAGCCCTTAGAGACCTTCCTTGGCATCAGGGCCCTTGGTACTAGAAGTACCAGTTACAAGGGACTTATCTGGATGCCAGGGTCTGCCAATTGTGGATACAAAAGTACAGGTTAGGGAAAGAACACTGGTGCTGGGGCCTGGTTAGCAGGCCTCAGCACACTTTCAATTGTAAACATAGCATCAGCAAAGGCAAAAAGTCAGGGGGCAACCATGCCAAGGAGGCATTTCCTTACACAGAGTATCTATTTCAAAAGTGCAATTTTCAGAAGCAGTTCCAGTGGGAATAAAAAAACGAAAGTACGGTTTTAAAGGTCAGTACCAGACTTACAGTCTTTGGGGGTTAGAATGTCCTTCGGTTGGGGTTCAAGTTAACCCCAAACACCCACCACCAGCAACAACGGGCCGGTAGGATGCAAAGGTCAAAGTTGCTGTTGGATTTAAAATTGGCTCCTATGGAGACTTGGGGGCACTCAGAATCAGGCCTGCTTGCAGTAAGTACCGTGGCTTTGAAGGGAAGACCTGGGGTGTTTAGAGGAGCACCGGAGGGCCACAGGTCAGCACCAGATACACACTCTCAGGCTGCAAACACAGCAACAGGGTCCTACAGGGTCCCAATGCTTTTCTATGAGAGGACCCCGGGAGCCACAAAGATGCTGCAGGGTGAAGTCCAGGCGGTCTGTTCCGGAAAACCAGAGGCTGGACAAGGAAGAGGGCCGCCTGCTGTACGATTCTGCACCGAAGGTCAGATTCCCCAAGGACAGGGGGCTGCGGGTGCAGGGGTACCTTTAGGTGTGGGGAATCTTCACCCGGTGCTGCGTGGTTAGGGGGAGTCAGGCTGCAAGGGTCATCGTGGTGGACTTGAGGGGTCCACCCAGGGTGGATACATGCTCAGAATCACCCTAAGGGACCCCTCACCAAACATATGCACACTGCCATTGTAGCTTCTGTGTGCTGGTGGGTAGAGAAAAAGGTAAAGTCGACATGGCATCCCTCTTTGGGTGCCATGCCCACAAACCACTGCCTGTGGCATAGGTAAGTCACCCCTCTAGCAGGTCTTATAGCCCTAAGGCAGGGTGCACTATAGCAGAGGTAAGGGCACAGCTGCATGAGCAATATGCCCCTACAGAGTCTAAGTCCATTCTTAGACATTGTAAGTGCAGTGTGGCATATTGGGGGATGGACTGGGTGTTCGTTATTACGAACTCCACAGATCCATGGTGGCTTCACTGAAGACTGGGAGGTTTGGTATCAAACTTCTGAGCTCAATAAACCCACACTGATTGCAGTGTTGGATTTATTAAAAAATGCACACAGAGGGCATCTTAGAGCTGCCCCATGTATTTTACTTAACCCCTTAGTGTAAGGCTGATCGGTTTGTGCAAGCATGCCACTAACAGACAAGCTTCTGACCCCAAGCCGTGATAAACTTTGTGCTCTCTGGGGTCAGGAACCAAGTCTGCTCTGTGTGGAGGTGCTTCACACCTAGGCCCAGCAGGAACTGCAACACTTGGCGGTGAGACTCAAAGGCTCATGTTACACTGCCCCTTGGGGAACCCAACCTATAGTCCAACAACGTCCAGTGGGCTCTCTACTTACCTGTCAAACAGTTGGTTTTCTTCCGTCGACTCCCTGGACCACGCCAGCAGCGTCTTTATGACCTCCGGGGTTCCCCCACTGAAAAGGATTGGGCGCCCGACACTGTTAGCACCCTGCACCCGGCCGCCCCTGTGCCGCTGAGGGTGTGTGTTTGGTGCTTACCTGTAGAACCCCCCTTCTCCCACCCCCGGTGCTGATCTAAAACCCCCAGGTCTGTGCCCTGAGGTCGCAGGTACTTACCTACAAGTAGTTTCTTTATGAGTGCCGCTGTCTCCTTGGGCGCCCAACACCAACTTCGACCTTTGCATCCGGCCGCCCTGTGTTGCTTGTGGTGCACCCTTGGTGTCTTCCTTAACCTTGCCTGTGGACACCTTAGCCCCAGAAGACTGGGATTGTAAATCGAGTACTTACCTATGAATTGTGTTGTTACTTTTCCTCCCCTAGGACTGCATTGCTTTCTTTGAGAAATTGCACTGTATCCTCTTTTGAAACTGAAAGGTATTACTTACTTGTAAAGTGTTTTACGTGTGAATTCTAAACAAAGTGCATTTGATACTTTAAAGTGATACATTCTTAAAACTGTACTTACGTGCAACAAATATCCTTTTGGTTCTAGAAATAAAGAAACAAAGTAGATTTTTGATACATAAAACATTGGCCTGGAGTTAGTCATTGAGTGTGCGCCTCATTTATTGACTGTGTGTGTACAACAAATGCTTAGCACTACCCTCTGATAAGCCTATCTGCTCAACCACACTATCTCAAAAGAGAGCATTAGTATTATCTACTTTAGCCTCAGTAAAGCCTCTGGGCATCCACTGGACTCTGTGTACCCTCTACCTTACTTTGGTATAGTATTTACAGAGCCAGCCTCTTACAAACAAACCTTAGGTATTTTCGATGTGTGGGTGGATTTAGAGCTGTCAAAGTCCTCTTGGTGCAGAACTGGAATAACATCTTGAAGAGTAACCATGTCAAAGTGTTCTGACAAAATGTACTGGTTTAATGGTCTGAGGTCCAGAACAGATGTGAGAGACATCCTTTTCGGGAATGAGGAAGTATAGGGAGTACACCCCTGATCCCTGGTGTTGTAAGGGAACAAACTTGATGTCCACTTTGAGAAGAAGGGATTTAACGTCTTGTTTGAGAAGGGTGAGATGCTTGTGGATAGCCTGTGAGTGTGAGGGGGAGTATTTGGAGGAGTGGTAATGAGCTCCAGACTATAACCATGTTGGATAATGGAGAGAACCCATTGGTCCATGCTGATGTTGACCCTTTCTAAATGAAGTGGCATGTTTTCATGCTGTGGTGGCTACTATGGATCCTGGAGGGACATGTGACCTACTGTATAATGGGTTTGAGGGAGCAGGCCTAAATTTCTTGTCTATTTTAGGGGTGATAACCCTAGAGCAGAATGGCTTCTTGAAAATTTCATCAGCAAGACGAAGCATGCCAGGAAACATCAGAATAAACTGGGTATCCCTGTGAGTAGATGTGCTCATTTATCAATGCATAATGATTTTCTTTCGGGTAAGCTAATCACTTCGGAAGTAGTTCACTGAAGCTTATTCCACGTGGAAGTTCAGCAGCACAATGTATTCCAAGTGGAAATTTACCAGCACAATTTCCTTCACATAGCTTGCTTCCTGGCTAAAGATATATCCGCCATCAAGCCTTGCAAATGACCAATTTTACTCTCAACCTAGAACGCTTGGAGTGTACATTCAAGAATGCCTGGTTTGAACCCAAGTTAAAGTGGCACACCCATACTGAGCATAGGGCACAAATGTTTGCCTTAACATTTCAATGTACCATAGCACGTTTCTTAAATTTACAGATGGATAAAAGTAATTAAAATGGTAGCAAAAACATAACATGAGCATTTGTTAACCACCATCTGCATCTGTGCCTAAGCCCATGAAAGGAAAGTAGTAGTTCAACAAGGAGGCAGTAAGTATGCTGCCAGTTACATCTGAGTTATTTGAAAAAAATGCAACATGTTTCACAGCACATCAATAAAATACAACACTAATGTTGTAAGGTAATCAATAGGGTTTTCGCTGCAGTCAAGGTTGTCAGTACAGAAATACACGTTTGTTCTGTTCACTGCAATGTAATTTAGCCAGTCAATGATCTGTTTTTTAAACCTCAGTGGCATCTATGTCATCCTCACACCTTCTGTTTCCACTGCATGGGCATTGTGCATCAATGCCACATAAGGAAAATGTTACTTACCCAGTGAGAATCTGTTTGTGGCATGAAGTGCTGTAGATTCACATGCTTAGTATAAACCAGACATCTAGTGTTGGGCTTTGATGTGCGGAAGTGGTTTTTCTTCAAGGAAAGTCTTTCAAGTCACAAGAGTGTGTGACTCCTCCTCCTGCTGGTAATGTGCATGGTCATCCACTCCATTGTTATATTGTTTTCCTGCATGGCGGGTGAGGATCGAACGTGAAGCAGACAGCAGAATAAAGAGATGTTCATGTGAAAGGAGTTTGTGAAAGAATAGTGAAAGTAACTGTCACAAGGACAGTTGTCGGGGGAGGGAGGTGGGTGCTTGCGAAACTACAGTACTATATGCCACAAACCGATTCTTACTGGGTAACATTTTCAGTTCAAGGCATGTGTGGCTCTAGATACACATGCTTAGCATAGACTGTCATAGGCCTCCTCTACAAGCAGTGGCTAACCTGTGGGAGTTACAATTATTTGAAATAGTGTACATAGAACTGCCTAGCCCACATTGGCATGGTGACGGGTGTAGGAGGCTGGCTCTTAATAAAGTATACCAAAATAAGGTATACTGTGCAAATAGTCCAGGGGTTCCCTTACTAGAGGACAGGGGCTTGCTCTGGTAATCTCAAGGGGCTCTATTATGGGAAGTTTGGTTGAGCAGACTTAGGCTTATCAGAGAGGAGTGTTAGACATTTACCATAGCTACATAGTCAAGAAATGAGATACACAACCTAATAAGGAGATCCACACCAATTTACAAAAATAAGAAGTATCTTTATATATATTTAGGCACCAGAATCAATACTATCAGGTAAGTCTATTTGTAAGAGAAATACTTTCAGGTTTCAGAAGTTGACAGTGCATTTTTCAGAAGCAGCAATGCTAACCTATGGAGGAAAAACAAACAGTGCATACAGGTATAGTACAGAGAATTACAGGAACAATTTCCTGGATTTAAGGTAATTACAGGACAAGGTCCAAGACAACACCAACAGGTCTCTGAGGGGGGAAAGGTGCTTTTCAGCACTAGGTGCCCAATGTTATCCTATGGAGCAAAAACATGTACTGCATTCTGGCACTTCACAGTGACTTATGGACCAATCTCCTGGACTTAAGATAAGTATAGGGCAAGGTCCAAGCAGTTCATGTAGGTCACACTAGGTGGCACTGAGGCGGCTGGGTACAGTGGTGCAGTACAGCATCAGGTGCCCAATGTCAGTCAATGGGGATCAGTCTAGTTGAGAAGAGGCTGCAGGTTTGGACTGGGAATCCAGTCGAGGACAACCAACAGGTGGGTTCAAGACTTGAGATGCTCGAGGACATGGGAAAAACTTGGGCCCTCTTCTCCACAGGCCAGGGGTGATGGGTGCAAATGTGTCATAAGGCGTCATGTTTTCTCCACCAGAAGCACTCACAGTTGAGGTGACCTGTAGGCAGAGGCTGCAGGCCGAGTCAAAGAGTCCACAGTGGGCAAGTCCAAGGTGGGCTCTGTCACTGGAGGGTCGAGGGACCACTTTGGTGTTGCTCCACAGGAGTTCCTGGGTCTTTGTTGAAGGCAGGCAGTCCTCCAAGGCTTTTGTAGGCACAACAGCTTCCAGGATGAGTCAACTTTGGCATAAATTGTCAAGAATACTACACAGGCTGGCAGGACTGGGGACAAGTAAGGTGTTTCTTCCTCAGTCTCCGCATTTGCAGCTCTTCATTGCCCTCCTTCTTTGTAGGTCAAAAGGAATCTGATTTTCTGGTGCCAGGGACTCCCCTAAATACTGAATTTAGTGGCATTTAGGGGAGTTTAGGGTAGTAGCCAATGGGCTATTTAACCCTAGGGTCACTACGCCCCCTATATGACCATTTCAAGTGGGAGCTGGGCATAACCATGTCCTAGAGTTCCTAATTCTGCCAACACCAAGATAGCACATTTCTAAATCTTATGCCCACAGCCCACTTTAGGGGTGGAACTGACCAGAAGGGTGGACACACCTCTCTGACTACTAAATTTCCCACCTGTCCAGGTGCCAAATAGGCCCTGGGGCAGGGGCTCAGCATCTCCTGTCTGAGGGAAGCCGAGTCGCATACCAAGGGCAGTGGGCTTCTTTGAAGCCCCCTGCCTTGGAATGAAGATTTTCAGGTCATCCTGTTGGGAGGAGTGTGTTAACACCGCTGCCAGAGTAGGCTTTGTTAATGTCCATCGAAGATCAAAGGCTCCCACCCTTCGGGCCAGAAACCGGTCTGTTGGTGGAAGGCTGGCTAAAACTAGTCAGTCTGCACACTGGTAGTTGGTAGGTTTTCAGGGGACACCTCCAATGTCCCTGCTACGTGCTTGTATTAATAAATCCTTCACTGGCATTAGCAAGGGTTTGGTATCAAACATCTTGTATTAAACAACCCTATTTTAAGTGAAGCTATCATGTAGCCGGGGAACTCGTACTTACCAGTCTCCAGCTCATGTACTTAAAATGGCTTCCCTGTTCATTCACTATGTCTGAGAATCAACAAAGACATAGCAGGGGCATATCTGTTCTTGCAGATATGTCCTCATATGTAATATAATTCATCCTGCCTTAGGGCTTTAAGGCCTGCTGTAGGGGTGACTTACATATGTTGCATGCAAGTTAAGAGACACAGCACACAGGCTGCGTGCCATGTCATATTTTCACTTTTAGTTGTACCAAGACATGCAGCCTGCAATGGCAGCCTGCCTGTGCTAGGTGAGAGGTCCCTGAGGTGGCACAAGACATGCTGCAGCCTCTGGGCACCCTCTTTGGTACCCATGCCCTTGGTACAAGGGGTACCATTTACTAGGGACGTGCAGGGGTTGGGGGGGGTCAAACAGCATTGCCAATTGAGGAACAATTGCACAGTTTTAGTCAAAGAGATCTGGCCCTGCGGACCTGGTTAGAGGGAACAAAGTGCACTTTCTGTCAAAATATATAGCAAAAAATGTAGGGGTGACCATGTCAAAAAGGGGCACTTTCCTACAACGGGTCAGTACATCTACATGGCAATGTTTTGTAAATGTACGTGGAATAGACCATATAGCTGAATACATATGTCAGCAATAGGTATGTCTCCCAGGAAAGCCATTGAACCGCCTTTTTTTTTATATGAGTGGAGTGACTTCTAGGAGGAATGGGCACAAGTTGTTTTAGCTTTAGCACAGCA
Organism: Pleurodeles waltl; assembly: GCF_031143425.1. Lineage (NCBI taxonomy): Eukaryota > Metazoa > Chordata > Amphibia > Caudata > Salamandridae > Pleurodeles > Pleurodeles waltl. The sequence goes on along the minus strand of NC_090440.1, from coordinate 1,883,620,063 downwards.
TGTTCGAATGTATTTAACAATTCATCGTGCAATGCCTGATTTAGAAATGGCCCTTCCTCTATGAGATTTTGAATAAGCAACAAATAATTATTGTGTCTTTCTAAATTATATCATGTCAATGTGATACATAAGAGCTTGTTTTAGGTCTAAGGTATGCAGAGCCCTTTCTGCAACTGAGTCAGGCTGGAGAAAAAAAAGACAGGCAGTTGAATAGATTCAGGTGGAATTGTGAGACCACCTTTAGAGGAAATTTGGTGTTGGTGCAAAGTACAACCCTATCCTTATGCTATTCGAAGAACGGTTCTTCTAAAGTTAGTGCCTGAAGCTTACTGACATGTGTAAGTGAAGTGATGAGGACTAGGAAAGTTACCCTGCAGCATAAAAACTGAAGGTGGCAGGAGTAGAGGGGCTCAAATGGAGGGACCATTAACCTTGTTAATAAGATTTTGAGATTCCTGTGAAAGATGGAGGTTCCTTTGAGGAATGTCTCTTAAGACCTTCCATGAAGGCTTTGATGACCGGAAGTCTAAATAGGGAAGTGCATTGCTTATTTTTAAGGTATGTGGCTACCTCTCCTAGGTGTAGCCTTACAGATGTAAAAGCTAAACCAGAGGTATACAAACGAAATAAGTAGCAAACTGTTGTGTACTTTGACTGCTAAGGGATCAAAGTGCTTGGACAACAGTGAACAAATCTTTTCCATTTAGCAGCGTAACAGTACTGAGTAGTAGGCCTGCGTGCTTCTTTAAGAATGTCCATACCCTGTTATGAAAGATTAAGGTAACCAAATTCTAGGACCTTAGGAGCCAGATCGCAAGGTTGAGGGATCTGTGGTCCGAGTGTCTGATTTTTCCATTGTTCTGTGTAAGGTGGTCCTGCCTGTTCCGCAGTAATTCATGGGGGAACTACTGACAGTTCGAGGAGTTTTGTTAAGCATGGTTGCTGTGCTCATGTGAGAACGACCCAGATGAGGGTGAGAAATGTCTGTTGAAGTTTGCAAGCCACAAACGGAAATAGTGGGAGAGGTGGAAAAGTGTAAGCAAATATCCAGGATCAACTCATCCATCGTGCGGTGCCCTAGGACTGTGGATGTGGGAACCTGGAGACGAAGATTGGGCATTAGGTGTTTTCGGCTGTGGCGAAGAGTCTACTTGTGGTTTTCCCCAACAATGAACGTACTGGAGAGGACCTGCGGGTTGCATTCCCACTCATGGTCTTGTTGGGCCTCCTGCGGAGGAGATCTACAAAGTTGTTGTTCACTCCTGTTATGTACTCCGCTAACAGGTTAATGTTATAGGGGAGGGCCCATCTCCAAAAGGTCTGGGCAAAATGAGAAAGCAGAGGGGACATGGTGCCTCTTTGCTTTTGGGGATAATAGGTGGCTGATATGCTGTCTGTCTTGATGAGGACTACCTTGTCAAGAGGTGAGGAAGAAAGACTTTCAGAACTAGATCAACAGCTACTAACTCCAGCTGATTGTTGTGGAGGTCGTTTTGACTTGGTGTCCAGTGGCCTTGGACAGTTAAATCTTGGGAATGCGCTCCCCCATCCTGTGAGGGACGCGTCCATTGTTATGGTCCTCTGCAGAACTTGGGCCAGGAAAGGCCGTCCTTTTAACAGGTTGTTAGTGTCCCACCACTGCAGAGAATGGCAAGCTTGACGCCCGACCAACACTAGATCTTCCAACTGACCCTCTGCTGGAGACCATTGGTGCACTTAGCATTCCCGAAACAGACGCACATTGAGTCTGGTATGAGCAACTACGGCTATACATGAAGCCATCATCCTAAGGAGACACACCTGACCTCGCCTTCACTTGTTAACCTGGGTGAACATGGAGAATAAGTGCCTGGAAGGATTGTAACCTAGTAGTATTGGGGTAAGCTATTCCGGGTTCTGAGTTGAGAATTGCTCCTAGTTAAGGTTGGATCTGAAAGGGTTGGAGGTAGGATTTTAAGGTGTTGATTGTAAAGCCTAGTTCGTGAAGTAGGTTTATGGTGACCTCAGTTTGGTGGAAGCAGTTTTGATAAGTTGCGCTTTTGATGAGAGTCGTCTAGTTATGGAAAAACATGCATACTTTGTCTGTGCAAGTGAGCAGCTACTACCGCAAGACATTTGGTGAAGACCTTGGATGTGGTAGTGACCCTGAAGTGGAGCATTTTGAACTAGAAATGCTGACGGTTTATTACAAACCTCAGATACTAACGATGTGCCGGATGAATAGGAATGTGAATGTAGGCGTTCTTGAGGTTGAGTGCAGCCATGAAGCCACCTTGTTGTAATAACGGAATGACATCTTGAAAAGTGACCATGTGGAAAATGCTCTGAGAGAATGCAATAATTTAGTGGTCTGAGGTCCAACATTAGTCAAATGGCCTGTGCTTCTTGGGAATAAGGAAAAAAAGTAAATATGCTCTGTGTCCTGATGGAGAAGTGAAATATGTTATATAGCTCCTTTTTTAAAGAGTGCTTCTACTTCTTCCCTGATCAACTGTTGATGTTGTGGTGAAAGTGTGTGTTTGCAAGATGTGGAGCTGGGAGGTGTAAGTAAGCTCCACACAATAATCACACTGGATAATATCCAATTCCCGCTGGTCGGAGTTAATATTCAGTGTAGTCAACCCCCAACAGGTGTTCTATGATCAGGGGGAATGCTTGGGAAATCTGCCCTTGCCTTTGACCTTAGAATTGTTACCCCTGTATGAGCCTCAGTAATATCACCTAGGCAAGGTGGTTTGGGCCTGAGGTCGAGGATATGAGGTGGAGATGGTCTTAGAGCCTCCACAATAAGAGGAACGGCGAAAGAAGCCACATCAAGATGGTGTATGTAGTGCTCCCATAATCTTAGCTGTTTCTTTATCTTTTTTGATTTTCTCAAGGAGGGTGTCAACTTGAGGAGTAAAAAGATGTTCCCCATTCAATGGGTGGACACCTGAAGCCAAGAATGTTTCTTAACAGTATACTTCATTCCTCTAGCTGCATTATTGGCAGCTTCGAGGGTGCAGCAAATGGTAGTCTTTGATATTAACTTGCCCTCAGAGGCAATTTCTTATGTTCATCTGGGATATACTGAAGCACCGCCTCCACCTTGTCCCAGTGAGCCCTGTTGTATCTGGAAAGGAGGCCAATAGAGTTAGTAATCCACCAGTGATTGGCGGATTAGGCAGTCACTTTCTTTCCAGCAGCATCAATCTTTTTACGTACTTTTTTTGTTTTTGTAGCAATTCTTTATTGAATTTTCAAATATCGAACAGAAATAACATCAATGACATTAAAACAATATACTGAATTTCAAGAACAATCAAATTGACTAGTGGAAGTTTAAATTTGATGTAAATGAGTCCATTAGTAGATGCTTTTTATTTATTTTAGCAACCCGTGTCATTATGACCCTAGATCAGAGCAGGTCAATGAAGATGTCAATGGTGTGGCGGAGCATGCCTTTAAACATAGGCAGGTATTGTACCCAGCGTTGTCTATTCAAATAATAAAACATCCTCTAGGGACTCTGTATTCAACTGCACTTTATGCAAGGCTACAGCTATATCTATCAAGTCATGATAAGTTGTGGTATCAGTAGGGGGAAAGGGTCTCTATCAGCTGTTGCGCCAGTATCATATGTGTCCCAGGGAACATCTAGTGGTGGGAGAATGAAAGCACCCCTGCCATCTCCACCCCATACGTAAGAGTGAATATGGCTCAGGTGCAGCGATGAAGCAGGTGGTAATGGTTTGTGGTATGCAGCTGGTGTAGGTAGTGGGCTAATGTGCACAGAGCTTGTTGCCTTGTCTATGTTCTTCCTGGCTTGGGTAAAGGTTGCACATTCAAGGCCTCCTCAAAGGAAAGCTGCCTTTTGGAGAGATGTGCACCAGTCTAGTGGGGGTCTTGCAATTATGCATCCAGTATCAGGGTGGATCATAATATGCTTTTGTTTTGAGTCAATCGTCTCCTACATTCTTAGAAACACCGTTTCCACAGGCTCCGACCAATGTGCTGCTTTGGCACCTGTGCAGGTTTTCAGCTTCGATGCGGAGGATTTCAATGCTGAAGTTTTGGGCTCCAAAGCAGCCGTTTTCAACGTCAATATCAGGCGCTGTTTGGGTGCCAGAGGTTTTGCCTCCAAAGGTCGACTTGGCTCTGAGGCAGCAAGGGTTAGCTCTGAAGCATGCAGCCTTGCTGATGTTTTCAGCGCTGAGCTGGGCGTATCTGAAACAGATGGATGGTACTGACCATGGCCCGAAGGCAGTGGTGGCCCGCCAAAGGCACTATCCCGGTCTGTTGACCCTTTGTGATGGTCTGCTTGGGTCGATGCTGAGGTGGAAGGAGCACAATGCTCACATCTAGGTGAGGCAGAGGGAGATCTTGCATCTGTGCCTGAAGTTCTACCTGTAAGTCCTCGGATCCAAACAGGTCTGGTGTGTTGTTGACGCTCCATCGAAACATCTCGAGATGTCAATCCAGATGGCCACTAAGAGTCTTCTTTGACCTGAAGGAAAGGCAGGCCTCGCAGTTGACCTTGCCATGTTTGGGGGAGAGGCACAAATTACACACCTGGTGAAGGTCGGTGCCAGGATGTTTGGCGTGACAGCGAGGACTGAATGAAAAAGGCATCCGTTCCATCACTGAGGGGACATGGAGCAGGGGGAATGCCTAAAGATGGAAGCTGTGCCCGAAGGGAGCGGGCCTACAAAGGCCCCAGTCAATGCTTGTCACCCCAATGAAGATGACAGCCTTTGAACGGAACAAGAGAGATAGAAAAGACCACGATCAGAAACAATACCAATGGAAAGTAGGTATATAGTGAGAAAAGTCTATGCACTTTGGCTCTACCCACAAGAAAATCTTTCTCCCACCTAAACTATAGGTGTTTGGTGTATTGTTGTGCATCCTACTGAGTGCTTGAATTGCAAAGCATGATTGACTGTTTAACAACTCCTAGACTTAATCTATAAAGAAAGCCCCAATATACTCACAGGACTTTCTACTGCTACACAAATGCTGTCTGCAGGTGACAACTAAACAGAATGCGTTTACACAGCTCACACGACTGGATTAACTTAGATGGAGACATAAGCATCTGTTGTATATTTACCTCACATAGCATACCATATCCCACACATATGTCACCATATCAAACTCTAGAACAATGACATTTGCTCTTGTTATGGTACACTGACACATGGACGCAATACGATCCTCTCAGATAAGCAGTGGACATACTGTTGCCTGTAGAACAGTGAGATCTCAATAAACAGCAAGCACCAACTAATATGCTTTAAATATCTGTATAGACTATGCTTTCATTGCCACATGGCAGAAACAGACTTCGTACACTTAGGCTGGGCTTGCCCCGAGGTAATAAAATACTGGCATGACATAGTCAACATCTTGTCAAAGACGAAAGGTAATATGACAGAACCATCCCCATTGCTAGCATTACTAAGGTATATTTCCAGGATCTCAATGTCAGCCAAAAGGAGAGTGGCCTCCTGCTTTGGATGAGACCGTACCCAACCACAAATACATGGCTATAAGATCTGGTTTACTGTAATGATATTGCAGACACACAAACCACAATTTTGTCCCTCACATCATGAGCTAGTGACATATGGGACAGGTTTTGAGCATATTTTTCTGCAAGAGGAAAGGACGCATGAAGGAGGCAGAGCAGTGTACAAGCTAGTGTGTCCCTAGAGGAATACTAGAGAGAGGTAACCAAGTCTAAGTGTCTGCGTCTTTGATATGTTGTGGGGAATGGTAGCTGCTGGCCAGTTTTGTGATGCACTGCGCAGTGCCCTGCTCCTCAGATAAAGTACTGGTGCAATCAGGAGATTTTGGGTGTATCAAGAATCATTTTGTGTACATGTGATAATAAGGAGATGAAGCGTATGTAAACATAGCACTGAACTATGACATAATCTTATGCTTAACCTTTTCGGTGCGGGTGTCGGCCACTGGCCGACGCCCACACACCCTCCCTGGTGCGGGTCACGACCAGTGGCCGACACCAGGAAGGGTATTAATAAATCCTCGGGTGCTTCCCCCGGGAGACACGGAAGCTTCCGTGTCTCCCCCTGCCCCCCACCCCCCCTTTTGTGACCTCAGCGCGCCGCGAGGCGCGCTGACATTTCAAAGGTGTTTTCCCCATCAAAGCAGGAAGCAGCCTTGCGGCCGCTTCCTGCTTTAATGGGGAAAACGGCCTTTCCCACGTTCGGGAAGGCCTCGTAAGAAAGGGGAGAGTCTCCCCTTTCTTACGAGGCCTTCCTGAAATTGTTTCCTGGCCCCCGATCGCAGCACAGCTGCGATCGGGGGCCAGGAAACACCACTAGACACCAGGCATTTCACTTTGGGGGGGTGGCCCCCCTGAAAAAAGGTAGGTGTCCCCTGGGGGGGCGCGATTGCGCCCCCCCCAGGGGATTTTTTTTTTTTTTCAAAAAAAATAAAATAAAAAATAAAATAAAATGACAGGGGGTCGCCCGTGGGCAGGGTGACCCCCTGTGGGGGCAATATTTTTTTTTAGATGTTGTAGGGTTTCCCTGGGGGCCATTTTGGCCCCCAAGGAAACCATACAACTAAAAAAAAAATAGATGTATATATAGATCTATATATATCTATGTAGATAGATATATCTAGGTACATGGATATATCTATAGATATATCTATGTAGATAGATATGGAAAATGTCACTTACCCAGTGTACATCTGTTTGTGGCATGAGTCGCTGTAGATTCACATGCTGTGCACAGTCCGCCGACTGGTGTTGGGCTCGGAGTGTTACAAGTTGTTTTTCTTCGAAGAAGTCTTTGAGTCACGAGACTGAGGGACTCCTCCCCTTTCGGTTCCATTGCGCATGGGCGTCGACTCCATCTTAGATTGTTATCCCCGCAGAGGGTGAGGTAGGAGTTGTGTATATTAGTAATAGTGCGCCCATGCAATGGAATGAATACTTATGTACATAATAAAGGTTTAAAGTAATATATTTACAAATGTACAATTGTTTAAGATCTACTTCTAAACGGCTACAGGCTCCGGGGGAGGGGGGTGGGCGCATGTGAATCTGCAGCGACTCATGCCACGAACAGATGTACACTGGGTAAGTGACATTTTCCGTTCGATGGCATGTGTAGCTGCAGATACACATGCTGTGCATAGACTAGTAAGCAGTTATCTCCCCAAAAGCGGTGGTTCAGCCTGTAGGAGTTGAAGTAGTTTGAAATAATGTTCTTAGTACAGCCTGACCTACTGTGGCTTGTTGTGCAGTGAACACATCTACACAGTAGTGCTTGGTAAATGTATGAGGCGTAGACCAGGTTGCTGCCTTACATATTTCGTTCATTGGAATATTCCCTAGAAAGGCCATGGTAGCTCCTTTCTTTCTGGTTGAGTGTGCCTTTGGTGTAATAGGCAGCTCTCTTTTTGCTTTAAGATAGCAGGTTTGAATACACCTAACTATCCACCTAGCAATGCCTTGTTTTGAAATTGGATTCCCTGTATGAGGTTTTTGAAAGGCAATAAATAGTTGTTTTGTCTTCCTAATTTGTTTTGTTCTGTCAATGTAGTACATTAGTGCTCTCTTGATGTCTAATGTATGTAGTGCTCTTTCAGCTACCGAATCTGGCTGTGGGAAGAACACTGGTAATTCTACTGTTTGATTCAAGTGGAACGGTGAGATAACCTTTGGTAAGAATTTTGGATTTGTTCTTAGAACTACCTTATTCTTGTGTATTTGAATAAATGGTTCTTGTATGGTAAATGCCAGAATCTCACTCACTCTTCATAGAGATGTGATGGCAATGAGAAATGCAACTTTCCACGTTAAGTATTGCATTTCACAGGAATGCATGGGTTCGAAAGGTGGACCCATGAGCCTTGTTAAGACAATGTTGAGGTTCCATGAAGGAACAGGTGGTGTCCTTGGTGGTATAATTCTCTTTAGGCCTTCCATAAACGCTTTAATGACAGGTATTCTAAATAGGGAAGTTGAATGAGTAGTCTGCAGGTAAGCAGATATTGCGGTGAGATGTATCTTTATGGAAGAGAAAGCTAGATTTGATTTTTGCAAATGTAGTAAATATCCTACTACATTTTTTGGAGATGCGTGCAATGGTTGAATTTGATTATCATGGCAGTAACAAACAAATCTTTTCCATTTATTTGCATAGCAGTGTCTAGTGGAAGGTTTTCTAGCTTGTTTTATGACCTCCATACACTCTTGTGTGAGGTCTAAGTGTCCGAATTCTAGGATTTCAGGAGCCAAATTGCTAGATTCAGCGATGCTGGGTTTGGATGCCTGATCTGTTGTTTGTGTTGTGTTAACAGATCTGGTCTGTTGGGTAGCTTGACATGAGGTACTACTGACAGGTCTAGTAGTGTTGTGTACCAAGGTTGTCTTGCCCATGTTGGTGCTATTAGTATGAGTTTGAGTTTGTTTTGACTCAGTCTGTTTACTAGATATGGAAGGAGAGGGAGAGGGGGAAAGCGCACGCAAATATCCCTGACCAGTTCATCCATAGAGCATTGCCTTGGGATCGCTGGTGTGGGTACCTGGATGCGAAGTTTTGGCATTTTGAGTTTTCTTCTGTTGCAAATAGGTCTATTTGGGGTGTTCCCCAAATTTGAAAGTAAGTGTTCAGTATTTGGGGGTGAATTTCCCATTTGTGGATTTGTTGGTGATCTCGAGAGAGATTGTCTGCTAGCTGGTTTTGGATCCCTGGAATAAATTGTGCTATTAGGCGAATGTAGTTGTGAATCGCCCAATGCCATATTTTTTGTGTTAGGAGACACAACTGCGTTGAGTGTGTGCCCCCCTGTTTGTTTAAATAATACATTGTTGTCATGTTGTCTGTTTTGACAAGAATGTATTTGTGGGTTATCATGGGCTGAAATGCTTTTAGCGCTAGAAATACTGCTAACAGTTCTAGGTGATTTATGTGAAACTGCCTTTGATGTATGTCCCATTGTCCTTGGATGCTGTGTTGATTGAGGTGTGCTCCCCACCCTGTCATGGAAGCATCGGTTGTTATGACGTATTGTGGCACTGGGTCTTGGAAAGGCCGCCCTTTGTTTAAATTTGTACTGTTCCACCATAGAAGCGAGATGTATGTTTGGCGGTCTATCAACACCAGATCTAGAAGTTGACCCTGTGCATGTGACCATTGTGATGCTAGGCACTGTTGTAAGGGCCGCATGTGTAACCTTGCGTTTGGGACAATGGCTATGCATGAAGACATCATGCCTAGGAGTTTTAATACCATTTTTGCTTGTATCTTTTGTGTTGGATACATGGCCTGTATTACCTTGTGAAATGTTTGAACCCTTTGTGGACTTGGAGTGGCTATCCCTTCTGTTGTGTTGATTGTCGCTCCTAAGTATTGCTGTGTTTGGCATGGCAAAAGGTGTGACTTTGCATAGTTGATGGAGAATCCTAGCTTGTGAAGGGTCTGTATGACATACTTTGTGTGATATGAACACTTTGTTAGTGTGTTGGTTTTGATTAACCAGTCGTCTAAGTAAGGGAACACGTGTATTTGCTCCCTTCTGATATGTGCAGCTACTACTGCTAGGCATTTTGTAAAGACTCTTGGCGCGGTTGTTATTCCGAATGGCAACACTTTGAATTGGTAATGTATTCCTTTGAATACGAACCTTAGGTATTTCCTGTGTGAAGGATGTATCGGTATATGGAAATACGCATCTTTTAGGTCTAATGCTGTCATGTAGTCTTGCTGTTTGAGCAGTGGGATTACGTCTTGTAATGTGACCATGTGAAAGTGGTCTGATTTGATGTAGGTATTTAGTGTTCTGAGATCCAGTATTGGTCTCAGAGTTTTGTCCTTTTTTGGTATTAGAAAGTACAGTGAGTAAACTCCTGTGTTTTTCTGTGGACTTGGTACTAATTCTATTGCGTCCTTTTGCAGTAATGCTTGAACTTCTAGTCCTAGAAGATCTATATGCTGTTTTGACATATTGTGTGTTTTCGGTGGGACGTTTGGAGGGAATTGAATAAATTCTATGCAATAACCATGCTGGATAATTGCTAAGACCCAAGTGTCTGTTGTTATTTCCTCCCAAGATTTGTAGAACTGGCTTAGTCTTCCCCCCACTGGTGTTGTGTGAAGTGGTTGTGTGACTTGTGAGTCACTGTTTATTTTGAGGGGTTTTGGGACCTTGAAATTTTCCCCGATTTCTTGGGAATTGGTCTCCTCTGTATTGTCCCCGAAAACCTCCCCTTTGATATTGTTCCTGGTAGGTAGGTGGTCTTGTTTGTGAGGTGTTGGTTTCTGTGGGTTGACCTCGAAACCCTCCCCTAAAAGGTGTTTTCCGAAATGTGCCTCTGCTCTGCGGGGAGTACAGTGCGCCCATGGCTTTGGCTGTATCGGTGTCCTTTTTTAGTTTTTAGGATTCTGGGTAACAGAACCTGGTCCGAGCCCCACAAGTCACCTCATCTTGGATTCCCCTGGGTTTCTAGTTTTCAAAAATGTGCTGGTTTGCTAGGTTTCCCCAGGTGCCGGCTGAGCTAGAGGCCAAAATCCACAGGTAGGCACTGTTTTCTATGAAAAAATGTGATGTGTCCACGTTGTGTTTTGGGGCATTTCCAGTCGCGGGCGCTAGGCCTACCCACACAAGTGAGGTATAATTTTTATCGGGAGACTTGGGGGAACGCTGGGTGGAAGGAAATTTGTGGCTCCTCTCAGATTCCAGAACTTTCTGTCACCGAAATGTGAGGAAAACTTGTTTTTTTAGCCACTTTTTGAGGTTTGCAAAGGATTCTGGGTAACAGAACCTGGTCCAAGCCCCGTAAGTCACCCCTCCTTGGATTCCCCTAGGTCTCTAGTTTTCAGAAATGCACCGGTTTGGTAGGTTTCCCTAGGTGCCGGCTGAGCTAGAGGCCAAAATCTACAGGTAGGCACTTCGCAAAAAACACCTCTGTTTTCTTCCAAAAATTTGGATGTGTCCACGTTGCGCTTTGGGGCGTTTCCTGTCGCGGGCGCTAGGCCTACCCACACAAGTGAGGTATCATTTTTATCGGGAGACTTGGGGGAACGCTGGGTGGAAGGAAATTTGAGGCTCCTCTCAGATTCCAGAACTTTCTGTCACCGAAATGTTAGGAAAACTTGTTTTTTTAGCCACTTTTTGGGGTTTGCAAAGGATTCTGGGTAACATAACCTGGTCAGAGCCCCACGAGTCACCCCATCTTGGATTTCCCTAGGTCTCTAGTTTTCAAAAAGGCACAGGTTTGGTAGGTTTCCCTATGTGCCGGCTGAGCTAGAGGCCAAAATCTACAGGTAGGCACTTTGGAAAAAACAGCTGTGTTTTCTATAAAAAAAATAGGATGTGTCCATGTTGTGTTTTGGGGCATTTCCTGTCGCGGGCACTAGGCCTACCCACACAAGTGAGGTATCATTTTTATCGGGAGACTTGGTGGTACATAGAATAGCAAAACAAGTGTTATTGCCCCTTATCTTTCTCTACATTTTTTCCTTCCAAATATAAGAGAGTGTGTAAAAAAGACGTCTATTTGAGAAATGCCCTGCAATTCACATGCATGTATGGGCACCTCGGAATTCAGCGATGTGCAAATAACCACTGCTCCTCAAAACCTTATCTTGATCCCATTTTGGAAATGCAAAGGTTTTCTTGATACCTCTTTTTCACTCTTCATATTTCAGCAAATGAATTGCTGTATACCCAGTATAGAATGAAAACCAACTGCAGGGTGCAGCTCATTTATTGGCTCTGGGTACCTAGGGTTCTTGATGAACCTCCAAGCCCTTTATATCTCCGCAACCAGAAGAGTCCAGCAGACAAAACGGTATATTGCTTTCAGAAATCTGACATCGCAGGAAAAAGTTACAGAGTAAAACATAAAGAAAAATGGCTGTTGTTTTCAGCTCAATTTCAATATTTTTTATTTCAGCTGTTATTTTCTGTAGGAAAACCTTGTAGGATCTACACAAATGGCCCCTTGCTGAATTCAGAATTTTGTCTAGTTTTCAGAAATGTTTAGCATTCCGGGATCCAACATTGGTTTCACACCCATTCCTGTCACTAACTGGAAGGAGGCTGAAAGCACCAAATATAGTAAAAATGGGATATGTCCCAGTAAAATGCCAAATTTGTGTTGAAAAATGTGGTTTTCTGATTCAAGTCTGCCCGTTCCTGAAAGGTGGGAAGATAGTGATTTCAGCACCAGAAACCCTTTGTTGATGGCATTTTCAGGGAAAAAACCACAAGCCTTCTTCGGCAGCCCTTTTTTCCCATTTTTTGGGAAAAAACTAAATTTTCACTGTATTTTGGCTATTTTCTTGGTCTCCTCCAGGGGAGACCACAAACTCTGGGTACCATTAGAATCCCTAGGATGTTGGAAAAAAAGGACGCAAATTTGGCGTGGTTAGCTTATGTGGACAAAAAGTTATGAAGCCCTAAGCGCGAACTACCCCAAATAGCCAAAAAAGGGCTCAGCACTGGGGGGGGGGGGGGGAAGGCCCAGCAGCTAAGGGGTTAACTGACTGCAGAATCTTATCAATATAATGAAACTGCCACTACCGATGTATGTTTATTGAAAACTGAGGAAAAAAAAAAAATCGGAACAAGCACACCTGAGTAACAAATGAAGGAAATTGGGTTGTTCTCTTTACTGACCTGCTTAAACAAGACCTCCACAAAAGGCACTGAAAATGGAGCCTTTTGCGGTCACTAAAATACCGTTGGTCCAATGAAATGACCATCTAAAAACCAGAAGTCACCAATCCTACTGCAGACTGTGTGGCCACGGGGTACGAGGTTACAGAGTACATTATAGGAGGAGACGTTTACTCAGCATGAAGAAAACTGCAAAAATCAAACCGTATTAGGGAAAGTTGCTTCATACCTGGTTTTATCAGAGATCCATTCTTCATTGATATCTTCATTCATCTTTGGCAAAATTCTCATCACCTCTCCTGTTCTCGTAGTAACCACTATGTTACTGCCCACAGCATCTAGGACATCAATAGACTCGGTCTTCCTAGTTGATAGAAAGAGCACATATTGATAGTTCTGAACAGATTACACAAATTGTGCAACACCCTTACATCAAATTAACCGTGCTCAGTTTTTATTACATTTGCAGATGGGCATTTCAAATTAGTTGAGGAGAATAAGAAGATAATTGGAATGGAGCATCACTAAATGTTTTTAAAAAATACACATTTCAAAGCAGCTATACATTAATTCCTACATTAAGGAGATTATACCAGACCGATAATAGATATTAAACAACATGACTATTTTGAAGAAATCGCTGCTTATGTATTTGCAGCCAACAGTTAACTTCAAAAGCAGTGCCTACCTTGTTTCCCATGGACGGGCAGTGAACGCGTAAGGCTTGGATGTCAGTGCTCCCACTGGGCAGATATCAATGACATTGCCAGAAAGCTCAGAGGTGAACATTTTTTCAATATAAGTGCCAACCACCATTTCATTCCCTCTGCCAGTAGTGCCCAGATCATCTACACCTGCAATTTCACTGGCGAACCTGGAAGATACCAAATCATTCAATTAATACCCTACATTAAATGGGTCCTATTCATCAGCACAATGCTTGGTGGCTAATTGATGTTCAATCAAGGCTGACTTTTTCTTGAACTGTAGAAAAAAGGAAAATCCTACTTTCCACGTAAGCATCTTTTAATTACATGTAGTGTAGTGCTGTAGATTCCCATGCTATGCATACTCTTGCCATCGTGTGTTGGGCTCGGACGTTCCAAGTTGTTTTTCACAAGGTCTTAGTGACTACTAGATGTAGGTGTGCATGGTCACTGACTCCATTGTTAAGATTGTTTTTTGCCTAATGGTTGAGGCGAAATATATAGTAGTATGTACAGGAAAGAAAAGTGACAATGCAAGCAGAAATAATTTATTAAAAGGAAGATTTCTGTATCAAACACTGGATCCCGGGGAGGAGGGTAAGAGCACAGCACAACATGTAACGAACAGATGCATGCAGGGTAAGTAATATATTCTGTTTGTAGCATGTGTGTCAGTAGATACACATGCTGTGCATAGACTGAAATGTAGTAGTTCCCTAAGAGGTGGCTGGCCAGTGGATGGTGCAGAGGTCTGAAAAAAAGTCTTAAGAACAGCTTGACAAACTCTAGCTTGCTCTCTTGGTAACATATTGACACAATAAAACATTGTAAAAGTGTGTGGGATGGACCACGTGGCAACTTTACAGATGTCTGGTAAGGATACGTTCCCCAGAAAAGGCATAGTAGTGACATGCTTGCAGGGGGCAGTGTGGTCTGGGAAGATAGGGTTCTTTTGGCTTTAGCATAACAGGTATGGATGTATTTAATATACCTGGCATTCTCAGTCTCTTAAATGGTGCATCGTTTATGAGGTTGGGCAAAAGCTATAAACAGCTGTTGAGTCTTACAAAAGGGTTTGGTCCAGTCAATATAAAACATAAGAGCACTTTTAACATCAAGGGTGTGGAGTGCTCTTTCAGCTACAGTCAGGTTGTTGGGAGAAAACTCAACTCAATGGATTGGTAAAAGTGGAAAGGAGAGAGCTCCTTAGGCAAAAACCTTTGATTGGAATTTGAGAATCATTTTGCACATGCATAGTAGGAAGGAAAATGTTACTTACCCAGTGGACATTTGTTCGTGTCATGTAATGCTTGTAGGAAGTTGGGTCTGTATGCACTATTTCAAAGTAAGGAATAGTATGCACAGAGTCCAAGGGTTCCTCTTAGAGGTAAGATAGTGGCAAAGAGAGATAATACTAATGCTCTATTTTGTGGTAGTGAGGTCGAGCAGTAGGCTTATCAAAGGAGTAGTGTTAAGCATTTGTTGTACACACACAAGCAATAAATGAGGAACACACACTCAAAGACAATTCCAGGCCAATAGGTTTTGTATAGAAAAATATCTTTTCTTAGTTTATTTTAAGAACCAAAGGTTCACATTTTACATGTAATACTTCAAATGAAAGGTATTGCAGGTAAGTACTTTAGGAACTTTGAATAATCACAATAGCATATATACTTTTCAAATAAATCACATATAGGTATTTTAAAACTAGACAGTGCAATTTTCAACAGTTCCTGGGGGAGGTAAGTATTTGTTAGTTTTTGTAGGTAAGTAAACCACCTACGGGGTTCAAGTTTGGGTCCAAGGTAGCCCACCGTTGGGGGTTCAGAGCAACCCCAAAGTTACCACACAAGCAGCTCAGGGCCGGTCAGGTGCAGAGTTCAAAGTGGTGCCCAAAACGCATAGGCTTCAATGGAGAAGGGGGTGCCCCGGTTCCAGTCTGCCAGCAGGTAAGTACCTGCGTCTTCGGAGGGCAGACCAGGGGGTTTTGTAGGGCACCGGGGGGGACACAAGTTAGCACAGAAAGTACACCCTCAGCAGCACGGGGGCGGCCGGGTGCAGTGTGCAAACACGCGTCGGGTTGGTCTTTGAAATCAATGGGAGACCAAGGGGTCTCTTCAGCGATGCAGGAAGGCAAGGGGGGGGGTCCTCAGGGTAGCCACCACCTGGGCAAGGGAGAGGGCCTCCTGGGGGTCACTCCTGCACTGGAGTTCCGATCTTTCAGGTCCTGGGGGCTGCGGGTGCAGAGTCTTTTCCAGGCGTCGGGATCTGGGAGTCAGGCAGTTACGGTCAGGTGGAGCCTCGGGATTCCCTCTGCAGGCGTCGCTGTGTGGGCTCAGGGGGGGCAACTCTGACTACTCACGGTCTCGCAGTCGCCAGGGAATCCTCCCTGAAGTGTTGTTTCTCCACAAGTCGAGCCGGGGGCGTCGGGTGCAGAGTTGCAAGACTCACGCTTCTGGCGGGAAACGCAGTTGTCTTGAAGTTGCTTCTTTGGAAGCAAAGTTGCAGTCTTTGGTGAACAGGGCCGCTGTTCTCGGGAGTTTCTTGGTCCTTCTAGAGCAGGGCAGTCCTCTGAGGATTCAGAGGTTGCTGGTCCCTGGGGAGAGCGTCGCTGGAGCAGTTTCTTCAGAAAGGGGGAGGGGGGGGGGGGGGGGGGGGGAGACAGGCCGGTAGAGCTGGGGCCAAAGCAGTTGGTGTCTCTGTCTTCTCTGCAGGGTTTTTCAGCTTAGCAGTCCTCTTCTTCTTAGGTTGCAGGAATCTGAGTTCCTTGGTTCAGGAGGCCCCTAAATACTGAATTTAGGGGTGTGTTTAGGTCTGGGAGGGCAGTAGCCAATGGCTACTGTCCTTTAGGGTGGGTACACCCTCTTTATGCCTCCTCCCTGAGGGGAGGGGGGCACATTCCTATTGGGGGAATCCTCCATCTGCAAGATGGAGGATTTCTAAAAGTCAGAGTCACCTCAGCTCAGGACACCTTAGGGGCTGTCCTGACTGGCCAGTGACTCCTCCTTGTTTTTCTCATTATCTCTCCTGGACTTGCCGCCAAAAGTGGCGGCAGTGTCCAGGGGGCGGGCATCTCCACTAGCTGGAGTGCCCTGGGGCATTGTAACACGAAGCCTGAGCCTTTTAGGCTCAATGCTAGGTGTTACAGTTCCTGCAGGGGGGAGGTGTGAAGCACCTCCACCCAGAGCAGGCTTTTGTTTCTGTCCCCAGAGAGCACAAAGGCCCTCACCACATGGGGTCAGAAACTCGTCTCTCAGCAGCAGGCTGGCACAGACCAGTCAGTCCTGCACTGAACAATTGGGTAAAATACAGGGGGCATCTCTAAGATGCCCTCTGTGTACATTTTTTTATAAATCCAACACTGGCATCAGTGTGGGTTTATTATTCTGAGAAGTTTGATACTAAACTTCCCAGTATTCAGTGTAGCCATTATGGAGCTGTGGAGTTCGTTTTTGACAGACTCCCAGCCCATATACTCTTATGGCTACCCTGCACTTACAATGTCTAAGGTTTTGCTTAGACACTGTAGGGGCATAGTGCTCATGCACCTATGCCCTCACCTGTGGTATAGTGCACCCTGCCTTACGGCTGTAAGGCCTGTTAGAGGGGTGACTTACCTATGCCATAGGCAGTGTGAGGTTGGCATGGCACCCTGAGGGGAGTGCCATGTCGACTTAGTCATTTTCTCCCCACCAGCACACACAAGCTGGCAAGCAGTGTGTCTGTGCTGAGTGAGGGGTCCCTAGGGTGGCATAAGACATGCTGCAGCCCTTAGAGACCTTCCCTGGCATCAGGGCCCTTGGTACCAGGGGTACCAGTTACAAGGGACTTACCTGGGTGCCAGGGTTGTGCCAATTGTGGAGACAATGGTACATTTTAGGTGAAAGAACACTGGTGCTGGGGCCTGGTTAGCAGGGTCCCAGCACACTTCTCAGTCAAGTCAGCATCAGTATCAGGCAAAAAGTGGGGGGAAACTGCAACAGGGAGCCATTTCTTTACAGTGCTGTAGATTCACATGCTTTGTATAATCTTGCCATCTAGTGCTGGGTTCGGAGTGCTGCAACTTGTTTTTAATTTGAGAAGCATTTTCAAGTCACGGGATGGAGTTGCTCTTTCTGGTCAGTGATACTGCGCATGGGCATCAAGTCCTTTGTTAGACTGTTTTCTCGCAGTCGGGTGAGAGATAGAGCATAGGAGAGGTATAGAAAAGAGGATGTTCATGCAAGTGTACCTATGTACAACTAGATACAAGTATAAACTAACTGGAATGGCTACAGGCTTCCGGGGGGGGGGAGGGAGCATGTGAATCTACAGCACTACATGCCACAAACAGATGTCTACTGGGTCAGTACCATTTTCCGCTCAATGGCATGTGCGAATGTAGATACACAGTCCCTCCTAGTTGGTGGATAGCCTGTGGGAGTTGCAGTTGTTTGAAAAAGTGTTCTTAGGACAGCTTGACCTACATTAGCTTGCTGATACTCTTGTACATCTACAACATAGTGCTTTGTGAATGTATGATGTGTATGCTTTGCAAACATCAGCGCAAGGGATGTTTCCTAAAAAATGCCATATTAGCACCTTTGTTCCTAGTGAAATGAGCTCTAGGAGTAAGTGGCAATTGTCTTTTTGCCTTAGCATAAGCGATCTCTATACATTTTAGAATCCACTTAGCTATGCTATTCTTTGAAATAGCATTGCCTTTATTTGGTACTGAAAAGGCCACAAAAAGCTGTTCCTAAATTCCTTAGTTCTGTCAATGTAATACACGAGCGCTCTTGTAACATCTAAGGTGTGGAGCACTCTTTCTGCCACTGAGTCAGATTGTGGAAAGAAAACCCATATCTCAATGGTTTGCCTAAGGTGGAACTGTGAGACCACCTTTGGTAGAAATCTTGGGTTTGTAGGAAGGACTACCTTGTCTTTGCGTACTTGAAAGAAGGGTTCTTTTAAGTCTTGGAGCTCACTAACACATCTAATTGATGTAATAGCGACTAAAAAAGCCACTTTCCAAGAAAGGAACTAAATTGGACAGGAGTGAAGTGGCTCAAAAGGAGGGCCCATGAGCTGAGTGAGCACAATATTAAGATTCCAGGATGGTACGGGGGTCAGCCTGGGTGAGAATACTCTTTTAAGGCCTTCCATAAAGGCTTTAATAACTGGAAATTTAGACAGTAAAGTATTGTTAGACTTTTCATCCTTGGCGTGGTCTCCCTTAACTTTTTGCCTCTGTTTTACAGGTTGTTGATGTGTGCTGGACTCTGTTTTTGCTGTTTTTGTTACTCTGGGTACTTTACCACTGCTAACTAGTGCTAAAGTGCAAGTGCTCCTATACAGAAATTTTATGTAATTGGTTCATCATTGATTGGCATATTTGATTTACTGATAAGTCCCTAGTACAGTGCACTAGAGGTGCCAAGGGGCCTGTAAATCAAATGCTACTAGTGGGCCTGCAGCACTGGTTGTGCCACCCACATAAGTAGCTCTGTAATCATGTCTCAGACCTACCACTGCAGTGTCTGTGTGTGCAATTTTAAACTGTAAATTCAGCTTGGTAAGTGTACCCACCTGCCAGGCCTAAACCTTCCCTTTTCTTACATGTAAGGCACCCCTAAGGTAGGCTCTAGGTAGCCCAAAGGGTAGGGTGCAGTTTATGGTTAAGGTAGGACATATAGTAATGTGTTTTATATGTCCTGACAGTGAAATGCTGCTAAATTTGTTTTTCACTGTTGCAAGGCCTGTCCCTCTCATAGGTTAACATGAAGGCAACCTTTAAATATGATTGAAAAGTAGATGCCCTTTGGGAGCGGATAGATATGTGGAGTTTGTTGTCTCTGAGCTCACAATTTAAAAATACATCTTTCAGTAAAGTTGATTTTGAGATTGTGTGTTTGAAATTGGCACTTTTTAGAAAGTGAGCATTTTCTTGCTTAAACCATTTCTGTGACTCTGCCTGTTTGTGGATTCCCTGTCTGAGTCAGTTTGACAGTTGGGCTGGCCGCACCTCTCACTAGACAGTGACACAAAGGGAGCTGGGGTGTAGTCTGCATTTCCTTATGAGCCATCTGTGCTAGGAGGGAGGGGAGGAGTGGTCACTTACACCTGAAAGGGCTGTGCCTGCCCTCACACAATGCAGTCTCCAACCCTCTGGTGTGTGTCTGGGGCCTGGCCTGGGCAAGGCAGGATTTCACAAACAAGAGAGACTTTGCTTTGAAGTAGGCCTACTTCAAAGGGCAAAATGGGTATAAGAAGGGCACCCAAAACTACAGACTTTAGAACACTTCTGGAAACCAAGAGGAACCTCCGCCTGGAGGAGAGCTGAATAGCTGAGGAAAAAGAGCTGCCCTGCCTGCGACTGTGCTTTGTGGAGCCCTCCTGCAGTTGCTGCTTCTGCCTGTGCTAGAGGACAAAGACTGGACCTTGTCTTCCTTCTTGTGAAGAACTCTTCAAGGGCTTGCTTTAGAGCTTGCCTCCTGTTGTTTGAAGCCTCAGGGACAGCAAAAACTTCTCTCTGCCAGCACCCGGAGTCTCTGGAGAGACTCCTACTCTGCCAAGTGGTGCCCATCCAGTTCCTGGGAACCTGAGAAGAGAAGCTGGAAGCCCAATAGTGTGAAATCCACGCCTGACCGCCGTGCGTGGAAACGATCGGCGCAACTCTGATCTGCGGCTGAAAAATCGACACGCCGCCAGCTTCGCAGCTGAAAATCGACGCTCACCTGCAACGCAACAGGACGATAGACGCCCGGGGCTGGAGAAACGACGCACAGCATTGCTGGCGGAGCCTGGTGAGATCGCAACCCGCACTGGGTGGTTTTCGGATCATCGTGAGGCTGGATTACCGACGCAAACACTGCTGGGCGTGTAAAAATGACGGAAGGCCTGCCCGGACCCGAGAGTGCTGACCGGATTGACGCATCGCTCTCCTGCGGAGAGAAGAAATGACGCACGCCGACCCAACTAAAGGAGAAACGACGCAAGGTCTTGTGAGTGAGTGAAATTGACGCATCTCAAGCCCTTTTTGACGCACACTCGCCCATGCAGGGTTATTTGTGACGCACCCAAGGTACATTTCCACGCTAACCGCGTTAGTGTGTGTTTAAAATTACATGAAGACTCTTTGCATTTTTTGTGATGGCTTGTGTATTGTGGAATTTTGTTGTTTTGTCCTGGTTTTGTTAAGATACATTTTTCTATTTTTCTAAACCTGTGTTGTGTCATTTTGTAGTGTTTTCAGTAAGTTACTCTGTGTGTTGGTACAAATACTTTAACACCTAGCACTCTGAAGTTAAGCCTACTGCTCGTGCCAAGCTGCCAAGGGGGTAAGCAGGGGTTAGCGGAGGGTGATTCTCTTTTACCCTGACTAGAGTGAGGGTCCGTGCTTGGACAGGGGTTAACGACTGCCAACCAAAGACCCCATTTCTAACAAGTATGCTGTCGGTTTTGTAAATACACAGACAAGACTGCGAGGTGTAATCTGATTGATATGTAAGCCAGGTTTACTTTTTGCAGGTGAAGCAAATAGCAAATGACTTCTCGTAGAGACAGTATTAAGGGATCAATTTGTTCGGACTGACAGTAGCAGACATAATGGTTCAATTGTGCCACGTAACAGGCCCTAGTAGTCGGTCTACAAGCCTGTTTTAAAACGTCTATACTTTCGGAAGGTAATTGTAGGTAACCAAACTCTATGACTTCAAGAGCCATATCGCAAGGTTGAGTGATTTGGGGTCTGGATGTCTGATCTGACCAAGGTATAGTCTAAGAAGATTTCAGCCTGTTGGGGAGCATCTTGTGAGGTACGAGGGAGAGTTCTAGTAGTGTAGTGAACCATGGTTGGCGAGCCCAGTGGGAAGTAACAAGAATCAATTTGAGAGAAGTTTGTCTGAGTTTGCACACCAGAAATGGCATGAGGGAGAGAGGCAGAAAAGGGTGAGCAAATTTCCCTGACCAGTTGATCTATAGGGCATTGCCCCTGGTGAGAGAGTGTGGGTACCTGGAGGCAAAGCTTGGGCATTTTGCAGTGGAAAGCAGGTCTATCTGAGGGGTTCCCCACTTTTGGAAGTACTTTTGGAGGACTATTGGGTGGAGTTTTCATTTGTGTACTTGTTGATGCACCCTGCTGAGCAGGTCTGTAAAATCGTTGTCAGTTCCTGGGAGATACTCTGCCAGTAGATGAATGTGGTGATGGTGAGCCAATTTCCATATTGCTCATGCAAGTTGAGACAGCTGGAGTGATCGAGGCCCCCACCCAGTTTTTGCAGATAATACATTGCTGTCATGTTGTCTGTACGGACTGGGACAGTCTTGTGAAGTAGGTGAGGAAGAAAAGCTTTCAGGGCTAGAAACACTGCCTGTAGCACCAGAATGTTGATGTGCATGGACTGGTGGCTGGAGTCCCCTACCCTTGCACTGCGAAGTTCTGAAGGTGTGCACCCTAACCTGTCAGAGTTGAATCCGAGTTCAGAATCATTTGAGGAACAGGGTCTTGAAAAAATACCCTTTTAATTGGTTGGTGTAATTCCACCATAGCAGAGAGAGGTAAGCTGTGCGGTCTAACACCACCAGATCTTTAAGGTGACCCCGTAATTGAAGCCACTGGCGATAGACACATTGCTGTAGAGGACACATGAGTAGCCTGGCATGAGGAACAATGGCAATACAGGATGCCATCATACCTAAGAGGCACATAACTGTCCTGACTGTGTAAGTGTGATTCTCCTGAAACTGAGAGTTTGTATGCTTGAAGTTGAATTGGAGTACGATAACCCTAATTCTGCGTTGAGAATGTCCCCTGGGGATGATTGAACTTGAAGAGGTTCTATGTGTGGTTTGAGGATTTGACCATAAACCCTAACTTGTGGAGAAGGTTTACTGTTGTTTGACTGTCAGACTGACATTGGTGTAAGGTACTGGCTTTGATGAGCCAGTCGTCTATATAAGGGAACTCATGTATCCTTTGTCTTCTGAGATGTGCTGTGACCACAGTTAGACACTTGGTGAACACTCTGGCTGCTGTTGTGACCCCAAAAGGGAGAAACTTGATTTGATAATGTTGTCCAGCAACCACAAATTGTAGGCATTTGTGGTGCGCAGAGTGAATATGAAAGTAGGCGTCCTTCAAGTCGAGGGCTGTCATGAAGTCACCTTGTTGAAGACGTTGAAGAGCATACATGATGTACTTGTTTAAAGGTCTGAGATCCAGAATGGGTGTTAAAGTCCTGTCTCTTCTGGGAATGAGTAAGTACCTGTTCCTTGGTATTGAACAGGAACTGGCCCATTTCAGAAGTAAAGATTGGACCTCTTCCCTCAGGAGAGCAAGGTAGTCTGTTGAAAGTGTGTGTCACAGCGGTGGAATGTTTGGAGGTAATGACGTTAGCTCCAGACAATAACAACGTTGGATACTGGAGCGGGCTCAAAGGTCCCATGTGTGTCCATTGAGTGTGATAAAGTTGGAGGAGGTCACCTACCAGAGTGTAATTAGAAGTGGGGAGTTGGAGGTAGTCAGTGTTTAGCGGACAACGGTGAGCCACGGGTGGTGGTGGTTTTCCCCTCCCTCTAGAATGGTTTCCTCTGTATTTTCCTCTAAAAGAGCCTTTGGAATAGGAGGATGAGGCTTGTCGATGTTGTGAGGCAGATTGGCCAGATGTTTCTGATGACTTGTAAGCACCCCTGTACAATGGGTGAGGAAAAAACCCTGTGTGCTTGGGACTGTAGAACTCTCAGAGCCTTTGCGGTGTTGGTTTTCTTTTTTATAGTTTGTCCAGGGTGGATTCAACTTGAGGATCAAAGATGTGCTCCTTATCAAAAGGCATATTAAGTACAGCTTGCTTTACCTTTGGCTTAAATCCGCAGCATCTGAGTTATGCATGCCTTCTGAGCAGGACACTGGTGTTTACCCATCATGCGGCTGTGTCTGCTGCATCTAATGCACACCTGACTGAATTGTTAGCATTTGTTTGACCTGCGGAAACAATTTGCTGTGCACATTTATGAAGCTCATCTGGGAGATATTGGAGGAGTTTCTCCTTATTATCCAAGTGAGCCCGGTCGTAGCATGAAAGTATGGTCTGCGAACTGGCAATACGCCAATGATTGGCCGTTTGCGCAGCTACCATCTTGCATGCTGCTTCAATTTTTTTTACTTTCTTTGTCCGGAGGGGAAGAGTCTCCAGTACTGTTAGCACTCTTTCTGGTGGTGGTAGTTACAATGGAATTCTGTGGGACCAGAGACCGGATGAAAATTGGATCAAAGGGTGCCAGCTTATATTTCTTGTCCACCCTAGGTGTAATTATTCTTGAGCGGACAGGCTCCTTGAAGAGGTCTTCAGCATGGTGAAGCATCCCTGGCAGCATAGGGAGGTACTGGATGTCTCTGTGTGTTGATGTGAGGGTGCCGGACAGAAAATCCTGCTCTATAGGATCCCTGTGAAGCTAGACACTGTGACAGGCAGCTGCTCTGGCAATGATCTGCTGATATCGAGTGGTATCCTCTGAAGATAGGGGCGTGCAGGGTAAAGATCTGGATCAGTAGAGATAAGAGGATCCGTATCGTAAGAGTCCCAGGGGTCTGGGTCCTGCGGTATGTCCCCTAAGTCCCCCAACATACAAAGGTGAACCCTGTGGAGTGTAGTCTTCTGCAGAAGAAGAGGCAGCAGAATGAGAAGAGAGAGGCCGAGGAGAGATAGGAAGTGGGGGTGATGAAGATGGTGGAGGAGGAGGAGGAAGAGTGGGAGGTGTGGCTGTAAGGGTGGCAGCTTTATCCTTGTGAGGCTTCTTAGGAGGAGGTGAGGTGTCTAAGGACTCCTGGAAAGTAAGTCTCCTCTTCAAGGTTGCGGATGGAGGAGCCACAATGCATCTTGTTATGCTTTCTATATGAAGCTAGTGCTTTTTAACATCCATGGTTGCAAGGATGATTTCAATGGGAGTGCTGGAGGTTTAGGTAGACTCCATCCGTTCCAAACAAGCAGTGGTGTGGCTTTTCGGTGCCAAAGCTTTGAGGCAACTGACCTTTTTTGGTGCCGAACAATGGATGTGCTACTCCCCCTCGGTGCCTAAGTCATCAGTACTGAAGGTTTAGTTGTCGTCATTCAGACTGAACTAAAAAAGGTTGAGATGGAAAACACAGCCAAAGTCTTGCTAGCTTTCAGAGCCAAGCCAGAAGGCGGGGCGGCCGAAGCAACTTTCAGTGAATGATGATGGCCTGAGAGAAGTGGTTGTTCGGAGACGTCTTTTGGGGCTTTGTTGAAAGTCTTTGTGGAGGGAAGAGGGGATTTGGTACTCACGGGCTGTGCCGAAGTGATGCTCTGGCTCTCGATATCGGACTGAAGGTCAGAGTCTGAGACCTGAATAGAGAAAGTCTCCTCCTGCCAATGATCGTCCCTGACAATATACGGGGTCAGCTCCTGGGATGAGTGCACCATTCCCAGCCTGGAAGCTCGTCGGTCCCGAAGGGTCTTCTTGGATCGAAACGATCAGCACTTATTACACACCTGGTGATGATCGGAGTGTGGAAACTTGGCATGGCACTGAGGGCACAACCAAAATGTTGTTCTTTCCATCACGGTTTCACGTTCTTCTATGCTTTGGGGAGGTAGGCCCGAGGCCAGGTGAAGCCTGCTCTGAAGGGCACAAGGTGGGTCTGTGTGGACCGAGAAGACAGAATGTAGACTGGGAAAAACGCGATCAGAAATACAATACCATTGATGTAGAGGAAAGACAGAAAGAGAATCTTCAGTGAGATACGGAGCGACTTAAATACGTCTGAACATGGCAGTGGAGGGAAAACAGTCTAACAAAGTACTCTGCCCGTGTTCAGAATCACTGAAAAGCAGGAGCCACTTGATCCCGTGACTCGTAAATGCTTCTTGAAGAAAAACAAGTTGCAGCACTCTGAACCCAACATTAGATGGCAGGATTACGCAAAGAATGTGCACAGTCTACAGTCACACCTGCCAATGAACAAAAGGTTTCCCGAAGAGTGAGGGCCTGTAATTCAATGATGCGCCTGAGCAAGGTGACTGCAATGAGAAAAGAAAACTTCCAGGAGAGGAACCTTAGAGGGAATAGATGCAAGGCCTCAAAGGGTGACCCCAATTAGTCTGGTGAGGACAATATTGGGGCAGGGAGTATCCTAGGTGGGATTACTCACTTGAGGCCCTCCATGAAAGCTTTTAAAAACAGGGATTTTGAAGAGAGAAGAGAAAGCTGTTCTGCAAGTAAGCCACAACAGATGCTAAGTGTAGCCTGATTGAAGTGTAAACCAAACCTGACTTTTGAAAGTACAAGAATTAACAAATAACCTGCACTGTGGGGGTGAGTGGATTAATGTTGTTAAAGGTACAGTAATGCAAAAAGCGTTTACATTTAGCAGAGTAGTAGCTGTATGTAGTGAGTCTACGGACTGTCCAGGCACTCCTGTGACAACCCAAGGTAACCAAACTATCACTGCAGGAGCAAAGTTTGAAGATCAAGCTGCCTGGGATGTGGGTGCCTGACCTTGCCATGATTTTGAGTGATAAGGGCTGGCTTGTTGGTAAGTTTCTTGTGTGCGACAATGGATATTTCAAGCATGGTGGAGAACCATGGCTGTCTGGACCATGCTGGAGCCACCAGAGTATGGGTGAGGGATATTTGCCTGAGCTTCCTCACCAAGTATGGAATCAGTGGGAGAGGAGGAAAAACATAGGAAAAGACTCATGACTAACTGATCCACAGAGCTTTTTCAATAGACTGAGGGTGTGGAATACTGGTGGCAAAGTTTTGGCATTTGCCATTTTCGAGGTGACAAACCGATCTATGTTTAGGGTGCCCACTTACAGACGTAGTGGAGCTGGACTTGTGGGTGGAGTTCAACAACTTGTTGTTGCGTCCTGCAGAACAGGTCTACAAAGTCATTGTTTATTTTTATTTATATTATTTATTTGTTTTAGACAGCACCAGCTAGACCCAAAGGTATCGTAGTGCTTTACAAGTTATGCAAATACATTTACATGAAGTACATGAGAATCGTGTGGGTCAAACAATCAGAGGGGAAGTATAGGGTAAAAAACCTTAAGATAGTCAAGGTAGACACAAATATAAATAACAATATAGCATTACAGAAATGGCAGTCGAGAAGAGTCAGGTGACCTTCTCGACAGAGCCTGTTGATGAGGGTCGGCTCTCTGGGAGAAAAAAGATCAACCTGTGCATGTGCTGAAGCAACTGTTAGACAGGAGAGATTTGAGGTCCCTTTTGAAGCAAGAAAAGGAGGGGTGCAACGAAGGTCTTAGAGAGTGAACTGTTCACCCTTGGTAGTTATTCTGGCAGGAGACTAACTCAGTGATAGATAGCCCAGCGCTAAATGTGTTGGGCTGGGGCAAACTGGGATGGAGAGTCAGTAAATCAAAGTGGCTATGTTGGTATGCACCAGGACTACATTACCTTGAATTTGAAAGAGAGAGCTAGTTGATTGGATAACAGCGCCAACTGGATAATGTGGAAAGCATTCAGGTGAGGTGGCCACATACCCTGGATGGTCATGTTGTTTTGGGTGTGCCCCCCAGCCAGCTAGGGGTGCGTCCGTGGTGATAGCAGTAAGAAAATGCCTCCTTTTGAATGGTCACCTGCGTATTTTCTTGATTATTATTTTTGACTGAGAGCACTGAGGACTGCTAACTAGACCTCAGTGCCAAGCGACCAGACCCCCAAAAACATGAATGTTACATTGTTTATACTCAACTGGCAAGGGCTGGCTTACCTGGAAGTCCCTAGTATATGGTACACAAAAGGCAGTCCACTGATTGCACCACTGGTTGTGTCACCCTAGGGGTGACAGGAGTAAAATGAGTTTCCCAGTTCGCCACTGTAAACCAGAAGGGCAGTTCTGAACTGCTAGCCTGACTTTGCTATTTAAAATCCATGACAAAGTAAACTGCCCCCTGAAACAAGTGTGAGTTACCTCTATGGAATGCATCCTGAGCCTCAAGGCAGGGTGCAGCATATTTAATGGGCAAAACATGTATTTTACATATTCTGACAGTAAAAAAAGAAACTGTTGTTTTTACTTTGGAAAGACTTGGTTGCCCCGTTGGCGTGTGCAGGGCTACATGCTGGCCCTCAGCTGTGCTAACTCCTAAACTGTGCAACCAAAGTTAATACTCCAAGGTATCAAACAACTTGTTTAATTAAGCACGACTTGGTCGTCAAGTCGAAATTAATGAAACAAGTTACAGTGTTAAATTTTTGTGAAATTGCCACTTTGTTGCCTTCAATCCCCTATGTCCTTACCAGTTCCACATGAAGCTTGAACCGAGATAGCACGTCTCCCCTGGAGGGCAGAAAACTAACAAGTCCCAGGAAATGAGACAAGAGGGGCCTGCATGGGAGAGATGTGTTACCTCCATTCTGCATGAAGCCAGATGGGTGATGACCCAAAAGGAGAGCTTCAAAGCTGAAGTAGATTTTGAAGGGAAAATGGAGAGCATTGGGGAGCGAGGTACTGCTAGCATGACTTTGCAATTTAAAAGCCATGGCAAAGTAAACTGTCCCCTGAAACGTGTAAGTTACCCCCATTGAATGCCTCCTGAGCCCCAAAGCAGGGTGCAGCATATTTCATAGGCAAAACATGTGTTTTACATGTTCTGACAGTAAAAACAAGAAACATTTGTTTTTTCTTTGGAAACACTTGGTTGCCCCGTTGGCATGTGCAGGGTTACATGCTGACCCTCAGCTGTGCTAACTCCTAAATTGTGCAACCAAAGTTGATACTCCAAGGTATCAAACAACGTGTTTCATTAAACATGGCTTGGTCGTCAAGTCAAAAATTAATGAAACAAGTTACAGTGTGCAACTTTTACAAAGTTGCCTCTTTGTTGCCTTTTATCTCCAATCTCCTTCCATCCAGTTGCAACTGAAGCTTGAACTGAGACAGTTTTCTAACCTCCTGGGAAGACGTGCTAACTACTGTCAGGAAAGGAGACAAGAGGGGCCTCCATGGGTGAGAGGTGATTCCTCCATTCTGCATGAAGCCACATGCATGACGGCCCAAAAGGCTAGCTTCAAAGCTGAAGCTGCCTCTGAAGGGAAAATGGGGAACACTGGGGAGCAGGGAAGCCTCACTGTTGAGGCCGACTAGTTGGCACCAAGAAAGGAGAGGGTAAACCTGAGGTCAAACAGTTTTTCAAGGGATTTGTACCCCCCTCGGTAGCCATGCTTCTACGTTGAGCTAGGGAGCTCTGGACGCCGACAGGAGAGTTCTGCCATTTTGAGATTTGGTGGAATGGCGCACCCTAGGATAGCCAGGTGGCATACTTCCCAGAAAGGAGTCATCAGGAGGGTAGTCCATAAGCTCCCAAATGCATCCTACTGAGAGGGCATTTTCAGTACATAGATAGGGGACCCCTGGAACCCAGAACTCAGATCTCGACTGGAATGGAAAAAGGCCCTAATGCACCAAGCTGCCTGCGAAGAGAGGCTGCACAAACATGGATTACAACTGCTCCACCTGGTAGCTAGCAAAGAAGAGGGACTGTGCCTGCTGCGTCTTGCTTGAGGAGAAGTCGTCTCTGTAGGAGGCTGGACTGGCTTGTAGTGAGTACCAAGGGGTACTTGCACCTTGCACCAGGCCCAGTTATCCCTTATTAGTGTATAGGGTGTCTAGCAGCTTAGGCTGATAGATAATGGTAGCTTAGCAGAGCAGCTTAGGCTGAACTAGGAGACGTGTGAAGCTACTACAGTACCACTTAGTGTCATATGCACAATATCATAAGAAAACACAATACACAGTTATACTAAAAATAAAGGTACTTTATTTTTATGACAATATGCCAAAGTATCTTAGAGTGTACCCTCAGTGAGAGGATAGGAAATATACACAAGATATATATACACAATAGCAAAAATATGCAGTATAGTCTTAGAAAACAGTGCAAACAATGTATAGTTACAATAGGATGCAATGGGGAAACATAGGGATAGGGGCAACACAAACCATATACTCCAAAAGTGGAATGCGAACCACGAATGGACCCCAAACCTATGTGACCTTGTAGAGGGTCGCTGGGACTATTAGAAAATAGTGAGAGTTAGAAAAATAACCCTCCCCAAGACCCTGAAAAGTGAGTGCAAAGTGCACTAAAAGTTCCCCTAAGGACAAAGAAGTCGTGTTAGAGGAATAATGCAGGAAAGACACAAACCAGCAATGCAACAACTGTGGATTTCCAATCTAGGGTACCTGTGGAACAAGGGGACCAAGTCCAAAAGTCACAAGCAAGTCGGAGATGGGCAGATGCCCAGGAAATGCCAGCTGCGGGTGCAAAGAAGCTTCTACTGGACAGAAGAAGCTGAGGTTTCTGCAGGAACGAAAAGGGCTAGAGACTTCCCCTTTGGTGGACGGATCCCTCTCGCCTTGGAGAGTCGTGCAGAAGTGTTTTCCCGCCGGAAGGACGCCAACAAGCCTTGCTAGTCGCAAATCGTGCGTTTGGCGTTTTTGGACGCTGCTGGGGCCCAGGAGGGACCAGGAGGTCGCAAATTGGACCTGAAGAGAGAGGGGACGTCGAGCAAGACAAAGAGCCCTCACTGAAGCAGGTAAGCACCCGGAGAAGTGCCAGAAACAGGCACTACGAGGATGCGTGAAACGGTGCTCGCCGAAGTTGCACAAAGGAGTCCCACGTCGCCGGAGACCAACTTAGAAAGTCGTGCAATGCAGGTTAGAGTGCCGTGGACCCAGGCTTGGCTGTGCACAAAGGATTTCCGCCGGAAGTGCACAGGGGCCGGAGTAGCTGCAAAAGTCGCGGTTCCCAGCAATGCAGCCCAGCGAGGTGAGGCAAGGACTTACCTCCACCAAACTTGGACTGAAGAGTCACTGGACTGTGGGGGTCACTTGGACAGAGTCGCTGGATTCGAGGGACCTCGCTCGTCGTGCTGAGAGGAGACCCAAGGGACCGGTAATGCAGCTTTTTGGTGCCTGCGGTTGCAGGGGGAAGATTCCGTCGACCCACGGGAGATTTCTTCGGAGCTTCTGGTGCAGAGAGGAGGCAGACTACCCCCACAGCATGCACAAGCAGGAAAACAGTCGAGAAGGCGGCAGGATCAGCGTTACAGAGTTGCAGTAGTCGTCTTTGCTACTATGTTGCAGGTTTGCAGGCTTCCAGCGCGGTCAGCAGTCGATTCCTTATCAGAAGGTGAAGAGAGAGATGCAGAGGAACTCGGATGAGCTCTTGCATTCGTTATCTGAAGTTTCCCCAGAGACAGAGACCCTAAATAGCCAGAAAAGAGGGTTTGGCTACCTAGGAGAGAGGATAGGCTAGCAACACCTGAAGGAGCCTATCACAAGGAGTCTCTGACGTCACCTGGTGGCACTGGCCACTCAGAGCAGTCCAGTGTGCCAGAAGCACCTCTGTTTCCCAGATGGCAGAGGTCTGGAGCACACTGGAGGAGCTCTGGACACCTCCCAGGGGAGGTGCAGGTCAGGGGAGTGGTCACTCCCCTTTCCTTTGTCCAGTTTCGCGCCAGAGCAGGGCTAAGGGGTCCCCTGAACCGGTGTAGACTGGCTTATGCAGAATTGGGCACCTCTGTGCCCAACAAAGCATTTCCAGAGGCTGGGGGAGGCTACTCCTCCCCTGCCTTCACACCATTTTCCAAAGGGAGAGGGTGTAACACCCTCTCTCAGAGGAAGTTCTTTGTTCTGCCATCCTGGGCCAGGCCTGGCTGGACCCCAGGAGGGCAGATGCCTGTCTGAGGGGTTGGCAGCAGCAGCAGCTGCAGTGAAACCCCAGGAAGGGCAGTTTGGCAGTACCAGGGTCTGTGCTACAGACCACTGGGATCATGGGATTGTGCCAACTATGCCAGGATGGCATAGAGGGGGCAATTCCATGATCATAGACATGTTACATGGCCATATTCGGAGTTACCATTGTGAAGCTACATATAGGTAGTGACCTATATGTAGTGCACGCGTGTAATGGTGTCCCCGCACTCACAAAGTTCAGGGAATTGGCTCTGAACAATGTGGGGGCACCTTGGCTAGTGCCAGGGTGCCCTCACACTAAGTAACTTTGCACCTAACCTTTACCAGGTAAAGGTTAGACATATAGGTGACTTATAAGTTACTTAAGTGCAGTGTAAAATGGCTGTGAAATAACGTGGACGTTATTTCACTCAGGCTGCAGTGGGAGGCCTGTGTAAGAATTGTCAGAGCTCCCTATGGGTGGCAAAAGAAATGCTGCAGCCCATAGGGATCTCCTGGAACCCCAATACCCTGGGTACCTCAGTACCATATACTAGGGAATTATAAGGGTGTTCCAGTAAGCCAATGTAAATTGGTAAAAATGGTCACTAGCCTGTTAGTGACAATTTGGAAAGAAATGAGAGAGCATAACCACTGAGGTTCTGATTAGCAGAGCCTCAGTGAGACAGTTAGTCACTACACAGGTAACACATTCAGGCACACTTACCATGGTCCCAGTGACACATACAACTAAAACAACATATATACAGTGAAAAATGGGGGTAACATGCCAGGCAAGATGGTACTTTCCTACAGTCTCCCAGGCCCAGCCAAAGCAAAGAGACTCTGTAGTGAAATGTGTGTTTTGACCACTGACTTCGTGTTGCACCACTTTGCACTTCGCTTGGCTGTCCGCCGTCACAATAGTGATCACCAGTTTGGACTCCATTTTGTATTCAGCTTAGCCTTAGCTTCATTCTGCCTATTGAATTTATCGTAGCATTAGACACTGCCATGTTAAAGGCTGCCAGTGATTTTCCACGTTGACTGTCTTGTTTTAATTTGGTCTTGTTTTCGTATTAATTCCCAACAAGGGCTTTGGCTGATAAGAATGTACTTAGATGGCAGGGAACGGCCTTGCTTTGACTTGACATCTTGGGACTGGGCCAAATCCCAAAGTGTTATTTTCAAAGCATACCTAAACTAGCCAGCATGTTTGAATACTTCTTGCGCCAGCAGGAAGGGTTTTTCCAGAAAGCTCCTTCCTCGTTTTCTTAAGATATAAAAGAGACCCAGATCGACAGTAGGAGATTGAGACCTCCAGAGCAGGCAGTAGTGTTTCTTCCAAAGGCCTGACCCAGGAGGAACTGGAAGACATGTGGGAAAACAGGAGGCATCAACTGGAAATGGAGAAGCTCAAGCTACAGCATGAAAAGGAGCTTCAGCTGGCTAGGATGCGAAGGGAGATGGAGAAAGACAAAATTGTTATGGACAAAGAAAGGATTTCTATGGAGAGGGAGAAAATGCATTTAGCTCAGTATCTGAGCTTCAAGGAGCTGAATTGCAGGAGCAGGTCCAGCACAGATGTAGTGTTTCTTCAGTGCTGTCTGAGAGGAGAGTGTCCCTTCCAAAGAGTGTAGGGAAAGAGTACACTAAGGAGGATGACATCCACAGGTGGTTTCAGGGCTAAGAGGCATCTCTCCACATGCATGGGATTCCTGAGAGAGATTGGCGGGTGGACCTGTGGAATTACTTCACAGCAGAAGGGAGGGATGCCTTGTTAGCACAACAGACAGCTAGCGAGCTCACTTACTCTACCAAGAACGAGGCCCTCATTACTAGGCATGGCTTGACAACAGAAATGTACAGGAAGAAGTCCAGGGAGAGTAGAAAACTGGATTCACAGACCTGGTTTTAGTGTGTAGATTCATTTTGCAGAGCACTAGATGGTTGGGTGAAGGGCAGTAAGGTAACATGTTACCAGTATCTGACAACTTGTCTATATGGGAGCACTTGTCTAGTCTGTTTTCCAGAGCTATGCCAGTACTTGATTGACAGCAGGCTTACTGAGCCCAGGAAGCTTGCTGAGGAGGCGGACCATTGGGTGAGTACCCGGGTTCACAAAGAGTTGTATGGGGGATTCAAGGGTGGGCAGGGTCACCAACAAAAGAAGGAGGGGGACAAGGATAAAAGTAAGGAGTTCTCTAAAGGGCCCCAAACTATTTCCCAGGGTAAAGATTTCCAGCCCCCGTTGAGAAGAAGAGTTGGTTCCCTTCAGGAAAGCCTGTAAGGAGGGGAACCATCAAGTGCTCTGCCTGTAGTCAGGAAGGGCACATCAGAGTTAGTCTCAAGTGTTCTAAGATGGCACAGCGCCCCACCCAATAGGCAGTCACTTGGGGTGGCCGGTGTAGCGCTTGGAGAGGAGTTGACCCCAGTTAGTGGTAGGGAGCCAGCCGAGTTAACCCTAGTCTCCCTGGGTGAGGTGGTCCAGAGAACCCTCATGCCTGATAATACAAAGACATACAGGCAGTGGGTGACCATCAATCGGAGGCGGGTGGGGGCTCAAAGAGACACAGGAGCCAGTATGACAACAGTCCGCTGTCATCAGGTGTCTCAAAAACAGGTAAGTAATCCCTAATATGGTCCACCAAGTTGTAGCAGTAGGGAGCACCAATGCTTGGTAGCTCTGGTTCCCTTTGAATGGGGGTGGGGGGCTCTCAGGTTTCTTGAGGGTAGCTGAGAGTCCATCCATGTCTGTTGACTCTGATTGTGCCACATGAGTAGCCCTGTAAACATGTCTCAGACCTGCCACTGCAGTGTCTGTGTGTGCAGTTTTAAACTACTATCAGTTCGACCTGGCAAGTGTACTCACTTGCCTGGCCCAAACCGCACCTTTTACTGCATGGAAGTCACCACCGAGCAGGACCTAGGTAGCCCCATAGGTAGGGTGCAGTGTAGTTAAAAAAAAATAGGACATGTACTGTTGTGTTTTAAATGTCCTGATAGTGAAATACTGCCAAATTTGGTATTCACTATTGTAAGGCCTCTCTCTCCCATAGTTTAACATGGGGATTGCCTTTAAATATCTTTTAAGTGACGTTTCCCATTGAGAGCAGATAGAGATTTGGAGTTTGGGGTCTCTGAACTCACAATTTAAAAATACAACTTTTGGTGGAGTTGGTTTTTAGATTGTCTGTTTGTAAATGCCACTTAGAAAAACTGGGCATTTTCTTGCTTAACCATGATGTGCCTCTGCTTTACTACAGAATACACATCTGTAGGAAAGTCACTCCTTTTGGCATGGTTAACCCACTTTTTGCCTGTTTATCAACATGTTTAGACTGTTTTCAATGGGATCCTGCTAACCCCATTGTTTGTGCGCTCTCCTCTAAATTTAGTTGCTTTGCACCCCGCAATTGGCACACTGGTATACCCCTTGTAAGCCCTTAGTATATGGTACTTAGGTATCCAGGGTTTTGGTGCACCAGGGGTCCCTAATGGAATGCATCATGTCTTATGCCACCCATGGGAGCCCATACAAACTATGTCTGAAGGCCTGTGTGAAGAGGTGTATGCAAGCTTTCAATTCTGGTCAGTGCACCAGGTTACTGTAAGTCACTCCTATGGTAGGCCCTCCTACCCCACAGGGTAGGGTGCAGGTTCCTGTGTGTGAGGGCACCTCTTCATGAGCAGATGTGCCACTATGAACTCCAGTTCCAATACACTGGACGTCATCCGGGAAAGCTATTTGCGGGGAAGCTATTTCACCCTTGTACTGGCCACAGGTCCTGTGGTCCAGCTACATAATTGTAACTCCAAACCTAGGGATGTTTGCTATAAAACATGTCGGATTCATACCCCAATACTAATGCCAGTATTGATGGCATGACTCCAGGTACTCGGGAGGGAGGGGCGGGAGTGTTTCCTCTAGAGGACTCCCTAGTATTGCTCCTACCAGTCTTCCAGGGTTTGCCGGCAGTCCACATTGCTGCAGCCCCACAGACAGCTTTCTGACCTCCTGCTGCTTGACCAGCTCTAGCAGGGGAAGGCAGAACAAATGATTTCCTGTGGGAAAGGGAGGCAACACACTCTCTCTTGGAAATAGGTGTTACATGGCTGGAGAGGGGTAGCCTCCCCACGCCACCAGATTGCTTTGAAGGGCACATTGGTGCCCTCCTTGCTTAATCCAGTTTGCATAAGTCCAGGGATCCCTGGTCCCTGCTCTAGCACGAAACCACAAAAAGGAAAGGGGAGTGACCACTCCCCTGTGGATCACCACCCCAGGGGTGGTGCCCAGAGCTCTGCCAGGTGGCCACTTGATTCTGCCATCTTGCAGCCCCTGGGAGCATCTGGTTGGTCAGGACAGGTGAATGATGTTAGTGACCCCCTCTAATTGGTGGTCACCCTGCAGTGTCCAAGCCCCCTGTTGGGGCTATTTAGGGACTCCGTTGGGTGTGGGCCCCCAGATTCGGCATGCAAAGCTCCACCAGGACTCCTCTGCATTGACCTTTTCTGCTCCTGGCCACCAGAACCACTGCTGGACTTCACAGGAACCAAATAAGCCTGCAACTCCCGAGATGACCTCGCCTTGCAACATTGTTTCTTCGGCTCCTTCCAGTAATTGCAACATTTCCACGGTTATGCATCCTCTGGGGTCAGCAAGACTTCAGCTGCACCAAAGAAGCAAGAAAGAATCTCCCTTGGAGAGGAGGAGTCATTCCCCTGCATCCACAGGCACCTAAGGCAACGATGTCTGGCTGCTGGGATCTGCTCACCACAGGAACTGCGTGGACCCTCCAACACAGGTGCTGCTGTGTGCTCCTCTTGTTCCTCTCTGCCCTCTGTCCAACTTGGGAGACGGTGAGCCTTTGCCAGTACCCCTGTGCACCGTGACTCTGGCAGCGACCAAGGCTTGTTGACTCCTGCTCCAAGGGATCTTCCGGCTCCAAGAATTCCCGGCCTCCAGCACTTCATCCGTGCAAAGACAGTCTCTCCTCTGTTGGCCTGAAACCAAGAAAAAACAGGCACACTGACTCCAGAACCGGCACCGCTGCATGACTCCGTGCCGTTGCCTGCAACTCAAAGCCGTTGTCCCCGCTGTAGTTCAATGAACTCGACCAACGCCGCAGATCCGATGAAGCAGCAGCCTCACTGAAGTCCCACGACACACTGAGTCCTGAGTGCTGTGTCACCAACATCCATGACACCTGACTCCGCCGCAGTGCCTGTAACCCAGTAGCGTGATCGGGGTCCAGACATGTCACCCCATCACCTCGACCCGCCGGATTCATCAACCTTGCCAGATCATAAGGAACCGATGCCTCCCACTGATGCCGCATAACCTCCCTTTTCTGTGGTACAGAGCTGACGCCGCACAGGATCCTGAGATGCCTCACATCCTCGACTCTGTGTACCGACTCGTTTTACTGGTTGCCAAAGGTACTGTACCTGGGGGTTGGTGCTACTGTCACCAGCACAGCCCTCCCATGAGTGGCAGACTATTGGGAACGACTCAGTCAACGACGCTGCGATAGCCCCAGTTGGAGCTGTTGTGTTTGTAACAGTTTTTATTGGGATTTAATCTTTTAAAATTCATACTTCAGCTTCGGTATATTGGAATTTTGTTGTTTTGGTCTTGTTTGATTTAGATAAATATTGGCTATCTTTCCTAAACTGGTGGGGAGTCCTTTTATGGTGTTTTCACTGTACTACTGCGTGGGTTTGAACAAATACTTTACACAAGGTCCTCTGAAATAAGCCTGACTGCTTGTGACAAGCTACCAAGTAGGTGAGCAGGGGTTATCTGAGCTGTGTATCTCACTTACCCTGAATAGAGTGAGGGTCCCTACTTGGACAGGGTGCAAACTGACTGCCAACTAGAGACCCCCATTTCTAACAAGCATCAAAGCAGGCCTACCATTGAGGGATGTCAGGATCCACAAGGCCATTCAGGAAAGTGTCCCCACTGCACTGTTTCCTACTTCATCAGGTAACCAAGACCCAGAGCAAGTCCCTGACCACAGCGAAACCGATGTCTCAGAGAACCTCTGCACAGGAGCCCTTTTGACATGGTTAGCCCCTGTAGGACGTTGGCTCTGTATATACTTGGGAGTCCAAGGGTTCCCTTTAGAGGTAAGTGTAGGAAGTTGGCTCTATATGTGCTATTTCAAAGTAAGGAATAGCATGCACAGAGTCCAAGGGTTCCCCTTAGAGGTAAAATAGTGGTAAAAAGAGATAATACTAATGCTCTATTTTGTGGTAGTGTGGTCGAGCAGTAGGCTTATCCAAGGAGTAGTGTTAAGCATTTGTTGTACATACACATAGACAATAAATGAGGTACACACACTCAGAGACAAATCCAGCCAATAGGTTTTTGTATAGAAAAATATATTTTCTTAGTTTATTTTAAGAACCACAGGTTCAAATTTAACATGTAATATCTTGTTTGAAAGGTATTGCAGGTAAGTACATTAGGAACTTTGAATCATTTCAATTGCATGTATACTTTTCAAGTTATTGACAAATAGCTACTTTAAAAGTGGACACAGTGCAATTTTCACAGTTCCTGGGGGAGGTAAGTTTTTGTTAGTTTTACCAGGTAAGTACGACACTTACAGGGTTCAGTTCTTGGTCCAAGGTAGCCCACCGTTGGGGGTTCAGAGCAACCCCAAAGTCACCACACCAGCAGCTCAGGGCCGGTCAGGTGCAGAGTTCAAAGTGGTGCCCAAAACACATAGGCTAGAATGGAGAGAAGGGGGTGCCCCGGTTCCGGTCTGCTTGCAGGTAAGTACCCGCGTCTTCGGAGGGCAGACCAGGGGGGTTTTGTAGGGCACCGGGGGGGGACACAAGCCCACACAGAAATTTCACCCTCAACAGCGCGGGGGCGGCCGGGTGCAGTGTAGAAACCAGCGTCGGGTTCGCAATGTTAGTCTATGAGAGATCTCGGGATCTCTTCAACGCTGCGGCAGGCAAGGGGGGGATTCCTCGGGGAAACCTCCACTTGGGCAAGGGAGAGGGACTCCTGGGGGTCACTTCTCCAGTGAAAGTCCGGTCCTTCAGGTCCTGGGGGCTGCGGGTGCAGGGTCTCTCCCAGGCGTCGGGACTTTGGATTCAAAGAGTCGCGGTCAGGGGAAGCCTCGGGATTCCCTCTGCAGGCGGCGCTGTGGGGGCTCAGGGGGGACAGGTTTTGGTACTCACAGTATCAGAGTAGTCCTGGGGTCCCTCCTGAGGTGTCGGATCTCCACCAGCCGAGTCGGGGTCGCCGGGTGCAGTGTTGCAAGTCTCACGCTTCTTGCGGGGAGCTTGCAGGGTTCTTTCAAGGCTGCTGGAAACAAAGTTGCAGCCTTTCTTGGAGCAGGTCCGCTGTCCTCTGGAGTTTCTTGTCTTTTCGAAGCAGGGGCAGTCCTCAGAGGATGTCGAGGTCGCTGGTCCCTTTGGAAGGCGTCGCTGGAGCAGGATCTTTGGAAGGCAGGAGACAGGCCGGTGAGTTTCTGGAGCCAAGGCAGTTGTCGTCTTCTGGTCTTCCTCTGCAGGGGTTTTCAGCTAGGCAGTCCTTCTTCTTGTAGTTGCAGGAATCTAATTTTCTAGGGTTCAGGGT
The DNA here is from genome assembly GCF_031143425.1 of Pleurodeles waltl. Classification (NCBI taxonomy): domain Eukaryota; kingdom Metazoa; phylum Chordata; class Amphibia; order Caudata; family Salamandridae; genus Pleurodeles; species Pleurodeles waltl. The sequence continues at coordinate 1,883,581,407 of NC_090440.1, read as the reverse complement.
AGCCCTTAAATACTAAATTTAAGGGCGTGTTTAGGTCTGGGGGGTTAGTAGCCAATGGCTACTAGCCCTGAGGGTGGGTACACCCTCTTTGTGCCTCCTCCCAAGGGGAGGGGGTCACAATCCTAACCCTATTGGGGGAATCCTCCATCTGCAAGATGGAGGATTTCTAAAAGTCAGAGTCACCTCAGCTCAGGACACCTTAGGGGCTGTCCTGACTGGCCAGTGACTCCTCCTTGTTGCTTTCTTTGTTCCCTCCAGCCTTGCCGCCAAAAGTGGGGGCCGTGGCCGGAGGGGGCGGGCAACTCCACTAAGCTGGAGTGCCCTGCTGGGCTGTGACAAAGGGGTGAGCCTTTGAGGCTCACCGCCAGGTGTTACAGCTCCTGCCTGGGGGAGGTGTTAGCATCTCCACCCAGTGCAGGCTTTGTTACAGGCCTCAGAGTGACAAAGGCACTCTCCCCATGGGGCCAGCAACATGTCTCTGGTGTGGCAGGCTGCTGGAACTAGTCAGCCTACACAGACAGTCGGTTAAGTTTCAGGGGGCACCTCTAAGGTGCCCTCTGGGGTGTATTTTGCAATAAAATGTACACTGGCATCAGTGTGCATTTATTGTTCTGAGAAGTTTGATACCAAACTTCCCAGTTTTCAGTGTAGCCATTATGGTGCTGTGGAGTTCGTGTTTGACAGACTCCCAGACCATATACTCTTATAGCTACCCTGCACTTACAATGTCTAAGGTTTTGTTTAGACACTGTAGGGGTACCATGCTCATGCACTGGTACCCTCACCTATGGTATAGTGCCCCCTGCCTTAGGGCTGCAAGGCCTGCTAGAGGGGTGTCTTACCTATACTGCATAGGCAGTGAGAGGCTGGCATGGCACCCTGAGGGGAGTGCCATGTCGACTTACTCGTTTTGTCCTCACTAGCACACACAAGCTGGCAAGCAGTGTGTCTGTGCTGAGTGAGAGGTCTCCAGGGTGGCATAAGACATGCTGCAGCCCTTAGAGGCCTTCCTTGGCATCAGGGCCCTTGGTACTAGAAGTACCAGTTACAAGGGACTTATCTGGATGCCAGGATCTGCCAATTGTGGATACAAAAGTACAGGTTAGGGAAAGAACACTGGTGCTGGGGCCTGGTTAGCAGGCCTCAGCACACTTTCAATTGTAAACATAGCATCAGCAAAGGCAAAAAGTCAGGGGGCAACCATGCCAAGGAGGCATTTCCTTACACAACCCCCCCCCCCAAACGAAAGAGGATGAGACTAACCTTTCCCAAGAGAGTCTTCATTTTCTAAGTGGAAGAACCTGGAAAGGCCATCTGCATTGGCATGGGCAGTCCCAGGTCTGTGTTCCACTATAAAGTCCATTCCCTGTAGGGAGATGGACCACCTCAACAATTTAGGATTTTCACCTTTCATTTGCATCAGCCATTTGAGAGGTCTGTGGTCAGTTTGAACTAGGAAGTGAGTCCCAAAGAGGTATGGTCTCAGCTTCTTCAGGGACCAAACCACAGCAAAGGCCTCCCTCTCAATGGCACTCCAACGCTGCTCCCTGGGGAGTAACCTCCTGCTAATGAAAGCAACAGGCTGGTCAAGGCCATCATCATTGGTTTGGGACAAAACTGCCCCTATCCCATGTTCAGAGGCATCAGTCTGCACAATGAACTGCTTAGAATAATCTGGAGCTTTTAGAACTGGTGCTGAGCACATTGCTTGTTTCAGGGTGTCAAAGGCCTGTTGGCATTCCACAGTCCAGTTCACTTTCTTGGGCATTTTCTTGGAGGTGAGTTCAGTGAGGGCTGTCACAATGGATCCATATCCCTTCACAAACCTCCTGTAATACCCAGTCAAGCCAAGGAATGCCCTGACTTGAGTCTGGGTTTTTGGAGCTACCCAGTCCAGAATAGTCTGGATCTTGGGTTGGAGTGGCTGAACTTGGCCTCCACCTACAAGGTGGCCCAAGTAAACCACAGTTCCCTGCCCTATCTGGCATTTGGATGCCTTGATAGAGAGGCCTGCAGATTGCAGAGCCTTCAAAACCTTCTTCAGGTGGACCAGGTGATCCTGCCAGGTGGAGCTAAAGACAGCAATATCATCAAGATAAGCTGTGCTAAAGGACTCCAAGCCGGCAAGGACTTGATTCACCAACCTTTGGAAGGTGGCAGGGGCATTCTTTAAACCAAAGGGCATAACAGTAAACTGATAATGCCCATCAGGTGTGGAGAATGCTGTTTTCTCTTTTGCTCCAGGTGCCATTTTTATTTGCCAGTACCCTGCTGTCAAGTCAAAGGTACTTAAGAATTTGGCAGCACCTAATTTGTCTATGAGCTCATCAGCTCTTGGAATTGGATGAGCATCTGTCTTGGTGACAGAATTGAGCCCTCTGTAGTCCACACAAAACCTCATCTCTTTCTTTCCATCTTTGGTGTGAGGTTTGGGGACTAAGACCACTGGGCTAGCCCAGGGGCTGTCAGAGCGCTCAATCACTCCCAATTCCAGCATCTTGTGGACTTCCACCTTGATGCTTTCCTTAACATGGTCAGACTGTCTAAAGATTTTGTTTTTGACAGGCATGCTGTCTCCTGTGTCCACATCATGGGTACACAGGTGTGTCTGACCAGGGGTTAAGGAGAAGAGTTCAGGAAACTGTTGTAGGACTCTCCTACAATCAGCTTGCTGTTGGCCAGAGAGGGTGTCCGAGTAGATCACTCCATCTACTGTGCCATCTTTTGGGTCTGATGATAGAAGATCAGGGAGAGGTTCACTCTGTGCCTCCTGATCCTCATCTGTTACCATCAACAGATTCACATCAGCCCTGTCATGGAAGAGTTTAAGGCGGTTCACATGGATCACCCTCTTGGGGCTCCTGCTTGTGCCCAGGTCCACCAAGTAGGTGACCTGACTCTTCCTTTCTAGCACTGGGTAAGGGCCACTCCATTTGTCCTGGAGTGCCCTGGGAGCCACAGGCTCCAGAACCCAGACTTTCTGCCCTGGTTGGAACTCAACCAGTGCAGCCTTTTGGTCATACCAAAACTTCTGGAGCTGTTGGCTGGCCTCAAGGTTTTTGGTTGCCTTTTCCATGTACTCTGCCATTCTAGAGCGAAGGCCAAGTACATAGTCCACTATGTCTTGTTTAGGCTCATGGAGAGGTCTCTCCCAGCCTTCTTTAACAAGAGCAAGTGGTCCCCTTACAGGATGACCAAACAGAAGTTCAAAGGGTGAGAATCCTACTCCCTTCTGTGGCACCTCTCTGTAAGCGAAAAGCAGACATGGCAAGAGGACATCCCATCTCCTTTTGAGTTTTTCTGGGAGCCCCATGATCATGCCTTTTAATGTCTTGTTGAATCTCTCAACCAAGCCATTAGTTTGTGGATGGTATGGTGTAGTGAATTTGTAAGTCACTCCACACTCATTCCACATGTGTTTTAGGTATGCTGACATGAAGTTGGTACCTCTGTCAGACACCACCTCCTTAGGGAAACCCACTCTGGTAAAGATACCAATGAGGGCCTTGGCTACTGCAGGGGCAGTAGTCGACCTAAGGGGAATAGCTTCAGGATACCTGGTAGCATGATCCACTACTACCAGGATATACATATTTCCTGAGGCTGTGGGAGGTTCCAGTGGACCAACTATGTCCACACCCACTCTTTCAAAGGGGACCCCCACCACTGGAAGTGGAATGAGGGGGGCCTTTGGGTGCCCACCTGTCTTACCACTGGCTTGACAGGTGGGGCAGGAGAGGCAAAACTCCTTAACCATGTTGGACATATTGGGCCAGTAGAAGTGGTTGACTAGCCTCTCCCACGTCTTGGTTTGTCCCAAATGTCCAGCAAGGGGAATGTCATGGGCCAATGTTAGGATGAACTCTCTGAACAGCTGAGGCACTACCACTCTCCTAGTGGCACCAGGTTTGGGGTCTCTGGCCTCAGTGTACAGGAGTCCATCTTCCCAATAGACCCTATGTGTTCCATTTTTCTTGCCCTTGGACTCTTCAGCAGCTTGCTGCCTAAGGCCTTCAAGAGAGGGACAGGTTTCTTGTCCCTTACACAGCTCCTCCCTTGAGGGTCCCCCTGGGCCTAAGAGCTCAACCTGATAAGGTTCAAGCTCCAAAGGCTCAGTTCCCTCAGAGGGCAGAACTTCTTCCTGAGAAGAGAGGTTCCCTTTCTTTTGCTGTTTTGCAGTTGGTTTCCCAACTGACTTTCCTGTTCTCTTGGTAGGCTGGGCCATTCTTCCAGACTCCAGCTCTACTTGTTCACCCTGTGCCTTGCATTGTGCTCTTGTTTTCACACACACCAGTTCAGGGATACCCAGCATTGCTGCATGGGTCTTTAGTTCTACCTCAGCCCATGCTGAGGACTCCAGGTCATTTCCAAGCAGACAGTCCACTGGGATATTTGAGGAGACCACCACCTGTTTCAGGCCATTGACCCCTCCCCATTCTAAAGTAACCATTGCCATGGGATGTACTTTTCTCTGATTGTCAGCGTTGGTGACTGTGTAAGTTTTTCCAGTCAGGTATTGGCCAGGGGAAACCAGTTTCTCTGTCACCATGGTGACACTGGCACCTGTATCCCTCAGGCCCTCTATTCTAGTCCCATTAATTAAGAGTTGCTGTCTGTATTTTTGCATGTTAGGCGGCCAGACAGCTAGTGTGGCTAAATCCACCCCACCCTCAGAAACTAGAGTAGCTTCAGTGTGGACCCTGATTTGCTCTGGGCACACTGTTGATCCCACTTGGAGACTAGCCATACCAGTGTTACCTGGATGGGAGTTTGGAGTGGAACCTTTCTTGGGACAGGCCTTGTCTCCAGTTTGGTGTCCATGCTGTTTACAGCTATGACACCAGGCCTTTTTGGGATCAAAGTTTTTACCCTTGTACCCATTGTTTTGTGAAGAGGCTCTGGGCCCACCCTCCTGTGCAGGTTTTTGGGGGCCTGTAGAAGACTCTTTACTATTTTTAGTTTTGGTTGTCTCATCACCCTTCCCCTGGGGAGTCTTTGTGACCCCTTTCTTTTGGTCACCCCCTGTTGAAGTCTTGGACACCCTTGTCTTGACCCAATGGTCCGCCTTCTTTCCCAATTCTTGGGGAGAAATTGGTCCTAGGTCTACCAGATGCTGATGCAGTTTATCATTGAAACAATTACTTAACAGGTGTTCTTTCACAAATAAATTGTACAGCCCATCATAATTACTTACACCACTGCCTTGAATCCAACCATCTAGTGTTTTCACTGAGTAGTCTACAAAGTCAACCCAGGTCTGGCTCGAGGATTTTTGAGCCCCCCTGAATCTAATCCTATACTCCTCAGTGGAGAATCCAAAGCCCTCAATCAGGGTACCCTTCATGAGGTCATAAGATTCTGCATCTTGTCCAGAGAGTGTGAGGAGTCTATCCCTACACTTTCCTGTGAACATTTCCCAAAGGAGAGCACCCCAGTGAGATCTGTTCACTTTTCTGGTTACACAAGCCCTCTCAAAAGCTGTGAACCATTTGGTGATGTCATCACCATCTTCATATTTAGTTACAATCCCTTTAGGGATTTTCAACATGTCAGGAGAATCTCTGACCCTATTTATGTTGCTGCCACCATTGATGGGTCCTAGGCCCATCTCTTGTCTTTCCCTCTCTATGGCTAGGATCTGTCTTTCCAAAGCCAATCTTTTGGCCATCCTGGCTAACTGGATGTCCTCTTCACTGGGGTTATCCTCAGTGATTTCAGAGGTGTTGGTCTCTCCTGTGAGGGAACCAGCATCTCTGACTATTATTTTTGGAGTCAGGGTTTGAGGGTCCCTGTTCTCCCTAGATAGGACTGGTAGGGGGGAATTTTCCTCCAAGTCACTATCCTCTTCCTCTGAGTTGCCACCCTCAGAGAGGTTGGCCTTTTCAAACTCTGCCAAAAGCTCCTGGAGCTGTATTTTGGTAGGTTTGGGGCCCATTGTTATTTTCTTTATTTTACAGAGTGACCTTAGCTCCCTCATCTTAAGATGGAGGTAAGGTGTGGTGTCGAGTTCCACCACAGTCACATCTGTGCTAGACATTTTGCTTCTAAAAGTTGGAATACTTTTTAAGAATCTACAACTGGTTCTAGAATCTAATTCAAACTTTTACAAACTTTTAAACTCTAAAAGAAATGCTAAACAGGATCTAACACAAGGCCCTAGCAGGTCTTTTAAGAATTTAGAAAACTTTTCAAATTGCAAAAATCAATTTCTAATGACAATTTTGGAATTTGTCGTGTGATCAGGTATTGGCTGAGTAGTCCAGCAAATGCAAAGTCTTGTACCCCACCGCTGATCCACCAATGTAGGAAGTTGGCTCTGTATGTGCTATTTCAAAGTAAGGAATAGCATGCACAGAGTCCAAGGGTTCCCCTTAGAGGTAAAATAGTGGTAAAAAGAGATAATACTAATGCTCTATTTTGTGGTAGTGTGGTCGAGCAGTAGGCTTATCCAAGGAGTAGTGTTAAGCATTTGTTGTACATACACATAGACAATAAATGAGGTACACACACTCAGAGACAAATCCAGCCAATAGGTTTTTGTATAGAAAAATATCTTTTCTTAGTTTATTTTAAGAACCACAGGTTCAAATTTAACATGTAATATCTTGTTTGAAAGGTATTGCAGGTAAGTACATTAGGAACTTTGAATCATTTCAATTGCATGTATACTTTTCAAGTTATTGACAAATAGCTACTTTAAAAGTGGACACTTAGTGCAATTTTCACAGTTCCTGGGGGAGGTAAGTTTTTGTTAGTTTTACCAGGTAAGTACGACACTTACAGGGTTCAGTTCTTGGTCCAAGGTAGCCCACCGTTGGGGGTTCAGAGCAACCCCAAAGTCACCACACCAGCAGCTCAGGGCCGGTCAGGTGCAGAGTTCAAAGTGGTGCCCAAAACACATAGGCTAGAATGGAGAGAAGGGGGTGCCCCGGTTCCGGTCTGCTTGCAGGTAAGTACCCGCGTCTTCGGAGGGCAGACCAGGGGGGTTTTGTAGGGCACCGGGGGGGACACAAGCCCACACAGAAATTTCACCCTCAACAGCGCGGGGGCGGCCGGGTGCAGTGTAGAAACCAGCGTCGGGTTCGCAATGTTAGTCTATGAGAGATCTCGGGATCTCTTCAGCGCTGCGGCAGGCAAGGGGGGGATTCCTCGGGGAAACCTCCACTTGGGCAAGGGAGAGGGACTCCTGGGGGTCACTTCTCCAGTGAAAGTCCGGTCCTTCAGGTCCTGGGGGCTGCGGGTGCAGGGTCTCTCCCAGGCGTCGGGACTTTGGATTCAAAGAGTCGCGGTCAGGGGAAGCCTCGGGATTCCCTCTGCAGGCGGCGCTGTGGGGGCTCAGGGGGGACAGGTTTTGGTACTCACAGTATCAGAGTAGTCCTGGGGTCCCACCTGAGGTGTCGGATCTCCACCAGCCGAGTCGGGGTCACCGGGTGCAGTGTTGCAAGTCTCACGCTTTTTGCGGGGAGCTTGCAGGGTTCTTTCAAGGCTGCTGGAAACAAAGTTGCAGCCTTTCTTGGAGCAGGTCCGCTGTCCTCGGGAGTTTCTTGTCTTTTCGAAGCAGGGGCAGTCCTCAGAGGATGTCGAGGTCGCTGGTCCCTTTGGAAGGCGTCGCTGGAGCAGGATCTTTGGAAGGCAGGAGACAGGCCGGTGAGTTTCTGGAGCCAAGGCAGTTGTCGTCTTCTGGTCTTCCTCTGCAGGGGTTTTCAGCTAGGCAGTCCTTCTTCTTGTAGTTGCAGGAATCTAATTTTCTAGGGTTCAGGGTAGCCCTTAAATACTAAATTTAAGGGCGTGTTTAGGTCTGGGGGGTTAGTAGCCAATGGCTACTAGCCCTGAGGGTGGGTACACCCTCTTTGTGCCTCCTCCCAAGGGGAGGGGGTCACAATCCTAACCCTATTGGGGGAATCCTCCATCTGCAAGATGGAGGATTTCTAAAAGTCAGAGTCACCTCAGCTCAGGACACCTTAGGGGCTGTCCTGACTGGCCAGTGACTCCTCCTTGTTGCTTTCTTTGTTCCCTCCAGCCTTGCCGCCAAAAGTGGGGGCCGTGGCCGGAGGGGGCGGGCAACTCCACTAAGCTGGAGTGCCCTGCTGGGCTGTGACAAAGGGGTGAGCCTTTGAGGCTCACCGCCAGGTGTTACAGCTCCTGCCTGGGGGAGGTGTTAGCATCTCCACCCAGTGCAGGCTTTGTTACTGGCCTCAGAGTGACAAAGGCACTCTCCCCATGGGGCCAGCAACATGTCTCTGGTGTGGCAGGCTGCTGGAACTAGTCAGCCTACACAGACAGTCGGTTAAGTTTCAGGGGGCACCTCTAAGGTGCCCTCTGGGGTGTATTTTGCAATAAAATGTACACTGGCATCAGTGTGCATTTATTGTGCTGAGAAGTTTGATACCAAACTTCCCAGTTTTCAGTGTAGCCATTATGGTGCTGTGGAGTTCGTGTTTGACAGACTCCCAGACCATATACTCTTATAGCTACCCTGCACTTACAATGTCTAAGGTTTTGTTTAGACACTGTAGGGGTACCATGCTCATGCACTGGTACCCTCACCTATGGTATAGTGCCCCCTGCCTTAGGGCTGCAAGGCCTGCTAGAGGGGTGTCTTACCTATACTGCATAGGCAGTGAGAGGCTGGCATGGCACCCTGAGGGGAGTGCCATGTCGACTTACTCGTTTTGTCCTCACTAGCACACACAAGCTGGCAAGCAGTGTGTCTGTGCTGAGTGAGAGGTCTCCAGGGTGGCATAAGACATGCTGCAGCCCTTAGAGGCCTTCCTTGGCATCAGGGCCCTTGGTACTAGAAGTACCAGTTACAAGGGACTTATCTGGATGCCAGGCTCTGCCAATTGTGGATACAAAAGTACAGGTTAGGGAAAGAACACTGGTGCTGGGGCCTGGTTAGCAGGCCTCAGCACACTTTCAATTGTAAACATAGCATCAGCAAAGGCAAAAAGTCAGGGGGCAACCATGCCAAGGAGGCATTTCCTTACAGTAAGACAGTGGCAAAAGTAGACAATTCAAATGCTCTATTTTGTGGTAGTTTGGTCGAGCAGTAGGCTTATCAGAGGGTAGTGTTAAGCATTTGTTGTACACACACACAGACAATAAATGAGGAACACACTCAGACTTACTCCAGGCCAATAGGTTTTTATATTGAAAAATATTTTCATAGTTTATTTTAAGAACCACAGGTTCAAGATTTACATCAAACACTTTAAATGTAAGGTACTTCACTTAGATACTTTAGGAACTTAGAATAAAAGCAATATCATATACAGTCGTTGTAAAAATGTCAATAAGCTATTTTCAAAGTGGACACAGTGAACAAAATCAACAGTTCCTGGGGGACGTAAGTAAAGGTTAGATTAGGAGGTAAGTAAAACACTTACAAGTCTCAGTCCTGGAGCATAGGTAGCCAACCGTTGGGGGTTCAAGGCAACCCTAAAGTTACCACACCAGCAACTCAGGGTGGGTCAGGTGCAGAGGTCAAAGAGGTGCCCAAAACACATAGGCACCTATGGAGAACAGGGGTGCTCCGGTTCCAGTCCGCCAGCAGGTAAGTACCTGTGTCCTCGGGGGGCAGACCAGGGGGGTTTTGTAAAGCACTGGGGCAGACACAAGTGGGCACACAAAACACACCTGCAGCGGCACAGGGGCGGCCGGGTGCAGTGTGCAAAGCAGGCGTCGTGTTTCAGGTAGAAAACAATGGAGGCACCCGGGGGTCACTCTAGCGGTGCAGGCAGGCCTTTACTGATGCTAAGTTATGATTTGAAAGTGTGCTGGGACCCTGCTAACCAGGCCCCAGCACCATTTTTCTTTCCCTAAACTGTACCTTTGTCTCCACAATTGGCACAACCCTGGCACTCAGGTAAGCCCCATGTAACTGGTACCCCTGGTACCAAGGGCCCTGATGCCAGGGAAGGTCTCTAAGGGCTGCAGCATGTCTTATGCCACCGTAGGGACACCTCACTCAGCACAAGCACACTGCTTCACAGCTTGTGTGTGCTGGTGGGGAGAAAATGACTAAGTCAACATGGCACTCCCCTCAGAGTGCCATGCCAACCTCACACTGCCTGTGGCATATTTAAGTCACCCCTCTAGCAGGCCTTACAGCCCTAAGGCAGGGTATACCACAGGTGAGGGCATATGTGCATGAGCACTATGCCCCTACAGTGTCTAAGCAAAACCTTAGACATTGTAAGTGCAGGGTAGCCATAAGAGCATATGGTCTGGGAGTTTGTCAAACACGAACTCCACAGTTCCATAATGGCTACACTGAAAACTGGGAAGTTTGGTATCAAACTTCTCAGCACAATAAATGCACACTGATGCCAGTGTGCAATTTATTGTAAAATACACCCAGAGGGCATCTTAGAGATGCCCCCTGCATACCTACCCGACTTCCAGTGTAGGCTGACCAGTTCCTGCTAGCCTGCCACACACCAGACATGTTGCTGGCCACCTGGGGAGAGTGCCTTTGTCACTCTGGGGCCAGGAACAAAGCCTGTACTGGGTGGAGGTGTTTCTCACCTCCACCTGCAGGAACTGTAACACCTGGCGGTGAGCCACAAAGGTTTACCCCTATTGTTACAGCGCCCCAGGGCATCCCAGCTAGTGGAGATGCCCGACCCTCCGGCCACTGCCCCCACTTTTGGCGGCAAGGCTGGAGGAGATAATGAGGAAAAACAAGGAGGAGTCACCCACCAGTCAGGACAGCCCCTAAGGTGTCCTGAGCTGAGGTGACCCCTGCCTTGAGAAGTCCTCCATCTTGAGTTTGGAGGATTCCCCCAGTAGGATTAGGGATGTGCCCCCCTCCCCACAGGGAGGAGGCACAAAGAGGGTGTAGCCACCCTCAAGGACAGTAGCCATTGGCTACTGCCCTCCCAGACCTAAACACACCCCTAAATTCAGTATTTAGGGGCTCCCCAGATCCCAGGAAATCAGATTCCTGCAACCTGAAGAAAGAAGGACTGCTGACCTGCAAGCCTGCAGAGAAGGAGGAAGACGACAACGGATTTGTCCCCAGCCTTACTGGTCTGCCTCCAACTTTGAAAACCTGATCCAGCGACCATCCGACAGGGACCAGCGACCTCTGAAGCCTCAGAGGACTGCCCTGGACTACAGGACCAAGAAACTCCTGTGTACAGCGGCCCTGTTCAAAACCAGCTACTTCTTTGCAACAAAGAAGCAACTTCCAAGGACTTCACGTTTCCCGCAGGAAGCGTGAGACTCTACACTCTGCACCCGATGCCCCCGGCTCGACCTGCAGAAAACCAACACCCCAGGGAGGACTCCCCAGCGACTGCGAGCCCGTGAGTAACCAGAGACAACCCCTCTGAGCCCCCACCGCCACACCTGCAGAGAGAATCCAGAGGCTCCCCCTGACCACGACGGCCTGTAACAAGGGACCTGACGCCTGGAACCAATACTGCACCCGCAGCCCCAGGACCTGAAGGAACCGAACTTCGACGCAGGAGTGACCCCCAGACGACCCTCTGCCTTGCCCAGGTGGTGGCTGTCCCGAGAAGCCCCCCCTGTGCCTGCCTGCACCGCTAGAGTGACTCCCGGGTCCCTCCATTGAAACCTATACAAAAGCCGACGCCTGCTTTGCACACTGCACCCGGCCGCCCTGTGCCGCTGAGGGGGTGTTTTGTGTGCCTAATTGTGTCCCCCCAGTGCTCTACAAAACACCCCTGGTCTGCCCCCACCCCCGAGGACACAGGTACTTACCTGATGGCAGACTGGAACCGGAGCACCCCTGTTCTCCATAGGCACCTATGTGTTTTGGGCACCTCTTTGACCCCTGCACCTGACCGGCCCTGAGCTGCTGGTGTGGTAACTTTGGGGTTGCCTTGAACCCCCAACGGTGGGCAGCCTATGCCCCAGGACTAAGACTTGTAAGTGGTTTACTTACCTCCTAATCTAACCTTTACCTACCTCCCCCAGAAACTGTTGATTTTTGCACTGTGTTCACTTTGAAAATATCTTATTTCCATTTTTACAAAGACTGTACAAGATATTGTTTTCATTCAAAGTTCCTAAAGTATCTAAGTGAAGTACCTTACATTTAAAATATTAACTGTAAATCTTGAACCTGTGGTTCTTAAAATAAACTAAGAAAAGATATTTTCCAATATAAAAACCTCTTGGTCTGGAGTAAGTCTTTGAGTGTGTGTTCCTCATTTATTGCCTGTGTGTGTACAACAAATGCTTAACACTACCCTACGATAAGCCTACTGCTCGACCACACTACCCTACAAAATAGAGCATTAGAATTATCTTACCTCTAAAGGCAACCCTTGGACTCTGTGCACACTATTTCTTACTTTGAAAAAATATATACAGAGCCAACTTCCTACAGTCCCTCACAGTGGTCCTACACCAGCTACAAAGACTTTTCAGCAGCTGCTCCTGCTGAAACCGGGAGCCGCCTGAACTTCCCCGGCTGGTTCACAGGGCATCTCTACGACCTTGACCTACAAATGAAAGGAGACATTGGTAAATGCATTGCCAGATTTTATATGCATTTTTAAAGCTTTCTCCAACTGATTTCTATGGTGCATGATTATGCATAAAAAGGCAATTTTCCTGAACTTTGAAAAATCATAACTTAGGAATTACTTACCCAATTTTGATAATCTCGGTCTTAAACATATTATAAAAATCTAAAGTATTTTTGTAAATTGTTCTCAAGTTATTCTTCTGAGCGAGTGCCCACATTTATTGAAAGTGTGAGTAGAACAAATTCTTAGCACTTCTCCAAGTCTGGCCTAACTGCTCGATCAAGCTACCATAAACATTGGAGCATTAGGTAGTCTAGTTTTTTACCTCTGTAAGTCAAGGTGGGGTTGCGTGGACTCTCTGCACATCATTTTTGTACACTATATAAATAGCCAGCCTCCTACAACACTCACCTTAAGCCTTGGTGAACAGTCCTGTATGACACTGCGATGCGAATCCGGTACATGTTTTTCCCCATAGGATAACATTACCGCACCCAAAAACTGCACTAAGTGTCAACTTTTGAAAACTGTAAAAATCTCTATCTCAAAAAAAAGTGCTCACCTGATTCTGGTGATCTTGGCATCTAAACATAATAAATGGGCTCGGAGTGTTACAAGTTGTTTTTCTTCGAAGAAGTGTTTTCGAGTCACGGGATCGAGTGACTCCTCCTCTTCGGCTCCATTGTGCATGGGCATCGACTCCATATTAGATTGTTTTCCCGCAGAGGGTAAGGTAGGAGTGATACAGTATAAAGAAAAGAGATGTTCATGCTAATGGAATGTTAAATTATATATATGTATATATATATATATATATATATATATATATATATATATATATATATATATATATATATATATATATATATATATATATATATACACACACACATACACATACATATACATATGTACAAATGTTGTTAACTTAAACAACTACAGGCTGCCGGGGAGGTGGGAGGGTGCATGTGAATCTGCAGCGGAACATACCACGAACAGATGTACACCGGGTGACATTTTCCGTCCGATGGCATGTGTAGCTGCAGATACACATCCTCTGCATAGACTACAAAGCAGTTTGTCCTCCCTTAAAAGCGGTGGTTAGCCTGCAGGAGTTGAAGTTGTTTGAAATAATGTTCTGAGTACAGCTTGACCTACTGTGGCTTGCTGTGTTGTTAAAAACATCTACACAATAGTGTTTAGTAAATGTATGTGGTGTTGACCAAGTAGCTGTTTTACATATTTCAGCCATTGGTATGTTTTCTAAAAAAGCCATTGTAGCACCTTTTTTCCTTGTGGAATGTGCTTTAGGAGTAACTAAGAGTTGTCTTTTGGCTTTAACGTAGCATGTTTGGATGCATCTTACTATCCATCTTGCTAATCCTTGTTTTGAAATGGGGTTACCAGAATGAGGTTTTTGAAAGGCTACAAAATCGCTGTGTAGTTTTTCTGAATGGTTTTGTTCTATCTATATAGTACATTAGTGCTCTTTTAATGTCTAATGTATGTAGAGCTCTTTCTGCCACAGAATCTGGCTGTGGGAAGAAGACTGGTAGTTTCACGGTTTGATTAATATGAAAAAGTGATACCACCTTTGGTAGAAATGTATTTTTGCGTACTTGTAGGAATGGTTCTTCAATAGTGAAAGCTTGAATTTCACTGACTCTTCGCAATGATGTAATTGCGACTAGGAAGGCAACCTTCCATGTTAAGAATTGCATTTGACATGAGACCATAGGTTCAAATGGTGGGCCCTTAAGTCTGGTAAGCACTATGTTTAAATTCCAAGAAGGAACTGGAGGCGTTCTGGGAGGAATGATGCGTTTTAAGCCTTCCAAGAAGGCTTTGATAACAGGAACTCTAAATAAGGAGCTGTGCTGTACGTTTTGCAAATATGCTGAAACTGCAGTAAGATGTATTTTTATGGAAGGGAATGCTAAATTAGCTTTTTTGTAAATGAAGTAAATAGCATACAATATCTTGAATTGATGCTGTAAGAGGGTCAATGTGTTTAGATTGACAGTAATATACAAATCCTTTCTACTTGTTAGCATAGCACTGTCTAGTAGTGGGTTTTCTTGCTTGCGTAATCACTTCCATACATTCTGATGGTAGTTGTAAATACCCAAATTCTATGACCTAAGGAGCCAAATTGCCAGATTGAGTGTGTTGCGATTTGGGTGCCTGACCTGCCCTTTGGTTTGTGTCAACAGGTCTGGTCTGTTTGGGAGCTTGGAGTGTGGTACTACTGACAGGACTAATAATGTTGTGTACCACGGTTGACGTGCCCAAGTTGGTGCTATGAGTATCATGTTGAGTGTGTTTTGACGCAATTTGTTGACTACAAATGGAATGAATTGTGTTGGGGGGTGGGGGGGGGGGGGGGAGCGTAAGCAAATATCCCTGACCAATTGATCCGTAGAGCATTGCCCTTGGATAGGGGATGAAGGTGTCTAGATGTGAAGTTTTGGCATTTTGCGTTTTCGCTTGTGGCGAATAGATCTATGTTTGGTGTTCCCCATTGTTGAAAGTATTTCTGAAGTACTTGAGGGTGAATCTCCCACTTGTGTGTTTGTTGATGATTCCTGCTGAGAACATCTGCCAATTGGTTGTGTATCCCTAAAATGTATTGTGCTACCATGTGAATTTGGTTGTGTATTGCCCATTTCCAAATTTGGTCAGCTAGGAGGGAGTTTTGGGACAAATGTGTCCCTCCCTGTTTGCTTAGGTAATACATGGTGGTCATGTTGTCTGTTTTGATCAGGACATTTTTGTGAGTGAGAAGAGGCTGAAAAGCTTTGAGTGCTAGGAAGACAGCTAACAACTCTAAGTGATTATGTGTAGCTGTTTGTGTTGAGCATCCCATTGTCCTTGGATGTTGTGATTGATGAGGTGAGCTCCCCAGCCAATCATTGATGCATCTGTTGTAATTATGGTCTGAGGCACAGGGTCTTCAAATGGCCGACCTTTGATTAGATTTGTGGAATTCCACCATTGATGGGACATGTATGTTTGGCGGTCTATCAACACTAGATCTTGAAGTTGAACGGGTGCTTGTGCCAATTGTTGTGCAAGGCACTGTTGTAAGGGCCGCATGTTTAGTCTTGCATGTGGGACAATTGAAATACATGATGCCATCATTCCTAACATTTTCATGACAAACCTGACAGTGTACTGTTGACCTGTCTATCTGTGCAAATACATTTTGGAATGCTTGTATTCTTTGCGTATTTGGTCTTGCTAGCGCTTTTTGAGTATTTAGTATTGTCCCTAAATACTGTTGTATTTGCGCAGGTTGTAGTTGCAACGTTTGATAATTTATTGAGAACCCTAGCGTGTGCAGGGTTTGTTTTACGTAATGCACATGCTTTTCACACTGCGTATGACTGTTTGATTTTATTAGCCAATCGTCTAGATATGGAAAGACATGTATATGTTATCTCCTTAGGTAGGCTGCGAATACCGCTAGGCACTTTGTGAATACCCTTGGAGCTGTTGTTATTCCGAAGGGGAACACTTTGAACTGATAGTGCTTTCCTTGAATGACAAACCTGAGATATTTTCTGTGCGCTTGATGGATGGGTATATGAAAATACGCATCCTCGAGATCTAATGTTCCCATGAAATCGTGTATTTGGAGTAATAGGATAACATCCTGGAGAGTTACCATGTGAAAGTGTTCTGACAGGATGTAAAGACTGAGGGCCCTGAGATCTAATAGTGGCCTTAGGGTGCCATCTTTTTTTGGAATGAAGAAATACAGCGAGTAAACTCCGGCCCCTACTTCATTTTGTGGCACAGGTTCTATTGCTTGTTTGAGTAATAGAGATTTGACTTCTTCCTGTAACAGAGTGATGTGTTCTGTGGATAGTTTGTGTAGTTTGGGTGGAATGTTTGGTGGAGTTTGTATCAATTCTAGGCAAAAGCCATTGCGGATAATTGATAATACACAATTGTCTGGGGTAATGTTTTGCCAATTGGTGTGGAACTTTTGCAGTCTCCCTCCCACAGGGGAGGTGCGGAGTGGAAGGGAATGAAACAAGTCACTGTTTACTGTGTTGTGAGGCTTATTTAGGTGTTTGATATTTTCCTCTACCTCTCGGGTACTGGCCTCTATATGTGCTCTTAAAACCACCTCGTTGGTATTGAGGTTGGTAGGCCGGTTTTGTCTGCGATATGGATGCCTCTGCAGTTTGAGCCCTAAATCCACTGCTAAACTGGGGTTTCCGAAAGGATCCCCTGTATTGTGTGGTGTATAGTGCACCCATCGCTTTTGCGGTGTCTGAATCATTACGCAATTTTTCAATTGCAGTGTCCACCTCTAGGCTGAAAAGCTGTTTTTTGTTGAACGGCATATTCAACACTGCTTGTTGGATTTCGGGTTTGAACCCCAAGGACCTAAGCCATGCATGCCTCCTGATTGTGACGGCAGTGTTGATGCACCTGGTTGCTGTGTCTGCTGAGTCTAGGGCAGACCTAATCTGATTGTTGGTGATGGCTTGCCCTTCCTCCACTATCTGCTGTGCCCTCTTTTGATGTTCCTTGGGGAGATGCTGAATTATGTCTTTCACCTCGTCCCAATGGGCCCTGTCATATCTAGCCAACAACGCCTGAGAGTTGGCTATTCTCCATTGATTGGCTGTCTGGGATGCCACTCTCTTCCCTGCAGCATCACATTTTCTACTCTCTTTTTCTGGTGGGGTGCATCACCTGAAGACTGTGAGTTTGCCCTCTTCCTGGCAGCACTTACCACTACTGAGTCTCGAGGGAGTTGCTGAGTTATATAGACCGGATCAGAGGGAGGTGGCTTGTATTTTTTTTCTACTCTAGGAGTTATTATCCTTGCTTTGACAGGCTCGCTTAATATTTGATCAGCATGTTTTAGCATGCCGGGGAGCATAGGGAGCGACTGGTATGTTGTATACGTGGAGGAGAGTGTATTAAACAAAAAATCTTCCAACAACAGTTCAGTGTGCATGGTGATACTATGGTATGCTGCAGCCCTAGCTAACACTTGATTGTATCCTGTACTGTCCACAGGTGGTGAAGGTTTAGAGGGATAGCAATCAGGGTCATTGTCGGGAATAAAGTCTGGATCAAAAAGATCCCACGGGTCCACATTGTCTTGCTGCGAGTCAAATGAATGTGATGGTGACTGCATTGGTGTAGGACTGGTCGTAGGAGTGATATGAAGGTGTGGAGAGTGAGGAGGAGAAAATTGAGGAGGCGGAAGTTAGTCCTTTGTCTTTGGCACTTTAGCTGGAGGCTGTGTAGTGTCCAATTCCTCCTGAAAGGCTAATTTCCTCTTCAGTTTTAGAGGAAGTGCTGTTAAAATTCTGCCAGTTTCTTTATGGATATGAATCCTGGCTTGCCTTTCATCCATTACTTCCAGTATTGGCTGTATTTGGGAGTCCTCCTCAGTAGTTTTATGGCTTTCTTTGAGTGTCTTAGAAAGTCCATGTTCCTCAGTATAACCTGCTCTTTTCGGGCTCCGAAGCTGGCTTTTTCGGTATTAAAAATGATGGCGTTGTGGATGGTCTCGGCTCCGAGAGGGATTGCCGAAATTTTGACTCAGAAGAGCAGTGTTTGCTCGAGTCGGAGACGGAGCTTTTGGTTGACTCCGATGGCTTCGGAGGAGTGGCCTTTTTTTGGTGACGAACCGGGGGGTTTGGTCACCGGGTGTCTTCTTTCGGGTCGAGCCATGGCCTTCCGGCAGTGGCGTCCCAAAGGCCTTATATTTCGGTTTAGATGGTACAGGGGCAGGTGTACTCATGTGCTGTCCTGCTGTGACCTGTCTGTCTTCTTCGGATTCCTCGTCGGAATCGGATCCTCGAACAGAGACTGTGGTCTGCATGATCTCCTCCTCCTCGACGTCGAGATGTTCTGAGCTTTTTGACGCCATCTCGAGCCTTTGTGCTCTTCTGTCCCGAAGTGTCTTCTTTGATCGGAAGGATCGGCAGGCCTCGCAATTTTCTTCCCAATGATCTGGGGAAAGGCAAAGATTACAGATGAGGTGGTCTGTATAAGGGAATTTGGCATGGCACCGAGGACAGAATCGGAATGGAGTCCGATCCATGAGTGTTCCACGCGGTCGGCCCAACCAGGCCCGAGTTGGGCGCGCGCGCCCCGAAGGGCGAGTAGAGATGTCTGTTCCAACGGTACCGAAGTGTCAATAGAAGATGTAACGCGATTGATACAATACTGTCGAAAAATTAAGCGTTTTCAAAGTTTTCGGAATCGAATTATCGGAGTGAAAGGAAACAAGTCCGATCCCGATGGCGGAAAGAAAACAATCTAACATGGAGTCGATGTCCATCCGCAATGGAGCCGAAAAGGAAGAGTCACTCGATCCTGTGACTCGAAAACACTTCTTCGAAGAAAAACAACTTGTAACACTCCGAGCCCAACACTAGATGGCAGAAGTATACGCACAGCATGTGTATCTGCTCCACACATGCCATTGAACATATATATGTAAGGAAATGCCTCCTTGGCATGGTTGCCCCCTGACTTTTTGCCTTTGCTGATGCTATGTTTACAATTGAAAGTGTGCTGAGGCCTGCTAACCAGGCCCCAGCACCAGTGTTCTTTCCCTAACCTGTACTTTTGTACCCACAATTGGCAGACCCTGGCATCCAGATAAGTCCCTTGTAACTGGTACTTCTAGTACCCAGGGCCCTGATGCCAAGGAAGGTCTCTAAGGGCTGCAGCATGTCTTATGCCACCCTGGAGACCTCTCACTCAGCACAGACACACTGCTTGCCAGCTTGTGTGTGCTAGTGAGGACAAAACGAGTAAGTCGACATGGCACTCCCCTCAGGGTGCCATGCCAGCCTCTCACTGCCTATGCAGTATAGGTAAGACACCCCTCTAGCAGGCCTTACAGCCCTAAGGCAGGGTGCACTATACCATAGGTGAGGGTACCAGTGCATGAGCATGGTACCCCTACAGTGTCTAAACAAAACCTTAGACATTGTAAGTGCAGGGTAGCCATAAGAGTATATGGTCTGGGAGTTTGTCAAACACGAACTCCACAGCACCATAATGGCTACACTGAAAACTGGGAAGTTTGGTATCAAACTTCTCAGCACAATAAATGCACACTGATGCCAGTGTACATTTTATTGTAAAATACACCCCAGAGGGCACCTTAGAGGTGCCCCCTGAAACTTAACCGACTATCTGTGTAGGCTGACTAGTTTTAGCAGCCTGCCACAAACCGAGACATGTTGCTGGCCCCATGGGGAGAGTGCCTTTGTCACTCTGAGGCCAGTAACAAAGCCTGCACTGGGTGGAGATGCTAACACCTCCCCCAGGCAGGAATTGTCACACCTGGCGGTGAGCCTCAAAGGCTCACCTCCTTTGTGCCAACCCAGCAGGACACTCCAGCTAGTGGAGTTGCCCGCCCCCTCCGGCCAGGCCCCACTTTTGGCGGCAAGGCCGGAGAAAATAATGAGAAAAACAAGGAGGAGTCACTGGCCAGTCAGGACAGCCCCTAAGGTGTCCTGAGCTGAAGTGACTCTAACTTTTAGAAATCCTCCATCTTGCAGATGGAGGATTCCCCCAATAGGGTTAGGATTGTGACCCCCTCCCCTTGGGAGGAGGCACAAAGAGGGTGTACCCACCCTCAGGGCTAGTAGCCATTGGCTACTAACCCCCCAGACCTAAACACGCCCTTAAATTTAGTATTTAAGGGCTACCCTGAACCCTAGAAAATTAGATTCCTGCAACTACAAGAAGAAGGACTGCCCAGCTGAAAACCCCTGCAGCGGAAGACCAGAAGACGACAACTGCCTTGGCTCCAGAAACTCACCGGCCTGTCTCCTGCCTTCCAAAGATCCTGCTCCAGCGACGCCTTCCAAAGGGACCAGCGACCTCGACATCCTCTGAGGACTGCCCCTGCTTCGAAAAGACAAGAAACTCCCGAGGACAGCGGACCTGCTCCAAGAAAAGCTGCAACTTTGTTTCCAGCAGCTTTAAAGAACCCTGCAAGCTCCCCGCAAGAAGCGTGAGACTTGCAACACTGCACCCGGCGACCCCGACTCGGCTGGTGGCGATCCAACACCTCAGGAGGGACCCCAGGACTACTCTGATACTGTGAGTACCAAAACCTGTCCCCCCTGAGCCCCCACAGCGCCGCCTGCAGAGGGAATCCCGAGGCTTCCCCTGACCGCGACTCTTTGAACCTAAAGTCCCGACGCCTGGGAGAGACCCTGCACCCGCAGCCCCCAGGACCTGAAGGACCGGACTTTCACTGGAGAAGTGACCCCCAGGAGTCCCTCTCCCTTGCCCAAGTGGAGGTTTCCCCGAGGAATCCCCCCCTTGCCTACCTGCAGCGCTGAAGAGATCCCGAGATCTCTCATAGACTAACATTGCGAACCCGACGCCTGTTCCTACACTGCACCCGGCCGCCCCCGCGCTGCTGAGGGTGAAATTTCTGTGTGGGCTTGTGTCCCCCCCGGTGCCCTACAAAACCCCTCTGGTCTGCCCTCCGAAGACGCGGGTACTTACCTGCAAGCAGACCGGAATCGGGGCACCCCCCTCTCTCCATTCTAGCCTATGTGTTTTGGGCACCACTTTGAACTCTGCACCTGACCGGCCCTGAGCTGCTGGTGTGGTGACTTTGGGGTTGCTCTGAACCCCCAACGGTGGGCTACCTTGGACCAAGAACTGAACCCTGTAAGTGTCTTACTTACCTGGTAAAACTAACAAAAACTTACCTCCCCTAGGAACTGTGAAAATTGCACTAAGTGTCCACTTTTAAAACAGCTATTTGCCAATAACTTGTAAAGTATACATGCAATTTTTATGATTTAAAGTTCCTAAAGTACTTACCTGCAATACCTTTCAAATGAGATATTACATGTAGAAATTGAACCTGTGGTTCTTAAAATAAACTAAGAAAAGATATTTTTCTATAACAAAACCTATTGGCTGGATTTGTCTCCGAGTGTGTGTACCTCATTTATTGTCTATGTGTATGTACAACAAATGCTTAACACTACTCCTTGGATAAGCCTACTGCTCGACCACACTACCACAAAATAGAGCATTAGTATTATCTATTTTTACCACTATTTTACCTCTAAGGGGAACCCTTGGACTCTGTGCATGCTATTCCTTACTTTGAAATAGCACATACAGAGCCAACTTCCTACAATATATATAAAAAAATGTGTGTTATTTTTATAAAGTGGGGTTGGATTTGCTTATTGATGTGTCTGTCTCACTTACTGCCTATGTGTGTACTTTACATGCCTAGCACTAGTCTCTGATATGCCTAACTGCTCGCCCACAAGACTCTTTACACAGTGTATCTCTTTTTGGTCCACTATATAAAGAGCCAGCTTCCTACACGTGTGTGACTGCAGGGACACAAGAAGCTGCAAGAGGTTTTTTCCTGTCAGTAACCCACTGTAGGAGGCTGGACTGGCTTGTAGTGAGTACCAAGGGGTACTTGCACCTTGCACCAGGCCCAGTTATCCCTTATTAGTGTATAGGGTGTCTAGCAGCTTAGGCTGATAGATAATGGTAGCTTAGCAGAGCAGCTTAGGCTGAACTAGGAGACGTGTGAAGCTACTACAGTACCACTTAGTGTCATATGCACAATATCATAAGAAAACACAATACACAGTTATACTAAAAATAAAGGTACTTTATTTTTATGACAATATGCCAAAGTATCTTAGAGTGTACCCTCAGTGAGAGGATAGGAAATATACACAAGATATATATACACAATAGCAAAAATATGCAGTATAGTCTTAGAAAACAGTGCAAACAATGTATAGTTACAATAGGATGCAATGGGGAAACATAGGGATAGGGGCAACACAAACCATATACTCCAGAAGTGGAATGTGAACCACGAATGGACCCCAAACCTATGTGACCTTGTAGAGGGTCGCTGGGACTATTAGAAAATAGTGAGAGTTAGAAAAATAACCTTCCCCAAGACCCTGAAAAGTGAGTGCAAAGTGCACCAAAGTTCCCCTAAGGACAAAATAGTCGTGTTAGAGGGAGAATGCAAGGAAAACACAAATCAGCAATGCAACAACGATGGATTCCTGTCTGAAGGTACCTGTGGAACAAGGGGACCAAGTCCAAAAGTCACAAGCAGCTCGGAGATGGGCAGATGCCCAAGAAATGCCAGCGGTTGGTGCAAAGAAGCTCTTTCTAGGCTGAAGAACTGTGAATACTGCAGGAACGACAAGGGCTAGAGACTTCCCCTTTGGAGGATGGATCCCCCACGCCTTGGAGGGTCGTGCAGAAGTGTTTTCCCGCCGGATGGATGCCAACAAGCCTTGCTACACGCAAATCGTGCGTTTGGCGTTTTTGGACGCTGCTGGGGCCCAGGAGGGACCAGAAGGTCGCAAATTGGACCTGCAGAGAGAGGGGACGTCGAGCAAGACAAAGAGCCCTCACTGAAGCAGGTAGCACCCGGAGAAGTGCCAGAAACAGGCACTACGAGGATGCGTGAAACGGTGCTCGCCGAAGTTGCACAAAGGAGTCCCACGTCGCCGGAGACCAACTTAGAAAGTCGTGCAATGCAGGTTAGAGTGCCGTGGACCCAGGCTTGGCTGTGCACACAGGATTTCCGCCGGAAGTGCACAGGGGCCGGAGAAGCTTGCAAAGTCGCGGTTCCCAGCAATGCAGCCCAGCGAGGTGAGGCAAGGACTTACCTCCACCAAACTTGGGCTGAAGAGTCACTGGACTGTGGGGGTCACTTGGACGGTGTCGCTGGATTCGAGGGACCTCGCTCGTCGTGCTGAGAGGAGACCCAAGGGACCGGAGATGCAGCTTTTTGGTGCCTGCGGTTGCAGGGGGAAGATTCCGTCGACCCACGGGAGATTTCTTCGGAGCTTCTGGTGCAGAGAGGAGGCAGGCTACCCCCACAGCATG
Source organism: Pleurodeles waltl (assembly GCF_031143425.1). Classification (NCBI taxonomy): domain Eukaryota; kingdom Metazoa; phylum Chordata; class Amphibia; order Caudata; family Salamandridae; genus Pleurodeles; species Pleurodeles waltl. The sequence goes on along the minus strand of NC_090440.1, from coordinate 1,883,558,005 downwards.
CACAAGCAGGAAAACAGTCGAGAAGGCGGCAGGATCAGCGTTACAGAGTTGCAGTAGTCGTCTTTGCTACTATGTTGCAGGTTTGCAGGCTTCCAGCGCGGTCAGCGGTCGATTCCTTATCAGAAGGTGAAGAGGGAGATGCAGAGGAACTCGGCTGAGCTCATGCATTCGTTATCTAAAGTTTCCCCAGAGACAGAGACCCTAAATAGCCAGAAAAGAGGGTTTGGCTACCTAGGAGAGAGGAAAGGCTACTAACACCTGAAGGAGCCTATCACAAGGAGTCTCTGACGTCACCTGGTGGCACTGGCCACTCAGAGCAGCCCAGTGTGCCAGCAGCACCTCTGTTTCCAAGATGGCAGAGGTCTGGAGCACACTGGAGGAGCTCTGGACACCTCCCAGGGGAGGTGCAGGTCAGGGGAGTGGTCACTCCCCTTTCCTTTGTCCAGTTTCGCGCCAGAGCAGGGGCTAAGGGGTCCCTGAACCGGTGTAGACTGGCTTATGCAGAATTGGGCACATCTGTGCCCAACAAAGCATTTCCAGAGGCTGGGGGAGGCTACTCCTCCCCTGCCTTCACACCATTTTCCAAAGGGAGAGGGTGTCACACCCTCTCTCAGAGGAAGTTCTTTGTTCTGCCATCCTGGGCCAGGCCTGGCTGGACCCCAGGAGGGCAGCTGCCTGTCTGAGGGGTTGGCAGCAGCAGCAGCTGCAGAGAAACCCCAGGAAGGGCAGTTTGGCAGTACCAGGGTCTGTGCTACAGACCACTGGGATCATGGGATTGTGCCAACTATGCCAGGATGGTATAGAGGGGGCAATTCCATGATCATAGACATGTTACATGGCCATATTCGGAGTTACCATGGTGAAGCTACATATAGGTAGTGACCTATATGTAGTGCACGCGTGTAATGGTGTCCCCGCACTCACAAAGTTCAGGGAATTGACTCTGAACAATGTGGGGGCACCTTGGCTAGTGCCAGGGTGCCCTCACACTAAGTAACTTTGCACCTAACCTTTACCAGGTAAAGGTTAGACATATAGGTGACTTATAAGTTACTTAAGTGCAGTGTAAAATGGCTGTGAAATAACGTGGACGTTATTTCACTCAGGCTGCAGTGGCAGGCCTGTGTAAGAATTGTCAGAGCTCCCTATGGGTGGCAAAAGAAATGCTGCAGCCCATAGGGATCTCCTGGAACCCCAATACCCTGGGTACCTCAGTACCATATACTAGGGAATTATAAGGGTGTTCCAGTAAGCCAATGTAAATTGGTAAAAATGGTCACTAGCCTGTCAGTGACAATTTGGAAGTAATGAGAGAGCATAACCACTGAGGTTCTGGTTAGCAGAGCCTCAGTGAGACAGTTAGGCACCACACAGGGAACATATACATGCACACCTATGAGCACTGGGGCCCTGTGTGACAGGGTCCCAGTGACACATACATATAGGCCACAAACCTATGAGCACTGGGGTCCTGACCAGCAGGATCCCAGTGACACATAACAACCATACTGAAAACATAGTGTTTTCACTATGAGCACTGAGGCCCGGCTATCCGGATCCCAGTGAGACAGTGAAAACAGTGACAAACACCCTGACATACACTCACAAACAGGCCAAAAGTGGGGGTAACAAGGCTAGAAAGAGGCTACCTTCTCACACCCACTGACAACTGGCGACAGAAATTAGACCAGACTCTGCTGTTGGATTCTGCCTGACACGCTAAGAGTCTCCAATTTCCCTGTGTTAGAAATCGGGTCTCTAGTTGGCAGTGGTCTGCACCCTGTCTAAGTAGGGACCCTCACTCTAGTCATTGTAACGGAGCCACACAGCTAAGGTAGCCCGTGCTCCCCCCGTTGGCACGAGCAGTCAAGCTTGTCTCAGAGGCAATGTGCAAAATATTTATATACACGTCCACACCCCCCCCCAAATCCAGTGAAAACACCACAAAAGTACTCCACACCAGTTTATAAAGATAGCAAATATTTATCAGAGTAAAACATGACCAAAACAACAATATTCCAACATATACAAGTGAAGATACACATTTTCAAAGATTAAATCTTAGCATAGCGCTTAGAAACACAATAGCTCCAACTGAGGTTATCACAGCCTTTTGATGGGGTCACTTCCAACAGTTCAACATCACTTGTGAGGGAGTGTGGGACAGTTACAGAGTCGCACAGATTCTGAGCTCAGTACCTTGGAAAACTATGATAAAAGAAAGACATTACATGGAGTTGGGGAGGTGAGGCATCGCTGGAACCGGTGCAGCGCCGATTCCTTACTACTAGGCAGGGGAGGTGAGTGGTCAGTTCCTTACAGTTGCAGGGGAGGTGATGCGGTGTCAGTGGCGAGGCATTGGTTCCTTACGACAAGGCAGGGTTGATAAATCAAGCAGATTAAGATGCGAAGCGCCGACTTTGGGGCCACATATGGGGCCACAGGTGCTGCGACAGAGATGGGTGTCACGGATGACTGTGACAGCACCCGAGACTCACGCTGTGGCGCAACTGCAGAGGCACTGCGTCAGGCCTGTGTTGCAGGTCGCGGTCGTTGCACTTAGCGGAGACCACGGCTCCGGTGCAGGCAGCAGCGCGGAGTAGACAACGTTGCAAGTTCCAAAGTCACTCTGGAGGCGATGTGCTTACTTTCTTCTTGGTTGCACCAGAGCTCACTTCCGAGGGTTCAAGAACTGGATTTTGCACCACTTGGCAAGTCACATCTCTCAGCAAGAGAGCCCAGGCACTGGTAGGTGAAGTCTTTGGACGAGACTTCTTAACAGGAGGCAAGCACAGTTCAAGACATTGGAGAACCTTGGAAAGCAGGATAAAGAAAGCAAAGTCCAGGCCTTTCACTCCGAGGCGAGAAGCAGCAGGCCAGCACAGCAAAGCAACAGGCAGAATTGCAGTCCCTCCAACAGCATCCATCTCTTCTTCCTGGCCGAAAGCCCCCAGTCCAGAAGTGTTCTAACTACGTGGTGTCAGAGGTCCAGTACTTACACCCACTTCTGTTTTTGAAGTAGGCAAACTTCCCTGCCTCGCCCCAAGCACACTCCAGGGGGTTGGAGACTGCTTTGTGTGAGGACAGAGACAGCCCTATTCGGTTGCAAGTGTCAGCTCATCCCACCGCTCTAGCTCAGGAAGACCCATTAACCTGGTGGTGGGACATCAGGATATGCAGGGCACACCTTAGCTCCCTTTGTGTGACTGTCTAGAGTGAATGCACCAAGAGCCCATCTATCATCCTGATCCAGACGTGTGTATTCCACAGACAGGCAGAGGCACAGAATGGTTAGGCAAGAAAATGGCCACTTTCTAAAAGCGCCATTCTCAAACTTTCAATTCAATTAAAAAATCAACTTCACCAAAAGTTGTATTTTTAAATTGTGAGTTGAGAGACCCCAAACTCCAGATCTCTTTCTACTCCCAATGGGAAATTACACTTAAAAGATATTTCAAGAAAAATCCCCTTGTTACCAAATAGGAGAGATTGTCCTTGCAACAGTGGAAAACACAGTTAACAGTATTTCACTATAAGGACATGTAAAACACACCAGTATGTGTCTTACCTTTTAAATACACTGCACCCTGCCCAGGGGGCTGCCTTGGGCCTTCTTTTGGGGTGGCATATGTAGTAAAGAGAAGGTTTACAACTGCACAAAGGCACTGCAATGGAAGTCTTGAGCCAGGTTTAAAGGGCTACTCATGGGTGGTAATCAGTGCAGCAGGCCCACTAGTAGCATTTGATTTACAGGCCTTGGGCACACACCGTGCACTGTACTAGGGACTCCCAGCACCTCTGAAAAAATTACCAAGTCCCATTTTGCAAGGTGCCTTTAAAAGGTTTGGTGAAAAACCTCCAATCCTCCAGAACTCCGGCGGGACCAATGTGCTTTAAGTATCCAGTCAAGGATCCATGGCATTGGCTACAAATTCAGAGACAGCCCACTCAAGAATGAATTTTACTCTGAAAAAGTGACTAAGTCCCTTTCTGCATTTGGCCTTTGAAATGTTTTCTTTTTTTTTTTTATTTCCTGATTTTCAGGAGGTGCAATCAACTTGTATCTTTCCAGGGCTCCATCACGGTCAATCTCAAATCATGCCTAGGTCCTGGTTCACTGCTTCAATAGACTATCATTGGCACTTTGTGGGTTTTGGCTCCATTTTCACTTAAATCTTTAACAAATCTTAACTCGAGATCCCCTTAATTGTTTTTTTGTCATTTTGGTCTTATTTTACTCATAAACATTTTCTCTTGATCTTAAAACTTTGTGTTTTGTGTGACTTTTAATACTGAATATGCACTGCTAAAATACTTAACACGTTGTCTTAGACTTAAGCCTCACTGCTTTGTGTCACATTACCAGGGATTGACCACAGATTAATTATATTTACATTGTGCGACATCTTGTCTATCCCAAATAATTTACTTTCCTATAACAGAACACTGAAAATAGATTTATTATACTGTTAAATTTTAAACATGTCGACATTTTTAGATTTTGCAGCTCTACATGCTGCTTTTAGACACTCAACTAGAACAATTCCACCAGCTCCCTGTTGTATTGACACACTGTGACTAGAGAAAAAAGCACTATTAGGTCTTATAAAGAATCTGGAGAAGGTCTTATGAGGAGAAATCCAAAGCCTCCTAAAGTAAAGCGATAACACAATACCATAGGCACTGTAGTAACGCATGTGTTATTCTACTCAGATAAAATTATCAAGGCCCAAAACAGTCATAAGACACTTTTTAATGTGGTAAAAGAGCTACAACCCCACAGAATGACAAAGAGTGCTTATAGTGCATTAAAAGTAAGTGATCCCTGAGCAATAGGTTCACAGGGGTTTGAGGGCTGGAAACTGAATATTATTGAACTCACACTGGTGCGATCATCGTTGGCCTACACTATTCTTGGTGCTTTTATGGTTTTGTGCTACAAGAGCTCTCAGATCCTAGCCAGCCGTCCGCCTTCACTCTTGGTTGTTTTTCACTAAAAAGGTAGTGGATAATCCCTGCAGCTAGTTAAGGACTTCAAAGGCGAAGTAACGGTTTTGTAATATGTCATTCCGGGTTGTGACATCAAACCCACTCTCATGAAGCTTAATGGCTGCATGCCCTTGCCTAACTCCTCCTCTAAACTGAGGTTGTGGCCCCAGTTGGATGTCCCCCCTCCTTGTTGGGCATTTTACGGTCTACTAAGTCTGGCTCACTGCTAGATTCCTTACCATCTTCCAAGCCTGGTCTTGTGGACTCAAAACTACTTCAGGTAGTGGTGAACCTTTATTAACTCCTCTCTCCATGAGGATCTTGTGCCAGCCAGCTTAGACCCAAACATCTGGTTGAATATCCATCTTATTTCTTTGTTGCCCTGCCGCTCCAAGGTTTTAGAGAAACATGTAAATACCTTTTTAACATCCTATGTGGAGACTCAAATTTACGTTAATTCTTCACAGTCTGGATTTAGGGCAGGGCATAGTACGGAATCCGCCTTACTAGGGGTTACAGACCATCTCAGAAAGTTCCTGGATGAAAGTGGTACATCGGCTCTCATTTTACTTGATCTGAGTGCCGTGTTTGACACTGTGTCCCACTCTATCCTGATTGAGAGATTGACAGCTTTGAGACTTGAGGGAACTGCGCTTGCCTGGCTAACTTCATTCCTCTATGACAGGACATTTCAGGTCCTTTCAGCTAACGCAGTGGCAGAAACTCAGCATTTAACATCTGGTGTCCCCCAAGGTTCAGTGCTCATTCCAGTACTGCTTAACATCTATGTTCATCCGCTAGCAGAAGTAGAGGAGAGTTGTGGCCTGACCTTTTTTTCCTATGCAGACAACACCAAAATTGTTGTCTTCTTGTCGTCAGCACACAACCATGGTCCCTCAGTTCTCAAACGTGGCTTGAGACTATTTGCCACCAGGATGAGTAACAATTTTCCCAAGCTGAACGGTGATAAGCTGGCGGTGATGAGCCTGAGTAAGAATCCTCAACTTTGGGGCCCCCTAACACTGGCCTGCTTCTCTTGGGCCTCTTCCTGCCTTGTCTCCCCAAAGTTAATAACTTGGGCTTCATACTGGATGAACATCTCTTGAGGACGCCACAGGTGGTGAAGTTGACCTCTACTTGCTTTGCTGTGCTCAAGTGGCTGAAAAAGATCACTTGAATCCTTCCCCTACCAGCCCAAAATACAGTAATCCAAGCTCCAACCTGTCCAGATTGGATTATGGCAATATCCTTTACTTCGGTATAGATCAAGCCTCTATCTGCCTCCTCCAAACAGTTTAGAATGCTGCCCAACAGCTCTTGTTTCACCTTCTGAAGCAGGCTTCAGTTGCCCATCTCCTTCAAGCTCTACATTGGCTCTTGCTCACTAAGCGCATTCAATTTAAAGCATTGTGCTATGTTTTGAAAGCTAGAGCTGGATGTGGCCCTTACTACATTCAGGAGACTGTGTTGCTGCTCGTTCACTGAGATCACAGCATATGGCTCTATGTACTGTGCCTGGGTTTCATCTGGCCGGGATGGGCGCACATTCCTTCTCAGTTTTGGATCCTAAACTCTGGAACTCTCTCCCAGTTGCCTTAAGAAATTGTTCCACACTACTTGATTTTCGTCAAAGCCCACAGAAGTGGCTATTGTAGATTGGAAATCTGTTTATTACTGTTTCTATAGCTTAGCACCGGGAAACCCTATGTGGGTAGCTGTGTGCTCTACAAGACCATAATAATAATGATAATAGATTGTCTCAACAGTGCAAGGTGAAAATAAATGTATTTTTTTTTAGGTCTACATGAGCACTGAATAAATACTTTGAGAGTCAGGATACTTACATTTTTTGTAATCATTAGACAGAAGTCATCAGAATAAACTTAAGGATTAATCAGTAGCTCGTGAAAACATATCTCCTCCCCTTTCGCCCGTAATCCTATTCACACTGTGTAGATAATTTCTTAGCAAATGTGCTCAACAGCAATGGAAAGGCATCCTCAATTCTTCTCTGTTATAAGGAGATAATGTCCTGCCAATGGACACTTCTTCACCACACTGATCGATTCAAAGTCATACGGAGATAACCTTTGTAATAGCCAAATGCGGCTGAGCAGTCAACTATGAGCAAGTGATATGAAAGCTGAACTGAAGTGAACTGAAAATGATAAGCAAGAGTTACCTGATGCATCGTGTGCACTGAATACAGCGAGTCATGATGGTTTTCACTAAGGGACCAAGGTTCTTGTCCTCTACAGCACGTTTCCCCTCCATAAATCTGCTCCTGTCACTTCCAAACATCATAGACTGATCCTGTAAAGGATTTAATGAAGCCAAATCAACACCTGCAGACAATGTAGCAAAAATGATGTACTGCTTAAAAATTCAAAAGCCATACAACTGAGAAGCATATGGTATGTAGAGGTAAACATGTAAAGCCTCCCCTTGCTTTACAAAACAATCTATACAAAGGACTTGTAACTGATATAGTAGTAACCAAAGATGTCTCTTCATCATGCTAATCTACAAGCTAATTTCCGGCAGTGATCATGAAATACCAATTTTCAGCACATTTTTGTTAGGTAGCTGAGGAGCACAGGGCATGCAAGCTGTGTCTGCCATTTTGCTCCCCCACTCAAAACATGAGGAACATTCAGCACGTCCTATATATCAGTGGATATGAGCACAGAGCTCGGTAGATATGAACATAAATATGAACACTGAGTGCCAAAATTTGCAGCGCTCTGATCAATGGCAGGTCTTTGGTAAAACACACTTTTGAATTTTTAGAATTCTTAGACAGCCAACAGTTTGATCTGGCGTTTATAGCTGAAACTTGGGTGGATTCCACCTCTGGCCCAGATATGGCCATAGCAACTCATAAAGGGTACTTCATCCACAGACTTGATAGAACATATAAGAGACGTTGAGGACTGGCAATTATTTTTAGAAACACCTCTGCAGCCTTTTTATCACCAGCTGCCCTTAAAGAATGTGAATCACTAATCTTTAATACTGAATCATCTGAAAATCAAACCTTTAACATGCTTCTTGTATATTGCCCTCCTGGGCCCAGATTCATGTTGTCCCAAGATATTGGTCTTCTTCTGGAATACTTTTCTCTTAAACCGGCTTTACGGTATTAGGCGATTTTACCTATCATCTAGAGATAAATGAAGATAAAGAGACAGAAGAACTACTAGATACTATGTCCTGATTTGGGCTATCCCAGATTATTGAGGGCAGCACTCACTCTGAGGGTCACACTCTCGATGGAGTTTTTACAAATAACATTAATATGAAGAGTATAGATATTCTCAACTTGACTTGGTCTGATCATAAAGCGGGATCGTCGAGACAGATATTTCTTCTAAAACTATTTAATTTCCACTTCTTGCAATATAAAAGTATCTTGTCCGTGGCACAAAATACAAGCCTCAGATCTTAATCTCCTTTTATCAGAATCTGAGTTAGCTCCATCCTTAGAGCCTGATAAAGCATCCATGGATTGCAAAAATTGGTGCAAACAGCAATAAACACCCTCCTGCCAAGCCAAAAATGTCAAACAGAAGCAAGCCTTCCGCTCTGTGCTTTAAAGAAAACCTAAGAGCTCTTGAGCAATGCTGTCGTAGGCAGGAATGTGTATGGAGAAAGAACTATAATATAGTGGAAAAAGAAAAATATAAACAGTGTATTGCTAAATACAAAACATTAATCTTAAAAGTAAAGTCAGAATATTTCACCAGAAAAGACTGAATCAGCTAAAAACTCCACCAAAGAGCGGTTTCTCACTGTCACTAAGCTTACCTCTACTCCTGCCGCCAACTTAGTGAGAATAAGTCAGGCTTTTTGCAATGCCCTTGCAAATTTCTTCCAGCATAAAGTTCAGGAGAGCCTTGATGGTTTCTCAGCTAGCAGTCGAGCCATTGACCTGTTCATCAATACTGATTCACTCGCGATTAACAATCAAGTTACCTTTAGAGAATTTACCTATCTCTCTGTGGAGCAAATCAGTCAAAGGTGCTTACTACCAAATCAGGATCCCCATCTGACCCCTGTCCACCCACAACAGTTCAGCTCGTCCCACATATTATTGCTGGACACCTGACTAAAATCTTTAACACCATGTTTAGTACAGGGAATTTCCCCAAACAATGGAAAAAGGGCTTAGTTTTGCAACTAATTTAGAAACCTAATTTAGATCCTCATGACACCAACAACTATCACCCCATATCGAGGCTTCCTTTTCTGGCCAAACTGGCCAAAAAAGCCATGAATTCCCAACTGACATCAATTACTGAATCAAACAATCTCTTAGATGAAACTCAGTTCGGTTTACACAGTGGTCACAGTACGGAGACCGCACTTTTTGTGGCCACTGAAGAAATTAGATCCACGATAGATAAGGGCGGCAGAGCAACCCTTGTCTTATCAGACATGTCTACAGCTTTCGATACGGTCAATCACACTTGTTTGATTTACTGTCTGCAGAAGTCGGGGATCAAAGACAAAGCCCTAGCCCTGCTTCATTTTTTTCCCCCACAGACAGGATCTAAGCAGTGCCTCCTAGCAAATTGACATAGAAGCCCTTTGTTTTGCCCTGTGAGGTCCCACAAGGCTCATTGTTAAGTCTACCCATGTTTAATATATAGGTCACCCCCTTGGCCAACCTAATTCATCATTTCGGGTTTTCACTGGTGTCTTATGCTGATGATACTCAGATTGCTGTTTTACTTTCCAACAGTTATCACAGAACTGGTGAGACCTTTCAAAACTGCATGACAGCAGTCAGCAATTGGATGAACGACAACGGTCTTAACTTAAACTCATCCAAAACAGAATTGATTGTATTCAGCAACAACGTATCCTTCCGGTTCCCGTCTTGTTGGCCGCAAGAATTAGGGTCACTTCCTGTTCCCACAAAAAAAAAAAAAAAATCTTAGTGTAGGAAGTTGGCTCTGTATGCACTATTTCAAAGTAAGGAATAGTATGCACAGAGTCCAAGGGTTCCCCTTAGAGGTAAGATAGTGGCAAAAAGAGATAATACTAATGCTCTATTTTGTGGTAGTGTGGTCGAGCAGTAGGCTTATCAAAGGAGTAGTGTTAAGCATTTGTTGTACACACACAGGCAATAAATGAGGAACACACACTCAAAGACAATTCCAGGCCAATAGGTTTTTGTATAGAAAAATATATTTTCTTAGTTTATTTTAAGAACTATAGGTTCAAATTTTACATGTAATACTTCAAATGAAAGGTATTGCAGGTAGGTACTTTAGGAACGTTGAATAATCAAAATAGCATATACACTTTTCACATAAATCACATATAGCTATTTTAAAACTAGACAGTGCAATTTTCACAGTTCCTGGGGGGAGTAAGAGTTTGTTAGTTTTTGCAGGTAAGTAAATCACCAACGGGGTTCAAGTTTGTGTCCAAGGTAGCCCACCGTTGGGGGTTCAGAGCAACCCCAAAGTTACCACACAAGCAGCTCAGGGCCGGTCAGGTGCAGAGTTCAAAGTGTTGCCCAAAACGCATAGGCTTCAATGGAGAAGGGGGGGCCCCGGTTCCAGTCTGCCAGCAGGTAAGTACCCGCGTCTTCGGAGGGCAGACCAGGGGGGTTTTGTAGGGCACCAGGGGGGACACAAGTTAGCACAGAAAGTACACCCTCAGCAGCACGGGGGCGGCCGGGTGCAGTGTGCAAACACACGTCGGGTTTCCAATGGAAATCAATGGGAGACCAAGGGGTCTCTTCAGCGATGCAGGCAGGCAAGGGGGGGCTCCTCGGGGTAGCCACCACCTGGGCAAGGGAGAGGGCCTCCTGGGGGTCACTCCTGCACTGGAGTTCCGATCTTTCAGGTCCTGGGGGCTGCGGGTGCAGAGTCTTTACCAGGCGTCGGGATCTGGGAAGCAGGCGTTCGCGGTCAGGGGGAGCCTCGGGATTCCCTCTGCAGGCGTCGCTGTGGGGGCAACTCTAGCTACTCACGGTCTCGTAGTCGCCGGGGAGTCCACCCTGAAGTGTTGTTTCTCCACAAGTCGAGCCGGGGCGTCGGGTGCAGTGTAGCAAGTCTCACGCTTCCGGCGGGAGATGTAGTGGTTTTAAAGTTGCTCCTTTGGAAACAAAGTTGCAGTCTTGGGTGAACAGGGCCGCTGTCCTCAGGAGTTTCTTGGTCCTACTAGAGCAGGGCAGTCCTCTGAGGATTCAGAGGTCGCTGGTCCTGGGGAAAGCGTTGCTGGAGCAGTGTCTTTAGAAGGGGGGGGGGAGACAGGCCGGTAGAGCTGGAGCCAAAGCAGTTGGTGTCTTAGTCTTCTTCTGCAGGGTTTTTCAGCTTAGCAGTCCTCTTCTTCTTAGGTTGCAGGAATCCGAGTTCCTAGGTTCTGGGGAGCCCTTAAATACTAAATTTAAGGGCGTGTTTAGGTCTGGGGGGTTAGTAGCCAATGGCTACTAGCCCTGAGGGTGGGTACACCCTCTTTGTGCCTCCTCCCTGAGGGGAGGGGAGCACATCCCTAATCCTATTGGGGGAATCCTCCATCTGCAAGATGGAGGATTTCTAAAAGTCAGAGTCACCTCAGCTCAGGACACCTTAGGGGCTGTCCTGACTGGCCAGTGACTCCTCCTTGTTTTTCTCATTATCTCTCCTGGACTTGCCGCCAAATGTGGGGGCTGTGTCCAGGGGGCGGGCATCTCCACTAGCTGGAGTGCCCTGGGGCATTGCAAGACGAAGCCTGAGCCTTTGAGGCTCACTGCTAGGTGTTACAGTTCCTGCAGGGGGGAGGTGTGAAGCACCTCCACCCAGAGCAGGCTTCGTTTCTGTCCTCAGAAAGCACAAAGACTCTCACCACATGGGGTCAGAAACTCGTCTCTCAGCAGCAGGCTGGCACAGACCAGTCAGTCCTGCACTGAACAATTGGGTAAAATACAGGGGGTATCGCTAAGATGCCCTCTGTGTGCATTTTTTAATAAATCCAACACTGGCATCAGTGTGGGTTTATTATTCTGAGAAGTTTGGTACCAAACTTCCCAGTATTCCGTGTAGCCATTATGGAGCTGTGGAGTTCGTTTTTGACAAACTCCCAGACCATATTCTCTTATGGCTACCCTGCACTTACAATGTCTAAGGTTTTGCTTAGACACTGTAGGGGCATAGTGCTCATGCACCTATGTCCTCACCTGTGGTATAGTGCACCCTGCCTTAGGGCTGTAAGGCCTGCTAGAGGGGTGACTTACCTATGCCACAGCCAGTGTGAGGCTGGCATGGCACCCGGAGGGGAGTGCCATGTCGACTTAGTCATTTTCTCCCCACCAGCACACACAAGCTGGCAAGCAGTGTGTCTGTGCTGAGTGAGGGGTCCCTAGGGTGGCATAAGACATGCTGCAGCCCTTAGAGACCTTCCCTGGCATCAGGGCCCTTGGTACCAGGGGTACCAGTTACAAGGGACTTACCTGGGTGCCAGGGTTGTGCCAATTGTGGAGACAACGGTACATTTTAGGTGAAAGAACACTGGTGCTGGGGCCTGGTTAGCAGGGTCCCAGCACACTTCTCAGTCAAGTCAGCATCAGGCAAAACGTGGGGGGTAACTGCAACAGGGAGCCATTTCTTTACACTTAGTGTCACTTTGGATGACAAACTCATACAAATCAGATCAACATGGCCATCTCCTCTTTTTATGTCTTTAAAACTATTTTAAAAAAATGCTCATCTTATTCTATTTGACTCGTTAAAGAATGATCACAGCTTTAGTTCTCTCAAATTTGGACTATTGCAACAGACACTATTTAAAAAAAACTTACAAAAGATCTCTGTGAATAAACCGCAAATCATGCAGAACACTGCTGCCAGAATGCTACTGAACATCCCCATATTTCACTCAGCAGCTCAAGCCTTACTATTATTATTAAAATATTATTTTATGTCATTTCTGCCCCCTTGGAGGCAGACAGGCCTATTTCTATTAGGCTGATCTGCCTCCACGTGGGCACATTACTGTTGATAATTTCTGCCCACCTTGGGGGCAGATAGGCCTTAGGCCCATCTGCCCACAAAGGGGGCAGACACCACTTAGGCACCAGGGTTCGGTTTGTGTGTGTCTTTTGTTTGCGGGGCAGCTCCTTGGGCAAGGGACGCTCCACATGCATGGGGGCACATTACCAATGGCCATTTCTGTTCCATCCCCCCCCCCAAACTCCAGGGGCAGATCAGCCTATCTTTGTAAGGTGTCTAGTTTTAAAACATGCACAGGTTTGGTAGGTTGTCTTACGTGCCGGCTGAGCGAGAGGCCAAAATCCACAGCTAGGCACTTTCCAAAAAACACATCAGTTTTCAATGTAAAAATTTGATGTGTCCTTGTTGCGTTTTGGGGAGAGTGTTCCTGTCGCGGGCACTATGCCTACCCACAAAAGTGAGGTACCATTTTTATCTGAGACTTGAGGGAATGCTGGGTGGAAGGAAGTTTGTGGCTTCCCTCAGGTTTCAGAAATCTGCAGCTCCGAAATGTGAGGGGAAAAGTGTTTTTTAGACAAACGTTGAGGTTTGCAAAGGATTCTGGATGCCAGAACCTGGCTAGAGTCCCACAAGTCACCCCATTCTGAATTCCCCCAGGTGTCTAGTTTAATTTTTTTTTTATAGGTTTGCCATGTTTCCCTAGGTGCCGGCTGAGCTAGAGGCCAAAATCCACAGCTAAGCACTTTGCAAAAAATAGGACAGTTTTCAATGTTAAATGAAGTGTCCATGTTGCATTTTGGGGCGTTTCCTGTTGCGGGTAACTAGGCCTACCCACACAAGTGAGGTACCATTTTTATCAGGAGACTTGGGGGGGAGGGGACAGAATAGAAGAACAAGTGTTATTGCCCATTGTCTTGCTCTACATTTGTTCTTTCCAAATGTAAGATAGAGTGTAAAAAATAAGTCTATTTGAGAAATGCCCTGTAATTCACGAGTATGGGGACCCCCGATTTCCGAGATGTGCAAATAAGCACTACTTCTCAACACCTTATCTTGTGCCCATTTTGGAAATATAAAGGTTCGCTTGATACCTATTTTTCACTGCCAGGTATACAATGAAAACCTGTTGCAAGGTGCAGCTCATTTATTGGCTCTGGGTACCTAGGGTTCTTGATGAATCTACAAGCCCTATATATCCCCGCAACCACAAGAGTCCAGCAGACGCAACAGTATATTGCTTTAAAAAATCTGCCATAGCTGGAAAAAGTTACAGAAGAAAACGTGGACAGAAATTGCTGTTTTTTTTCAACTCAACCACAATATTTATTTTTTATTTCAGCTGTTACTTTCAGTAGGAAAACCTTGGAGGATCTACACAAGTGACCCCTTGCTGAATTCAGAATTTTGTCTACTTTTTAGAAATGTTTAGTTGTCTGTGATCTACCACTGGTTTCACACTAACTTCTGTCACTAACTGGAAGGAGGCTGAAAGCACAAAAAATAGTGAAAAGGGCGTATGTCCCAGTTAAATGCCAAAATTGTGTTGAAAATTGAGTTTTTTTTATTCAAGTCTGTCTGCTCCTGAAAGCTGGGAAGATTGTGTTTTTACCACCTCAGACCCTTTGTTGATGCCATTTGCAGGGGAAAAAAGCACATGCTTTCTTCTGCAGCACTTTTCTCCCATTTTTCCCCAAAAGGAACAGATTTTAGCTGTATTTTGGCTAATTTCTTGGCTTCCTCTAAAGGAACCCACAAAAACTGGGTAACCTTTGGAATCCCTAGGATGTTGGAAGAAAAGGACGCAAAGTTGGCGTGGATAGCTTATGTAGACAGAAAGTTATGAGGGCCTAAGTGTGAACTACCCCAAAAAGCCACAAAAGGGCTTGGCAACGGAGGGGAATAAGGCCTGGCAGGGAAGAGGTTAAAAATAGGTCAGGTCATTTGTGCTCTGGAAACCAAAACATAACTGAGGCATTTCGGGAATACAATAAAGAACTGTACTGCTCAGAGACCCTTGCCACCTCAGAGATCGACAATTATCTCTCTAAAGCACCCATTGAAAGCTTAAGGCTTAAGAGGCGCATGGAATCGAGAAACCTATACAGATCAACAAAATCTGAGGAATCAGTAGAATAAAACTGAACACATTTCAAATTTCAGATGGTTTCACACCCCTCTTTTAGAAAATCTTCTGCCAAACCTTGCTGACCGATCGCTCTGTGCGATTACAGAGCAAACTGAGATCACAGGATCACGGTTCCAGACTAGGATATCTGACAACCCAGACAGGACACAGAAAAGAGAAACATGTATGCAGCTCGTATTGACAAATGTCACAGCTAACTTCTGACCAAAATTGTTCACAGGCATGCTGGTAGATTCAGACCAACTTTTGTACCCGGCAGAAACGTCAGCTACACCACCAAAAAACTGGCACAACTGACTGACAACATCCTAAATACTGGAAAAAAAGAACCACAATTGGTTCCCCCCCACCCCCCTCCCCCCCAGACACCAAGAAGGCATTTGGTCGGGTACTTTGGTCATTCTTAGACTGAACAATGGCAACCTCTGGCCTAGCAGGCAGTTCAGAAGCTGGGTCCTCAGCAGCTACACAAATCCAAAAGCCCTGGCCTCAAGTTGCATTAGGATTGCAAGAAGCACCAGGCATGGACATCCACTTTGACCTCTCCTTTTTTTCTCTCTCAGAATTCGCTGGTAGAGAGGATTTGAGGAAATGGTAATATCCAGGGTGTACGAATGGGCCTGGTTACCCATGAATTGGCAATGTACAAGGATAACATGATAACAACGATGGACCTGCCGGTATCCATCCTTGCCCTGGCACAGTATTAGGATGCCAAACTGCAAATACTAAACATTATGATTCCAACAAATCAAGCAAAACAAATACATGAAAAGTATCAATTAATTAGACTTAACACATAGATTACTTACCTAGATGTTAAGTAAGTTCACACTGTAAAGCAAAGATGCCAAATTAATTGCAACTCCCTGCTGCACTCCATTCAACAAGGCTTACAGTCCTGGCACAGAGGGCCCAACTTGGAGCTGGAGAATCTCAACAGTTAAAAAAAAAACATGCTTCCTCGCATTCTCTAATTATTTCAGATCAGGCAAATTGATTTTATTAATAAGCAAGGCATACAGCTGTATTAGATCAAAGAGAATGGACACTATACAGCCATGACCACCTAGATGGCCCATTGCCTTCGATGCATAAAACAAGCACTTTGTTTTTTAAATATTTGTTCATGTGCCTTTGCCCCTTGTATTCACCGGAGCACTCATTTTAAATATTTATTCCTGCACTTATATTATTTGCGGCTAATTATCATGTTGGTGTTTCTTTATTCTTTTGTGAAACTTTGACAAGTAATTTGTCACTCTTTTCTACTAAAATTGTGTTATCCCTATGCAAACACCCTGAGCTTTCATCAGAAACCATTGCTATAATACAATTTTAGCATTCTGGTACAAGGTGATTTGGTGGGCAGCCATTGTTGCTTTTACTAAATACAACTGAGGGGATAGCAAAACAGGTATGAGACTCACTGGACACCAATTCCTGCTATTGTGAGGTCTGGAAATGAAAGAACTCATGTGCCTCCATACTTAAGAGCACTAAGAATAGTAGAGAATGACAGAAAGCACTGGTGTGAGTTCAAACTGGCAAGTGGGATAGCCCGGAGAAGATCATGGAGAACTGCACTCCAGATAAGACTTTTTGGGCTGATGTCAGCAGAGGAGTCAGGGGAAAGTGGAATTTTGCAATTAAAAGTGGTTAATAAGTGTATGCCTTGCCAGCTAATGGTTGTAGGCAAATGTGCGTGTGTGTTCTTATTCATATGAAAACAAAAATACATTTGAACCATACAATGTGGCCAAGTAGCCTTCACATGCGCATAGATAATACAGTTTAAGAACAGAAGGGAAAAATCAATATAGCTTTCTCCCATTCAAAAGTACGCAATCCATATCTGGCCCAAGTTGCTTCAGCAGCTAGGAGTTCAGACTTCTTTGCACCAAATTCTGTAACTAAACTGATGGTTTCAAAATTAAGAAAAATATAGTGAACAAGAGTATCACAAAACATGTCTTAAACATTTACCTGCAAATCACATTCTCCTCCTTGATCACATATGGGGCAATCCAGAGGGTGGTTTGCCAGAAGGAATTCCATCACACCTTCTCTGTGGGGAAAAATATGTGTGTCTGTTACAGAAAACAGTAAGTAAAACCAGTAGCTGGGGAATTCCTTTTTACATTACTAAACTAAGTTTTATACACTGTCATTGGAAACTATTTAAAAACAAGCACTGGCATTGCTAATTAATCTGGATTTCAATCATAGAGAGGTACAGTGGGTACGAAGTCAGGAGAAATAAAGGATGAGAACAGGGAAGTGATAGATGGCACAGAGGTCCAAGGGTTAAAAGCATCAAAGAGGCAATGGGCGCCACAATGACAAGAAGGGGCAGCAGAGTGGAAACCAGGGCACAAGAAATATGTGGGTAGGGAATTAGAGCACAGACAAGGGCCAGGAAAAAACATGACAGGCACTAGCAAGAAGACACAGGAGAGGAATAACAAGTGGAGGAATGATTGCCAAAAGGAGAGAAGGCATGAACATGGAGTCAAAAATAAGTTCAGCGAATATCATAATAGCACAAAAGCAATGTCATTATAGATTATCTTCCAGGCGGTTAGTGGAGACTTAACTGGGCACCTGAATAAGTCTAGAAAAGGTACCTTGCTTTCCTTGACTTTTCAGAATTTGTCAGAATGTTCCATCCCTTCATAACTGGCATGGCACAGGCCGCAACTGGCTGCAGTGATACGAAAAACACCGTCAGCAAACAACCCACCATGATTAGAACAAATAAAAACTAATAAGACAACAATAACATGCACGAGACAAGAAATGCACAATGATCTTTGCATAAACAACAAGAAGCTAAGCAGCATCTGGGGTGTCTAGCGTACATATAACATGAGACCATTTTATAAAAGGCCCTCCTAGGAAGCCCAGCCCCACTGTCCCGACCACTATTTTTTCTGTGGCATAAGTGACTCCACAAACGAAGGCAAAACATACATAAAAGTTATGCGAAGCCAAAAGAGCACTATTGCCTGCAAAGAGATTGCTCTGAGAAGAGATGTTTGTATACTGGCTTAACTGCTCCTTCCCATTACAGGGACCTTCGTTCTAATCCAGGCTTCAGCCCTTAACCTCATGTTTGATGCTTCTGGGCAAACAAGTTATCGCACTCTGCCTTAAATTGTAAATGAGAAATACATAAACATGAGTGATGTACACATATTACTATGAACTACTGTTTAGTACTGTCCCGAATAAATCTTTCCCATCTCCTGACTATCAAATGTAATATGGTTAGAACCAGGCCCTAGCAGAATACTGCTCAAACGTTGGCACCTCAGGTCTAAGAAGCCTCACACTCCTCCTTGCATGAAATCTCCATCTCTCACCAGGGCAAGCTATTTAGGACATTTGTTAGCCCAGAGAGATTGGTTCCTGCAACAGCCAACTAGCAGATTTTGCTTCCAAAGTGTATTAGCTGGATATGCCATGTTTCATCCAGTCAGGATTTCTGTAATGAGGTACAGCGTAAACACCACTGTCGTAAAAAAAGAATCTATCTAGAATGCTCTTACTAGAAAACGGTCAACTGTGAAATTCCAGTCCCCTTGTCTGTGTATGCCACGCCCTTGTTAACAGCAAGGAAACAAGGCCACTTTAAAATTGTGTTTCACTGGGTCTGTATCCAGGATGGTCTCAAAATCTAACAGAAATAATTTTCTAATATTATCCCGATAATCCTACTCTCACCTTTCTCACCATTGCTTGAAATTCTATTCATCAGCAGCAATGTTCATACCATGCGAAGAGCTCAATTCTTTCCCAGAATTTTTTGAAACTTAAAAAAAATAAAATAAAATAAAAAAAACACTTCGAATGCTGCATCATGCTGAAAACGTGGCTTTTCTATTTATAATGAAATCAGCTGACTTCCTGATTGACCGTCTATCCTAGGCATTACATGCAAATATTTTTTAGGAGGCATATTGATACTTAGGCTACGAGACATAATTTATTATGTTTTTAGAACTATCACTGCAAGTGCAGCACCAGTGCCTAATCTTCAAATTACAGCCTGGTAGAAGCTGTTAAAGGAATGCCATTATTTAAAATAAATGATCAAAGGGTTATTTTGCCCATGTCGGGCAACTACACTTTATCTGCTATGCCTAAGTTACCTTGGGAGCTTTCTCAATTTCCACTAGGCACATCCGACAATTTCCAGCCACCGACAACCGTTCATGGTAACAGAAACGAGGGATCTGCATGCCAACTTTTTCACAGGCCTAAAATAAGAAAAGTAAGAAGGAATAAAAACTCATTTGCAAGTACTTTTCTTCATGTTACTAAACTCTGGAGATACATCACATACTAGACCAACAGCAAATGTTTATTTGTGAAACAATTATCACTTCACATCTGTTGTTCTTAATTAGTGCTTCGGAGGCATGCACCCATTATACTTAGCAGCCTTACTGATTCAGGTCACCACTTGTAAGAGAATAATAGTTCAATCAGGTGGGTAACAATCATTGCAAAAACCTGTAACACAGAATCAGCTTTCCTGCCTAAGCCATCAGCCTGCAGCAGAAGGACAACTCTACTATCCAACCAACCAGGCGATTTATCTACTGTCTAAACCAGTGCCTCCTAAACTTTTTAGAACCACAACCTACTTTAAGAACAACAAACGTTTAGGGTCCACCCACTTTTAGTGGGCACTGTCGGAAGCTGTCTCTTTAAATAGTATACCAAAAAGAGGTATGTGGTGTAAAAAGTCATGCTATCTCCATAGACGTGGACAGGGCTTTCTTTAAAAATCTGAAGTATCCAGGGTGTACGAATGGGCCTGGTTACCCATGAATTGGCAATGTACAAGGATAACATGATAACAACGATGGACCTGCCGGTATCCATCCTTGCCCTGGCACAGTATTAGGATGCCAAACTGCAAATACTAAACATTATGATTCCAACAAATCAAGCAAAACAAATACATGAAAAGTATCAATTAATTAGACTTAACACATAGATTACTTACCTAGATGTTAAGTAAGTTCACACTGTAAAGCAAAGATGCCAAATTAATTGCAACTCCCTGCTGCACTCCATTCAACAAGGCTTACAGTCCTGGCACAGAGGGCCCAACTTGGAGCTGGAGAATCTCAACAGTTAAAAAAAAAACATGCTTCCTCGCATTCTCTAATTATTTCAGATCAGGCAAATTGATTTTATTAATAAGCAAGGCATACAGCTGTATTAGATCAAAGAGAATGGACACTATACAGCCATGACCACCTAGATGGCCCATTGCCTTCGATGCATAAAACAAGCACAAATGTGCTCTATTTGTGGTAATAGGGTCGAGCACCTTAGGCTAAACAAAGGGGAGTGTTAGACATTTGCTGTATGCACACAATCAATAAATGATACACACTCGATCAATAAGGAGATCCAAAAATTTTAGAAAAATAGCACATATTTTTATATACATTTTAATACCGAGACCTTCGTGATTGGGTAAGTGCTTTTTAAGTTAGCAGTTCTGGTGTATACAGCAAACACAGTTGCATTAATTTTAATGTATTAATTTTATCCTATATAAAAATAAGCATATACTGCATACGGGTATTTGGCAACTATTTATAGGACAGTTTTCCTGTAGTTAAGGTAAGTAGGGGCAAGGTCCAAGGCAGCACCAAAAGGTCACTTCGGGAGGCACCTAGGCGTCTGGGTACAGAGGTGCTCTTTAGCGTTTTTGCCCTAATGTGATCCTATGGGAAAGCAACAGATACAACACACTGGCACTTAACACTGACTTACAGGACCAGTCTTCTGAAGTTAAGGTGGGTATGGAGCAGGGTCTGAGGTAGCAACAACTGTTCTCTTTGGGAGGCACCGGGACGCCCAGGTGCAGAGGTGTTTAACGTCAGATGATCCATCCACTTCAATGGAAAACAGTCCTGGGGAAAAGAGGGTGCAAGTGGGGACTGGGTGACAAGTTCGGCTGAACCCAAAGGAAGGCTCAAGGTCTTGGGGGTCACTGGCATGCAGGTACACCATCGCTTCACAGCAACTCTGTCGGGGGAGGGGGGAGGGGCTCATAGGGAGTGGGTTATTGTCCAGCTGGGGTGCTTTGCAGGAGAGATTCCAGTTCTTGGTAGCCAGCAAGCCTGCAGAAATAGGCTGCAGGAGGGGATTTTGGGACCGGTACTGCCAAACCCAAAGGGGGGCTCAGCTGTTGAGGGTCTCAGGACCCAGTTGGCACTGTTGATCCACTTCAACTCCTCCTGGGGGGCTTAGGTGCAGTGGTGCTTTCCGGTGTAGGGTTTTTGGCCATCTGAGACTCTGGGGTTGATATTTGGTACTTGCAAACGTGAAGGGAAGCAGCTCCTCTGCTCTAAGGGAGATTGCTGCTGATCCGTGAAGTGCTGCCAGTCATCCCAGGCTTTTTGAGGGCAAACCAGCTACAGGATGAGACAACTTTTTCCCAATAGTCTAGTTCAGCAGGCAGGCTGGCTTGTTTGGCACCAAGTCAGATGCTGTTCCTCAGATCTTGCTTTTTGCAGCCCTTCGGTGTCCTTCAGAGGTTGGTAGAATCTAGTTACTGGAATGAAGGGTGCCTCCAAAATACTCAATTTAGGGGAGTGTTAGGCAGTAGTCAATGGGTTACCTACCCTTAGGGTGACTACACCTCCTACATGACCACTTCCTGAGGGGAGTGGGCATAACACTGACCCAGTGAGCCTATTTCCACCAAAACCAAGATGGTGGAATTTGAACTTTCATGTTCACTCCAGGTAGCCCACCTTAGGGGTGTGACTAGCCTGGGTGATTAACACACCTCCTGTCTACCTAAGTTGCTGTCTGTCATGGTGCAAATAGGCTTAAGGGCATGGGGTGGCTTCTCCCAAGACTGGGGAAAGCCGGGGTTGCACATAAAAGGCAGCAGGGTCTTTGAAGTGCCTGTCCTTGGTATGCTGATTACTAGCCACCCAGTCTGGAAGAGGTGTAAACACCTCCTGCAGATCAGGCATTGTTTCTGGCCTTCAAGAGCAGAGTTCTCACCTCCTGGGGGGCAGAAATGTGCCTGTATTAAAAAAGTTGGCTTGGACCAGTCAGCCAGTACACTAGAGACTGCTCTAGGTGCCCTCTGGGTGCATGCATTAATAAATATTTCACTGGAATCAGTGTGGGTTTATTAATACAAGGTATTTGATACAAAACACAATAGGTTTCAGTGAAGCCATTACTTAGCTGGAGAACTCATGATTACCAGTGTTCTGCACATGTACATAAAATGGCTTTTCTGTTCACTTACAATGTCCTAGAATTGACAAAACACAGGCATCTCTGCTCATGCAGATATGCCCATGCATGTACTATAATGCACCCTGCCTTAGCTCTGAAAGGCGTGCTGTCGGGGTGACTTACGTATATTGCATCCAGTGTCAATGGGCATGGCACACAGCCTGTGTGCCATGTTGTGTTTGCACTTTTGTCTGCACCATTTCATGCAGCCTGCAATTGCAGTTTGCATGAGTATGGTGAGAGGTCTGTAAGGGTAGCACGATATGTGCTGCAGCCCTTAGGCACCCTCTTTAGTACCCATGCCTTATGTACCGGGGTACCCCTTACTTGGGACTTACAGGGATGCTAAAGTTATTGCCAATTATGGAACAATTGCAGAGTTATCTTGTTTTTAGGGAAAGAACACTGTCACTGGGGACCGTGTTAGCAGGATACAGTGCACTTCAAAGTTGCATCAAAAAGTGGAGGGTGACTACTGCAACAAAACCCAGTTTCCTACAGACACGAGGAGGGCTGATTTTTTTAATCCAATTTTTTAATTTTTGCTAATTATGTGATGTGTTGCTTCTCTTTTATGATCCATTTTGATGAGATCGAATAAAGATCTAAATGAATGAATTAATCAATCTAAAGAATCATGTGGTAGTGCATTGACATTTTACACACAGCACATTTTGCATTGAAATAGTTACAAACTTTGCATGGATACAGTTTTACTCTTAAAAATATATAGCACTCAAATGATAATGCGTGGAAAGCGGTTCTAAGTAAATATTTATCATTTGGGCATCACCAAGTATATTGCTTTATTTGTTTTGATCCCATTAAAATATGTTTCCAGTGCACTTCAGAATTACAAATGTGCTGCATTTTTGCTTTCCTAAATGCTGATGCATACAGTTCATTTAGAATTATTTACATTATATTGGGTGTTGCAAACAAAACAGTCTACAGCCTTCTTTTTCACACTCCCTGTACTCCACCAAGATTGTCACACAATTCACTCCTCCCAATTTGCAGTCAGAGAAAGAAAATTAAACACAAATCCCATTTTAAAAGAATAAGCAGCATTTTATCAGAAGACATAGCCTGATATTTGACATCCATCTCTGGAGCACCAGAAAATGTGACAAAGAGAAATATAGAAATTAAGGGCATTGTTATTTATTGCTCGGACGTTCCTGGCCCACCCAAGAAACAGCATAAGAACCATAGTTCGAGAAATGCTGGTGTAAAGGAATAGGCGGCAACAGAGGAAATCTGCTGCACAATCCAAGTGATTAGTTAACATATGACAACTAACCTCAAACCCAACAGCTTCTAACAGTCAAACATATCCAAACAGAACAAATAAGATTTAACCTATCAAGAAGAAACACAAAGCAGATCTCTGTGGGGCTGGTCCACCTACGTGCACAAACATTTAGAGGATTAGAAGCATTATTTTGCTGCAAACACCAATACTAGACACATCAGGTTTTTCTGCAAGTGGAGATGACAACCTATTTCAGACGAATATATATGCTGATCAGACTACTAACCAGAAAGTGAAAAAAATGACTTGTTGACCTGAATCTTTAATTAGATTCATAGCTCTGCAGTCGCGCCACTAACCTGCAACACCAAACCATAAGCCCGCAAGTCATTCATCTGAATGTGGTAAAATAAATTAGTGAAGCTGATCATGCCTATAAAGAGGGAAGTATGGGTCTAAAATCTAAGCAACATGGATCTGGTATCCCAAAACAGCTATGCTGTTCAATTCATTCCTGTAAGAAACTGGCCCTTTATGTAGTATGTAAACACCGTGTAAGGGGTCCAAGGGGTCCCCAGTGGGTGGACAGGGCTTGCTCTACAATCCCAATGTGCTCTGTTTAGGGGTAGTGTGGTTGAGCAGCCTTAGGCTTAACACAGAGGAGTGAAAGACACCTGCAAATACACACAATAGTCAATAAATGAGACACACAACTCAAAAAAGGAATCCACACCAATTTATAACAAATAGTAAGTATCTCTCTATACATTTAGGCATCAGGGAAAAAATGCTCAGTTAAGTACATTTTTAAATATGAATTCTTTTCACTTCAAAAAGTGGACTTCTGAATTCTGCAATGTTATCCTATGGGAGGAAAAACAAGCTCTGCAAACAGGTAGAGTAATGCCACTTAGAAGACCAATCTCCTGGGGTTAAGGTGAGTAATGGGAAAGGTCCAAGGCAGCACCCACAGTACACCCTCAGCGACAGGTGGGGCTGCCGGGTGCAGAGTGCAAAACAGCATTGGGTGCCCTAAGCATTTCTATGGCGATCAGTCGCTGCAGAAAGAGGCTGCTGGCTCTGGCTAGGAGGCCAGTCCCGCTGAACCAACAGTGGGTCTTCTTTGGTCCTCTTCTCCACAGCTCAGGCTCAGGGGAGAAAGGTGAAGAGGTGTCCTTAGGTGTTGGGTTTTTCGGAAGGGGCTGCATGTGTTGTCGGGGAGTCCAGGAGGGGTGAAACCACGACTGACAAACTCTGGAAGGCTGGGGATCCTTGTTGGCACCGAAGGTCCACTACAATTCAGGTCAGAGATGGCGGGTGCAGTGGTGACTTCAGGTGTCAGGTTTTGGTGGTTCCAGAGGCTTCAGAGTCCCCTCTATTGGAGTTTGTCGGAGAACAGGTCTGCTCTTCACGGGAGGTCTTGAGTCCTTTTCAAAGGCAAGCAGTCCTCCGAGGTTTCTGGAGTCACAGCTGCAGGACATGTTGCCTTTGGTGCAGACTTCGATGAAGGATGCAGACAGGCCGATGATACCAGGTCAGCTGCTTCTTTCCTCCCCTTCTGCTGCTGTTGTGCTCTTCGGTGTCCTTGGTCTTCTTAGGTAGCAGGATCTGGTTCCCTTGTGCCAAAAGCTCCCCTAAATACTGAATTCAAGGGCATTAGGGATGTTTAGGGTAGTAGCCAATGGGCTACTGACCCTTGGGGGTCACTAAGACCCCTACAAGACTACATACTGTGGGAAGTGGGCATTACCCTGTCCCAGATTTCCTGTGTATGCCATCTCAAAGATGGCTTACTAAGGTGGTTCAGATGATCTTGCCAGGAAGCGCTACCTTGCAATAGCTCACCTTAGCG
Organism: Pleurodeles waltl; assembly: GCF_031143425.1. Lineage (NCBI taxonomy): Eukaryota > Metazoa > Chordata > Amphibia > Caudata > Salamandridae > Pleurodeles > Pleurodeles waltl. The sequence goes on along the minus strand of NC_090440.1, from coordinate 1,883,532,533 downwards.
GTGGTACTAGCCTGTAGGTGGCACGCCAAAGGAATAGCTAATTTTCCCCAAATGGCTCTGAACAGGGGGTGGCTTCCTCTACTGTGAGGAGCCAGTTTTGCATTTCAAAAGTGGCAGCTGTTTGAGGCTTGCTGCCTTAGGAACGCTAATCATCAGGTCATCCTGTTGGAGGGGGTGTTACACCCTCTTCCTGGACAGGCTTTTGTTCTGAATCTCCTGAGAGCAGAAGGCTCTCGCCCTAGGTGGCCAGAACTGTCATTCGGTGGCAGGCAGGTAGAAACTGGTCAGTGAGTACACCAGAGGCTGGTAGGGTTTCAGGGTGCACCTCTATGGTGCTCTATGGCTGCACGTACTGGTAAATCAAACACTGGCCTCAGTGTGAGTTCACTAATCCGAGATGTTTGATATCAAATGCTGGAAAATGGGTTATTGGTAAGGGCAGGTAAGTGCCTACACTTAGCAGTAGGCCATTAACCTCCACTTAGGTCCAGTTAGGTCTCAGTAAATTAAACCTAGCTCAACCCTTGGTAGCTTGGCAACGAGCGACAAGGCTTAACTTAGGAGACATATGTGTAAAGCATTTAAAAAAAAAAAAAAAAAATCACAAAACAGTAAATAAGTCAAACACAAAACTCATAAAAATCCAATACCAATTTACAAAAATAGATTATATTTTCATCTTTAAAATGACACTAAAATGATTAAAATCAGATAAGGGGAACAGGAGATATGAATTTTTTAAAGAATAAATGCTTTTTAGCGCTTAGAAAAGAATAGCACCAATCTAGTCATCTGGTCCCACCTCTATCGGGGCAAAGTCAAATTTTGAGGTAGACTGTGATGGAGGCCTGCTCGGCTACAGCTCGCGGGAGGCCTTGGTGACAAGTTAACCTTCGGACTTAGTTGTTTTCTTGAAGATTTTCTTCAGCGGGAAAAAGTCGCCAGTCCAATCTGACCTCCTGGAACTCTTCCTGGGATACACGTCGCAGTAGCCCTCGGTGGAGATTTTTACCTTAGGACTTAGTTGTTTTTTCGAGATGAAAATCCTTCGACTGGGGCAAACCTGAATATTGATATGACGTCCCTGGAGCCCTCTTCAGATACACTGCCTGGGAGGTCCTGGTCAACTTTCTACATTCGGACTTAGTCACTAATCGGGAGACTTTCTTCACCGGGACAAACTTGCAAGTCAGGCCGGGTCGCGGTTGAGGTAAACTGGCTAGAGTTGCTGCGACGGGTCGCTCCCTTTATAGAGCTTTTTTCTCCAAACTTCTGGATCTTCTTCCAGATGTTCCTGTAAGGTTCCTTTTAGGTCCACAGCTTACCCCAAGGTTCCAAAAGCTCAGAGATGCTCCTTGAGGGTGCGGACTAAACTCCCGGAATGGACCTGGTGCAAACTCCTTTTTGGCCACTGGTCAGCTTCTTCAGAAGCTGCTGCAGGGGACTCTGGTTAGTAATTTTTCACCTGTAGCAAACAGGGAGTCCCTCCTTGAACCGGGCAAAGTTCTTCTTGTGGTAAAGTCCAAGTGTGCAGCTGGTGCAGTCCTCCAGAGTGCAGAATCCAGGTGCAGGTCAGGGGTCCAGCAGGGCAGTCCTTCTTCTGTATTTCTTCCTGGTAAGGATCTGATCTGATCTGTGGGTGCAGGTCTGGCAGTTTTATCCTTTCTCTTGGGTGAAAAATACGGGGGTCCTGGTTCTCCAATCAGGTTCCGGGTCCTTCCCCCTGTGATGACCACTTCCTGGGAAGTGTGGCAAAAATCAATTCCAGAGAGTAAAGCTCCTCAAAAATCCATCATGGCTGAAAGTGATTTTTGGAGGTTACATCTGGCTGAGCCCACCCACTATTGTGGCTAAAAATCTTAAACAAACCCTTCTCCTGCCCTCTCCTAATCTAGTCAGGGGGGGCACCTAACTGTCTTGGTTTGCAGGATATGAGGGAGGTGCTGGGTTGCTCCACATGTCCTTCCCTGCCTTTGAAGACTTTGAAGACCAGTTTGGCAGCCCTCCCCCCTTCCTGCCTTTCCATCTGCTGAGGAAAGATCTCCTTTCCCAGGCACATCTCGTTGTGTTGAGCCAGGCCACTTCACAATACATGAAGGCAGCCTGGCCAATCAGAGCAAAGCAGCAAAAACACTCCAGGGCTGAGGTTCGCAACTTTTCAGGTAAAGTTCAAAACTCTTTACCTGAACAAACCTGAATCTTGATCGGACGTCCCTGGAGCCCTCTTTGGATATGCTGTCTGGGAGGTCCCAGTCAACTTTCTACATTCGGACTTAGTCACTAATCCGGAGATTTTTTCCACAGGGACGAACCTGCAAGCCAGGCCGGGTCGCAGATGAGGCAAGCCGGCTAGAGTTGGTGCGACGGGTCGGTCCCTTTATGGAGTTTTTTTCCCAAAAGTTCCCCAAACTTCTGGAGCTTCCTACAGATGTTCCTGTAAGGTTCTTTTGCGGTCCACAGCTCACCCAAAGGTTCCAGAAGCACTTAGATGCTCCTTGAGGGTGCGGGCTACAACTCCCAGAATGGACCTGGCGCAAACTCCTCTTTGGCCACTGGACAGTGGTCAGCTGGCCAGTTTCTTCAGGAGTTGGTGCAGGGGACTCTGGTTAGCAATTTGTCACCTGTAGCAAACAGGGAGTCCCTCCTTGAACCAGTTGAAGCCAGGCAAAGTCCTTCTTGTGGTGAAGCCCAAGTGAGTAGCTGGTGCAGTCCTCCAGAGTGCAGTGTCCAGGTGCAGGTCAGGGGTCCAGCAGGGCAGTCCTTCTTCTGTAGTTCTTCCTGGTAGGGATCCGTGGGTGCAGGTCTGCCAGTTTTATCCTTGCTCCTGGGTGAAAAATCCTGGTTCTTCAATAAGGTGCAGGGTCCTTCCCCCTGTGATGACTGAGAAGTGTGGCAAAAATCAGTTCCAGAGAGTAACGCTCCTCAAAAATCCATCATGGCTGAAAGTGATTTTTGGAGGTTACATCTGGCTGAGCCCACCCACTGGTGTAGCTAAAAATCGTAAACACACCCTTCTCCTGCCCTCTCCTAATCTAATCAGGGGGGCACCTAACTGTCTGGGTTTGCAGGATGTGAGGGAGGTGCTGGGTTGCTCCAAATGTCCTTCCCTGCCTTTGAAGACCAGTTTAGCAGCTCTCACCCCTTCCTGCCTTTCCATCTGCTGAGGGAAGATCTCCTCCCCCAGACACATCTCTTCGTGTTGAGCCAGGCCACTTCACACCTCATCAATACAGCCTTGCCAGGCTGCCAGGGGCTGGCCAATCAGAGCAAAGCAGCAAAAACACTGCAGGGCTGAAGTTGGTAACTTTTCAGGTAAAGTTTAAAACTCTTTACCTGAACAAGTTATATTAAATCCAACAACTGGAAGTTATGGGATTTATCATAACAATTAATTTGATACCAAACGTGAGGTATCTTTTACTTAAGGGGACTTTTAAAATTAAAATAAAAAGTCTCCCCATTCTAGCCTATGGAGGCCATTCACTACAATGAGGGAAAACCAATTTGGCTGTTTTCCCTAGGGGCACATAGGGCACACCTTAGAGGTGACTTATATTTAACAATAAGGTAGTTTAAGACTTTGGAACTACTTTTAATTCCAAGTCGAATTTGCATGTAACTTTAATTTAAAAGCAGCCACGACAGTAGGTCTGCCTTTAAAATAACACTGGGCACCTCAGCAGTGCACCTATGGGGGCAACACCTATGCTGGGGTCCCCAAACCTACATGCCCTACCATATACTAGGGACTTGTAGGTAGGCTGACTTAGCCAATTATAGTTAGCCTAATTTGCATACTCGTTTTGCACCAGCAAAAAGTGAAAAATTGAGACAAAAAGTCAAGGGGCCTCTGCAATCAGCTGTGTTTTCCCACCTCAAACACCCCTATCTTCAGTGAAGCCATCATATAGCTCGGTAATTCGTATTGATCAATGTCCAGCACATGCATTTAAAATGGCTTACCTGGTCACTTACTATGTCTGAGAATTGGCATATATAGCAGGAACATATCTGCTCGTGCAGATATGCCTTCATAAGAAATATAATGCCTCAGGGCTGTAAGGTCTGCTAGAGGTGTGACTTACATATATTGCAGGCAGTGTTATGGGACATGGCACACAAGGTGTGTGTATGCCACGCTGTGTTTTCACTTTTGTCTGTACTAAGACACGCAGCCTGCAATCGCAGCCTGCCATGTGCTTGGGGAAGGGTCCCTTAGAGTGGCAATATTTGTGCTGCAGCCCTTTGGGACCTTCTTTAGTACCCCATCACCTAGGTTCCAGGGGTACCAGTTACTAGAGACGTACAGAGGGTGTTAAAGGTTTTGCCAATTGGGGAAACAGCTAAACAGCTATGCAGTTTTCAGAAAGAGCTCTGACACTGGGGACCTGGTTAGCAGGAACCTAGTGCACTTTCAGTCAAAATCACATCATGTACCAGGCAAAAAGTGGAAGTAACTATGTCAAAAAAGGTACTTTCTTACATGACCACCCCCTCCCCCAAACGAAAGGAGATGAAACTAACCTTGCCCAAGAAAGTCTGATTTCCCCAAGTGGAAGAACCTGGAAAGGACATCTGCACTGGCATGGTCAGTCCCAGGTCAGTGTTCCACTGTAAAGTCCATTCCTTGTACAGAGATGGACCACCTTAACAGATTAGCGTTTTCACCTTTCATTTGCATTAGACATCTGAGAGGCCTGTGGTCAGTTTGAACAAGGAAGTGATAGCCAAACAAGTATGGCCTCAGGTTCTTCAAGCGTCAAACCATAGCAAAGGCTTCTCTCTCAATGGCACTCCATCGCTCCTCTCTGGGGAGTGTCCTCCTGCTAATGAAAGCATCAGGTTGGTCATGGCCATCATCAAGGATTTGGGATAAGACTGCTCCTATCCCATGTCCAGAGGTATCTGTCTGCACTATGAACTGTTCGGTGTCATTTGAAGTTTTTAGAACAGGTGCTGAGCACATTGCTTCCTTCAGAGTGTCAAAGGCCTTTTGACAGCTCATTGTCCAGTTCACTTTCTGTGCATCTTTTTAGAGGTCAGTTCTGTGAGAGGTGCCACAATGGTAACATATCCTTTCACAAACCTCCTGTAGTACCCAGTCAAGCCAAGGAATGCCCCGATTTGGGTCAAGGTGGTTGGAGTTACCCAGTCCAGAGTTGTTTGGATCTTGGGTTTTAGTGGTTGAACTTGGTCTCCACCTGCGAGGTGCCCCAAGTATAGAACCTGCCCCAGGCCCTATCTCTTGCCTGGATAGTGAGGCCTGCACTTTTCAGAGCCTCAAGGACCTTGCCAAGGTGAAACAGGTGGCACTGCCAGGTAGAGCTAAAGACATAAATATCATCAATATATGCTGCACTAAAGTCTTCTAACCAAGTTAGGACTTTATTCACTAACCTTTAGCAGGTGGCAGGGTAATTATGTAGTCCAAAAATGCATAATAGTAAACTGATGATGCCCATCAGCAATGGAAAATGCTGATTTTTCTTTTGTTCCAGGGGTCAGACCTATCTACCAGTACCCTGATATGAGATCTGAAGTACAGATATATTTGGCAGCCACTAACCTGTCAGTTAGTTCATCAGCCCTAGGAAACGGGTGTGCATCTGTTTTGGTCACAGCATTGAGGCCCCTATAGTCCACACAAGACCACCTTTCTCTGTTTCCACCCTGCGAATGAGGCTTGGGGACTAAGACAATAGGGCTGATTCAGGGGCTCTCAGAGTGTTTAATGACTCCCTATTCCAGCATCTTGCTTACTTCAGCTTTGCTGCTCTCTTTGACGTTATCAGATTGTCTGTAAATTTTATTTTTGACAGGTAAGCTGTCCCCAGTGTCCACATCATGTGTACACCAGGTAGTCTAACCAGGGGCCAAAGAGAAGAGCTCAACATACTGATGCAAGGCCTGCTTCCAGTTAGTCTACTGTTGGTCAGTGAGGGTGTCTGAAAACACCACTCCAACTGAGCCATCTTTGGGGTTGCTGGAGAGGAGATCAAGGAGAGGTTCACTCTCAGCTTACTGTCGGTCATCTCCGCTCTGTCATGAAAGGGTTTAAGGCAACTGACACGGACAACCCTTTTGGAGTTCCTGCAAGAGCCCAAATCTACCAGGTAGGTGGCTTCCCCTTTTCTTTCAAGGACAGGTTCCATTTGTTCGGGAGGGTCCCAGGAGGTAGACTTCCTAAGGTGCCAAGCCTCAAAGGACTGCTGTTGGTTCAGCCCTACTGGCCTCCTGGCCTGAGCCTGCAGCCTCTTTCTGCAGTGACCAATCTACATAAGAACGCATTGGGTACCCAATGTTGTTTTGAACTCTGCACCAGGCTGCCCCCGTGTTACTGAGGGTGTACTGTGGGTGCTGCCTTGGACCTTACCCACTACTCACCTTAACCCCAGGAGATTGGTTGTGTAAGTCACTGCACGCTACCTGTTTGCAGAACTTGTTTTTCCTCCTAAATGAAAACATGGCAGAACTCAGAAATTGCACTGTGTTCACTTTTTAAAGTGAAAAGAATTCCTTTTTTAGAACGTACTTACCTGAATGATTATTCTCTGATGCCTAAAGCTATAAAAGATCATTGATTTTTTTTAAAAAATGTATTAGGCTGAATCTCCTTTTTAAGTCGTGTGTCTCATTTATTGACTATTGTATATATTTGTAGAAGTCTTTCACTCGTGTCAAGTCTAAGGCTGCTCAGCCACACTACCCCTAAATAGAGCACTTTGGGATTGCATTGCAAGCCCTGTCCACTCACCGAGGAACCCCTGGACCCTTTACACAGTATTCACATGGCACTTAAAAGGCCAGCTTCCTACACTGGTGGTGCAGCGGTTGTGATACAAAACTTCACATCTACTCTACCACTTGGTTGATAAGTGATTCCACAGAGGAATCCAAAAATTGTCTCTAGGTAATAATTTTTCAAATTGTAGATTTTTTTCTAAATTGTTTTAATTTAGCTGTAGGACCTTGGGAAAGTCCCCTCACAAAACTTTTTAGAATTTAAAATAGTAAAGTAAATTAGGTCCTTTAGAAAATTACTTAGCATTTTTTTGCGTCCTTTAAAAAGTTTCCAACTGCTTTAAGACCATGTCTCAGCAAGGCCTTCCCAGGAACTCAACCTGGCACCCTATGAGCACCTTAAGTTACCCCAACTTAAGGAACACTGTAAAGCATGAAAAAACTTGCCATAGGGCCTAAACCCACAAAAGCCTATCTGCAGCAGCTGCTGGCAGAGAATGATAGGACCTTGGCAAGTAGAAATCCCACCACCGGGGAAGAGGAGGGAAATGCAGAGAGGGAGGAAGTCAAAGATGACTCCAGCTCTACCCCCTAAGACAATACCTCCACTGAGAACACTTCTAGTAATGTCTCGGAAGATTTAGATACTGGAGATGAAGATCTTCAGAAGCTAGCCAAGAGGATAGTCTTAGAGGCCAAACTCTTAGCTATAGAAGAGCGAAGAGCTCAGATGAGCTTAGGACCCATCTTTGATGGCAGCAAACTCATAATTAGGGAGGACACTTATAATCTTAAAATCCCCAAAGGGATTGTCCCAAAATACTCAGAAAATTGTGATATTACCAAATGGTTCACAGCATTTCAGAGAGCCCGTAGAGCCAGGAAGATCATCCAGGAGTATTGGGGCTCCCTTCTTTGGGAACTGTTCTCTGGAAAATGCATGGACAGACTCCTCACATTGAAAGAGGCAGATGCTGGGTCCTATGACCTCATGAAGGATACCGATTGATGGCTTTGGACTCCCCACTGAGGAGTAAAGGATCAGGTTTAGGGAGATAAAAAAAAAAAACACCCAGAGTCAGACCTGGGTAGATTTTGTGGACTTTTCAGTGAAAGCACTAGGTGGCTGGCTAAAATGTATCAATGTGCATCATTATGAAGGGCTTTTTAATTCAATTATGAAAGAGCATCTGTTAAGTAATTCTGTTCAAATAAGTTATATCAGTACATGGAAGACCTAGGTCTACTTTCTCCTCAAGAATTGGGGAAGAAGGCAGACCACTGGGTCAAAACAAGGGTGACCAAAACTACCAATTTGGAGGGGATGGGGAGGGTGACCATATGAAAGATGCCATAAAGCCCTCCCAAGGGGAAGATGGTGACTGTGCAAAGTATAAAAATAAAAGGAAGGCTGGCACCCTGAACTCCAAAGATGGGCAGCAACTAGCACCACACGTAAGGCTGAAAGTAAGCACAGCAAACTGAAAGTGCTTGTGGGCACACAGGATGAGGATATGAAAATAAGCGCAGGGCAGGTCCAACGCAACCATTCAATGTTGAGAATCCAGGGCAGAGAGAACCTGGACTAGAGTGAGCATTCTGAATTTGTCCTTGCACTAGAAGGCATTTACAGGTCGAAGATTTAGCACAGGACAGAGGCTTCTGTACAAGAAGATAGCAGGAAGAGTAGATGCCAGCACCCACTATACGGCTCCTGTGGCCAAAACAGTCTATACTTCCTGCATAAATTGGCCACTTTCTCCTCCAAGAAATGGTCTGATGCAGGTTACAGGTGTGGTGAGTCAAAAAGTACTGGCAGAGCGTAGCCCTGTTGAACAATCTGCAGCAACCATATGTGAGATATGTGTTGCCACCACTGCAGGAAGTGGCTAATCCTGCTTACTGCATGCCTGTACACTAAAGGGGCATGGAAGTTGTGGCCCAACGGGCGGAAGACTGAAATACATGGTGCCCGTGGCCAGGTCATTATCTAGTGGGCCTACATCCCTGAGCTCAAAAGGGCTGGGAAGTCTGTGTGGGTTGTGAAGCCTTACATTGTTGATATGTCACGCCCCTGTCATATCCCTTCAAAGGGTGAAATTATTGGGGGTGACTACCTGGCTGGAGCTTAATGGCCCAAAGTATGTGTGGTGGCTCGAGTCTCATAAAAAAAGTTCTGGGGCTGAATTTGCCTTCTCACCAAACAGGCGGCAGCTGTCGAAAGGCATGCCCATCAAGGACGCCTGTCTGTCTACAGAGAAGATAGCGAACTTCACTTATGTGCAGATTTGAAGCACCACACTGAATCCCATAGTCCTATCCCGACAATCCGTGGTGTCCAGGCCCAATTGGATAACAAAGTTGGCTGCATTCCAACCATCTTGAATGGTTTGGGCTAAGAAAGCCCATAAGTCTTCTGAAACTGCATGCAGGATCTCCCCTGCCATGCCCACAGTGCATGGGTGTAGTGACCTAGTAAACAGCTTGCAAGAACATACGTTTGCCAAAAGCATCTAGTCGTTTTGTCTCCTTCTCAGGGGGAGTAGCTGGAAAAGCATTAGGGTTCACTCTATTGGTGGAAGCCTATACCACCAGACTTTCATGGGTTAAATGCTGTGACAATACGTCTGGGCCCCTGGATCAGGTCTATGGTGGCAGGCAACCTATCGGTTGACTTGAGGGAGAAGTGGGGACATGATTTAGGCCAAGTGCTCAGCTGTGTGTCAGTGAAGGCTTCATTGAAAGGCGAGAGAGGTTCGGTCAGTACCTCGTCAGGTGGTAGGACCTGTTAATATATTTGTCTTTACATCCATAATCGGGAGGTGGAGTTCAAGGACTTCAGTATCCGTCCAGATCACTGCAGCAAAAAGTTCTTTCCTCTGTTGCTGGCCCAGGGAGGAACCAATCCAACATCTGGTTAGGTATCCAACCTACTGGCATCCCATAGGTCCATGTATCTGTTATCATAGAGAGAGGCAAGCTCTTTCCCATCCCCACGATTGCTGTCTCCATAAGGCCAGAGTCTGAGCCAAAAATCTGGTGTCACTACTGCAAGGCAGTGATATGGAGTCAGATTTAGATTAATTCAATAAAGGTTGTGGCACATCAAGATCTGGACATCACCTCAGTTGATCAGGACTGGCTGAGTTGTGGTTCTTCCACCAGCGCCTGTGGTGTCTGTGCCAGCATAGGCACACAAGGGACTGGCACATCTTTCAACATTTGTCCAGACACCAGTACAGAACCCGAACCAGGTTAAAGGAGCCCAGCCAGCACAGAGGGCAAACATGCAGGCAGTACACTGACTAGGATTTGCTGAGGATCCTTGGGGCTGGAGCTGCACCAGAGGGAACCGGAAGTGTGCCAAAGATGCACAGCATGGCATTTCGAAATGCCTCGACATAAAACGTTGCCGATGTACCTAGGAACTCTGGGTGCTTTGGGACAAAAGAAGAAATAAGCTCTTCGGTGGAAAAGGAACAAGACCTGAAGACACAGATGCCCTCACACCTTCTCAGGAAAATGAGTGACGTAAAAGCCAGGTCCAGCTTAGACTTTTTATATTTTATGTTCAACTTACCCAAAGAATTTGGCAGCGAGGAAGCTCTGCCTTAGGAATGACTTTGAGGGCAGGAGTGGATCTTTTTTTTCGACTTAAGCCTGGAGTGGTGTTTTGCCATTCCCACACAGAGCTTTGCCTCATGCTCTCAGGTGGCTATAGGGTTCATCTAAGCACAGTCATCACAAACCTTGAAGTTTTAAGATGAACTCAAGCACCAGAAGCACACCTCTAAGGGATCTGTCAGAAACATCTCTAGCACAATAGAAAGGAAGGAAGAAGCAGCGCTCTGGACCCCCATCTGAAGGCGTAGAAGGAAAGGAACTGACATCAGCGTGCATGAGTGGTACTTATACGCAGCACTGTTAGTTACTTTTGGAATGGTGTTGAAGAATCACCTTCCGGACACAGTCTTGGGGAAATTCAAAAGAAGGGGAATCTGCATATAGACGTATCTATCAGAAAATACTTTATCTCATGATTCAAGATGACTGGAGGATAGCTCAAATGCGCAATCAAAGAGCCATCATCAAAGTAACAGCTCTGTTAACTGAACCACCAATCCATAAAAATCAGAGGACTAGCTACCTGCTTGTTACAACACAGGGATAGTTCTGCTAACTAAACCATCTTCCAGTTTCACAAGAGTGATAGTTCTACATAACAAGCCATCAGGCAGCTATATTGCCCATAACTGGAGCCAATAGTCTCAGATGTGTATCCCTGCAGTCCAAGTCAACATCTCGTAACACCAGCTTTCCAACTTTGCTAATCAAGCTCATGCCCACAGTATCAGTGGGGTGACACCAGTCCAAAGCATCAGTCTGTAGCAACAGGAAGATGACTTACATCAAAGCCTAAAAAAACGTAACTTGAAAGGGATAGCCCTTAAAGACTTAGGCCCTGATTAGGTAATTGGCAGGAAAAAACACCTACCGCTGCGGTGACGGCTGCCAAAAGACTGTCACCTCGGCTACCGGCCAACCGCCATACTGTGATCACTGCCGGACTTCCACCACAAAAAAGGTCGAAATCCGGCAGTGATCATAGTGGCAGATGATGGTAAGGCGGGGCTGCTACCACCAGCACCGCCACCGCCACGCCAGTAGACTGCCGCCAGCCGTATCATGACCTGTGACACAGCCAGGCGGTGTTCTGCTGGTGGCCACTGCTGGCGGTAGCAGCGCCCCTTCCTGTTCCCTGCCGGAAGACCACCTGGAAGAAGGTAAGTTGGGCTTCCGACAGGGGGTGGTGGGTGTTGTGTGGGGGGGGGGTTGTGTGCATGAATGAGTGTGTGTAGCGTTGTTTGCATGGGTGTATGCATGTGTGTGAATGCGTCTAAGAATGGTAATGTGAGTGCGTGTCTGCATGTCAGTGTGAATGTGTGTACAAATGTGTGCGAGCATGACTGGATGTAAGCATGTATGAATGTGTGTATGCCAGTGTGAGTGAGTGGGTGTATGCGTGATGCGTGTCTGCGTGTATGGGGTGGGGTGAGGGGATCAGAAGGGGAGGGGGTAGGTGAGCTGCCTACCAGTGACAGGGAAGGAATTCCCTGTTGCCATACTCATAATGTGGCGGTATGTACCGCCAGCATGTTGGCGGCACTGCCTCCACATTACCACTCACCGCCGGGGTCATAACGACCCCCTTAGTTTATTAATCAGAACGTAGTAGTAAATCTAAATTCTAATGAAATGTCTAATATAAATTATTTGATTGAGGGTTGCATTGGAACCTATTTACTTTTGCAGACAACATACTCAACCATGGCTCTCATTCTTAACAAAACCCCATGGCTCATTTCTTAAACTCCTTAAAGCTCAATAGTTTGAATAGTGTTGTTCAGATGATCATTTTCCCTCTGCCTGCAGTATATAAGTACAACCCTCAGGACTTCATGTCAGTGGGTGGGAAGCTCTTTATGTGCTGCACTGGTGATCTGAACTTTCCTTCATGGAACACAAAGTACACCATAAATCTGTGTTCCCAGAAATCATGCATGCCTCACATCATCCAGCACATTGATACATTCCTTATGTGTTTCTTTCAGGTCAATTAACAAGATAATTCAGACCAGCAGTTTTGCAATGTACGTGTGCCAATGTATTACATATCCCTACAGGGACAGCAATGAGGGACGAAGTGCACTGTATTTCAATTTCAACAGCAGAGCATGTATCCAAGAGAAATTGAAGAAGCAAAGTGCACCAGACTGGACAGTGAATGCTCATCAGGTGTGCACCTTTAAAAGGATTTGTAAGGTGCTTGGGTGAAGCACTGAGCACCTCCTCAAAGTCTACCAATCTACAGTTCTAAGCACTGTTGCACATAAAACTGTACCTTTCAGTGGATTGGATTTATTGGCAAAAGGCACATATTTAGCAGCAGTTTGAAGGATCTACTTGTTACATCATAAAGATTCAAAGCCTAGACACACATTGCGTCTTTCCTCCGTTTGTGGAGCAGTGAGAGGACATTTGTGTGCTGGATAAGTATCTTACCTGTAGCACTGTGGTTCCTGGCTCCACCATGACTGACTTGCCATCAACAAACACCTCAATTAGGTTACTGGCAGCAGTGGCCGTCGAACGTACTGCAAAATGTAAGAAGAAAAGAATCACACAACAAATCCAATCATACTTCTGCAGTTGTTTTTCAGCTAAAAAGTGGAATAACATACTAACCAGAAGGAAGCTATACTAGACTTGGGTACTTTATGCTATAAAGCATGTAAGGAAATGGGTGTGGTTTTGTGTCCTCATTGTCTAATACACTTACCTACCCCTTTAGGACCCTTAGATTTTGTTTGTGTAGGAAGCTGGCTATCTATGTAGTGTACCAATGTAAGGAGACACTATGGAGATAGTCTAAGGCAACCCTTATTGGCTGACACGGATTAAAATAACAACCCTAAAAGCTCTCTTTTTGCTGCAGTGTGTGCGAGCAGTTAGGCTTATCAGAGAATAGTGTTAAACATTTATTGCACACAACACCAGTAAGCAAGACACATACTCATTAAAGAAATCTGAAACTAATTTGTAAAAATGACATAGATTTTTACATTAATTCAGATACCAAGATCGTAATCAGGCAAGTAATTTTTGGATTGAAATTTTTAAGTATACAGAAAATACACTCGCATTGACTTTCAAGCTGTAATGTTCTCCTGGGGGAAAAAGAAACATTCTACATTTAGGCATTTAACAACAACTAACAGGACTAGTCTTCATGAGTTGAGGCGAGGATGGGGAAAAGTCGGAGGCAGCACCAAGGGTTCACATCATGAGGCACTGAGGTGCCTGGGTGCATTACAGCGTTGGGTGACCCGTTCACTTTAATGGGACAGTCCTGGGACAAAGAAGCTGCAAGAGTGGATTTGGAGGGAGGGGAGGTGGGGGTGCAGGAGCTCAGATATTAAGGGTCTTGGGCATGTAGGGATACAGTCAGTCCACTCAAACTCAGGCTGTGAGGCTAGTGTGCAGTGATGCATTGAGGTGTCAGTTCGCACAGCTGAAAACTCACAGTTCTTGGTCCCTGCAGAAAGAGGCTGCAGGTGGCGACAGAGACCAGTTTGGCCAAATGAAAGAGTGAGCTCAGCCTCTGAGGGGCTCGGGACTCCGTTGACACAGTCGCCCCCCACCCCCCCCCCAAGGACTCAGGCTGTGGGGCTCGGGTGCAGTGGTGCTTTTAGGCATCTGGTCCCTGTGGTCAGAGACTCACTCTGTGTCTTGGTGACTTGGTGAACAGGGGAAACAGGGGCCACTTTCCTGACTGGCCTGGAGAATCCTGATGTCCCGCGACAGTGGATCTGCTTTGGTGCTGTGGAATCTGGATTGCACCACCAACAAGCCTTGGTTGCTGCAAGACGTCGAGCACACCTGGTATACGTGTAGGGAGACTCCGGGAAGGGTCAGCTTCTCAAGACTTCGGTGAAGTGGCGGGGCTAACCTCATGAGCTCCAAACAATACTGCCCTGGCGTGTGGTTCTCTTGGTAGGCCCGATGGCAAACAGCACAGAGTACCAGACTTTGCGTAGGTGTCTGCAGATGCAGGGAAGCAGCCCCTGTGCTCCAAGGGAGATCTTTCCTGGTTGTTGAGGTGTGGGGCAGCCCTCCAAGGTTTTGGGAAGGTTGTCCAGCTCAGTGAATGTCGAAGTGAAAGCAGACTGGCAGGTTTTGGCACTAATATTTGGCGCAGGTCTTCAGTTCTCGCTCTCTTGGTCGTTCTTTTTTCTTTCGCGGTTCCCAGTAGTTGAAGTTTTCACTTGATCTGCTTTCCTGGTGTCAGGGGGCCTCCTAATACTAAATTTAGCAATATTAAGGGGAGTGAAGGGTAGTAGTCAATGGGCAACTAACCCTTGGGGTCACTACACCCCCTAAACGACCACTTCCTGTGGGGAGTGGGTATATCCTGTCCCAGAGTTCCTAATTCCACCACACATAAAATGGTGAAATTCTCCTCTTCGTGTTCACTTCAGGCTGCCCAACTTAAGGTTGTGCTCAGCCTGTGTGACACGCCTTCTGGCCTTGGCATGAAGATTTACTAGCTATCCAGCTAGAGGAGATGATACCTCCTGCCAGGGGAGGCATTGTTTCTGACCTCCGAGAGCATAGTCAGAAACTTGTCTGTGGTGGCAGGCTGGTCAATACTGTAGGAGGCTGGCTCAGTCTATGGTGTGACACCCTATACTGAGTCCTGGCAACCCTTAGTGATAGTGAATAGGTGTTCAGATAGTAGACGCTCTCTAGGGGTAGCTGAGGCAAGCAGCTAAAGCTTATCCAGGAGGAATGTAAAGCATCTGCAATACCACAATAGTCAGGCAGTAACTCACTCACAAGAAAGAACCACACAAGTGTTACAAAAATAAAGGATACTTTATTACAGCACTGATACTAAACTGACATTGGCATATCTACCTTTGGAGATATTACACACAAAATGTACACAGACTAACCATCAGAAACAGCATAAACATACACAGGGCCCTAGTGGAGGGCCAGACCATCTACTTAAAAAAGTGAAATGTGAAGCAGTGACTCCAGCCAAGGTAAGTGTGGTAGTTCGCTAGGAACTGGGGGCGGTTAGGAACACCGGAGTGAAGTACAGTAAGTGACCCCAGCAACCAGGAGTAAGGTAGTTATCCACCCAGTTGTCCCATAGGGTAACAGAGAGTAGTGATTGTAGTTTGTGGAATTCAGGACCTTTCCCACTGAACCCATGAGGAAACGAACAGGCAAGAGGATGGATGGATGGAGAGTGCCCCCACACCAGGATGCCCAGAAGACAGGAGCACCTACACCAGGGACACGGATGCAGAGGAAAGAAGGGTCTCTCTCTGAAGACTGTGGTTGCCTCGGATTGTCCAGCTGCTGTCACGACCCTTGGAACAGGCTGGTGGAACACAGGGACTGATTCCAGATGTGGAGGACCTGAAAAGGAAGGGGACAGAGTCCTGCACCCTTGGAGGTGTCCAAGTGGTGCAAATGGCAATGCCCACCCTCTTCAAGGTGAGGTTCCCGCAAGTTGGTGAAAGGAGAAGTTCAGCTGCAGGGTCCGGGAGCTGCAGATGATCCCAGGAGTCACCTACGAGCTGTCCCTCTACGGTTGCCGGACTGCAGAAATGTAAGTGACCAGCCAGGTCACCAGCAAGCACTGGCAAATGCAAACAGGAGTTCCAAAAGAGATGGCAAAGTTTTGGGGACGAGCAAGGTCCTGGAGACTCTATCCAGGAGTGAAGGAGTCAGAGCTCGCCCTCCGCACATAGGAAGGCCAACAGAAGTCCACACAGGTGCCACTAGGAGGCCTTACCAGCCCAGAAAATCATACGTCCCACGTCGCAGAAGTAGCTTAACAAGAGCTGATCTCCGGTTTGCTGAGTGCTGGTGGCCCGGGCTTGTTGGACACTAAACATCTCCCAGAGGAAGAAGCAACAAGCCTTGGCAAGTGCAACAGTCGCAGTGCAGAGGGGTGCCAGTCCTGTGGCAGACGCAGGAGCCCACAGTCCTGGATAGGAGACAAGCAGGATCCAGATGAGGCCACAGACTCACCACCTGGGTTGCAGGATCTTCTGATGTCCGTGGACAGCAGACCCCCACCAGCCACTCAACATTGTCCTGAGGTGCCTGCGGTTGCACAGGAGCGACTCCGTCACTCCAAGGGAGATTCCTTCATGCTTCCTGGTGCAAAAGGAGCCTTAGTGACCCTGAAGGACGTACAGCCTTGGATGTTGCAGAATTCTTGCAGCATTCGGAGAAACAATGTTGCGATGAGTGCCTTTCCATCAGAAGCAGACTTATTCGGTTCCAACAGACAAGCAGCGGTTCCGGAGGCCAGAAGCAGAAGATGTCTTGCAGAGAGTTCCTTTTAGAGTCTTGCTTGATGAAAAGGAGGACCCACCCGCGAGGGAGCCCTTAAATAACTCTAAAAGGGGGTTGGTCACTCACTGCATTGACCAACCTCTCAGAGAGAGTGAGGGACATCATCTACCTGGCCTAACCAGTCAGATGCTCCCAGGGGCCTCTGCACATCTTATTTCCAAGATGGCAGATTCAAGTGGTCCGCTGGCAAAGCTCTGTGCACCTCCCTTGAGGAGGAGCTGGACTGAGGTGGAGTGGGAGTGGTCACTCCTCCGGCCTTTGTGTAGTTTCGCATCAGATCAAGAACCAGGGGTTCCTGAACTGGTGCAAACCGGATTATGCAAGGAAGGCAACAAATGTGCCCTTCAAAGCAGTTTGGTGGTGCTAGAAGGCCACCACACCCCAGCCCTTAGACACACAACACACAGGGAGAGGTGGCCACACCTCTCCCTTGCAGGAAATCCTTTGTTCTGCTCCTTTGGCCTGAGCCTGGCTCACCAGCAGGAGAGCAGAACAGTGTCTGGGGTCAGCACCAGCGTGGGCTGGCAGCTAGACCCCATAAGGCTACTCAGGCAGAACTGGGGGATCCTCTAGGGAACCCCCAGAGTACATGGAAATATGCAACTAACACTGGAATCGGTGTAGTTGCATGATTGCAACATGTTTGATACCAAACATGCCTAGGTTCGAAGAAACCATTACGAAGTTGGACCACTCGTGTTGGCCAGTGTCCACTACATACTTTGAGATCGCTTCCCCAAACTCAGAGTCAAGAAATTGGCCTGGGCTCTGTACGGCTATCCTGCTCATGCATGGGTACCTTCGCACTTAGAGAACTGCACCCTGGCATTAGGCTCAAAGGCCTACCAGAGAGGTGACATATAATGTCTAAGTGCAATGGTCCGGTTTATGAGTGAACGGGAGCATGCACCATTTCACACAGGTTGCAATGGCAGGGCTGCAGTCACAGTTTGCATGGGCTCCCATGGGTTGCATAATACATGCTGCACCCCATGTGGGGTCCCCTGGTGAGCAAAGCCCTGGGTACCTAGGTACCATACACAAGCAGCTTACATGGGGGCACCAGTATGCCAATTGTGGGTGTTAGAAGTTACTAGCAACTCAATTAAGGGAAGAGAGCAGTCACTGGGGTTCTGGTTAGCAGGATCCCAGTGAACTACAGTCCAAAAACACCGACATCTGGCAAAAAGTAGGGGTAACTATGCCAGAAAGATAGCCAGCCAGCACACTAGAGGACTCCCTGTGGGCGCATGACATAATAAATCCAGAGGGGTGACATAATAAATCCAACACTGGCATCAGTGTGTATTTATTAAGACTAGGTCGTTGATACCAAACACCATTATTTTCTCTGCATCCATCATATCATATCATATCATTGTGTTGACCAGTGTCCAGTATATGTTCTAAGATGGCTGCCAGGTTACTTGCAATATCTGTGAATGTAACTAGATATCACAGAGGCATTTCTGCTCATAAAGACATGCCCTCACATGCATTATAATGCACTCTGCCTTAGGCCTCTTAAGCTCTGTTGTGGGGGTGACTTACATATAATACATGCAGTGGCTTTATCATGGGACACAATGAGTGCACCATGTTGTGTTTCAATCAGGGCTTGCACCCGTGACATGCAGTCTGCGATTGCAGGCTGTATGCAATTTGTGTGTGGGTCCCTTAGGGTGGCATAAGATTTGCTGCAGTCCTTAGCGACCCTCTTTAGTACCCATGCCCTAGGTACCAGGGGTACCATTTACTAGGAACTTACAGGGGTGCTAAAATCCTGTACCAATTGTAAAACAATCAGACATACTCTGTGCTTAAAGGAAGGAGCACGGGCACGGAGGTCTGGTTAGCAGGCCTGGTGCACTGTCAGAGTCGACAACAGCACAAAGTAGTTCTTAAGTGGACAAAAAGTCGGGAGACAGTCCAGTTTCCTACAGTCTGTCAAACCTCCAGCTAAACCTGGGTAGCCGTGGCTCCAAGCAAGCACACAAAGCAACAAGTGTAGGGCATTTAAACAGCAACAAAACAATTCAAGAAATCAACAAGACTCTAAAGAAAGCCAACAGCAATTTATATAAACACTGTATTTTTATGTATTTTAGACACCACAACGAAAAAGGTATGTTAAATCAAAGCATTTCACTCACCCGCAAACAAGCACTGGCAGATTTAAAAAAATTGACACTAAGAAACTTTTTTCACTAAAAAAGTATGAACTAGTTGTAATGTGGTCACTTGGAGTAACCTTAGGTGACGAACTCTGGTAGGGAGCCAGTCAGGGGAACCAGTAAGGTCCTCAGAAACAGTTATCCCTGCAGGGGAAGCAGTCTTCAGTCCAGAAGTGGCCCTGCTGCAAGGGAACAAGGATGCTGAAGCTGCTCAAGGATGCTGTGCATTTGATGTGGTTGATGGGGCCTTGCTAGGACTACTCTTCAGTCCACAGAGGGGGGGTAAGATAATGCTGTTCACAGGACCGACTTCCCTGGATTTCCAATCGGTGCTGACAGAAGTCCAGTCGCCACGTGGATATCGGTCAATCTTTCCTGAGTCTATAAAACATCCCCGGCGGCGGGGAACCAGCTGGCGCTCCTGGGCATTTTGAACTTAGGTGCAACTTTGTGTGTCATGTCCTGGTCCCTGGTGCTGCATGGCAGGGGTTGGCAGCGGGTTGAAGACTTTGGGCTACCAACCTGCTCTAGAAGGCTTCTCCAGCTTTTGTGTACCTGTGCTGACAGAGACCAGTAAGCTGGCCCTTGAAGTCTCTTGGCTTTGGCTGGACTCTGGAGACGTCTTTTCCTTAAGTAGGACATGGCAGACACAGTCACTCTCCGTTGCTAGTCATCAGGTGCAGTCCATGATTGTGCAGCCTCTCTTTGTCAATTTCACAGTGCAGCAGGGCAACCATACCTCAGTCCTCCTTCCAGTCGAGATTTGAGTTTAGGGTGCCAGGGGTGCCCTACTAATGCTCAGAAAATACCCACAGGATAGCATAATTTTGGTTGTCAATAGATTCATAGGTTATCCCTCACCTCATAACTACTTCCTGCGAAGTGTGGCATCTGGGCAACCAGGTTGCAGCATTCCACCCACTTCCAGGCAGGACCTCTCCCCTGGTCTCTGGAGCTCCCTAGCCAAACAACGAGGTATGGCTACAAACCACTGGAAAACCAGTTTGGCATCTGGTTTTCCCTCACCTGTGCCTAGAGCCAGCCTCTATGTCTGAACAATGGAGCAGCCTCTCTCTCTAGTATAACCCTTTTGACCTTCAATGGCGGTTTCTCCTTTGAAGCTTGTCTTTTTGGCCGACACCTGTGTGGCTTCCTGTAGGAGGGAGGTGACATATTTCCAGAGCAGGTCCCTATTGTATCTTTTCCCAGGAGCCATTAGAACATCTCCCCAGGAGGGCAGAAAGCTATCTCGGCGACAGCACCCCATGTGCATCCGGTATGGGCACATAGAAATAAGGGCAACAAAGTGGCAACTTTGCTAAAGCTGCACATTGCAACTTGTTACATTATTTTGAGCTGAGAATCAAGCCGGGTTTAATGTAACAAGTTGTTTGATATCTTGCATGACCCACTTTGGTCTCGATGTTCCAGAGTTAGCACAGCTAAGGGCTCGGAGAGTAACTCTGCTTGCAAATCAGACGACCAAGTCTTTCCACAATAAAAATGACAGATTGGCATTTTTAACTATATGAACATGTAAAATTAGATGCGTCTATGGGATGTGTTGCAACCTGCCTTCGGACTCGATAAGCCTGCCATGGGGGGTGACGTACACATATTCCACGGGGAAGTCTGGCTTTGCCCATTACTTTAAATGGCAAGGTCGGGCTAGGAGCTTAAACTGCTCTTCAAGCCTGCAAACTGCGGGCTGGGAGCCTGGTTTCACTCATATCACACCCATGGCGTCACAACCAGTGGGACAAACCCTGTATTGTGGAGGGGAAATGGGGCAGAATATCTACCTTACAACCCATGAGCACCATTTACTAGGGACTTGCATGTAACATTTAGCTTAGCCAATTTTGTATGAGCCAATAGGGCATACATGTTTAAGGATAACGGTACTAGCACTGAGGTCTCTTATAATACACTATTTCTCCTGGGGGAGGATTATCAGGCCCCCCCATTATGTTGGGGCAGGATGGGACACCCTATTTTGATTTTTTGTGAGTACTTGTTTAGTTATCTGTTAATTCAAGTTTATTTTTCACTATTTGCCACACTCATGGGATATTCTTCTGAGAGGGGATGGGGGGTCGGGAGGATACACCCACCTCCAGCACTTTCCCTGGGGTTCGCAATGACCACTTCACACCTCCATAATGATTTTCCATGTTACTACCTTAAATGGGCAGGGCCTTAACTCTCCAATCAAGTGAAGGGCTTTGATGAACTGGTCGCGCAAACGTGAGGTAGATGTCGCTCTTTTACAGGAGACACACCTGCTCCATGAAGACACTAAGCGCTTACACTCCTACTAGTGCACCACGCAATATCATTCTTCATTCACTAGCAAAACAAGGGGGATGGCAATACTTCTCCGCCGTGACCTTATGTTCAAGCTTGACAGCACGCATAGGGATAAGAAAAGCTGTCTGGTGAGTATTAAGAGCGTTCGGGGTACCACTCTCATTTCTATCTTCTCTATTTATGGGCCTAAGAATGAGCAAGAGGTCTTTTATGCTGACCTTTTCCCGAAGATCTCCTTTTTTGCAAGAGGTGACCTACTCCTTGGTGGAGATCTCAACGTCTTCCTTGGTCCTAGCTGCAAGCGCTCTCTTTCAGCAGGGAGGCCCCTCCCCACCCCAAACTCTCACCCAAGGCTTTTTGTCCCTCTCCCTAATAGATGCGTGGCAACACTTACACTCGCACGAACGGGACAATACATTTTATTCTAATGTACACCAGACCGACTCCTGTAGTGATTATTTTTTAATCTCCCAATCACTATTCCCTCGCTTGGTTGACTCTACGACTGATGTCCAGGTCCTGTCCGACCATACCCTTGTGAGCTTAGACATTAGCTCTGTGCAGCCCATTCCCAAAACCCTGGGTCACAAATGTGGTGGCTTATCGCGATTCGATCCTTCCTGACCGCATTAAAGATACAATCAAACACTATTTCATGGACAATGACACTGGTGATGTGACTGCGGAGACCTTATGGGATGCAGCGAAAGCGGTCAATAGGGGAGGAACTCCTATCACACACTGCAGCATTTAGAAGGCTATTCAAGCTCCGCAGGCAAGAGCTCGAGATTCAGCTTCAAGAAGCAGTGGCTCAATATAGAGAGATGGGCAAACAGAGAACCATGAGGGACCTCTGACACACTAGAATTGAACTGGAGCACATGTTAATGAAAGAAGCAGCAAATAAACTCCTCTATGTGGGTCAAACATACTATGAACAGGGGTAAGGCGGACAGGCTTCTAACCCATAAAATACGCTTACATTACACAGGCAACTACATTTCCTAAATCTGTGATGAGGAGGGACGGACCCATTCTGAAATATCTGACAGTGTTGTTCTTCCATGACTATTATTCAGCACTTTATCGAGCCCAAACCCTTTATGAACAACAGCAGGATGAATATCTTAGTGATTACACGCACCCTGGACAAAGGGAGCAGCTGGGATTACTAGAGGACAAAATTAGTCGAGACGAGGTCAGAGTGGCAATTGGCAATCTCCCCACACGTAAGGCTCCTGGACCAGATGGGTTCCTGGACATTTTTTTAATTTTTTTTTTAAATAAGTCTTTCACGTCATTCCTGGTTGAACCCCAGGCACAAGTGTCTAATTATTTTTTAACATTAGGCAGTCACTGGCACAATGCTAGAATCCCACTTAATGCTCCTGCTGTAACCCCATAAGCCCCTGTCCAGCTGTTACTCCTAAAGCACTATTAAATTGTGATATTAGAATTTTTACATCTATTCTCGTAGTGCGTCTTCAGCACATCTGGCCAACAATTATAAAACCTCAGCAATCTCTCTTTATTCACAATAGGCAGGCTAATGATAATACTCACCTACATGTGGCACTTATGGAAGCAGCAGAACTTACCCATCAACCATTAGCCCTCCTCTCCTTAGTCCCTGAGAAAGCGTTTGATACAGTGATTGGATATAATTGGCTAATTGACCCGAAGATGAAAACTGGTATATAAGCCAACTTTTGGAAGCCAGTGGCCAAACTGAAGATTAACGACAATCTCTCACTCACTATCAATCTTTTGAGAGGGATGAACCAGCATGCCCCCCCCATGGAGCCCCTGGAGGCAAGAATTCAGTGTAATCCTGTGATCCAATGGATGCATAGTGGCGAAAGAGAGCATAAACCTGCCCTCTTCCCAGACAATATATTAAGCTTCATCACCAGCCCTGACTCTTCCAACCCAGCGTTGATGAAGGAACTCGACCTGTTTGTAAAAGCATCAGGTTTTAAAGTGAACTTTGCTAAATCTTGGAGTATGGGTGTGTCCAATCCACAGGGTAGCCACAAGGAACCTATTCGGAGGGCAGGATTCCAATGGACAAACTAAACAATAACATATCTAGGGATCCAGCTTCCATCACATACTAGAGACCTATACCATAGCAATATACCTCCATTGCTCACCACCCTGTTTAAGGACCTCTAGCGATGGGGCAATCTGGTAATCTCCTGGCTGGGTCGACTTAATTATCTCAAAATTAACTTTATGCCACGCTTGCTTTATGTTCTCCAGACTCTCCCCCTGGCCATACCAAAATTGATAAAAACACATTTGTACCAAAATGCTTAGCTTTGTTGGGGTGGGGTTAAGCCCCCATGAGTAGCTAGTGCGACTTAGTATAGACCCACGGCTGAGGGAAGCCGGGGGTTCCATGACGCTTCAATTTATATTCTGGGTGCACAGCTTCAGCCTTCATTGGACTGGAACTAAAACCCGATAAAAACCATGGGTACAAGGTAGAACACGCTTTTTCCCCGATCCCTCTAGATAGCATCTTGTGGCTTCCTCTGTTGAGACTTCTACATCATTAGCTTACTGGAGTGACGTATAAGGTAGACAATTATTTCCCTCTTACCCTTTCCCACTTACCCAGTTGGCACCCAATGCCGACTTCCCACCAGAGGTACTCCACCGAGACTCTTTTGCTGGGATTGGTGCGCTGCCCCCAAATTGAGGGACTTTTATGAGGATGGCGAGTTACGATCTAACAAATCCTTGAGGGAGAAATTTGCTCTGACTCAAGAGCCACATATCAAGTAGGGCAAGCCTTACATTGGCCATGGAGATAGAAGAAACGGCCATAGAATTGATTTATCTTGCAAATATCTGACGCAAATGCATTTCGCGGCTGTATTGCTACATACTCAACCTCACCCCACCAGAGAAACACACATACATGAAGCAGTTGCAAAGGGATTTAAAGATAGACATCTCCGAAGGCACATTGGGTGCAATTTGGCAAAGGATGTCTAAGTCGTCAATCTGCCTCTGCCTTAGAGAAAACTCCTATAAACTTCGTACATGTTGGTATCTGACACCTGTACGACTACACAGAATGTTTGGGAGCTCTTTTTTTTGCTGGAAAGGCTGCGAGGAACGGGGTACATTCCTACATACATGGTGGTCATGCCCGAGAGTGCAGCCCTTCTAGGATGAAGTCTTTCTTACCATATGTAGTATAACTAATGACACACTACCCAGTGATACACTATTGGCCCTTCTGAGTTACCTAGGCACAGAAAGAGCCCTTCCGTTGTCGTCTCAACTGCGGCCATTTCTTTCCCCATCAACTCTTAGCCGCATGATTATGCATAGCACATATGTGGAAAAAAGCTCAAGCACCTACACTAAATCTATGGTGAGGAAAGTTGTGGAATCTTTATGCAATGGAGAAGCTTACTGCTCTCCTCAGGGATAGAGTGGCTAAATTTGATGCTATATGGCGTCCCTCTGACACACACATCTGCCGACAAAACAGAGTTGGGGGAATACTTCTCATCAAGTCTAAGACACTAAGGCCCTCATTACGACCCTGGCGGTTTGTAACCGCCAGGGCCGCTGGACGCGGAGGCACCGCCGACAGGCCGGCGGTGCCCTGCGGGGCATTCTGACCGCGGCGGCTTAGCCGCGGTCAGAGAAGGGAAACCGGCGGTCTCCCGCCGGTTTCCCGCTGCCCCCAAGGAATCCTCCAAGCCGGCGCAGCTTGCTGCGCCGGCTTGGGGATTCCGACTCCCCCTCCCGCCATCCAGTTCCTGGCGGTTCTCCCGCCGGGAACCGGATGGCGGGAGGGGGAGTCGCAGGGCCCCTGGGGGCCCCTGCAGTGCCCATGCCAACGGCATGGGCACTGCAGGGGCCCCCATAAGAGGGCCCCAAAATGTATTTCACTGTCTGCCTTGCAGACAGTGAAATACGCGACGGGTGCAACAGCACCCGTCGCACCTTCCCACTCCGCCAGCTCTATTACGAGCCGGCATCCTCGTGGGAAGGGAGTTTTTCCCTGGGCTGGCGGGCGGTCTTTTGGAGACCGCCCGCCAGCCCAGGGAAAAACTCATAATACCCTCCGCGGTCTTCTGACCGCGGAGCGGTATTACGGAGGGCGGAATTCTGGCGGGCGGCCTCCGCCGCCCGCCGGAGTCATAATGAGGGCCTAAGGGCCATATGTACAAACACATTTTCCCATAGACACAGAATGGGTGAAACCCTTTTGTAAGGAAATGCCTCCTTGGCATGTTACCCCCTGACTTTTTGCCTTTGCTGATGCTAAGTTTTGATTTGAAAAAGTGTGCTGAGGCCTGCTAACCAGGCCCCAGCACCAGTGTTCTTTCCCTAACCTGTACTTTTGTTTCCGCGATCCGGTGCTTCAGTGCAAGACAAAAACGAATATTTATTGGTGAATGTCGCTTTGGATTGGCTCTTCTTGATGAATATTATTTCCTTTCTTTTCTGTACAGTTTAGATCCCTTCTCTATCCATGTGTAAGATGACAGAAGACAAGATTATGACACAGAATGTGGCGCATGATATCACATAATAATTTGCCTTTCCTTGCCGCATAATAGATCCTTCACTGCTGTTTAACTCTAATGGGCCTGGTTATAACTTGGATAGCGTGCTCTTTAACTAGTACCACAAGGTCAGGGATTCAGGGCTCCTTCACCAATTACCAGCTAATGTAAGAGCCATTAAGTTACGTTATTGGGTATTTATCCAACGCAGTGTTGGCCAATTATTTGGCTATTTGGAGTTTTGCACAGAAACGTCATGTCCTTGTAATTCATGCAGCAAAGTTTCTCCACTGAGAGATTTTATTCCCAAACCACACCTGAGTCGGTGGTAGTGCAGGGTGCCAGATAGCATCATGGAGATATTACAAATGGTGGAGGCATGGAGTGTGTAGTCGAACATTAGACGCTAACTCGTGTAAATGAGGAGTGGGCAAAATGTTTTGTCTGTGTGGTTCATAGCAGGGAGTCAGGACTTGAAACCTTAAGCTACACTGCGTCAGGTGTCACTTGCCAGTTCAGATGGACGTTTTGTGGGTGACAAGGATGTAGTACTCCTTTAATGATTTGGGTGAAACTGGCTAACTAGTATGATGTGTACTTGACCTGAGAGTCTGTAATTAGGCAACTACCTGGCATCCTGGGGAGCTATTCTCAACCAGACTGGAAAGCTCCTTTCACTCTTCACCCACAATTAATACAAGGTGGCTATGGTGGATGATGTTGAAGCCACCAGAGAAAAATCATCAACTGATTAGCATGCTCCCAAAGTGCGAGGCTGCCTACCAGGTACTGGAGGGAGCCATGGTTTTACATGAATTTCTCACATTAAATTAATGAATTATCTAGTGAGAGCTGATTGAGAGAAAAGGCCAAGAGAGGAATATAATGCCATAAAACTGCACTTTAGCAGTATAGCATTAGTAAGGTACAAGAATGCTCTACATTTGTTTCTTGAAACCAGCCTTAAAGGAAATTGAAACCTTCAAGACGTATTTCCATCTTCAACTAGGGTTGTCCTACAAATATACTATAACTTCCAAAAGCTCACCCAGAGTAGAATTGTGATTTTGTTTTTAAGCTGAAGCAATGAAAAGCAGTTTCAGAGTTTGAATTCCCAAAGTACTTTTATCTATACAACGCAAGGCAGTACAATGCTCGGAATGGTATTCCATTAAACACTGGAAACAAGTGCACCACTGCTGTTGCCAAACACAAGATGTGATGCAGTTTACGTGCTAAGCATTTTGAGCCCAATGGAAATATTGCAAGATTACAAACCTTCTGTGCCTGACTTGCCAAATAGATTTTTCAGAAGCCCTCAAGAAGGCTTGGAATGACTGAATAACGGTGTCCATGTAGGTCACAGAAACAGCGAGGAGGGAATCGTTCTGAATTGAAGCGTATGAGTACACGGGTACAGCTGTAAATCACTGTTTTTAAGCACAGATTAAAGGTAATCAAAATGTTTCTCTACCAATAGAAAATGCACTTGATGTCTTGAAATATCTTGAATGTTATTCGTGAAGGCAGCCGAAAGAGTAACAGCACTGTTTAAAATAAATTGGCTGTGTGCAGGTACCGGACGCATCTGTTTTTTCAATCAGAAAATAAATATCATTTTAATTACATCTGTTCCACCTAGACTCAAATCACCTATTGAGACATTGTGGGAATCAGATCTTGGTGGTGTTTGGCCAACTTTTTCATAGGATAGAATATGGTATAAGATACAGTCCACTGCATGTCTCACGCACACCCTATTTTTTTTTATATTAGACTTTTCTACACTCCTGTATGCCTTTACAAACTCAAACTTACACAAAATGACAATTGTTGGCACTGCCACACTCAGCAGGGTACTTACTTTCACATGTTTTTTTCGGGTCCATCCCTATCTACTTTTTGGTCCTCAATATGGTCTCGAATTTCAGCAATAGCTCAGATCTCCTTACCAATTTCATATGAATTACTGTTTGTGGGTGGCAGACACGAAATTTGGAGTTCATTCAAGCTTTTTTGAAAATTGGTGGACCTCTCGCTTTCTATTGCAATTTCTATTATTACTTCTAACTGGAAATCTTCAGAGAACATTACTCTCACACAGTGGTGGAATTCTATAAGTTATCATCATAGACTTGACAGCTACAAGCTTGATTCAACAGGAACTTTCTTCAAACGTCAGCTATTGTTACGATTAAGTAACTATCTCTCACGCACTGTGAAGGAAATAGATTTTTCTCCTTTTTTAAAATGTCAATATATTTCCTGTTGTTTTTTTATATACACTTATTTCATCTTACATGTGCTGTAACTATTGCCTATTACCTTTTTCTCCACATGGCTATCACTGGATTCCATTTTCTATCCATATAGCTCTTCTCCCGCTCCCTTTCTCTTTCTTTATTCAAACTTGGAGTCTTTGATACTATAGTGCTGTATAGGACCAATTCATTTACATGTTTAATATGTATTTATTACATGTTTAATATGTATTTATAAGTACAATATTCTTTATTCATATATATCCACAACTGCATATTTCTGTTCTGGCAATGTTAACTTAATGTTCTTGTATTTGACTCAATAAAAAACACCTTTTAAAGAAAAAAAGAAATTCCAATGGTAAGCAGCCTTTGAACAAAATCATAAACTAGTGAAGGCTTGTATCCCTACCCTTAAAGCATCTTGACACCTAATTGCACTAAGTAGCCAGGTAAGTGCAAATACTCTACTTATAAAGAGGAGTACATTCCCACCTGCTTGCAGGTCTTCCCGCCCTGCCAGACCCTCAACAAGGAGGAACAAAAGTCGGGAACTGAATTTGAACCGTGCCAGGTCGCACAATATGTTAAACTACATTTTAGTGATTTGAAAGAAAAGTGAATGAACACACTTCTGCCACGTTCACACAGAAATGCCTGTTTCTTATGTAAAAACGATTCCTACCCTCCTGTAAGGAAAATAATGACACTGAAATCTCTTCCATGGTCCTGATAACTTACCCATATTATCCTGATACTGTCCATCTAATGAGATGCATGCAGCTATTTCCCAAAATGTGCTGCCACGCTGCAAATGAAATGGGCTTCACTCAATCAGTTTTCCACCTCCTCTGCATAAAACATGCCCTAGCAAATCTCTCACGTTGCAAAGAGGCTGAGTCTTACCGTTGGTTTTGGAGAACAGACATCCTTTTGAAGAGTGGGCAAAGTCTGTTAAGGCCCTGCGGACAGCAGGTAATCGCAGCATGATGCTGGAAATAAAAAGAGAAGAGTCTCAAGCTAAACCAGAGTAAAATAGACATCCACATATTATAAAATAAAATGAGACAATCAGCACTATGATTAGAAAAAATAACAAGCATTTCCAAAACCAATAGGTTTGGTCTATGTGGGATCTATTAGCTTTGTCAATGTTTTTAAGACATGCAGCATAGCAGTGCCATGCCAGTGTTGTGTCAATAGTGCTATTTTTCCTTTACTTTCAGCTATGTTGAACAGCAGTGCAGTCACTGTTATGCAGCTTGACTCCAAATAGAAAACAATTGTTACAAAAAAAAAAAAATAGTGTGCATGCACGCCGCAAAGTGGTACTGGGCACAATAAAGGAAGTCGGAGTAGATGGACCCGAGTAGGCTGTTTGTTTTGTAGCATTTGCTCTCATTGTACCAATGAGGCTACTGGATTTTAGTGGCAGCATCGCCTGAATTGTGAGGAACTGCGTTCGATTTCACACCATGTGATAATTGTCAGCCTAATAGGTTATCGCCAGCTAACAGCACCTCACCTATGGCGAAAAGCAGGTGTTATGTGTGGCAACCAGGCGCGTGACACTGACTTCTCAGAGAATTGCGGTGGATGACATCTCATCCTTTTCTCTCAGTTAAATTTGTCTCACACATGCAAAGACAAACAGAAGCAGGTAATGGTTCAATAAAATGTATTGAATCAGCTGCGGAATAGATAGAATGACATGAACTGCAATAATCAGGATGATAAAACATACTAGAAGCAGAATGGTGACAAGAAAGGTGAAACGTAAGACACGTTACATTCCACCATACTGTCACTAAACAAGATGTGTAATTCTTAACTACGCTACTAATGTTCTATGTTAGAGCACAGCGGGATAAGCCCTGAACCGCGCGTCAGGACCCCCGGGGAAGACATCATCCCCCAGACCCAAGTATGACAGTAGCAACTGAGACACCTTCCCCATTTAGGCCAGGGAACCGGTAGTCTCAGCGAGCAGCTGTAGAAAAGTCAGAAAGCATACAGTAGTGGTCATCTGGCTGGAACCTCCCTCTAATGGAACATCCCTCTAAAGTGCCGGGAGAAGGGAGATGTTTTTATAACAAAACAGCTAGTGTTCTCAGAAAAGTGTCCCCATGTAAAAAAATACGTATGTTTCTGTGAAATGTAAGAGACGAGGTGTATCTCTTTGTGCTGGCAACTCTATTTTATTGCAGCCTTGAAGAAAGCACAAAGTGAAAGAATGTCATGCTAAGAAATGGAAATGCATTCCTAAGCAAAAGGAAAGCACAATAAAGGAAAATAAAACATCAGCACAAATGCGATTGTTTTTAAAAGAATCAACCAAAATAAAATGAAAAGTTACTGGGCTAAAGGGCCCAGACAGCAAGCCCAGTTGATAAAATAACATGTCCACAAACATCACTAAAATGGCTTTACTACACTCTCCCAGTGTCGGTTGAGAAAAGGTAAAGCAGCCTAGCCCCTAAAGTAAAAGCAACTAAAATGCAGTACTTTAAAACATATGTACATAGGACAACTGAGACAAGACAAAACATATTCAAGCAGGCGAATTAAAAATTGAAATTAACAGTTTAAAAAATTTAGCAAGGGCATCAATAAAGCTGAATTTTAAATGTCAGTGTCATTTTGAAAATCTCCAATAACAGCCGGGACAACTGAAACAAGGAAATATAGGAGGTGCTAATGTGATCAAATCGATGCCAAGGAAAACCAAAGGAGCATGTGTTAAAAATCTGTCCCTCAAGTTCAGCAAAGTGTCTTGGAAAGTTTGTACTTAAAAGGGACTGAGTCTCTGCAGAGGACTTTAGTCTGCTTAACTTGTCAAAAGTCACATTTCAAGTAGAAATGTGAGGCCAAATGTGTGCTGCTTTCGTCTGTTGCGTGGAGGGAAAAAGTATGTTACCGCAACAGGTGACAATTTGGTAGACTGAAACTACATAAGCAAATCCGGATCGCATTACGTAACAGCTCTTCCTATTAAGAAGGACATAGCTTCAATTAGAAAGCACCTGGAATGCCGGTCTAATCAAAGGGACTGGAATTGCCTTCAGATAGCAAGCTAAATTCGCTGCTGAATCGTTGCAAGCCTGTGCAAGGACAATTGCTTACAAACCATTGAATGGCTCGCACAAGTCTTGCATTCGCTACCGCTAAGACCTCTTTCATGCCATTGAGACATTTGTGTGAAAAGGGTAGCTCCCACACCTCATAAATGTAACTATCTCCCAGCCTTTCACATCTGCTCGTACTGGAATGTGTTTTAAGCAATATGCGAATTGCAGTATTGAAATAGGCAGATTGATAACCCATGTAACCATTCAGCAGTTGATATTTCAGCCACAGTTAAAAGGCAACTTTCTTAACTTTTCGATGTTGAGCATAACATAAGTTGCTTCCTTCTTAGCCATTATTTGTTGCTGTCGCGTCAAGTTAGATGCCAAAAAGATGTCCCTTGCACTAACATGTTGCCATGGAATGCGACCATATTTTAAAGTTTTTAGTGTCCGTCCCAACTGCATAATGGACCTATGCTGGCTCTGTCCATGTTGTAGAAAGGACGTCACTCTGTACAATGTCTATTGCAGATGAAACAATGTTGTTTAAAATGCATATGCGGTCAGACAAGGTGTCAATCCCCTTATCTACAACGGCTAATGCATTCCGTAAATTTTCTTGACCCATTTACCTTAACATGGCCGCGGCTTCTTGTTGAGAAGGTTTCCAAATTTCATTGTAAATTGCAAATAAGCGCTTTTTCTGTTGTCTTCTGGGGCCTAGCAGGAACCCCGCAGGTCTGTGTTGTTAGACAGGAGACTGAGGTGTTCTTTAACAGCATCGAGTGTGGAAGTTTTTAACCATTGCTGACATAATTTTCCTATGCTGTATGTTGCTACTACACCTCAAAGTTCTGATGACACATAGCAAGGGTCTGGTCTAGTTGTTCTAAAACCCACTGTGGAGTTCACGAGACAATCATGAAAACCATGTGTGTCCACTGGCCACGATAACCACCTGAGTCCCAATCATCAGAAACAACTCCAGGTGTTATTACATCAATCATTGAAAGTTTGAAAACATATGGAATCTGAATAACCTGTGTCAGACCATATATATCAAAAGATACTTCATCCCAAACAATCCCATCAAGAATTGGTATAGCCGAAATGTTCACTGGGGACAAATCACGACAGACCTTATCGGAGGAAAAATGTGGTTTTAGGACATCATCCACCAGTTTAATTGTAGAGCGTTCAGGAAGGTAATGACATTATATTAATAAGAAAAAGACAATGACAAACCCCCATCCAAAGACTGAAAGGCAGGTACAGTTAATAAGAGCCACAGATAGTTATAGAACTAGGTGCGAATGAAATAGTTAACTTTGAGCCAATATATCAGCTTACATGCTCATGACAGTCTTGTTGCAGAAGAGGCAGATGAGTCTGTGCATGAGTCGCTGAAGTCAGCAAAATATCCTGAAGCGTGTTTGTAAGAGGAGAACTAGCAGGAGTCTCTCTTTGTAGTTCATAATAAATGATTCCATCCGTTTTAGTTGAATTTGAGAACAATTGCTCATTTCTGTGGAAGTTTCTTGTCGCAGAAGCTAATGATACTAATGGAAGATCATCTTCAACCCTCCCCAAGCTCAGGGAAGTGTCAGCCCTGATGTTCAACACCTGTAGAGAAACATCCTCGTCTGTAGTGCAGGGGTGTGGAATTTTAATAAAATATTTACTTGTCAATGGGACAGGTTGCTTCTTAAATATACTTGTCCTGTAAAAAAAAAAAAACATTACTTGCCCCTTTGATGCCACGTAATTCGGCGGCAAATTATGGCAACAATCGTATTATCTAAGAGCTCTGATAATAGCCTCTGATTATGCCAGGGCTACTGCTATAGTAGCGCTTGAATACTTGCAATTTCAATCCCTTCTATAGCAAATTTCCTTATTTTGCCACCTTTTCACACATCTACATACTGGGGCTGGAGGAAGCAGTAAGCAATAGTTCCAGGGCTGGAATGCCTTTGTGTCTGCAAACCTACTAACTTGCATGTTTAAGGATTTCTACCAGCTCTTCTCTAATCTTTTCCCACACTGAGAAAGGATAGAAATTTACTCCTGACAATGGGAGAAGTAGAAGTTCTTCCAGGGTTGGGAAAAAAGTGGTTGGAGGGAAAGTGAACTGGTAAGCGCTAAATAGATTTACACATGAGCAAATTTACACATGCATTTTTGTTTGTGGTAAAATACAGTTCACAAATATTTTCTAGGAGTACGATTTCCTGGTCTACTTCTGTGTCTGTGTCTCTCTCTCTCTCTCTCACTGTAAGTGATTGCAAGGAGCATACTGGCACACAAATTAGTTTTGTTCAGTGCCAGGAACTACTGTGGTATCAGTGGCATAACTACACTGCAGCCCCCTGCCCAGACTCACTCAGGGCAGGTGCTGTGCTGAGGGGGCCTTTTGGGGCTGTTCCCCCACACCACAGGGGCTGTGGGGCCTTTTTTATGTACTGATGGCAGTGTGTGCTTTTTGAGACCCAAAAAACTTTTTTTGCTTTTTGCCAGTGTGTTACAATGGTGAGGGCCTGGTAGCTACCACAACAATAAAGTGTTATAAAAGCCATGTCAAAACAAGATACACTTAAACAAAACCAAAAGACTCACAACAAATATCGGATTGGCTGGCTTTGCCATTGCTTGTTTATTTTTATGCTTCCCGTAATGTTGCTGAAAATGGTTACACTGATTTTCCATTTTTGTGGAAATATTAGCATGCATCAACAGATTGTACTAAAACAACACTTAAAACAATTCCATCAGGGATTGGTATAGCTGAAATATTCAATAGGGACAAATCACAACAGACCTTATGAGCCTCAAAGAAATAGTACATCAAATTTCATGGTAGCAAAATGTTTTTTTTCCTACTTGCATTTTTTCTGAACATTTTATTTTGAAAGCAGAGTATCATTACTCTTGTTTACAAGCTTCTGCAAACATCTGCATCTAATCAGAGAGCATTCTGGAAGCATTATACTTTGCCTCATATTGTTAAACTTTATTTTTTTTTATTTTTACTGGAACTACTGTCAGTAATGCAATGCGACCTTAAAACATTTATTTACAGCACTCACCGTAAAAATAAAGGCTTTTCATTAATGAACCATACATATAAGTTCTAACAGCATTAACATATGAACACACACATTACCTCAACAGTAGACAGCTCCCTTCTCTGTAAACTGACAGTCAAAGGGTTTGTGCCGCAAGGGGTTGGGCCTACTTATCCCAAGGACAAAATAAACCTGAAACTTTGTTGCCAATGACCCCAAACAATATTTCCCGGGCTTCGACCTATAGGAATTGCACATCCCCGGTAGTGAGAGGGAGTCGGGGACTACCCAGGAGTCCTCTAGGTGTGCTGTGTAGGATCGGCCATATAGTGTAATTTGACATTGTTGAAGGAGACAATATGGTTTTCTTTAGAACCATGCAGAGGTGGTAGAATAACAGTTCTGGTACCATGTAGTCCCAGGACTGGAGCTGGTGAATGATAAGAAACACTGTAAGGAAATGCCTCCTTGGCATGGTTACCCCCTGACTTTTTGCCTTTGCTGAGGCTATGTTTTGAATTGAAAGTGTGCTGAGGCCTGCTAACCAGGCCCCAGCACCAGTGTTCTTTCCCTAACCTGTACTTTTGATTCCACAATTGGCACACCCTGGCATCCAGGTAAGTCCCTTGTAACTGGTACCCCTGGTACCAAGGGCCCTGGTGCCAGGGAAGGTCTCTAAGGGCTGCAGCATATCTTATGCCACCCCGGGGACCCCTCACTCAGCACAGACACACTGCTTGTGTGTGCTGATGAGAACAAAACGAGTAAGTCGACATGGCACTCCCCTCAGGGTGCCATGCCAACCTCACACTGCCTATGCAGTATAGATAAGTCACCCCTCTAGTAGGCCTTACAGCCCTAAGGCAGGGTGCACTATACCATAGGTGAGGGCACCAGTACATGAGTACTGTGCCCCTACAATGTCTAAGCCAAACCTTAGACATTGGAAGTGCAGGGTAGCCATAAGAGTATATGGTCTGGGAGTCTGTCAAACACGGACTCCACCGCACCATAATGGCTACACTGAAAACTGGGAAGTTTGGTATCAAACTTCTCAGCACAATAAATGCACACTGATGCCAGTGTACATTTTATTGTAAAATACACCCCAGAGGGCACCTTAGAGGTGCCCCCTGAAACCTTAACCGACTATCTGTGTAGGCTGACTAGTTCCAGCAGCCTGCCACAACCGAGACATGTTGCTGGCCCCATGGGGAGAGTGCCTTTGTCACTCTGAGGCCAGTAACAAAGCCTGCACTGGGTGGAGATGCTAACACCTCCCCCAGGCAGGAGCTGTCACACCTGGCGGTGAGCCTCAAAGGCTCACCCCTTTGTGCCAGCACCGCAGGACACTCCAGCTAGTGGAGTTGCCCGCCCCCTCCGGCCACGGCCCCCACTTTTGGCGGCAAGGCCGGAGAAAATAATGAGAATAACAAGGAGGAGTCACTGGCCAGTCAGGACAGCCCCTAAGGTGTCCTGAGCTGAAGTGACTAACTTTTCGAAATCCTCCATCTTGCAGATGGAGGATTCCCCAATAGGATTAGGGATGTGACCCCCCTCCCCTTGGGAGGAGGCACAAAGAGGGTGTACCCACCCTCAGGGCTAGTAGCCATTGGCTACTAACCCCCCAGACCTAAACACGCCCTTAAATTTAGTATTTAAGGGCTCCCCTGAACCTAAGAATTTAGATTCCTGAAACTACAAGAAGAAGAAGACTGCCGAGCTGAAAAACCCCTGCAGAGGAAGGACAGAAGACACCAACTGCTTTGGCCCCAGTCCTACCGGCCTGTCTTCTGCCTTCCAAAGAAACCTGCTCCAGCGATGCTTTCCAAGGGACCAGCGACCTCTGAATCCTCTGAGGACTGCCCTGCTTCACGAAAGACAAGAAACTCCCGAGGACAGCGGCACTGCTCCAAAAGAACTGCAACTTAGTTTCAAGAAGCAGACTTAAAGACCCCTGCAACTCCCCGCAAGAAGCGTGAGACTTGCAACACTGCACCCGGCTACCCCGACTCGACTGGTGGAGAACCAACACCTCAGGGAGGACCCTCCGGCGACTCCGAGACCGTGAGTAACCAAAGCTGTCCCCCCTGAGCCCCCACAGCGACACCTGCAGAGGGAATCCCGAGGCTCCCCCTGACCGCGACTGCCTGAACTCCATTTCCCGACGGCTGGAAAAGACCCTGCACCCGCAGCCCCCAGCACCTAAAGGAACGGAACTCCTGTGCAGGAGTGACCCCCAGGAGGCCCTCTCCCTTGCCCAGGTGGTGGCTACCCCGAGGAGCCCCCCCCCCTTGCCTGCCTGCACCGCTGAAGAGATCCCTTGGTCTCTCATTGAAAACCATTGAAAACCCGACGCGTGTTTGCACACTGCACCCGGCCGCCCCCGCGCTGCTGAGGGTGTACTTTTTGTGCTGACTTGTGTCCCCCCCGGTGCCCTACAAAACCCCCCTGGTCTGCCCTCCGAAGACGCGGGTACTTACCTGCTGGCAGACCGGAACCGGGGCACCCCCTTCTCTCCATTGAAGCCTATGCGTTTTGGGCACCTATTTGACCTCTGCACCTGACCGGCCCTGAGCTGCTGGTGTGGTAACTTTGGGGTTGCTCTGAACCCCCAACGGTGGGCTACCTTGGACCCAAACCTGAGACTTGTAAGTGATTTACTTACCTGACAAAACTAACAAAAACTTACCTCCCCCAGGAACTGTGAAAATTGCACTGTGTCCACTTTTAAAACAGCTTATTGTGTTTTATGTGAAAAGTATACATGCTAATGTAATGATTCAAAGTTCCTAAAGTACTTACCTGCAATACCTTTCAAATGAGATATTACATGTAGAATTTGAACCTGTGGTTCTTAAAATAAACTAAGAAAAGATATTTTTCTATAACAAAACCTATTGGCTGGATTTGTCTCCGAGTGTGTGTTCCTCATTTATTGCCTGTGTGTATGTACAACAAATGCTTAACACTACTCCTTTGATAAGCCTACTGCTCGACCACACTACCACAAAATAGAGCATTAGTATTATCTCTTTTTGCCACTATCTTACCTCTAAGGGGAACCCTTGGACTCTGTTCATGCTATTCCTTACTTTGAAATAGCACATACAGAGCCAACTTCCTACATTGGTGGATCAGCGGTGGGGTACAAGACTTTGCATTTGCTGGACTACTCAGCCAATACCTGATCACACGACAAATTCCAAAAATTGTCATTAGAAATTGATTTTTGCAATTTGAAATTTTTCTAAATTCTTAAAAGACCTGCTAGGGCCTTGTGTCAGATCCTGTTTAGCATTTCTTTTAGAGTTTAAAAGTTTGGTAAAAGTTTGAATTAGAACCTAGAACTAGTTTTAGATTCTTAAAAAGGATTCCAACTTTTAGAAGCATAATGTCTAGTGCAGAGATGAATGTGGTGGAACTCGACACCACACCTTACCTCCATCTTAAGATGAGGGAGCTAAGGTCACTCTGTACACTAAAGAAAATAGTAATGGGCCCCAGAACTTCCAAACTACAGCTCCAGGAGCTGTTGGCAGAGTTTGAAAAGGCCAACCCCTCTGAGGATGGCAACACAGAGGATGATGATAGTGACTTGGAGGGTGATTCCCCCCTACCAGTCCTATCTAGGGAAGACAGGGCCTCTCAAGCCCCGACTCCACAAATCATAGTCAGAGATGCTGGTTCCCTCACAGGAGGGACCAACCTCTCTGAAATCACTGAGGATAACTCCAGTGAAGAGGACATCCAGTTATCCAGGATGGCCAAAAGATTGGCTTTCGAAAGACAGATCCTAGCCATAGAAAGGGAAAGACAAGAGATGGGCCTAGGACCCATCAATGGTGGCAGCAACATAAATAGGGTCAGAGATTCTCCTGACATGTTGAAAATCCCTAAAGGGATTGTAACTAAATATGAAGATGGTGATGACATCACCAAATGGTTCACAGCTTTTGAGAGGGCTTGTGTAACCAGAAAAGTGAACAAATCTCACTGGGGTGCTCTCCTTTGGGAAATGTTCACAGGAAAGTGTAGGGATAGACTCCTCACACTCTCTGGAAAAGATGCAGAATCTTATGACCTCATGAAGGGTACCCTGATTGAGGGCTTTGGATTCTCCACTGAGGAGTATAGGATTAGATTCAGGGGGGCTCAAAAATCCTCGAGCCAGACCTGGGTTGACTTTGTAGACTACTCAGTAAAAACACTAGATGGTTGGATTCAAGGGAGTGGTGTAAGTAATTATGATGGGCTGTACAATTTATTTGTGAAAGAACACCTGTTAAGTAATTGTTTCAATGACAAACTGCATCAGCATCTGGTAGACCTAGGACCAATTTCTCCCCAAGAATTGGGAAAGAAGGTGGACCATTGGGTCAAGACTAGGGTGTCCAAAACTTCCACAGGGGGTGACCAAAAGAAAGGGGTCACAAAACCTCCCCAGGGGAAAGGTGGTGACACAGCCAAAAACAAAAATAGTAAAGCGTCTTCTACAGGCCCCCAAAAACCTGCACAGGAGGGTGGGCCCAGAGCCTCTTCACAAAACAATTCTGGGTACAAGGGTAAAAACTTTGATCCCAAAAAGGCCTGGTGTCGTAGCTGTAGTCAGCCTGGACACCAAACTGGAGACAAGGCCTGTCCCAAGAAAGATACCACTTCTAACTCCACTCCAGCTAAAACTGGGATGGCCAGTCTCCAAGTGGGATCAACAGTGTGCTCAGAGCAAATCAGGTGTCACACTGAAGCTACATTAGTCTCTGAGGGTGGGGTGGATTTAGCCACACTGGCTGCCTGGCCCCCTAACATGCAAAAATACAGGCAGCAGCTCTTAATTAATGGGACAAGTGTAGAGGGCCTGAGGGATACAGGTGCCAGTGTCACTATGGTGACAGAGAATCTGGTTTCCCCTGGCCAATACCTGGCTGGACAAACTTATCCAGTCACCAACGCTGACAATCAGACTAAAGTACATCCCATGGCTATGGTAACTTTAGAGTGGGGAGGGGTCAATGGCCTGAAACAGGTGGTGGTCTCCTCAAATATCCCAGTAGACTGTTTGCTTGGAAATGACCTGGAGTCCTCAGCATGGGCTGAGGTAGAACTGAAAACCCATGCAGCCATGCTGGGTATCCCTGAACTGGTGTGTGTCAAGACAAGGGCACAGTGCAAGGCACAGGGTAAAAAAGTAGAGCTGGAGTCTGGAAGAAAGGCCCAGCCTACCAAGAGAAAAGGAAAGTCAGCTGGGAAACCAGCTGCAACACAACAAGAAAAAGAGAGCCTCTCTTCTCAGGAAGAAGTTCTGCCCTCTGAGGGAACTGAGCCTATGGAGCTGGAACCTTATCAGGTTGAGCTCTTGGGCCCAGGGGGACCCTCAAGGGAAGAGTTGTGTAAGGGACAAGAAACCTGTCCCTCTCTTGAAGGCCTTAGGCAGCAAGCTGCTGAAGAGTCCAAAGGCAAGAAAAATGGAACACATAGGGTCTATTGGGAAGATGGACTCCTGTACACTGAGGCAAGAGATCCCAAACCTGGTGCCACTAGGAGAACGGTAGTGCCTCAGGGGTTCAGAGAGTTTATTCTGACCTTAGCCCATGATATTCCCCTTGCTGGGCATTTGGGACAAACCAAGACGTGGGAGAGGTTAGTCAACCACTTCTACTGGCCCAACATATCCCAGAAGGTTAAGGAGTTTTGCACCTCCTGTCCCACCTGTCAAGCCAGTGGTAAGACAGGTGGACATCCAAAGGCCCCCCTCATTCCACTTCCAGTGGTGGGGGTCCCCTTTGAAAGAGTGGGTGTGGACATAGTGGGTCCACTTGAACCTCTCACAGCCTCAGGAAATATGTACATCCTAGTAGTAGTGGATCATGCTACTAGGTATCCTGAAGCTATTCCCCTTAGGTCGACTACTGCCCCTGCAGTAGCCAAGGCCCTCATTGGTATATTTACCAGAGTGGGCTTCCCTAAGGAGGTGGTGTCTGACAGAGGTACCAACTTCATGTCAGCATGCCTAAAACACATGTGGAATGAGTGTGGAGTGACTTATAAATTCACTACACCATATCATCCACAAACTAATGGCCTTGTTGAGAGATTCAACAAGACATTAAAGGGCATGTTCATGGGGCTCCCAGAAAAACTCAAAAGGAGATGGGATGTCCTCCTGCCATGTCTGCTTTTCAATTACAGAGAGGTGCGTCAGAAGGGAGTAGGGTTCTCACCCTTTGAACTTCTGTTTGGCCACCCTGTAAGGGGACCACTAGCTCTTGTGAAAGAAGGCTGGGAGAGACCTCTTTATGAGCCTAAACAAGACATAGTGGACTATGTACTTGGCCTTCGCTCAAGGATGGCAGAGTACATGGAAAAGGCAAGCAAAAACCTTGAGGCCAGGCAACAGCTCCAGAAGTGTTGGTATGACCAAAAGGCTGCACTGGTTGAATTTCAACCAGGGCAGAAAGTATGGGTTTTGGAGCCTGTGGCTCCCAGGGCACTTCAGGACAGATGGAGTGGCCCTTACCCAATCCTGGAAAAGAAGAGTCAGGTCACCTACCTGGTGGACCTAGGCACAAGCAGGAGCCCCAAGAGGGTGATCCATGTAAACCGCCTAAAACTCTTCCATGACAGGGCTGATGTGAATCTGTTGATGGTAACAGATGAGGACCAGGAAGCTGAGAGTGAGCCTCTCCCTGATCTCCTCTCATCAGACCCTAAAGATGGCTCAGTGGATGGAGTGATCTATTCAGACACCCTCTCTGGCCAACAGCAAGCTGACTGTAGGAAGGTCCTACAACAGTTTGCTGAGCTCTTTTGCCTAACCACTGGTCAGACACACCTGTGTACCCATGATGTGGACACAGGAGACAGCATGCCTGTCAAAAACAAAATCTTCAGACAGTCTGATCAAGTTAAGGAAAGCATCAAGGTGGAAGTCCACAAGATGCTGGAATTGGGAGTAATTGAGCACTCTGACAGCCCCTGGGCTAGCCCAGGGGTCTTAGTCCCCAAACCTCACACCAAAGAAGGAAAGAGAGAGATGAGGTTTTGTGTGGACTACAGAGGTCTTAATTCTGTCACCAAGACAGATGCCCATCCCATTCCTAGATCTGACGACCTGATTGACAAATTAGGTGCTGCCAAATTCTTAAGTACCTTTGACTTAACAGCAGGGTACTGGCAAATCAAAATGGCACCTGGAGCAAAAGAGAAAACAGCATTCTCCACACCTGATGGGCATTATCAGTTTACTGTTATGCCCTTTGGTTTAAAGAATGCCCCTGCCACCTTCCAAAGGTTGGTGAATCAAGTCCTTGCTGGCTTGGAGTCCTTCAGTGCAGCTTATCTTGACGATATTGCTGTCTTTAGCTCCAACTGGCAGGATCACCTGGTCCACCTGAAGAAGGTTTTGAAGGCTCTGCAATCTGCAGGCCTCTCTATCAAGGCATCCAAATGCCAGATAGGGCAGGGAACTGTGGTTTACTTGGGACACCTTGTAGGTGGAGGCCAAGTTCAGCCACTCCAGCCTAAGATCCAGACTATTCTGGACTGGGCAGCTCCAAAAACCCAGACTCAAGTCAGGGCATTCCTTGGCTTGACTGGGTACTATAGGAGGTTTGTGAAGGGATATGGATCCATTGTGACAGCCCTCACAGAACTCACCTCCAACAAAATGCCCAAGAAAGTAAACTGGACTGTAGAATGCCAACAGGCCTTTGACACCCTGAAACAAGCTATGTGCTCAGCACCAGTTCTAAAAGCTCCAGATTATTCTAAGCAGTTCATTGTGCAGACAGATGCCTCTGAACATGGGATAGGGGCAGTTTTGTCCCAAACAAATGATGATGGCCTTGACCAGCCTGTTGCTTTCATTAGCAGGAGGTTACTCCCCAGGGAGCAGCGTTGGAGTGCCATTGAGAGGGATGCCTTTGCTGTGGTTTGGTCCCTGAAGAAGCTGAGACCATACCTCTTTGGTACTCACTTTGTAGTTCAAACTGACCACAGACCTATCAGATGGCTGATGCAAATGAAAGGTGAAAATCCAAAACTGTTGAGGTGGTCCATCTCCCTACAGGGAATGGACTTTATAGTGGAACACAGACCTGGGACTGCCCATGCCAATGCAGATGGCCTTTCCAGGTTCTTCCACTTAGAAAATGAAGACTCTCTTGGGAAAGGTTAGTCTCATCCTCTTTCGTTTGGGGGGGTGGGGGGGGGGGGGGGGTTGTGTAAGGAAATGCCTCCTTGGCATGGTTACCCCCTGACTTTTTGCCTTTGCTGATTCTATGTTTTGAATTGAAAGTGTGTTGAGGCCTGCTAACCAGGCCCCAGCACCAGTGTTCTTTCCGTAACCTGTACTTTTGATTCCACAATTGGCACACCCTGGCTTCCAGGTAAGT
The DNA here is from genome assembly GCF_031143425.1 of Pleurodeles waltl. Taxonomy (NCBI): domain Eukaryota; kingdom Metazoa; phylum Chordata; class Amphibia; order Caudata; family Salamandridae; genus Pleurodeles; species Pleurodeles waltl. The sequence continues at coordinate 1,883,490,047 of NC_090440.1, read as the reverse complement.
CCCTTGTAACTGGTACCCCTGGTACCAAGGGCCCTGATGCCAGGGAAGGTCTCTAAGGGCTGCAGCATATCTTATGCCACCCTGGGGACCCCTCACTCAGCACAGACACACTGCTTGTCAGCTTGTGTGTGCTGATGAGAACAAAACGAGTAAGTCGACATGGCACTCCCCTCAGGGTGCCATGCCAACCTCACACTGCCTATGCAGTATAGATAAGTCACCCCTCTAGTAGGCCTTACAGCCCTAAGGCAGGGTGCACTATACCATAGGTGAGGGCACCAGTACATGAGTACTGTGCTCCTACAGTGTCTAAGCCAAACCTTAGACATTGGAAGTGCAGGGTAGCCATAAGAGTATATGGTCTGGGAGTCTGTCAAACACGGACTCCACCGCACCATAATGGCTACACTGAAAACTGGGAAGTTTGGTATCAAACTTCTCAGCACAATAAATGCACACTGATGCCAGTGTACATTTTATTGTAAAATACACCCCAGAGGGCACCTTAGAGGTGCCCCCTGAAACCTTAACCGACTATCTGTGTAGGCTGACTAGTTCCAGCAGCCTGCCACAACCGAGACATGTTGCTGGCCCCATGGGGAGAGTGCCTTTGTCACTCTGAGGCCAGTAACAAAGCCTGCACTGGGTGGAGATGCTAACACCTCCCCCAGGCAGGAGCTGTCACACCTGGCGGTGAGCCTCAAAGGCTCACCCCTTTGTGCCAGCACCGCAGGACACTCCAGCTAGTGGAGTTGCCCGCCCCCTCCGGCCACGGCCCCCACTTTTGGCGGCAAGGCCGGAGAAAATAATGAGAATAACAAGGAGGAGTCACTGGCCAGTCAGGACAGCCCCTAAGGTGTCCTGAGCTGAAGTGACTCTTTTAGAAATCCTCCATCTTGCAGATGGAGGATTCCCCAATAGGATTAGGGATGTGACCCCCTCCCCTTGGGAGGAGGCACAAAAAGGGTGTACCCATCCTCAGGGCTAGTAGCCATTGGCTACTAACCCCCCAGACCTAAACACGCCCTTAAATTTAGTATTTAAGGGCTCCCCTGAACCTAAGAATTTAGATTCCTGAAACTACAAGAAGAAGAAGACTGCCGAGCTGAAAAACCCCTGCAGAGGAAGGACAGAAGACACCAACTGCTTTGGCCCCAGTCTTACCGGCCTGTCTCCTGCCTTCCAAAGAAACCTGCTCCAGCGACGCTTTCCAAGGGACCAGCGACCTCTGAATCCTCTGAGGACTGCCCTGCTTCACGAAAGACAAGAAACTCCTGAGGACAGCGGCACTGCTCCAAAAGAACTGCAACTTAGTTTCAAGTAGCAGACTTAAAGACCCCTGCAACTCCCCGCAAGAAGCATGAGACTTGCAACACTGCACCCGGCGACCCCGACTCGACTGGTGGAGAACCAACACCTCAGGGAGGACCCTCCGGCGACTCCGAGACCGTGAGTAACCAAAGCTGTCCCCCTGAGCCCCCACAGCGATGCCTGCAGAGGGAATCCCGAGGCTCCCCCTGACCGCGACTTCCTGAACTCCATTTCCCGACGGCTGGAAAAGACCCTGCACCCGCAGCCCCCAGCACCTAAAGGAACGGAACTCCTGTGCAGGAGTGACCCCCAGGAGGCCCTCTCCCTTGCCCAGGTGGTGGCTACCCCGAGGAGCCCCCCCCCCTTGCCCGCCTGCACCGCTGAAGAGATCCCTTGGTCTCTCATTGAAAACCCGACGCGTGTTTGCACACTGCACCCGGCCGCCCCCGCGCTGCTGAGGGTGTACTTTTTGTGCGGACTTGTGTCCCCCCCGGTGCCCTACAAAACCCCCCTGGTCTGCCCTCCGAAGACGCGGGTACTTACCTGCTGGCAGACCGGAACCGGGGCACCCCCTTCTCTCCATTGAAGCCTATGCGTTTTGGGCACCTCTTTGACCTCTGCACCTGACCGGCCCTGAGCTGCTGGTGTGGTAACTTTGGGGTTGCTCTGAACCCCCAACGGTGGGCTACCTTGGACCCAAACCTGAGACTTGTAAGTGATTTACTTACCTGACAAAACTAACAAAAACTTACCTCCCCCAGGAACTGTGAAAATTGCACTGTGTCCACTTTTAAAACAGCTTATTGTGTTTTATGTGAAAAGTATACATGCTAATGTAATGATTCAAAGTTCCTAAAGTACTTACCTGCAATACCTTTCAAATGAGATATTACATGTAGAATTTGAACCTGTGGTTCTTAAAATAAACTAAGAAAAGATATTTTTCTATAACAAAACCTATTGGCTGGATTTGTCTCCGAGTGTGTGTTTCTCATTTATTGCCTGTGTGTATGTACAACAAATGCTTAACACTACTCCTTTGATAAGCCTACTGCTCGACCACACTACCACAAAATAGAGCATTAGTATTATCTCTTTTTGCCACTATCTTACCTCTAAGGGGAACCCTTGGACTCTGTGCATGCTATTCCTTACTTTGAAATAGCACATACAGAGCCAACTTCCTACAAAGACCAAACTCCTTTTTCACAGCAATCTTTTCACGCACTAGATACCCAACTTTTAGAATCCAGCCGGCAGGGGTTATTGGTGCATCCCTTATTCCCAAGGAGGCGGCACTGGGAGATGCATGGTCGTCACAGAACTGTTATAAGTACTGCAAAACAGTGACACATTCATTTATGTCAAAAGGTGTATCTGCCACCTCCTTACCAGGAACATCAAGATCTGGAATATACATTTGTGCTACAAACAGGACTTCGTATGGGAACGCCCTCCCAGGGATCTTCAGGGGGGACTATTAAGTGCTCTCTGGACTCCATACAGGTAATTTAGCCAACTACGACCAGTGCCCAATAACCCTGCTGTTAAAGCAATCCTTAAGTCTCGGTTGCTTCGCTCCACAACACTATTTCCCTCTGGATGATACGGAGGCTAACAGTGCAGTTGGATCCCTAACAAAGCCATGGTGTCCTTGAATGCCCTTGAGGCGAAAGCAGGGTACCAATCCAAGTAGAAAGCCACAACTGCATATGTGCCGATAAAGGCTTGCAATTCTATAATAACAGTTTGAGCGTCAGCTAAGCGTTGTGGCCATACCCATAGAAATCTGGAGCATGAGCCGACAGCAGCTAAGATGTATTTGTATGCACCATCAGGTGTCATGGGACCACAATGGTCCAGGTACACACATTGTAGAGGTTTGTTGGAAATTAAGAAGGGGTTCTGCGGTGGGAATTTGATGGTGGCCCCTTTTATTTGCTGACCAATGGCATAGCAAAGGACATACTGTTAAGTCTTTTTGTATAGACCTGGCCACCAGTAGCATGCTTGCAGTACAGAAATAGTAGCTGCCACACCAGCATGGGCAGAAGCAACTCCCTCATGTGCTGCTTTAATCAACTCAGATCTTTGGTCTTGGTTTGGGATCACACGATCACCCATCCCTGGTATTGTTACTAGGGCAGTATTTAGGTTAGATATGCAGTAGAAATAATTGGCAGGATATGCTGTTGGCATGGGCTTGCTTTCAGCCAAAGCTTTCACAGCAGCCAATGTTTCATCTTCCAACCTGGTCTGTGAACAAGTTTTTGCAGCAACAGATGCCGTAGCTACTGCTGATTTGGCCGCTTCATCAGCCAAGGTATTGCCTGTAACATGTATTCCAAAACACTGATGCCCCAATGTATGAACTACATGGACATTTTGTAGCGTTTCTTTCAGATCCACTACTCTCCCCACCACATCCCCAGTAATCTGTGGTTGATGGAGTTGCCTTTTCAATCACTGAACCCATTCTGGCACCAGTAATGCAGGTATTCATTGAAGGACTGGGCACAATAATAGGAATTACAGACGATTAATGTTAATTGTCCTGGGTCTGTGTGTTCCAGTGCCATCAACAGAGTTTTGAGCTCTGCTAATTGTGCAGTGTAGTCTTCTACGGTCTGTGCGCAGGTATGTTGTGGATGGAATTCACCATCCTTCATGTAGTCACCCACAACCGCACAGGTGGCGGAGTATTGATTTTTAGTGCCTATTGCTGGTTGCGCTGGACCATCAGTGTAAATGATTGTATGATATTGTTCAATAGGCAAAGTGTTTGCTGGAACTGGGTATTCTAGTTCATATTGGAGAAATGTTTGAGTTTTGTTTTTTGACCCTAAATTACAATCAACATCAGTGGCCATCAGAGACGTTGCACATTGATTTTAACATGGATGTAGTGCCTTGGCTTTAGGAACACTGGCTTTTGTGACAGCCTCGAAGGCTAGGATCGTAGATATAACAATAATGCGTTTCCCGTGGGCCAGAGGTCTCTCGTTAATGACAGTCACCTGAACAGAAGTCAGAATTATTTTTTGTGGGAGCAAAGCGTTGTTCAACTGTGGAATACAGATGTGATTTGTATGCAATAGGGACAATATCACCTTCATTGAACGTTATAGAGGTGAATTCAATGGCACCAGTTATTACTCTGATGACTGTTTTGCTGTGCCTTGTGTGTAAGTGCTTAGCTGCAAGCATATCTTGTTGTAATGCTCTAAGAATACGTGTGTGTTCGACTGTCCAATTGTGTAGGAAAATATTGGCATCTTCCTTGGCACGTTACCCCCAATTTTACGTGTATGTCAGTATGTTTTTGCCTGTCTCGCTGATATCCTGCTGGTCAGGACCCCAGTGCTCATAGTTTATGGTCTAATGTGTGTGTCTGTATAGTGCTTGACTGTGCCACTGAGGCTCTGCTAATCAGATCCTCAGTGCTTATGCTCTCTCTGCTTTTAAAATTTGTCACTGTAGGCTAGTGACTTCATTTACCAATTTCAACTGGCACACTGGACCCCCTCATATAAGTCCTAGTATATGGTACCTAGGTCATTGGGGTTCCAGGAGATCCATATGGGCTGCAGCATTTCTTTTGCCACCCATAGGGAGCTCAGACAAACCCTTACATAGGACTGCCACTGCAGCCTGCGTGAAATAGTGCACACACTATTTCACAGCCATTTTCACTGCACTTAAGTAACTTATAAGTCACCTATATGTGCAACCTTCACTTGCTGAAGGTTAGGTGCCAAGTTACTAAGTGTGAGGGCACCTTTGCACTAGCAAAGGTGTCCCCCACCTAGTTCAGAGCTATTTCCCAAGACTTTGCGAGTGCGGGGACGGCATTACACACGTGCACTACATATAGGTCAATACCTATATGTAGCTTCACAATGGTAACTCAGAATATGACCATGTGACATGTCTAAGATCATGGAATTGTCCCTCCCCCCCCCCCCATTCCAAATCTGGTATTGGGGAGCCAATTCCATGCATCTTGGGGGCTCCACCATGGACCCCCAGTACTGCCAAACTAGCTCTCTGAGGCTTGCACTGCAGCTACAGCTGCTGCCACCTCACAGACAGGGTTCTGCCCTCCTGGGGTCTGGGCAGGCCAGTCCCAGGAAGGCAGAACAAAGCATTTCCTCTGACAGCAGGGCGTTACACCCTCTCCCTTTGGAAATAGGTGTTACAGGCTGAGAAGGGGTAGCCTCCCCCAGTGTCTGGAAATGCTTTGAAGGGCACAGATGGTGCCCTCCTTGCATAACTCAGTTTACACTGGTTCTCGCGCAAAACTGGACAAAGGAAAGGGGAGTGACCACTCCCCTGTCCATCACCACCCCAGGGGTGGTGCCCAGAGCTCCTCCAGTGTGTTCCAGACTTCAGCCATCTTGCTTTGCAAGGTGTCGGGCACTCTGGAGGGCTTGGAGTGGCCAGTGCCAGCAGGTGACGTCAGAGACCCCTCCTGATAGGTCCATACCTGATAAGGTAGCCAATCCCCCTCTCAGGGCTATTTAGGGTCTCTTCTGTGGGTTATCTTCAGATTCTGCTCATAAATTTCCTTCAGGAATCCTCTGCAACTACTTCACCATCCTCTGACCTCCGATCAACCACAGCCTGCTCCAGGAACTGCTGTAACAGCAACAAAGTATCCACAAGGGATACTTTTCATCTGCAACTTCAGCTCCAGCTAGCACCTGCAACAGTTTCTACGGTGTGCACGCTCTGGGGAGTCGCCGTCTTTATCCTGCACCAAAAGGACCAGAGGAATCTCCCGTGGGGTGACGGAGTCACTCCCCTGCTCCGGCAGGCACCTTGTAAGACGATGACGGGTACCCTTGGACTCCTCTCACAGCGACGAGCATGCTCCTAAGGACACAGAGGTTGGACCCCACTGACAGAGACTGTCCTGTGGCCCTGCTGACACTATGACTTCCCTGAGAGAGACTGTACTCCTGTGTACTGCGTCTTCTTCACCTCCTGAGGCCTTTGTGCACTATTTGCAAAATTCCTTCGGGCACAGCCTGGCCCAGGTCCCCAGCACTCCATCCTGTAACGCTCAACTCGCTGAGTTGTTCTTCGGCGGCATGGGACCTTCCTTTGTTGTGCTGCACCAACTGAGTTTTGCACCTTATTTGTCCCAGTGTCTGGGACTCTCGTGGGTGCTGCCTGGCATCCTGAGGGCTCTCTAAAGTGCCGAGAGCCCCCTCTTCCTCCTCACACAGAGTTGAGGCCCCCAGGTCCCTCCTGGATCCAGCCAGTGCCATTTTGACGCAAAACACACTTTTTTCATAACCAAGGCTTGTTGGCGACTTACAACATGAAATCACGTCTGCATCCATCTTCACGTTGTGGGACATCCTTTGCATCAGACAGGAACCCGCTGGCATCTTCCTGGGGTGCATTCCTGTAGTCTTCGACTAACCGGGGACTCTTCTTTTGCACCCTCTTCTGGGTTGGTAGAGGCTCCTGTCCTTCCTGGAACTTCTTTTGACTTCTGGACTTGGTCCCCTTCTTTTGCAGGTCTTCAGGTCCAAAAATCCAGCGGTAGTGGTTTGCAGACTTGGTTGGTGAATGCAAAATCACAATCACAAGGTGTACTGTGTCCTAAGGAAACTTGCAGTACTTTACTCCTGCTTTTGTGGGCTCTGGGGTGGGGTAATTTACTTACCTTAACTGTATTCTTACTCTCCCAGCGATTCTGCACACACTACACTTGTCTAGGGGAAATTTGTGATTCGCATTCCACTTTCTTAGTATATGGTTAGTGTTGCCCCAAGAGTCCAGGGTTCTGCAAAGTCAGTCCTGGAGAGCCGGGTCCATGCTAGATTTTTAGCATATCCACATTTAGAAAAATGTAGAATTCTGAAACATCTGGTTTCTAAATATGGATATGCTAAAAATCTGGCATGGACCCCGCTCTCCAGGACCGACTTTGCAGAACCCTGCCCTAGACCTATTTTCTCCCATTGCAATCTATAGCATTTCCTATTGTTTGCATTGTTCTATGACTATTTACTTATCTAACTTTGGTGTCTAGTGTATATATTGTGTATAATACTTACCTCCAAAAGGAGTATTGTCTCTAAGATAATTTTGGTACTGTGTCACCCAAATAAATACCTTTATTTTTGGTAGCACAGAAAATTGTCTTATTTGTGCATAAGTACTGTGTAATTATATGTGGTATTTCATGAGCTTTCCATTTCTCCTAGTTCAACCTAAGCTGCTCTGCTATAGCTACCTCTATCTGCCTAAGGTGCTAGAACACTACTACTTCACTAATAAGAGATAACTGGACCTGGTATAAGGTGCAAGTACCCTCTACAAACCAGGCCAGCCTCCTACAAATATTTACTTGAAAACGCGGGACATATTAGATCATATCATGGTTTAAGGCGTTGTGCATATTCTGAAATGTAAGTTCTGCCAAAGTTTAAAAAGCCCAACAATGACTGGAGTTTTTTCATGGTGTTTGCAATTGTGTGCACTTTTCTAGAAATTGGGGCGCTAAGCTCTTGCCTTCGTCTGGCAATTCGTATCCCAAAAAAATGACACTAAGGAAGGCTATTTTTAATTTTCTTTCAATTAAATTTGTAGCCTAATTCGGCAAATCCCACAACAATGCATCCCACCCTTCTTATATGTTGAATGAGATCATCATCCGTAAGGTAGCTATCATCTATGTAGGACAATGCCTCAGGGTCAATGTTGTGTAGAATTGAAGTAAAACTAGCTGAAAACAATCCTGGACTGTTTCCATACCCCAGTGGGAGTCTGCAAAACTTTTTTGCAAGATTAAAGTGTTAAATCCCTCTTTTCAGGCGCTACATTTTGGCGGAAGAAACCGTTGAAAATATCTAAGGATGTTTTCTATTTTTTGCGCACTATATTGCCAATAAGTGCAGTACTGTGTGCATTTTGAATAGTAAATGTGCTTGTATGACTATTTAACCCTGTAGTCTAAGACTATTCTATATGAATGGTCCGGTTTAGCTACAGAGAACAACGGGTTGTTCATTGGTGAGCACAGGGTTCAATTACGTCTTGGAATTCTAACTGCCTGAGAATTTCTCTCACGGGTGCTTTAGCTTCATGTTTGATTGGATATTGGGGTTAAGGTTGTGGTTGGGACCCATTTGGCATGATATATTAGGGAGAATCTTTATCCCACCCTACATGGTTACGATACAGCGCAGATGCCTGCGCCAATTCCCAATCAATAGTGCAAGCCTCAATAAGCTTTACTGGAACTAGTGGCGACACAGATGGTTCAATTACCTCTTCCCCATATGGGAGATTACGGACAAATTCTGGTTGTAGAAAGCTGGCCTGGTGTCTGGTGAGCACCTAGGGTGTTATCACCCTATTTCAGGTCCTGGTATCTCCTATTAGTGAAGTGTAGACAGTGTCTAGGAAGTCAGGGCTCTCTAGAGGTAGCTGTGGATGAGCAGCCAAAACTTATCTAGGAGACATGCAAAGCTTATGCAATACCACTACAGGTACAGAGCACTTACACACATGAAAGAACCACACAGCGGTTAATGTATAGGCAATACTCCACTAGGAGGTGAGTAAACACACTATTATATACACATTAGAAATCAGAGATTAGCATAGAAAGCAATAGTAAACAGTAACATAATAGAAAATAATGGAGACCCTAGGGGGAGACCAAAGCATAGTGGAATGAGAAAGGCAGCCCCACAACCAAGGAAGTGGAATCTGTAGAGGGGGGCTGGAGGAACTAGGAACCCCAAAAGGTAAGTACCAGGGTGCCCACCAGTGACCAGGAGAGAAGAGGTAAGTACCTGTTTTTTCCCCAAACCCACAGGTAAGCTTCGGAAAAGGACTGTGCAAGACCCAAGCAAGACTGGAAGAAACAGAAGATGGATCCTGACAGAAGAGGACATGCAAATGAAGGGGACCAAGTCTAGTTCCAGTTGGAGTGTCCGGTTGGGGCAGGAGCCACTACCCACCCTTCTGGTGATGCAGGACCAGGTCGACAATGAAAACAAGGAGTCAGCTGTGCAGCACTGGAGCATGAGAAGAATTCCAGAATAAATATATCTAGGTTAAAGTGCACAGAGGCCTAATGTGTTAAATTAACGTGCATGGAGCTATAACTAAAATGGCTACACAACACCCTTCCATTATCAGTTGAAAGTGTTTAAAGCCAAAGATATATAAAATGATTGCTAAAAAGCTCAACCTAAGAGATTATATATATATATATATATATATATATATATATATATATATATATATATATATATATATATATATATGCATATATATATATATACACACACGTATATATATATATACACACACATACATATATAAGCAATGTCAATTATGACAAGTCGAAAGGACACGAGCATTTAAAAACATGACAATTTAAAACATGAGCATGTGGCATAAAACCGAATTCCAAAAGGCAAGTCAATTTTGAAAAGTTCCAATTGATTCTTGGGCCATGGAGAACAGGAGATTTTCCACTTCGGCCGATCTTAAAGTCGTCGCCAAGAAGGATCAAGGAGCTATTGTGTTCCGTAGCCTCAGCCTCAGCCAAGGCGGTATTCTGTGGTGTGCCCAGCGATGAGTCGTGAGTTACATCTTCCAAGAAGGGTAACTCTTAAGTAGCTTCTCGCAGCAAGAGCAACCCTAATGCGTATGTCCGGTAATGAACCCTCAGCGAGAACATAAACAGATCAGTGTCCAATGTAGGCAAGCGCTGCGTCGAAAGACAGACTTCCAGTGCGTGTTCGAAAGAGCACCAGAGGCACTGAAACACAGTCTGCACACAATGCAAGACCGGTCTGAATGACAAAGACCAGCCACAATCCAATTGCTCCAGGAGTGTTGCTCCAAAATACTGCATCATGCGTTCACGACACAGCTGCGGTGGGAGCGCCTTCATTCCTCCTTGTTGCAGCTGGACAGCTTTATTAGCTTTATGCCAGCTAATAAAGCCAAAGTTATCGGAAATCCCCCGAAAATACTAGAGAAGATTGAGTGGATTGCTGATGGTATCAAACCGAATACGGAGGTGTGAATGAAACCAGAACCAACAGCTTTGAAAAAATGTGCGATGCCAGTTGTACTGGACGCATTAAATATTCGTCCCACGAGTTCACCAAAGTGTCTCGGAAAGTTTGTATTTAAAAGGGACTGTATTTCTGCCGACGGCCTTACCACCTGAAGTGCGTAGGTCTCGCACGCAGATGTAAGGGCCACATGCTTTTCAAAGAGTAAAGCCTTGAGTCTGCTCAACTCACATTTGAAGTAGCAATGTGAGGCCAAATGTTAGCTACCTCTTTCATTTTAGTGGGGGGAAAAAGCACGTTCCTGCAGCATGTAACGACCTTAGAGACCGAAACGACGTAAACTAAACCGGCTTGCATACCACAACAGTCTTCACCATTGAGAAGGACATAGCTGCCATTTGAAAGCACCTGGAACGTAGGTCTAATCAAGGGGACTGGAACTCCCTTCAGATGACAAACCAAGTTTGCAGCAGGGGCGTTACAAACCCCATGCAAGGACAGGTGTTTACAAACCACTGAATGGATGACTGAAGTCTTGCATTCACTACCGCTAAGAAAGACTTCTTTCATGCCACTGAGACATTTGTACAAGAAGGGAAGCCCCCACACCTCATGGATGTAACTATCTCCCAGCCTTTCATACCTACCTACCGAAATGTGTTTTAAACAGGAGGTAAATTGAAGTGTAGAAAGAGGCAGATTAATGACCCCATATATTAGCCACTCAGCAGATGGTAGTTCAGCCACAGGAAAAGGCAACTTTTCTAATTTCTCAATATTAAGCATGACATAAGTTGCTTCCTTCTTAGCCATCAGTTGTTGTTGTCGCATTAAATTGAAGGAAGAAAATATCTCCCTCGCACTGACATGCTGCCTTCAATGTTTGAAGTGTCCAACCCAACTGCATGATGGACCTTAGCTGGCTCTGCCCATGGTGAAAAGAAGACATGTCTGTTTGTATTATGTCTATAGCAGAAGAAACAATGTTATTTAAAGTGTATATCCGGTCGGACAAGGTGTTGATCCCATTATCCACAACAGTTAATGCCTTTTTCAACTTTTCCTGGTCTATTTGCCTTAACCGGGAAGCTGTCTCTTGTTGGGAAAACTTCCAAATTTCATTATATACATATAAGAAACGCTTCCTTCTGTGTTTTCTGGGGCCTATCAGGAAGTCCTGTAAGTCAGATTTATTAGGCAGGAGACCGAGGTGTTCTCTAACAGCATCTAGTGAGGATGTTCTTAACGATTGCTGGCACCATTTTCCTACACTATATGTCGTAACTATACCCACATGCTCGGATGATATATAGCAAGGATCCGGCCTACTAGTTCTATAACCCCCAGAGGAGTAGATAAAACGTTGATGACACCCATTGGTATCTATTGGCCACAATAACCACCCGCCAGGACTTGTTAGTGACACATTAAATGTACCATTCTGGACCCATTCATCGAGCTGATTTTTAGTTATATTTGTATATTTTTGCCATTTATAAAACTTTGCAGGGGCAAATATACTGGGCATGTTTAATTCCTTAATTTTAGCTAAGCCTAAATAACTTGTTTGTTGCACTGTTTCATTTAAGAATATCATTTGTACAGGTATGAGGCATGCTCTAAATGAAGCTTCCTTTCCCCTAATTTGCCAGTGTCTAGTTCCCCATACACTTTTCAGATTGATCGACTTCAGCCAATATTCATAGCCTTCTATAGACAACAGGGAAACAAAGGATTCCAAATATATAAATTTCGTATTCGTCATTAGTGTATGTATATCTTTAGTAGGTAGTACCTTAAAATAATATGACGCAGCATTTTTTTTTTACATCGTACCCAGAAAAATATGTAAACTTTTCAGAATATGTTTTGGAACTCCCTTGTGATGGAGTCGGACAATGTTCCCATTGTGTATAATTAAAAACAGTTTTGGGGCTGCTCGCTCTATGTATGAAATGGTGCCCAAAATAATTATAGCAAAACATTTCACCATAATTTTCTTTAGATTGATAAACATCTTCGTTTTCAAAGACAGTATAATACTGCAATTCAGTCATCATAGAATCAACTGTTTTCACATCCCAATCATCAGAAACAATGCCTGGAATTATAATATCATTAATTGATAGTTTGAACACATATCAACAGCGACTAACATATACTTGTATGCACTATCTGATGTTAGGGGACCGCAATGATCCAAGTACACACATTGTAATGGTTTGTTTGAAATCAAAAGGGGTATCTGTTTGGCAGTAGAAACTTTAATTTGTTGGCAGATGTCACAACAAAGGGCATACTGTTTGGTCTCTTTGTAGAGGCCTGGCCACCAATAACGCGCTTGTAAGATTGAAATTGTAGCTGCCACACCAGCATGGGCAGATGCCACCCCCCTCATGCGCTGCTTTAATCAACCCTGGTCTTATGTCTTTGTTGGGAATGTCCCTCACGCCTACACCTGGTATTCTAACTTCAGTATTCAGGCGATCTCCCATTCGGTAGGAATATTTAGCCAGAAATGTTTTAGGATAGGGTGTAACCTCAGCCATAGCTTTCACGGCAGCCCATATGTCTGCGTCCGGTTTCGTACTTGAACGTGTTACTGCAGCTACAGCGGCCACAGCCACTGCTGACTTTGTGGCAAGCCAATGTGTTTCCAGCAATGTGTATCCCAACGCGCTGGTGTCCAAGTGTATGTACAACTTGGACATTTGGTAGCATCTCTTTCAGATCTGCTACTTTCTCCCACAGAAATGTGTTTAATGGTGTTGCCTTTGGAACCTCTGAACCCATTCTGGCGCCAGTAATGCAGATATTCATTGAAGGACTGGACACAATAATATGAATCACAAACCATCAGCGTAGGCTGTGCAGGATCCGTGTGTTCCAGTGCCATCACCACAGCCGTTGGCTCTGCTAACTGTGCTGTGCAATCCCCTAGGGTTTGTGTAAATGTATGTAGGGGACAAAATTTATCACCCTCCATGTTGCTGCTTACGACAGCGCAAGCAGCAGAATATTGGTGTTGTGTGCCAATTGCAGGTTGTGCTGAGCCATCGGTGTACATGACGCTACAGTATGATATTGTTCAATAGGCAATGTATTTGCTGGAACTGGGTATTCTATTTCATACTGCAAAAATTCTTGAATTTGTAATTTTTGGTCACAAATGTAGTCTACATCAGTGGCTGTCAAAGACGTAGCCCATTGTATCCAACGTGGATGTAATGCTTTTGCGTTTGGAACGCTGGCTTTTGTAACCGCATCCAGGGCTGGGATCGGAGAAACGACAATAATGCGTTTTCTTTGGGCAAGAGGTCGTTCTTTAATGACAACTATCTGTAAAGCAGTGAGAATTTTCTCAGTGGGAGCAACGTGTTGTTCTGCCGCTGATTATAAGTGTGATTTGTATGCAAACGGGACTGTCTCACCTTTAAATGTCACATAGGTGAAACCGATGGCACCAGCTATTACTCTGATGACCAAATGTGTTTTGTTGTCCCTCGTGTGTAAGTGTTGTGCTGCAAGCATGTTTGTTTGCAAATCTCGAAGAATGCATATACGTTCAATTGTCCAGAATCTACTTGAAAAATCAGGAAGTATCAGATAATTTAAAGGTTTTATGCATGTGGCATAATCTGGAATGCAAGTTCTGCCAAAATTTAGGAAACTCAATAGAAATGGGATTTTTTTTATTTATTTTTATCGTATTCGGTGGTTGTAACTGTGTGCATTTTTCTAAGAATTGTGGAGCTAGGCTCTTCCCTTCACTTGACAGCTCACATCCCAGAAACAGGACACTGAGGAAGGCGATTTTTGTTAAGTTGAATTTGTACCCAAATTCCGCAAACCCTACAACAATGCGGGCTACCCGTCTTAGATGTTGTAGCAGTTCATCATCCGTAAAATAGATATCATCTACATAGGACAATGCTTCAGGATCAATCTCATGTAAAATTGCTGTCACACAAGCTGCGAACAGTCCTGGGCTGTCCTTATACCCCTGAGGTAGACAGAATTTTTTCTTGGAGCCTAGTGCACTGAAACTTGTTAAGTCTCTACTCTCAGGCGCTATATTCTGGCAGAAGAAACCATTGGAAATATCTAGTGTTTTGTATTTTTTACGCACTATGTTGTTCATTAGTGCTGTGCTAAGTGAGTTTTGTATAGCATAAGTGCGTGTATGACTGTTTAAGTGTTTGTAGCCTAAGACTATTCTATATGAATGGTCTCGTTTAGCTACTGGGAATAATGGATTATTCATTGGGGAGAGACAGGGTTCAATTACGCCCTGGTACTCTAATTGTGTGAGTATTTCTCTCACAGGTGCTTTTGCTTCATGTTTTATTGGATACTGCGGTTGAGGTTGGGGTTCATTTTTAATTGGAATTACATGGTAGGGGGATTCTCTAGCCCATCCTATGTTATTTCGGTGTAATGCAGGTGTCTGTGCCAAAGCCCAATCAATAGCATAGGATTCAGCGAGTTCCTCTGGAACAAGGGGCGAGAAGGAAGGCTTAATTATGTCTTCCCCATATGGGCAGGTACGGACAAATTCAAGTGGCCAATCTTGTTCGGCCAACAAAACATCATATATGTTTACCACGCGATCCCAAAAGATTACATCTATTATGCGCTCGATGTCTCCTTCTAACTGCAGCGTTACTTTATACACCCTATCAGGCGTGGAGACACGCATGTCCGCAGTTTCTACTTGTAGAAAGTCATCAGTTGCTTTCACCTCCAGATGCTCTAGAAGACTCTGGCGTACTATTGTGACCTCTGCCGCGCTGTCTAGCAGCACTAGTGCCCAGTTCCTGTTTTTCAAGAGGACCCTCTTCCTGAGTGGCATGTCGGACTGTGACTGCTGACACTTTCTTCTTTTTGAATTGGGGTTTTTGTTGGGCAGGTTTCTCTTCCTTTTTAACAGAAACCTCTGATGAGCGTTGTGATTCTTGTTTCGGTTTCACGTACTCTGTTCTTCGCTCTGATCGCCCACCTCTCTCATTTCGTTTTTCCAATGAGTCCTGAAAGGAACGAGATTGGCGTGTATTAATATATTGATCCCCAAATCTAGGGCTGTGGCAGCCCCATATTCATCATGAATTTGCTTCAACACCTCTGGTAAATTGGCAAGTGTTGGAGAACCGTGTGCGTTTGTATAGAGCGCTGCAAATACCGTGCCCCAGGTATTACAGTTATCCACTGTAGGGATCATCCCAAAAGGCAAGCACATTGTTAATATTCTATGTTTATCCTGAGGTCCCGTATGGGGAAATACTGCATCCAGCGCATTAATTTTTTGTGCTAACCAAAACGGAATTTCCTCCCGTTTGGCGAGTACTTTACCCATGATCGAATGTACAGTCGCAGGGTTTATACCTGCCGTTACTGCATGTGGATGTGCTGGAGCAGCACGTGCTGGTTTTGTATTTAATGTTTGCATTACGAATTGTACTAATCGTCTATATATCGCTGTTAATTGTGTATATAAGCGACGAACCTCAGCTACTGCTAAATTTGCAACTGCCTGATGTGGTGTATAGGTGGCCAATAAAGGCCAGGTAGGACCATCGTTACTTAGAGGACCTAACCTTACTGATAAAATTGTGTGTGGTAGGGCGCCATCAAGCCAATTATTATGTTCTTGATAAGATAATGGTATTGCTAAATATGCGTATGCTCTGTATTGTCCAGGTGCATTTGCAAGTGTATAATGATGAAATGTATTTGTGTTCCCATCAACTGCTGGAAATGTGACCCAAGAATAAAAAAAAAAATTCTGTTCTATAAGATGCATGGGCATCGACCACGAATGTGACAGGACCCCACTGGGGCATTAGGCCATTGGCTGTCTCATATTAACTGTTATTTGTATCTGCTGTGGATTCGCCATCATAGACATACTATATGTTCAGAGAAGGCACACCTCCAGCCTCAGATAGGATAACCTACATAGCTGGGTTGGAAATCCTCAGTACCACGGACGTCTCCGTATACAGCCGTGGTACTCAAAGTACGGCCCAGGGGGCGCATGCGGCCCTTCAGGCATTTGCATGTGGCCCTGTGGTCAAAAGCAGCACTGAGCTGCTTTTTATCAGACTGAGCACTAATTAAAAAATTTTTTTAACTAAACAGGTGTTTTATTTACAGGTTAATTGCAATTAAAAAAAGGATATAACTAGGGTGTCCTGCACCCCTTAACTTTAGGAACACTTTAAATTTTTAAAGACATCTTGCAGCAAAAGGGTAAAAATAGAAGTCTCTTCAGAATTGAAAAAGTGTATTTTATTAACTTGCAGAACAGTTTCACCTTGGTAAATCAGATTATATCAGTACATGGAAAATTGAGAAGTGATTTTTTTGAAACATGAATCTAGAAACATTCATTCTTTCCCCATCCTGGAAACAATGCCAATAGTGAACTAAGAGACACGTCAGTGGTTATGTGGCCCTTTAAGTGGCCTGGTTTTGTGTTATACATGAACAACAATATTGTTTATTAAATCAGACACAAGATAAAATTTCATACACCACTCATCCTGAAATCCTGTGTTTCTAGTCCTTTTATATGTGAGAATGGAGGGAAAGTGGAAGGAAAAATTGCATAAGATCACACAGTTTCGTAAAGTGGGGAAGCCGAGATTAATGCCTGGTTTTCTGTTTTGACTTTGTGCACTTCAGCCACTAGATGTTTATGCTTTACTCCCATAAACCCACCTTACTTCCAACACCCCCCCAACCACGACTACCGTTCCTCGCTTAACCCCTTCTGTGCCTTGGACGAGATGATCTCGTCCAAGGCTACAGTTCCCCTGTGCCTTGGACGAGATCATCTCGTCCTAGGCACAGGGGAACTTGGGGGCGCGCTAGCGCGCCCCCGTGCACCCCCCTTCCCCCCCCAAGTCGGGATGGAAGGGGAAGACCTTCCCCTTCCACCCCCGATCCCCCCACCCCCCCCGTGACGTCAGCGCGCGCTGATTTGTCACAGGGGCCTCCCTAGTCGCGCTGGAAGCTCTGCTTCCAGCGAGATTGAAAAAGAAATGCAAAAGCATTTCTTTTTCAATCACTTGGGAGGTCCGGAGGGGCTTCAAAGGGAAGGAAAAGTATTTCCTTCCCTTTGAAGTCCCTCCGAGGGTTTCAAAAGCCGGATTGCTTGCAATCCGTCTTTTGAAACCCCACTAGACACCAGGGATTTTTTTTTTTTTATTGAAACACACAAAGGGGGGGCATTTTTTTGAGAAGGCCTTTTCTGCCCCCAGGGGGGGCAGAAACCTCTAGGCACCAGGGACCATTTTTTTTATGTTTCATTTCTTTTTTTTTTGGTGGGGAGCGACCCCTTAGGCAAGGGTCGCTCCCCTTGGGGGAAAATTATATTTTGGCCATTTCTGCCCCCCTTGGGGGCAGATTGGCCTATTTTGATGAGGCCAATCTGCACCCAAGGGGGGTAGAAACCACTAGACACCAGGGAATTTTTTCTTTGCGTGAATTTCACGCAAAGGGAGCGACCCCTTAGGGGAGGGCAATTTATTTTAGGCCATTTCTGCCCCCAGGGGGGGCAGAAACCTCTAGGCGCCAGGGCAAATTTTTTTTTTTTTTTTTTTTTTTTTGTTTCTTTTTTTAGAGATGGGGAGCGACCCATCAGGCAAGGGTCGCTCCCCTGGGGGGCAAATTGTATTTAGACCATTTCTGCCCCCCCTGGGGGCAGATTGGCCGATTTTAGGTCAATCTGCCCCCAAGGGGGCAGAAACCACTAGGCACCGGGGATTTGTTTTGTGGCGCCAATGTCACGCAGGGGGAGCGACCCCGTAGGCAAGGGTCGCTCCCGGGTGGGGTGGGGGTTGGGGGGGGCAAATTTATTTTAGGCCATTTCTGCCCCCCCCCCGGGGGCAGATCGGCCTAATATTAGGCTGATCTGCCCCCGGGGGGGGGGGGGGGGAGTGGGGCAGAAACCTCTAGGCGCCAGGGCAATTTTTTTTTTGTTTGTTTGTTTGTCTTTTTAGAGATGGGGAGCGACCCATCAGGCAAGGGTCGCTCCCCTGGGGGGCAAATTGTATTGAGGCCATTTCTGCCCCCCTTGGGTGCAGATTGGCAGATTTTAGGTCAATCTGCCCCCAAGGGGGCAGAGACCACTAGGCACCGGGGATTTGTTTTTTGGCACCAATGTCACGCAGGGGGAGCGACCCCGTAGGCAAGGGTCGCTCCCGGGGCGGGGTGGGGGCGACAAATTTATTTTAGGCCATTTCTGCCCCCCCCTATTACTAGGCCGAACTGCCCCCAGGGCAAATTGTTTTTGGTGTTTTTTTTTGTTTTTTTTTTTCGAGATGGGAAGCGACCCATCAGGCAAGGGTCGCTCCCCTGGGGGGCAAATTGTATTGAGGCCATTTCTGCCCCCCTTGGGTGCAGATTGGCAGATTTTAGGTCAATCTGCCCCCAAGGGGGCAGAAACAACTAGGCACCGGGGATTTGTTTTTTGGCGCCAATGTCATGGAGGGGGAGCGACCCCGTAGGCAAGGGTCGCTCCCGGGGGGGGGGGGGGGGAGGGAATTTATTTTAGGCCATTTCTGCCCCCCCTGGGGGCAGATCGGCCTATTAGGCCGAACTGCCCCCAGGGGGGGGCAGAACCCTCAGGGCACCAGGGCAAATTTTTTTGTTGTGTTTTTTTTTTTTCGAGATGGGGAGCGACCCATCAGGCAAGGGTCGCTCCCCTGGGGGGCAAATTGTATTGAGGCCATTTCTGCCCCCCTTGGGGGCAGACTGACCGATTTTAGGTCAATCTGCCCCCAAGGGGACAGAAACCACTAGGCACCTGGGATTTGTTTTTTGGGGCCAATGTCACGCAGGGGGAGCGACCCCGTAGGCAAGGGTCGCTCCCGGGGGGGGGGGCAAATTTATTTTAGGCCTTTTCTGCCCCCCCGGGGGGCAGATCGGCCTAATATTAGGCCGATCTGCCCCCCGGGGAGGGGGGGGCAGAAACCTCTAGACGCCAGGGCAATTTTTTTTTTTTTTGTTTTCGAGATGGGGAGCGACCCATCAGGCAAGGGTCGCTCCCCTGGGGGGCAAATTGTATTTAGGCCATTTCTGCCCCCCTTGGGGGCAGATTGGCCGATTTTAGGTCAATCTGCCCCCAAGGGGGCAGAAACCACTAGGCACCGGGGATTTGTTTTTTGGCGCCAATGTCACGCAGGGGGAGCGACCCCGTAGGCAAGGGTCGCTCCCAGGGGGGGTGGGGGCTGGCAGATTTATTTTAGGGCATTTCTGCCCCCCCCCCCCTCCCGGGGCCAGCTGAGCTAGAGGCCAAACTCCACAGGTAGGCACTTTGCAAAAAACACCTCTGTTTTCTGTGAAAAAATATGTTCTGTCCACGTTGTGTTTTGGGCCATTTCCTTTTGTGGGCGCTAGGCCTACCCACAGAAGTGAGGTACCATTTTTATTGAGAGACTTAGGGGAACGCTGGGTGGAAGGAAATTTGTAGCTCCTCTCAGATTCCAGAACTTTCTGCCACAAAAATGTGAGGGACATGTGTTTTTTTAGCCAAATTGAGGTTTGCAAAGGATTCTGGGTAACAGAACCTGGTCCGAGCCCCGCAAGTCACCCCTCCTTGGATTCCCCTAGGTCTCTAGTTTTCAGAAATGCACAGGTTTGGTAGGTTTCCCTAGGTGCCGGCTGAGCTAGAGGCCAAAATCTACAGGTAGGCACTTCGCAAAAAACACCTCTGTTTTTTTCCAAAATTTAGGATGTGTCCACGTTGCGCTTTGGGGTGTTTCCTGTCGCCAGCGCTAGGCCTACCCACGCAAGTGAGGTATCATTTTTATCGGGAGACTTGGGGGAACGCTGGGTGGAAGGAAATTTGTAGCTCCTCTCAGATTCCAGAACTTTCTGCCACATAAATGTGAGGGACATGTGTTTTTTTAGCCAAATTTTGAGGTTTGCAAAGGATTCTGGGTAACAGAACCTGGTCCGAGCCCCGCAAGTCACCCCTCCTTGGATTCCCCTAGGTCTCTAGTTTTCAGAAATGCACAGGTTTGGTAGCTTTCCCTAGGTGCCGGCTGAGCTAGAGGCCAAAATCTACAGGTAGGCACTTCGCAAAAAACCCCTCTGTTTTTTTCCAAAATTTAGGATGTGTCCACGTTGCGCTTTGGGGTGTTTCCTGTCGCCGGCGCTAGGCCTACCCACGCAAGTGAGGTATCATTTTTATCGGGAGACTTGGGGGAACGCTGGGTGGAAGGAAATTTGTAGCTCCTCTCAGATTCCAGAACTTTCTGCCACAGAAATGTGAGGGACATGTGTTTTTTTAGCCAAATTTTGAGGTTTGCAAAGGATTCTGGGTAACAGAACCTGGTCCGAGCCCCGCAAGTCACCCCTCCTTGGATTCCCCTAGGTCTCTAGTTTTCAGAAATGCACAGGTTTGGTAGCTTTCCCTAGGTGCCGGCTGAGCTAGAGGCCAAAATCTACAGGTAGGCACTTCGCAAAAAACGCCTCTGTTTTTTCCCAAAATTTAGGATGTGTCCACGTTGCGCTTTGGGGTGTTTCCTGTCGCCGGCGCTAGGCCTACCCACGCAAGTGAGGTATCATTTTTATCGGGGGACTTGGGGGAACGCTGGGTGGAAGGAAATTTGTAGCTCCTCTCAGATTCCAGAACTTTCTGCCACAGAAATGTGAGGAACATGTGTTTTTTCAGCCAAATTTTGAGGTTTGCAAAGGATTCTGGGTACAGAACCTGGTCCGAGCCCCGCAAGTCACCCCTCCTTGGATTCCCCTAGGTCTCTAGTTTTCAGAAATGCACAGGTTTGGTAGCTTTCCCTAGGTGCCGGCTGAGCTAGAGGCCAAAATCTACAGGTAGGCACTTCGCAAAAAACACCTCTGTTTTTTTCCAAAATTTAGGATGCGTCCACGTTGCGCTTTGGGGTGTTTCCTGTCGCCGGCGCTAGGCCTACCCACGCAAGTGAGGTATCATTTTTATCGGGAGACTTGGGGGAACGCTGGGTGGAAGGAAATTTGTAGCTCCTCTCAGATTCCAGAACTTTCTGCCACAAAAATGTGAGGGACATGTGTTTTTTTAGCCAAATTTTGAGGTTTGCAAAGGATTCTGGGTAACAAAACCTGGTCCGAGCCCCGCAAGTCAGCCCTCCTTGGATTCCCCTAGGTCTCTAGTTTTCAGAAATGCACAGGTTTGGTAGGTTTCCCTAGGTGCCGGCTGAGCTAGAGGCCAAAATCTACAGGTAGGCACTTCGCAAAAAACACCTCTGTTTTTTTCCAAAATTTAGGATGTGTCCACGTTGCGCTTTGGGGTTGTAGGAAGTTGGCTCTGTATGTGCTATTTCAAAGTAAGGAATAGCATGCACAGAGTCCAAGGGTTCCCCTTAGAGGTAAAATAGTGGTAAAAAGAGATAATACTAATGCTCTATTTTGTGGTAGTGTGGTCGAGCAGTAGGCTTATCCAAGGAGAAGTGTTAAGTATTTGTTGTACATACACATAGACAATAAATGAGGTACACACACTCAGAGACAAATCCAGCCAATAGGTTTTGTTATAGAAAAATCTCTTTTCTTAGTTTATTTTAAGAACCACAGGTTCAAATTTAACATGTAATATCTTGTTTGAAAGGTATTGCAGGTAAGTACATTAGGAACTTTGAATCATTTCAATTGCATGTATACTTTTCAAGTTATTGACAAATAGCTATTTCAAAAGTGGACACAGTGCAATTTTCACAGTTCCTGGGGGAGGTAAGTTTTTGTTAGTTTTACCAGGTAAGTAAGACACTTACAGGGTTCAGTTCTTGGTCCAAGGTAGCCCACCGTTGGGGGTTCAGAGCAACCCCAAAGTTACCACACCAGCAGCTCAGGGCCGGTCAGGTGCAGAGTTCAAAGTGGTGCCCAAAACGCATAGGCCAGAATGGAGAGAAGGGGGTGCCCCGGTTCCGGTCTGCTTGCAGGTAAGTACCCGCGTCTTCGGAGGGCAGACTAGGGGGGTTTTGTAGGGCACCGGGGGGGACACAAGCCCACACAGGAATTTCACCCTCAGCAGCGCGGGGGCGGCCGGGTGCAGTGTAGAAACAAGCGTCGGGTTTGCAATGTTAGTCTATGAGAGATCAAGGGATCTCTTCAGCGCTGCAGGCAGGCAAGGGGGGGCTTCCTCGGGGAAACCTCCACTTGGGCAAGGGAGAGGGACTCCTGGGGGTCACTTCTCCAGTGAAAGTCCGGTCCTTCAGGTCCTGGGGGCTGCGGGTGCAGGGTCTTTTCCAGGCGTCGGGACTTAGGTTTCAGAGAGTCGCGGTCAGGGGAAGCCTCGGGATTCCCTCTGCAGGCGGCGCTGTGGGGGCTCAGGGGGGACAGGTTTTGGTACTCAGAGTCGTAGAGTAGTCCGGGGGTCCTCCCTGAGGTGTTGGTTCTCCACCAGCCGAGTCGGGGTCGCCGGGTGCAGTGTTGCAAGTCTCACGCTTCTTGCGGGGAGTTGCAGGGTTCTTTAAGGCTGCTTCTGGAAACAAAGTTGCAGTCTTTTTGGAGCAGGTCCGCTGTCCTCGGGAGTTTCTTGTCGTCGTCGAAGCAGGGCAGTCCTCAGAGGGTTCAGAGGTCGCTGGTCCCTTTGGAAGGCGTCGCTGGAGCAGAGTTCTTTGGAAGGCAGGAGACAGGCCGGTGAGTTTCTGGAGCCAAGGCAGTTGTTGTCTTCTGGTCTTCCTCTGCAGGGGTTTTCAGCTGGGCAGTCCTTCTTCTTGTTGTTGCAGGAATCTAATTTTCTAGGGTTCAGGGTAGCCCTTAAATACTAAATTTAAGGGCGTGTTTAGGTCTGGGGGGTTGGTAGCCAATGGCTACTAGCCCTGAGGGTGGGTACACCCTCTTTGTGCCTCCTCCCAAGGGGAGGGGGGTCACAATCCTAACCCTATTGGGGGAATCCTCCATCTGCAAGATGGAGGATTTCTAAAAGTTAGAGTCACCTCAGCTCAGGACACCTTAGGGGCTGTCCTGACTGGCCAGTGACTCCTCCTTGTTGCTTTCTTTGTTCCCTCCAGCCTTGCTGCCAAAAGTGGGGGCCGTGGCCGGAGGGGGCGGGCAACTCCACTAAGCTGGAGTGCCCTGCTGGGCTGTGACAAAGGGGTGAGCCTTTGAGGCTCACCGCCAGGTGTTACAGCTCCTGCCTGGGGGAGGTGTTAGCATCTCCACCCAGTGCAGGCTTTGTTACTGGCCTCAGAGTGACAAAGGCACTCTCCCCATGGGGCCAGCAACATGTCTCTAGTGTGGCAGGCTGCTGGAACTAGTCAGCCTACACAGACAGTCGGTTAAGTTTCAGGGGGCACCTCTAAGGTGCCCTCTGGGGTGTATTTTGCAATAAAATGTACACTGGCACATGCACATGCCTTGGGGCTGTAAGGCCTGCTAGAGGGGTGTCTTACCTATACTGCATAGGCAGTGAGAGGCTGGCATGGCACCCTGAGGGGAGTGCCATGTCGACTTACTCATTTTGTTCTCACTAGCACACACAGGCTTGTAAGCAGTGTGTCTGTGCTGAGTGAGGGGTCTCTAGGGTGGCATAATACATGCTGCAGCCCTTAGAGACCTTCCCTGGCATCAGGGCCCTTGGTACCAGAGGTACCAGTTACAAGGGACTTATCTGGATGCCAGGGTGTGCCAATTGTGGGATCAATGGTACATTTTAGGTGAAAGGACACTGGTGCTGGGGCCTGGTTAGCAGGGTCCCAGCACACTTCTCAGTCAAGTCAGCATCAGTATCAGGCAAAAAGTGGGGGGGTAACTGCAACAGGGAGCCATTTCTTTACACAAGCCCCCCCCAGCCCACAGGCCAGGAGACTCAGCCAAAGCTGGAAGAGTCTTCCTAGTCTGTCAGGCGAGGAAGAGTAGAGGAAATGGCTGGTTTGTTGCAGGGCCTACTCTGCCTTACATCCTCCTGTTCAGGTCATTCCCTCTGGGGAACTGACCCACTTCCACAGTGATAGGACCTAGTCTGAACTGCCTCTTGTCTGTGCTTTTTATGTCTTTACCCATTCTCTCTATTTTGAGGTCAGAGGTATCCACCTCTGCTAATCTTATCTTAGCCAGGGTCACCCCTAGCTTACCCAAAGAGGTTACCCAGAGCTGGAGTAACCCCACCATGACCAACAGGGTCAGGGGGCCTAACTTGCTATTTGGCATGGGGTCAGACCACCATGCCAAGGATAGTGCAGCCATAAAGGCTAACACCCAGCAGAGGCCACTGACAGCTGTCAGTGCCCAGAACCACACCTTTAGCTCTTCACCTACAAGGGAAGGGGCTAAGTTACAGGCTTCTTTGGGTTCAGGGTGCCTGTCTGCTGTATTAGAGTGGGGGGTTACCACATCTTGTAGTAAACACCCTTTTTCCACTCTTTCTTCTGTTAGCTGAGGAGCCACCCACTCAGGCTTAACAGTTGCCTGACTAGCCAGGACTTCTTGTGGGTCAGGTTGGATTTTATCAGAGCCACTTTTGGAGTTCTCCCCCACTGGAGCAGAATCTCCTTGGCTTGCTGGAACCTTGGCTAAAGGTTGTCCACCTTTCCTACTCTGTTTCCTTTTCTTTTTCTTCTGGGGCCTACTTGCATTTACTGCAGAGGTAGGCACTCCAGACTCCTTGGGAGAGGACTGGCCCTGGACCAGTTCTTCCCTTAGGCTCTGACTAACCTCTGGGTAGTCATTTCCAAGGAGACAATCAAGGGGGAGGTCTGTACTGACTACCACCCTTCTCCAGCTAAAAGTTCCACCCACTTCTATGGGCACAAAAGCCACAGGCCTATTAGTGACCCTGTCTGGGCTAACTCTTACTCTGGCCATCTCACCTGGGATGTACTGGTTTGAGAACACCAGCCTGTCATGCACAATAGTGTGACTGGCACAAGTGTCTCTCGGGGCAGTGGCTGGGATTCCATTCACCAGTAGGTGGTGGAAGTGTCTACTTCCCTCTGGAATCTCCAACTCACCTGTTGGGCCCTTTTTCCAGTTGAAGGCTATGAAGACCTCCTCATCTGAGGAGTCATCTCCAATGGCTACACTGGTTACCCCTGGGATTTTGCTAGGGGGTTTGTTTTTGGGACAAGAAGTGTCCTTGGTGTGGTGCCCTGTCTGTTTACAGTTATGGCACCATGCCTTAGTGGCATCCCAGCTCTTACCCTGGTACCCACCTTTGTTTTGGGTTGTGTCTCCGGGCCCACCCACCTGGTCTGGTTTTTGGGGGCCTACAGGGGACTCTTTTTCTTTGTTTCTAGTGTCACCCACTTTCTCCTGGGGAGGCTTTGTAACCCCTTTCTTTTGGTCACCCCCAGTGGAAGTTTTGGTTACCCTAGTCTTGACCCAGTGGTCTGCCTTCTTTCCCAATTCTTGGGGAGAAATTGGACCTAGGTCTACCAGATACTGATGCAACTTTTCATTGAAGCAGTTACTTAAAATGTGTTCTTTCATAAACAAATTATAAAGCCCATCATAGTCATACACTTCATTTCCAGTTACCCAACCATCCAGTGTTTTCACTGAGTAGTCAACATAATCAACCCAGGTCTGGCTCGAGGATTTTTGAGCCCCCCTGAATCTAATTCTATACTCCTCAGTGGAGAATCCAAAGCCCTCAATCAGGGTACCCTTCATGAGGTCATAAGATTCTGCATCTTTTCCAGAGAGTGTGAGGAGTCTATCCCTACACTTTCCTGTGAACATTTCCCAAAGGAGAGCACCCCAGTGAGATTTGTTCACTTTTCTGGTTTCACAAGCCCTCTCAAAAGCTGTGAACCATTTGGTGATGTCATCACCATCTTCATATTTAGTTACAATCCCTTTAGGGATTTTCAACATGTCAGGAGAATCTCTGACCCTATTTATGTTGCTGCCACCATTGATGGGTCCTAGGCCCATCTCTTGTCTTTCCCTTTCTATGGCTAGGATCTGTTTTTCCAAAGCCAATCTTTTGGCCATCCTGGCTAACTGGATGTCCTCTTCACTGGAGTTACCTTCAGTGATTTCAGAGAGGCTGGACCCTCCTGTGAGGGAGCCAGCATTTCTGACTACTATTTTTGGAGTCGGGGTTTGAGAGACCCTGTTCTCCCTAAATAGGACTGGTAGGGGGGAATTTTCCTCCAAGTCACTATCTTCATCCTCTGTGTTGCCATCCTCAGAGGGGTTGGCCTTGGCAAACTCTGCCAACAGCTCCTGGAGCTGTAGTTTGGAAGGTCTGGGGCCCATTGTTATTTTCTTTATTTTACAGAGTGACCTTAGCTCCCTCATCTTAAGATGGAGGTAAGGTGTGGTGTCGAGTTCCACCACATTCACATCTGTGCTAGACATTATGCTTCTAAAAGTTGGAATACTTTTTAAGAAACTAAAACTGGTTCTAGAATCTAATTCAAACTTTTAACAAACTTTTAAACTCTAAAAAGGAATGCTAACAGGGACTAACACAAGGCCCTAGCAGGACTTTAAAGAATTTAGAAAACTTTTCAAATTGCAAAAATCAATTTCTAATGACAATTTTGGAATTTGTTGTGTGATCAGGTATTGGCTGAGTAGTCCAGCAAATGCAAAGTCTTGTACCCCACCGCTGATCCACCAATGTAGGAAGTTGGCTCTGTATGTGCTATTTCAAAGTAAGGAATAGCATGCACAGAGTCCAAGGGTTCCCCTTAGAGGTAAAATAGTGGTAAAAAGAGATAATACTAATGCTCTATTTTGTGGTAGTGTGGTCGAGCAGTAGGCTTATCCAAGGAGTAGTGTTAAGCATTTGTTGTACATACACATAGACAATAAATGAGGTACACACACTCAGAGACAAATCCAGCCAATAGGTTTTGTTATAGAAAAATCTCTTTTCTTAGTTTATTTTAAGAACCACAGGTTCAAATTTAACATGTAATATCTTGTTTGAAAGGTATTGCAGGTAAGTACATTAGGAACTTTGAATCATTTCAATTGCATGTATACTTTTCAAGTTATTGACAAATAGCTATTTCAAAAGTGGACACTTAGTGCAATTTTCACAGTTCCTGGGGGAGGTAAGTTTTTGTTAGTTTTACCAGGTAAGTAAGACACTTACAGGGTTCAGTTCTTGGTCCAAGGTAGCCCACCGTTGGGGGTTCAGAGCAACCCCAAAGTTACCACACCAGCAGCTCAGGGCCGGTCAGGTGCAGAGTTCAAAGTGGTGCCCAAAACGCATAGGCCAGAATGGAGAGAAGGGGGTGCCCCGGTTCCGGTCTGCTTGCAGGTAAGTACCCGCGTCTTCGGAGGGCAGACTAGGGGGGTTTTGTAGGGCACCGGGGGGGACACAAGCCCACACATGAATTTCACCCTCAGCAGCGCGGGGGCGGCCGGGTGCAGTGTAGAAACAAGCGTCGGGTTTGCAATGTTAGTCTATGAGAGATCAAGGGATCTCTTCAGCGCTGCAGGCAGGCAAGGGGGGGCTTCCTCGGGGAAACCTCCACTTGGGCAAGGGAGAGGGACTCCTGGGGGTCACTTCTCCAGTGAAAGTCCGGTCCTTCAGGGCCTGGGGGCTGCGGGTGCAGGGTCTTTTCCAGGCGTCGGGACTTAGGTTTCAGAGAGTCGCGGTCAGGGGAAGCCTCGGGATTCCCTCTGCAGGCGGCGCTGTGGGGGCTCAGGGGGGACAGGTTTTGGTACTCACAGTCGTAGAGTAGTCCGGGGGTCCTCCCTGAGGTGTTGGTTCTCCACCAGCCGAGTCGGGGTCGCCGGGTGCAGTGTTGCAAGTCTCACGCTTCTTGCGGGGAGTTGCAGGGTTCTTTAAGGCTGCTTCTGGAAACAAAGTTGCAGTCTTTTTGGAGCAGGTCCGCTGTCCTCGGGAGTTTCTTGTCGTCGTCGAAGCAGGGCAGTCCTCAGAGGCAGGGGTGTGGAATTTATTAAAATATCTACTTGTCCAGTGGACAGGTTGCTTCTCAAATCTACTTGTCCTGTAAAAAGATCTACTTGTCCCTTTGGTGCCATGTAGTGTGGCGACAAATTATGGCAGCAATCTCATTATGTAAGTGCTCTGATAATAGCCTCTCTGATTATGCCAGGGCTACTACCATAGTAGGGCTTAAATACTTGCAGTTTCAATCCCTACTGTAACAATTTCCTTATTTTGCCACCTTTCTGCAGATCTGCATACTGGGGCTGGAGGAAGCAGTAAGCAATAGTTCTAGGGCTGGAATGCCTTTGAGTCTGCAAACCTACTAACCTGCATGTTTTAAAGATTTTTACCAGCTTCTCTCTAATATTTTCCCATAATAAGAAAGGTTGGACATTTACTCCTGACAATGGCAGAATTAGAACTTCTTCCAGGGTTGGGAAGAAAGTGGCTGGAGGGAAAATGAACTTGCAAATGCTCAATAGATTTTTACATGAGCAAATCTACACATCGTATTTACCCATGCTAAAATACAGTTCACAAATATTTTATAGGGTACAACATATACCATGGGTGCACTTTTGTGACTTTCTTTAAGAATTTGGGGCCACATGTAGGTAGGTTCAGATTTGCGACCTGCAAATTGCGAGTCGCAAATCCGAATGTAGGATGGTGTCCCTGACACCATCTGTGATTCGCAAGGGCTTCGCAAATGCCCACCTCATGAATAATCATGAGGTGGGTCGCAATTTGCGACCCCCTCGCGAATGGCGGCCCTCACAGGGATGGTGGCCTGCTGGAGACAGCAGACCACCATGTCTGTGACTGCTTTTCAATAAAGCAGTTTTTTTTTTTGTAATGCAGCCCGTTTTCCTTAAAGGAAAACGAGATGCATAACAAAAATGAAACATGAAACGTTTTCGTTTCATTTTTTCAGAGCAGGCAGTGGTCCACAAGAAAAATGAAAAAATGAAAAAATGTTTACAGTGACATTCACAATGGGGAAGGGGTCCCTTCCCTTTTGTGAAAGTGTTAGCACCCATTTGAAATGGGTGCAAACTGAGATTGGTTTGCACCCGCGTTCGCGGTCACAAAACAATCCTACATTGCACTGCGAGTCGCAATTAGGAAGGGAACACCCCTTACTAATTGCGAGTCGCAAACCCGTTTCGCGATTCGGTAACCAGGTTACTGAATTGCAAAACTGGGTTTGTGCATCACAGTGTGCTTTTTGCATGTCGCAAACAGCGAAAGTCGCTGTTTGCGACATGCAAAAAGCTACCTACATGTGGGTCTTGGTCCCTAATTAGGTCTGGTGTTAACAAAGACATTTTGTTTTTATTAAACTTCTATTTCTCTCTCTTTCGGCCGGCTTTACTGTGAGTGATCGCATTCTGCTCTTCCACAAGGAGCATATTGCCACACAAAGTAGTTTTGTTCAGTGTCAGGAACTACAGTGGCAATCAGTGACGTAACTAAACTGGAGGGTGCCCCTTTGTAAAGAACATGGAGGAGCCCCCTCTCCAGACTCACTCCGGGCAGGTGCTGTGCTGAAGGGGCCCCCTGGAGGGCGGCTGCGGGGCCTTTGTTATGCCGCTGGTGTGCTTTTAGAGAGTTCAAAAACTTTTTTGGGGGGGTTTGCCAGTGTTTGTTACAATGTTGAGGGCCTGGTAGCTCCCACAACAATAAAGTGTTACAAAAGCCATGTCAAAACAAGACACGCATTGATGAAACTAAAAGACTTATAAAAATATGTCAGATCAGTTGGCTTTGTCAGTGTTTGTTTATTTTCATGCTTCCCATAATCGTGTTGAAAATGGTTACACTGATTTTCCATTAGAAATATTTTTGGGAAATACTAGCATGCATCAACACATTTTACTAAATGACACTTCATTTGCATATAATCAGAGAGCATTCTGGGAGCATTAAACTTAGCCTCATAGCCTAAACTTTTCAAACATGTGTATACACGTTTTTTTTTTTTTGTACTGGAACCAACGTCAGTAGTGAAGTGTGACCTTAAAACATTTATTTACAGCACTCACCCTAATAATGAAGACTTTCAAATAATGAACCATAAATACAAGTTCGAACAGCATTATCTTTTGGAAACACATTAACTCAACTGCAGAGAGTTCCACTCTCTGTAATCAGGCAGCCAAAGGGTTTGTGTTGCAGGGGGTTGGGCCTACTTGTCCCAAGGACAAAGTAAACATAAAAACTTGTAGCCCTTGACCCCAAACAAGATGTCCCGGGCTTCGCTGGAGCAGAGTTCTTTGGAAGGCAGGAGACAGGCCGGTGAGTTTCTGGAGCCAAGGCAGTTGTTGTCTTCTGGTCTTCCTCTGCAGGGGTTTTCAGCTGGGCAGTCCTTCTTCTTGTTGTTGCAGGAATCTAATTTTCTAGGGTTCAGGGTAGCCCTTAAATACTAAATTTAAGGGCGTGTTTAGGTCTGGGGGGTTGGTAGCCAATGGCTACTAGCCCTGAGGGTGGGTACACCCTCTTTGTGCCTCCTCCCAAGGGGAGGGGGTCACAATCCTAACCCTATTGGGGGAATCCTCCATCTGCAAGATGGAGGATTTCTAAAAGTTAGAGTCACCTCAGCTCAGGACACCTTAGGGGCTGTCCTGACTGGCCAGTGACTCCTCCTTGTTGCTTTCTTTGTTCCCTCCAGCCTTGCCGCCAAAAGTGGGGGCCGTGGCCGGAGGGGGCGGGCAACTCCACTAAGCTGGAGTGCCCTTCTGGGCTGTGACAAAGGGGTGAGCCTTTGAGGCTCACCGCCAGGTGTTACAGCTCCTGCCTGGGGGAGGTGTTAGCATCTCCACCCAGTGCAGGCTTTGTTACTGGCCTCAGAGTGACAAAGGCACTCTCCCCATGGGGCCAGCAACATGTCTCTAGTGTGGCAGGCTGCTGGAACTAGTCAGCCTACACAGACAGTCGGTTAAGTTTCAGGGGGCACCTCTAAGGTGCCCTCTGGGGTGTATTTTGCAATAAAATGTACACTGGCATCAGTGTGCATTTATTGTGCTGAGAAGTTTGATACCAAACTTCCCAGTTTTCAGTGTAGCCATTATGGTGCTGTGGAGTTCGTGTAAAACAGACTCCCAGACCATATACTCTTATGGCTACCCTGCACTTACAATGTCTAAGGTTTTGCTTAGACACTGTAGGGGTACAGTGCTCATGCACTGGTACCCTCACCTATGGTATAGTGCACCCTGCCTTGGGGCTGTAAGGCCTGCTAGAGGGGTGTCTTACCTATACTGCGTAGGCAGTGAGAGGCTGGCATGGCACCCTGAGGGGAGTGCCATGTCGACTTACTCATTTTGTTCTCACTAGCACACACAGGCTTGTAAGCAGTGTGTCTGTGCTGAGTGAGGGGTCTCTAGGGTGGCATAATACATGCTGCAGCCCTTAGAGACCTTCCCTGGCATCAGGGCCCTTGGTACCAGAGGTACCAGTTACAAGGGACTTATCTGGATGCCAGGGTGTGCCAATTGTGGGATCAATGGTACATTTTAGGTGAAAGGACACTGGTGCTGGGGCCTGGTTAGCAGGGTCCCAGCACACTTCTCAGTCAAGTCAGCATCAGTATCAGGCAAAAAGTGGGGGGGGGGTAACTGCAACAGGGAGCCATTTCTTTACAGGGGTGTTTCCTGTCGCCGGCGCTAGGCCTACCCACGCAAGTGATGTATCATTTTTATCGGGAGACTTGGGGGAACATAGATTAGCAAAACAAGTGCTATTGCCCCTTGTCTTTCTCTACATTTTGTCCTTCCAAATATAGGAGAGTGTGTAAAAAAGACATCTATTTGAGAAATTCCCTATAATTCACATTCAGAGATGTGCAAATAACCACTGCTCCTCAGCACCTTATCTTGTGCCCTTTTTGGAAATGCAAAGGTTTTCTTGATAGCAATTTTTTACTCTTTATATTTCAGCAAATGAATTGCTGTATACCCGGTATAGAATGAAAACGCACGTCAGGGTGCAGCTCATTTATTGGCTCTGGGTTCCTTGGGTTCTTGATGAACCTACAAGCCCTATATATCCCCGCAACCAAAGGAGTTCAGCAGACGTAACGGTATATTGCTTTCGATAATCTGACATTGCAGGGAAAAGTTACAGAGTAAAACGTAGAGAAACATTTATGTTTTTTCACCTCAATTTCAATATTTTTCTTTTTCAGTTGTTATTTTCTGTAGGAAACCCTTGTAGGATCTACACAAATGACCCCTTGCTGAATTCAGAATTTTGTCTACTTTTCAGAAATGGTTAGGTTTCTGGGATCCAGCATTGGTTTCATGCCCATTCCTGTCACTGACTGGAAGGAGGCTGAAAGCACAAAAAATTGCAAAAATGGGGTATGCCCCAGTAAAATGCCAAAATTGTGTTGAAAAATTGGGTTTTCTGATTCAAGTCTGCCTGTTCCTGAAAGCTAGGAAGCTGCTGAGTTTAGCACTGCAAACCCTTTGTTGATGCCATTTTCAGGGGGAAATCCACAAGCCTTCTTCTGCAGCCACTTTTTCCAATTTTTTTTAAAAAAAACGAAATTTTCACTGTATTTTGGCCAATTTCTTGGCCTCCTTCAAGGGAACCCACAAAGTCTGGGTACCTCTAGAATCCCTAGGATGTTGGAAAAAAAGGACGCAAATGTGGCTTGGTTAGCTTATGTGGACAAAAAGTTATGAGGGCCTAAGCGCGAACTGCCCCAAATAGGCAAAAAAGGGCCTGGCACAGGAGGGGGAAAACGCCTGGCAGCTAAGGGGTTAAATGCGGCCCTCGGTCACATCACAGACCAAAATGTTGGCCCCCGGGAAAATCTTTGCGAGTACCCATGGTATACGGTATTGAGGCGTCATTGTATATAATGAGGCAGAGATACTCTGGAGGACCCAAAATATTAGAGCCTGACCAAACGCTGGGCGCCATGTCACGTCGGCTCTCATTATTCTAATGAGACGACTGGATTTTGATTGAATTGCCTGTGGCGTGGGAGACTAAGTCTAACCCACTGCGGGTGACACCTGTCACTCCAATCCGGGTTTTGCTCCGGCTAGCTAGCAGTGCCTCATCTCCACCCAAGGATAGGGATGACTGGGCAGCCAAGAGCATAACATACTTGGCTTCTCAGGGAAGTCGTGGTCACTCAGGTCTCATCAGTTTCTCTCATTTACAATTCAGTCTCATATATAAATGACAAACAGAGGTAGTATATGTTTCAATAATGGGTTTAATAAAACGACTGCATCTTAGATAGCAAAGCGTGAGCTACAATAACCAGGACGACACAACATGACAGTATTAAAATTCTGACGAGAAGAGTGAAGCATAAGAACAATGCTATCATATTGTCACTATAGTCAATGGACTAGCTCCTACCTAGGCTAGGATAGAGCACAGCATGTTAAGCTCTAATTCTGCCCTTCAAGTTCCCCTGGGAAGACATCAACCCCCATACCTGAGCAAAGGCCTGCGATCTGCATTAGCATCTGTAGCAAAACATTCAGCAATCAGCATACAGTTGTGGTTCCCTGGCTAGAATCTCCCTCTAACGTGTAAGGGACAAGGAAGTGTTTTTATAACAACACAGTTGATGTTCTGGGAAAATGTCCCTGCGTAAGGATGTGTATTTTCTACGTATGTTGGAAACTAAACTTCTACCACATTCACCTGCAATGTACTGTGCTCTAGCCTTGGAAGAAGCACAGAGTGATCAAGAATGTCTTGTTTGAGAATAGAGTGCTGGCCTAGGCAAAAACAGTTAGATAAGCGGAAAATAAAACAAGACAGTAAAAATGGTTATTGTAACAGTAATAAAACGAAGTTGAATAAAATATATCTAGGTTAAAGTGCACAGCGGCCTAGTGTGTTAAAATAACGTGCATGGAGCTATAACTAAAATGGATACACAACACCTCAATACCACGGACATTTCTGTAGATAGTATTGAGGTGCCTTTGGCACAAAGTGGGACAGAAAGATCTGCAAATCGGTGCCAGACCAAACGTTGGTGGCGCAACTTCTTGTTAGTTCTCACAGTACAAATGAGGCAGCTGGATTTAGGCAGTAGCATCGCCTCAATTCTGGGGAATTAAGTTTGAACACAAACCAAGGGACATCTGCCGGCCTAACCCGTTTCTAGCCAGCTAGCAGAGCCTCACCTATGCCCAAGAGCAGGGGTGATCTGTGGCAACCGGGCGCATGACATTGCGACTTCTCAGGGAAATCGTGATGGATCAGATCATAACCTTTTCTGTCAGTTGCATTTGTCTCACACATGCAAAGACAAACAGAAGCAGGGAATGGTTCAATAAGATTTATTGAATCGGCTGCGTCCTAAACAAAATTACATGAACTGCAATAATTATGCTGAAAAAAAATACTAGAAGCAGAATGGTGACAATAAAAAAGGAAACACAAGAAAAGTTCCACCACACTGTCACTATACAAGATTCCTACATACGCCACTAATGTTCTATTTTAGAGCACAGCAGGATAAGCTATAATCCGCCCTTCAGTACCCCCAAGGAAGACATCTTCCTGCATACATGGGTATGAAAGTAGCAAAGGAGCCTGTCATCTATTGAGACACCTTCCACTATATAGGCAAGGGAACCAACAGTCTCAGCAAGCAGCTGTAGCTTAGTCAGACAGCATGCGGTAGTGGTCATCTGGCTGGAACCCCCCCCCCTCTAACGTGCAGGGGACAGAGAAAGGTTTTTATAATAAAACAGCTAATGTCTTGAGAAAGTATCCCCACGTAAAAAATATGTATGTTTCTGTGAAATGTAAGAGACGAGGTGTACCACTTTGTGCCGGCAACCCTACCTTGTTGCAGCCTTGAAGACAGCAGAGTTAAAGAATGTTGTGCTAAGAAATGTAAATGCTTTCCTAAGCAAAAGGACAGCGAGATAAAGGAAAATAAAAAACACCACCATAAATGTGATCGTTTTAAAAGAATAAAACGAAATAAAATGAAATGTTAGTAGGTTTAAGGGCACAGACAGCAGGCCTAGTTGCTAAAATAACGTGCCCACAAACATCACTAAAATGGCTTCACTACAGTTTATTTGCCTTTCTAAGCGGCGACTTCACATTCTCCTCATTAAATGTTATACATAGTGGCAGTTAGGCAGTACTTAATTTGTATAGAACAAAAAAAATAAAAAATAAAGTGCTGGTTGCTTTGCTTAGGAGCCCATGGAAGATGTAATTTAACACAAGTACATTGAAAACCAAGGAAGGTAGTCTTAAAAACCACCTCATGCCTCTAATCCACTATTCCAGCTGTCTTCATTTCAGACTGTTCTTGTGTCTCTTTTTTTACTCCCTGTATTTCTGGTTTGGAACACTCCCTTACTTCCACTCAAGTAACGTCTGGTGTGGAAAAATATGTGCCGGTTGCCCCCACTGCCACCCACCGGCTTATATTAAGCACTGCAGTTGGGAAGCTTCTCTAGGCAATTATTTCTGGCACCGCCTGTACCATTTAAATGAATTGCAGCTACATAATTCTCTTTCTATGGTCACTACTAGATGGCAGCATTGACTGTTTTGTCCTTCTCCTAGCCTACAAAGGCATTGAAACCATAGACCGCACTCTGAAGTAACACGAAGGTGACACGCCAGCACTTACAAAACTCCTATAATATTTGAAATAAATTACATTCAGGGACACGGTTTTAGACTGAATAAACCGCTCATAACTTGAGTGGCTAGTTATCAACTGTTGTTGATTTTGACAGTAAATCTACAACAAATACCCACAGTTCACTAAACAAAAAAAAAGACATAGTTGTTGCATCCTCCCATCATTGCTTGCCTGTCTCCCCACCCCTTCCCCCTTTGCTGATTGACCCATCCTGGCATCACCTCCCTTGTTACTGCTGCTTGCCTCTTTTATACATAGCCTAGCAGCCACATGCTCATTCCTATATTTCACATGCCTCCTGAATTTTTATTGTTTTTGCTTTACAGTTTTAAATAGTGCATTGCTTTGCAGTTTTATATAGCACAAACACAATGGCAATCATTTTTGTAGGCAAGAGGAGACCAAGTTACGTTGAGTTCACATTTAATCTCACAGATGATCATAGTAGGCAAGTTTTTGGCATTGCTACCCACTGTATTTTTCAACATATTGGTAATTTTGTAACTGTATGCATGATGATTGCCAGTTTATGATCAATTGAATAGGCCGGTGTTGGGTAAGGTGTAATGAGAAAGGGTGAAGGCTCTACCTGTCAATTGAGAAGTGGTGACAGATTTCACAGGTCTGATCTGTTCACTGTCAAACATTATGACGTAGCCAGTAGGCCTGACGTACTTATTGTGAAAGCATGTGCTAAAGATAAAAGGCTTTAAGAGTGAACTGTGCTAGACCAATAGGCAGGTATTGCTGGGAAATGGTTTGGTGTTGATGATCAACCCGAACAAACCTGGAGATAGATGATATGAACTACAATAATCCTGGTTAGGCTCCCTTAGGAGAGATAGTGCTTTACCAACTGTAATTTTGTATGCATTTGTACTTATATGACTGTATGGCAGATAGTAGCCCTGTGGAAAGCTTACATCAGTACTGTTGGCTAGAATCTGTTATGGCGACAAGCCAATGATTAACATGATTTTTTTTACAATAAAAAATTACGATAAAGGCAGTAGGTTTGATATACTGATTATGAAAAGCTTATGTTAAAGTCAGTAAGCATTTATGGGTAGATTGTTATTACTTTGTATTAAATCTTAAAGATAGGTAATGCGTTACATGGAATCTCACAGATTAACTACCGTAATAGGCAAGGGTTTTGGTGCTGGATTCTGACAAACTGTGGGTCTAGAACATTTGCCGTCCAAATCCTTGTTACGTGCTCTCAGGAGAGACAGTATTTTGTTTTGCCAACTGCACTTTTGTATACAGAGTAATTTTATGGGGGTCCTTAACAACACACGTTCTTAAGTATGCGGACATTTCCCACGCAAGCATAATCACGCTTGCCTGCACAAACGCATGGCTTTTTCTGTGCCTTGACTACGCATGTGCGTGGCTAAGGCACAGAAAAAGCCATGCGGTAATCGGGAGAGGACGCAGTGAGGTAAGTGGAGCTGGGCAGGGGGGGGGCGGAATATTTGTTTTACATTTTTTTAAGGGTCGGGGCTGGGGGGGTGTTGGGTAATTTTTTATTTTTTTGCTTAGGGTGGGGGGCAAGGTAGTTTAGTTTTAAAGGGGTGGGGTAGGTTTAAGGAAGTGCGGGAGGAGAGAACAGGAAGGTTTGGGAGAGGACGCGGTGAGTAAGTGGGGTTGGGGCAGGGTTGCGTGGTAGTTTTAAGGCTTAGAGTGGGTGGGGGTGTCCGGGTACTTTTTTTTTTTTTTTTAAGGGCTCATCGGGGTAATTTAGTTTTAAGGGGCTGGATAGTTTTTGTTTTTTTAATGGCTCAGGGCGGGTAGGAGGGTCTGGTAGTTTACTTTTTGGGGGTGGGGGTTCAGGATAGTTATTTCTTTAGGGCTCCAGGTGGGTGGGGGGTGTCAGGGTAATTTAGTTTTATGGGGAATGGGTGGTGGTAATTTCTTTTTTTTTTAGGGTTTAGGGCGGGTTGGGGCAGTCAGGATAGTCTTTTTTTTTTTAGTGTTCAGGGCAGGTGGGGGGGCGGGGTAGGTCAGGTATTACGGGTGGTGGTAGTTTTAAGCCTGAGGGCGGGGGGTGGGGGTTGCATGACAGAATCACGCACGCCGTTTTGCAAGCTTTTTCCACACATGCCTTTACTAGGCATCCTTTTACAACTAATTTCATTGTAAAGGTGTAAGGAAATGCCTCCTTGGCATGGTTGCCCCCTGACTTTTTGCCTTTGCTGATGCTATGTTTACAATTGAAAGTGTGCTGAGGCCTGCTAACCAGGCCCCAGCACCAGTGTTCTTTCCCTAACCTGTACTTTTGTATCCACAATTGGCAGACCCTGGCATCCAGATAAGTCCCTTGTAACTGGTGCTTCTAGTACCAAGGGCCCTGATGCCAAGGAAGGTCTCTAAGGGCTGCAGCATGTCTTATGCCACCCTGGAGACCTCTCACTCAGCACAGACACACTGCTTGCCAGCTTGTGTGTGCTAGTGAGGACAAAACGAGTAAGTCGACATGGCACTCCCCTCAGGGTGCCATGCCAGCCTCTCACTGCCTATGCAGTATAGGTAAGACACCCCTCTAGCAGGCCTTACAGCCCTAAGGCAGGGTGCACTATACCATAGGTGAGGGTACCAGTGCATGAGCATGGTACCCCTACAGTGTCTAAACAAAACCTTAGACATTGTAAGTGCAGGGTAGCCATAAGAGTATATGGTCTGGGAGTTTGTCAAACACGAACTCCACAGCACCATAATGGCTACACTGAAAACTGGGAAGTTTGGTATCAAACTTCTCAGCACAATAAATGCACACTGATGCCAGTGTACATTTTATTGTAAAATACACCCCAGAGGGCACCTTAGAGGTGCCCCCTGAAACTTAACCGACTATCTGTGTAGGCTGACTAGTTTTAGCAGCCTGCCACAAACCGAGACATGTTGCTGGCCCCATGGGGAGAGTGCCTTTGTCACTCTGAGGCCAGTAACAAAGCCTGCACTGGGTGGAGATGCTAACACCTCCCCCAGGCAGGAATTGTCACACCTGGCGGTGAGCCTCAAAGGCTCACCTCCTTTGTGCCAACCCAGCAGGACACTCCAGCTAGTGGAGTTGCCCGCCCCCTCCGGCCAGGCCCCACTTTTGGCGGCAAGGCCGGAGAAGATAATGAGAAAAACAAGGAGGAGTCACTGGCCAGTCAGGACAGCCCCTAAGGTGTCCTGAGCTGAGGTGACTCTGACTTTTAGAAATCCTCCATCTTGCAGATGGAGGATTCCCCCAATAGGGTTAGGATTGTGACCCCCCTCCCCTTGGGAGGAGGCACAAAGAGGGTGTACCCACCCTCAGGGCTAGTAGCCATTGGCTACTAACCCCCCAGACCTAAACACGCCCTTAAATTTAGTATTTAAGGGCTACCCTGAACCCTAGAAAATCAGATTCCTGCAACTACAAGAAGAAGGACTGCCTAGCTGAAAACCCCTGCAGCGGAAGACCAGAAGACGACAACTGCCTTGGCTCCAGAAACTCACCGGCCTGTCTCCTGCCTTCCAAAGATCCTGCTCCAGCGACGCCTTCCAAAGGGACCAGCGACCTCGACATCCTCTGAGGACTGCCCCTGCTTCGAAAAGACAAGAAACTCCCGAGGACAGCGGACCTGCTCCAAGAAAAGCTGCAACTTTGTTTCCAGCAGCTTTAAAGAACCCTGCAAGCTCCCCGCAAGAAGCGTGAGACTTGCAACACTGCACCCGGCGACCCCGACTCGGCTGGTGGAGAACCGACACCTCAGGAGGGACCCCAGGACTACTCTGATACTGTGAGTACCAAAACCTGTCCCCCCTGAGCCCCCACAGCGCCGCCTGCAGAGGGAATCCCGAGGCTTCCCCTGACCGCGACTCTTTGAATCCAAAGTCCCGACACCTGGGAGAGACCCTGCACCCGCAGCCCCCAGGACCTGAAGGACCGGACTTTCACTGGAGAAGTGACCCCCAGGAGTCCCTCTCCCTTGCCCAAGTGGAGGTTTCCCCGAGGAACCCCCCCCTTGCCTGCCTGCAGCGCTGAAGAGATCCCGAGATCTCTCATAGACTAACATTACAAACCCGACGCTGGTTTCTACACTGCACCCGGCCGCCCCCGCGCTGCTGAGGGTGAAATTTCTGTGTGGGCTTGTGTCCCCCCCCGGTGCCCTACAAAACCCCCCTGGTCTGCCCTCCGAAGACGCGGGTACTTACCTGCAAGCAGACCGGAACCGGGGCACCCCCTTCTCTCCATTCTAGCCTATGTGTTTTGGGCACCACTTTGAACTCTGCACCTGACCGGCCCTGAGCTGCTGGTGTGGTGACTTTGGGGTTGCTCTGAACCCCCAACGGTGGGCTACCTTGGACCAAGAACTAAGCCCTGTAAGTGTCTTACTTACCTGGTTAACCTAACAAATACTTACCTCCCCTAGGAACTGTGAAAATTGCACTAAGTGTCCACTGTTAAAACAGCTATTTGTGAATAACTTGAAAAGTATACATGCAATTTTGATGATTTGAAGTTCCTAAAGTACTTACCTGCAATACCTTTCGAATGAGATATTACATGTAGAATTTGAACCTGTGGTTCTTAAAATTAAACTAAGAAAAGATATTTTTCTATATAAAAACCTATTGGCTGGATTTGTCTCTGAGTGTGTGTACCTCATTTATTGTCTATGTGTATGTACAACAAATGCTTAACACTACTCCTTGGATAAGCCTACTGCTCGACCACACTACCACAAAATAGAGCATTAGTATTATCTATTTTTACCACTATTTTACCTCTAAGGGGAACCCTTGGACTCTGTGCATGCTATTCCTTACTTTGAAATAGCACATACAGAGCCAACTTCCTACATTGGTGGATCAGCGGTGGGGTACAAGACTTTGCATTTGCTGGACTACTCAGCCAATACCTGATCACACGACAAATTCCAAAATTGTCATTAGAAATTGATTTTTGCAATTTGAAATTTTTCTAAATTCTTAAAAGTCCTGCTAGGGCCTTGTGTGTTAAGTCCCTGTTTAGCATTGTCTTTTAGAGTTTAAAAGTTTGTTAAAAGTTTGAAATTAGATTCTAGAAACAGTTTTAGATTCTTTAAAAAGTCTTCCAACTCTTAGCAAAATAATGTCTGATACAGAGATGAATGTGGTGGAACTCGACACCACACCTTACCTCCATCTTAAGATGAGGGAGCTAAGGTCTCTCTGTAATATCAAAAAAATAACCATTGGCTCCAGACCTACCAAAATTCAGCACCAGGAGCTGTTGGCAGAGTTTGAAAAAGCCAACCCCTCTGATGATGACCTCACAGAGGAAGAAATTAGTGACTTGGAGGCCAATGTCCCTCCTCCAGTCCTAAATAGGGAGAACAGGACCCCTCAAGGCCTGTCTCCAACTGTGTTAGTCAGAAATAGTGAGTCCCTCACAGGAGGGTCCCACATTTCTGAAATCACTGAGGATGCTCTCAGTGAAGATGACCTCCTGTTAGCCAGGATGGCCAAAAGATTGGCTTTAGAGAGACAGCTCCTAGCCATAGAAAGGGAAAGACAAGAGATGGGCCTAGGACCCATCAATGGTGGCAGCAATATAAATAGGGTCAGAGATTCTCCTGACATGTTAAAAATCCCCAAAGGGATTGTGACAAAATTTGAAGATGGTGATGACATCACCAAGTGGTTCACAGCTTTTGAGAGGGCTTGTGTAACCAGAAAAGTGAACAGATCTCACTGGGGTGCTCTCCTTTGGGAAATGTTCACTGGAAAGTGTAGAGATAGACTCCTCACACTCTCTGGAAAAGATGCAGAATCTTATGACCTCATGAAGGGTACCCTGATTGGGGACTTTGGATTCTCCACTGAGGAGTACAGGATTAGGTTCAGGGGGGCTCAAAAATCCTCGAGCCAGACCTGGGTTGACTTTGTTGACTACTCAGTGAAAACACTAGATGGTTGGATTCAAGGCAGTGGTGTAAGTAATTATGATGGGCTGTACAATTTATTTGTGAAAGAACACCTGTTAAGTAATTGTTTCAATGATAAACTGCATCAGCATCTGGTAGACCTAGGACCAATTTCTCCCCAAGAATTGGGAAAGAAGGCGGACCATTGGGTCAAGACAAGGGTGTCCAAGACTTCAACAGGGGGTGACCAAAAGAAAGGGGTCACAAAGACTCCCCAGGGGAAGAGTGATGAGACAACCAAAACTAAAAATAGTAAAGAGTCTTCTACAGGCCCCCAAAACCCTGCACAGGAGGGTGGGCCCAGAGCCTCTTCACAAAACAATGGGTACAAGGGTAAAAACTTTGATCCCAAAAAGGCCTGGTGTCATAGCTGTAAACAGCATGGACACCAAACTGGAGACAAGGCCTGTCCCAAGAAAGGTTCCACTCCAAACTCCGATCCAGGTAACACTGGTATGGCTAGTCTCCAAGTGGGATCAACAGTGTGCCCAGAGCAAATCAGGGTCCACACTGAAGCTACTCTAGTTTCTGAGGGTGGGGTGGATTTAGCCACACTAGCTGTCTGGCCGCCTAACATGCAAAAATACAGACAGCAACTCTTAATTAATGGGACTAGAATAGAGGGCCTGAGGGATACAGGTGCCAGTGTCACCATGGTGACAGAGAAACTGGTTTCCCCTGGCCAATACCTGACTGGAAAAACTTACACAGTCACCAACGCAGACAATCAGAGAAAAGTACATCCCATGGCAATGGTTACTTTAGAATGGGGAGGGGTCAATGGCCTGAAACAGGTGGTGGTCTCCTCAAATATCCCAGTGGACTGTCTGCTTGGAAATGACCTGGAGTCCTCAGCATGGGCTGAGGTAGAACTAAAAACCCATGCAGCAATGCTGGGTATCCCTGAACTGGTGTGTGTGAAAACAAGAGCACAGTGCAAGGCACAGGGTGAACAAGTAGAGCTGGAGTCTGGAAGAATGGCCCAGCCTACCAAGAGAACAGGAAAGTCAGTTGGGAAACCAACTACAACACAGCAAAAGAAAGGGAACCTCTCTTCTCAGGAAGAAGTTCTGCCCTCTGAGGGAACTGAGCCTTTGGAGCTTGAGCCTTATCAGGTTGAGCTCTTAGGCCCAGGGGGACCCTCAAGGGAGGAGCTGTGTAAGGGACAAGAAACCTGTCCCTCTCTTGAAGGCCTTAGGCAGCAAGCTGCTGAAGAGTCCAAAGGCAAGAAAAATGGAACGCATAGGGTCTATTGGGAAGATGGACTCCTGTACACTGAGGCCAGAGACCCCAAACCTGGTGCCACTAGGAGAGTGGTAGTGCCCCAGCTGTTCAGGAAGTTCATCCTAACATTGGCCCATGACATTCCCCTTGCTGGACATTTGGGACAAACCAAGACGTGGGAGAGGTTAGTCAACCACTTCTACTGGCCCAATATGTCCAACATGGTTAAGGAATTTTGCCTCTCCTGCCCCACCTGTCAAGCCAGTGGTAAGACAGGTGGACATCCAAAGGCCCCCCTCATTCCACTTCCAGTGGTGGGGGTTCCCTTTGAAAGAGTGGGTGTGGACATAGTTGGTCCACTGGAACCTCCCACAGCCTCAGGAAATATGTATATCCTGGTAGTAGTGGATCATGCTACCAGGTATCCTGAAGCTATTCCCCTTAGGTCGACTACTGCCCCTGCAGTAGCCAAGGCCCTCATTGGTATCTTTACCAGAGTGGGTTTCCCTAAGGAGGTGGTGTCTGACAGAGGTACCAACTTCATGTCAGCATACCTAAAGCACATGTGGAATGAGTGTGGGGTGACTTATAAATTCACTACACCATACCATCCACAAACTAATGGCTTAGTTGAGAGATTCAACAAGACATTAAAGGGCATGATCATGGGGCTCCCAGAAAAACTCAAAAGGAGATGGGATGTCCTCTTGCCATGCCTGCTTTTCGCTTACAGAGAGGTGCCACAGAAGGGAGTAGGATTCTCACCCTTTGAACTTCTGTTTGGTCATCCTGTAAGGGGACCACTTGCTCTTGTTAAAGAAGGCTGGGAGAGACCTCTTCATGAGCCTAAACAGGACATAGTGGACTATGTACTTGGCCTTCGCTCTAGAATGGCAGAGTACATGGAAAAGGCAACCAAAAACCTTGAGGCCAGCCAACAGCTCCAGAAGTTTTGGTATGACCAAAAGGCTGCACTGGTTGGGTTCCAACCAGGGCAGAAAGTCTGGGTTCTGGAGCCTGTGGCTCCCAGG
Source organism: Pleurodeles waltl (assembly GCF_031143425.1). NCBI lineage: Eukaryota > Metazoa > Chordata > Amphibia > Caudata > Salamandridae > Pleurodeles > Pleurodeles waltl. The sequence continues at coordinate 1,883,445,975 of NC_090440.1, read as the reverse complement.
GCACTCCAGGACAAATGGAGTGGCCCTTACCCAGTACTAGAGAGGAAGAGTCAGGTCACCTACTTGGTGGACCTGGGCACAAGCAGGAGCCCCAAGAGGGTGATCCATGTGAACCGCCTTAAGCTCTTCCACGACAGGGCTGATGTGAATCTGTTGATGGTAACAGATGAGGATCAGGAGGCAGAGAGTGAACCTCTCCCTGATCTTCTGTCATCAGACCCAAAAGATGGCTCAGTAGATGGAGTGATCTACTCAGACACCCTCTCTGGCCAACAGCAAGCTGATTGTAGGAGAGTCCTACAACAGTTTCCTGAACTCTTCTCCTTAACCCCTGGTCAGACACACCTGTGTACCCATGATGTGGACACAGGAGACAGCATGCCTGTGAAGAACAAAATCTTTAGACAATCTGACCATGTTAAAGAAAGCATCAAGGTGGAAGTCCACAAGATGCTGGAATTGGGAGTAATTGAGCACTCTGACAGCCCCTGGGCTAGCCCAGTGGTCTTAGTCCCCAAACCTCACACCAAAGATGGAAAGAAAGAGATGAGGTTTTGTGTGGACTACAGAGGGCTCAATTCTGTCACCAAGACAGATGCCCATCCAATTCCAAGAGCTGATGAGCTCATTGATAAATTAGGTGCTGCCAAATTTCTAAGTACCTTTGACTTGACAGCAGGGTACTGGCAAATAAAAATGGCACCTGGAGCAAAAGAAAAGACAGCATTCTCCACACCTGATGGGCATTATCAGTTTACTGTTATGCCCTTTGGTTTAAAGAATGCCCCTGCCACCTTCCAAAGGTTGGTGAATCAAGTCCTTGCTGGTTTGGAGTCCTTTAGCACAGCTTATCTAGATGATATTGCTGTCTTTAGCTCCACCTGGCAGGATCACCTGATCCACCTGAAGAAGGTTTTGAAGGCTCTGCAATCAGCAGGCCTCTCTATCAAGGCATCCAAATGCCAGATAGGGCAGGGAACTGTGGTTTACTTGGGCCATCTTGTAGGTGGAGGCCAAGTTCAGCCACTCCAACCCAAGATCCAGACTATCCTGGACTGGGTAGCTCCAAAAACCCAGACTCAAGTCAGGGCATTCCTTGGCTTGACTGGGTATTACAGGAGGTTTGTGAAGGGATATGGATCCATTGTGACAGCCCTCACTGAACTCACCTCCAAGAAAATGCCCAAGAAAGTGAACTGGACTGTGGAATGCCAACAGGCCTTTGACACCCTGAAACAAGCAATGTGCTCAGCACCAGTTCTAAAAGCTCCAGATTATTCTAAGCAGTTCATTGTGCAGACTGATGCCTCTGAACATGGGATAGGGGCAGTTTTGTCCCAAACAAATGATGATGGCCTTGACCAGCCTGTTGCTTTCATTAGCAGGAGGTTACTCCCCAGGGAGCAGCGTTGGAGTGCCATTGAGAGGGAGGCCTTTGCTGTGGTTTGGTCCCTGAAGAAGCTGAGACCATACCTCTTTGGGACTCACTTCCTAGTTCAAACTGACCACAGACCTCTCAAATGGCTGATGCAAATGAAAGGTGAAAATCCTAAACTGTTGAGGTGGTCCATCTCCCTACAGGGAATGGACTTTATAGTGGAACACAGACCTGGGACTGCCCATGCCAATGCAGATGGCCTTTCCAGGTTCTTCCACTTAGAAAATGAAGACTCTCTTGGGAAAGGTTAGTCTCATCCTCTTTCGTTTGGGGGGGGGTTGTGTAAGGAAATGCCTCCTTGGCATGGTTGCCCCCTGACTTTTTGCCTTTGCTGATGCTATGTTTACAATTGAAAGTGTGCTGAGGCCTGCTAACCAGGCCCCAGCACCAGTGTTCTTTCCCTAACCTGTACTTTTGTATCCACAATTGCCAGACCCTGGCATCCAGATAAGTCCCTTGTAACTGGTGCTTCTAGTACCAAGGGCCCTGATGCCAAGGAAGGTCTCTAAGGGCTGCAGCATGTCTTATGCCACCCTGGAGACCTCTCACTCAGCACAGACACACTGCTTGCCAGCTTGTGTGTGCTAGTGAGGACAAAACGAGTAAGTCGACATGGCACTCCCCTCAGGGTGCCATGCCAGCCTCTCACTGCCTATGCAGTATAGGTAAGACACCCCTCTAGCAGGCCTTACAGCCCTAAGGCAGGGTGCACTATACCATAGGTGAGGGTACCAGTGCATGAGCATGGTACCCCTACAGTGTCTAAACAAAACCTTAGACATTGTAAGTGCAGGGTAGCCATAACAGTATATGGTCTGGGAGTTTGTCAAACACGAACTCCACAGCACCATAATGGCTACACTGAAAACTGGGAAGTTTGGTATCAAACTTCTCAGCACAATAAATGCACACTGATGCCAGTGTACATTTTATTGTAAAATACACCCCAGAGGGCACCTTAGAGGTGCCCCCTGAAACTTAACCGACTATCTGTGTAGGCTGACTAGTTTTAGCAGCCTGCCACAAACCGAGACATGTTGCTGGCCCCATGGGGAGAGTGCCTTTGTCACTCTGAGGCCAGTAACAAAGCCTGCACTGGGTGGAGATGCTAACACCTCCCCCAGGCAGGAATTGTCACACCTGGCGGTGAGCCTCAAAGGCTCACCTCCTTTGTGCCAACCCAGCAGGACACTCCAGCTAGTGGAGTTGCCCGCCCCCTCCGGCCAGGCCCCACTTTTGGCGGCAAGGCCGGAGAAGATAATGAGAAAAACAAGGAGGAGTCACTGGCCAGTCAGGACAGCCCCTAAGGTGTCCTGAGCTGAGGTGACTCTGACTTTTAGAAATCCTCCATCTTGCAGATGGAGGATTCCCCCAATAGGGTTAGGATTGTGACCCCCTCCCCTTGGGAGGAGGCACAAAGAGGGTGTACCCACCCTCAGGGCTAGTAGCCATTGGCTACTAACCCCCCAGACCTAAACACGCCCTTAAATTTAGTATTTAAGGGCTACCCTGAACCCTAGAAAATCAGATTCCTGCAACTACAAGAAGAAGGACTGCCTAGCTGAAAACCCCTGCAGCGGAAGACCAGAAGACGACAACTGCCTTGGCTCCAGAAACTCACCGGCCTGTCTCCTGCCTTCCAAAGATCCTGCTCCAGCGACGCCTTCCAAAGGGACCAGCGACCTCGACATCCTCTGAGGACTGCCCCTGCTTCGAAAAGACAAGAAACTCCCGAGGACAGCGGACCTGCTCCAAGAAAAGCTGCAACTTTGTTTCCAGCAGCTTTAAAGAACCCTGCAAGCTCCCCGCAAGAAGCGTGAGACTTGCAACACTGCACCCGGCGACCCCGACTCGGCTGGTGGAGAACCGACACCTCAGGAGGGACCCCAGGACTACTCTGATACTGTGAGTACCAAAACCTGTCCCCCCTGAGCCCCCACAGCGCCGCCTGCAGAGGGAATCCCGAGGCTTCCCCTGACCGCGACTCTTTGAATCCAAAGTCCCGACACCTGGGAGAGACCCTGCACCCGCAGCCCCCAGGACCTGAAGGACCGGACTTTCACTGGAGAAGTGACCCCCAGGAGTCCCTCTCCCTTGCCCAAGTGGAGGTTTCCCCGAGGAACCCCCCCCCCCTTGCCTGCCTGCAGCGCTGAAGAGATCCCGAGATCTCTCATAGACTAACATTACAAACCCAACGCTGGTTTCTACACTGCACCCGGCCGCCCCCGCGCTGCTGAGGGGGAAATTTCTGTGTGGGCTTGTGTCCCCCCCGGTGCCCTACAAAACCCCCCTGGTCTGCCCTCCGAAGACGCGGGTACTTACCTGCAAGCAGACCGGAACCGGGGCACCCCCTTCTCTCCATTCTAGCCTATGTGTTTTGGGCACCACTTTGAACTCTGCACCTGACCGGCCCTGAGCTGCTGGTGTGGTGACTTTGGGGTTGCTCTGAACCCCCAACGGTGGGCTACCTTGGACCAAGAACTAAGCCCTGTAAGTGTCTTACTTACCTGGTTAACCTAACAAATACTTACCTCCCCTAGGAACTGTGAAAATTGCACTAAGTGTCCACTGTTAAAACAGCTATTTGTGAATAACTTGAAAAGTATACATGCAATTTTGATGATTTGAAGTTCCTAAAGTACTTACCTGCAATACCTTTCGAATGAGATATTACATGTAGAATTTGAACCTGTGGTTCTTAAAATTAAACTAAGAAAAGATATTTTTCTATATAAAAACCTATTGGCTGGATTTGTCTCGGAGTGTGTGTACCTCATTTATTGTCTATGTGTATGTACAACAAATGCTTAACACTACTCCTTGGATAAGCCTACTGCTCGACCACACTACCACAAAATAGAGCATTAGTATTATCTATTTTTACCACTATTTTACCTCTAAGGGGAACCCTTGGACTCTGTGCATGCTATTCCTTACTTTGAAATAGCACATACAGAGCCAACTTCCTACAAAAGGCATGCGTGGTAAAAGCATGAGTGGAAACGACACAGTCGTGGTTCCGACGGCATTAAGGCATGCGTTGTTCCTGCATATGTGGTTCCATCATACAACCAATTTTATGACCATGCCAGATGGTTGCCTTGTGGAAAAATTTAACCTCAGCACACGAGTCCTCAGCTGGTTATGGGGACAAGCTAAAAACAGCTAGGGCAAAATATTTCAGGGGTCACGGGCCTGATCTGTTTATTAAAGTTATGGTAAATACAGTAGGCCTGATGTTGGTTAGTTGTGAAAAACATAAATTTAATAGACATTTAAGGGTGGATTGTTATTTTTCTGTACTAAAGCCTACTGATAGGTATTTTGTTACATGAAATGCTACAGATTACCTTTGCAGAAAGGAGTTTGGTGTTGGTTACCTTCTCTGACAAACCCTAGGGGAGATGATTTGTACTGTAATTGCTAGAACCTCTCAGCTGTTTGCATAAATATACTTAGGCATCTATGTAAATATATATATAGAGGGCCTTTGGGTCAGTTGTTTTCTGCCACTGGTCTGTCTGAATGTCATTTATACATTGGTCCAACCTTGACAGTAAACTGAATAGGCAAAGATTTAGTCTGCAGCAGTCATTGGCTCTCTTAACCTGTAAATCACGTAATTTTCTGATTACGTATGTAAATCCACCTGAAAATGAGTGTACTTCAGTGTCATGGCTGGTTGGACATTCCATTGGTTTTCAATTTTCTCTTTTTATAGTTTCTCTTTCATTTATTTGCTTTTCCTCTTTAGGTTTTAATATTCCTCACAAGCATACTACAGGTCTCCAAAAAGTGCTAACGGGTCACTTGTTTGACACTCATTTTATCTCAGTGCGCAATATCCCATGTGGCCACTTCCTCTAAAGAAGGATACTATTATGGAAGTCTATTGTTCACAGTTTATCATTTTACCATCCCAAGATGCCAAAGAGAGTTCTACATATAATGGCCATGCTTAAACTTTAAACAACGGTAGACTATTTACAATAACTTTGCAAGACATATACTGACTGGTCCGTTTAATTTTGTTATAACAAACACATGCAGACCGCACCTCGATGGCAGTGTTTTTTCTTCTTTCTACTTGTATTCTTTTTATTTCTCTTGCATATATGGCTGACTTTGTGGATGTTTATTGTGGTTTTGTCAAAGAATAAATGCAAAAATGAGTCAGTGGAGTGATGAATGGATGCATGAGTGCAAAGATAAGTGCCATGGTGCATTTATGAAGACTTGCTGAGAGCCTTAACCCATCAATGACACAAAAGGCACTTTCGTTCATAAGCCAGACCTACTGGTATTACCAATGCTTGTTTAACTGTTTTGAGTAAAAATAACAGATTCATTGCCAATCCTCAGAGAAGTGGCAATCATTACCATACAAACTGCCCAAGTAGGTCCAAAAAAAGCAGTCACATCATTATATAACCACTTTAAATAGCCTTGCCTTGTTTACAGATTACATCCCATGCAGTTTCTTAAATGCAGCCCACACACATTACTCCTGAAAATATCACGAGACATAAGATGACTAGCAAACAACCATATGTTTACTTAAACTTGAGCTGGAATGGAGAGGATCAACCATAAAAATATACATTTCAAGCAGAATTAAATGAATCTAAGAACTCTTTATTTTGGTGCTAATAGAATAGCGAGCTATACCCACTGGTACCCTACACTTTGCTCAAAGCATGTGCACATTTGCCTAAAAGTAACCCCATTCTCTTCAGCTGCAAAGCTGGTTTAGTGTGCTTTTAATTCTGTGTATGCTTTATATTACTGTTAAGTTTCAGCTGGCCCGCACTACTCTTTTGGTTGAGCCTAGGCAGCGCACATGCACTGACTGACATGTTGTAATCTACCTCTGTGGGCTTTCACCACGCCCATAATTTTCATTCGTTCCTTGGCCTGCCTTTCGAAATTCCTTTGATTTTGTAGGTAAATGCTTTACGTTTGTCCCGCCTTCAGGCTGCTTTGTGCAGTATACTACTTCTTCGTTTGCCTCTCCACTTCGAGCTCCATGTCCGTATGTTGTTTCTTCCTCTTCCTTGTTTTTGGACATGCTGTTTCTTTGTGGTGTCTGCACCCAAAGGCTGCAAGCTGGAGGGATATTTTTTGGGGAAGTTTCATATAGCGCGAAGTTGTCAGAGGAGCGCTCTATATGAGTACCACTTACATACAAGTTTAGCAGTTGAAAAATATACAAACTGGCCCATTTTAAACAGAAAAAAAACAGAAATCCTCAATGTAGCTATCGCAGCACAGAGAGAGAGACAATACAACAATATTCAATGCTCTCAGGAAACTTGTCTCATAACGCTTTGAGGAGCATTTCTTTTACAAAACATTCTGGCCCTTAATTCAGCCTGTGGTGGTCCTAGGACAATGGGACTACCACCAAACTATTCAGCATGACACTTTTTCTGTTTAGGTCATCTTTGGGTCCACACACTAGGTTGGGGGGACCCCAAAATGATAATATAAATAAAATGAAAAATAGCAATAGTTTCATTTTTTGCTGCAGATAGAGGAAGAAGGTAAATGGAAGTGCTTTAGTTATATGCAGGGCCACTGGAATTATGAGGCAGAGATGACCAAATTATGCAGCGAGTTGACCAATCTATGTGGCAAGGAAAGTCCAGTTATGCATTTACAACACCAATAGCTCTAACTCAAGCAAACGCAAGACCTACTGCATTGCAAATACATAATGTTTGTAGTAAAATGATATCGTAACATTGTAGCCGACTATGATTTGAGAAAGTCCTTAGACGGGGATTTATTCTGGTCTCTTTCATAAATAATTGTACAAATAAAATGCAAAACACACCAAAAAATGTATTTTTTAAATCATTAAGCATCACATGTTTCAGTGTATTAGAAGTCTAATTAGGTCGAATTTAGATTATGGTATGCTTAGTTTTCCTTTTTTGTGGCATATGACTGCAGTAAAACAGAAAAAATAACTGCTGTGTCAGTTTGCCAAGGTGAGACCTAATGGTAGCAGCTGCATCCACCGCACCTGGTTGCCATCACAGCAATCAATAAGGTGTTTTTACCACACTTGATATGGGCCCTAACATGCAACTTGGGTCAAAACTGCATAACCGGTGGGTTATTACCAGCCCTTAGACACACACTTAATTGTATTCTGCAGTAAAGGCCTAGTTATTTGTTCAGGGATAAATTCTTTGCATAGTAATACACATTATTTAACTTGACTTTCCTACTGATACAGACATAAACCATAAGATGTTGTATATACATACACACACATTTTTCAATGAGAAAAAAAAAAATCAAAAGGTTACACGGACGTTCTAGATAGAAAATAAAATTTGGGAAAAAAACGTAATAATTCACTAAAAAACCAAAGGTTACAGTGACGTTATAGTTATCTCAATTAACCATAACTCGCAACCCTGCCATGCAAGGTTTTCATATCAATTATGTTACAGCAAATATTGCACTAATATTATCAATTATATCACATAAGATGTCACAAGTGATGCAATATGTGGCAATTAGCAGTGTGTGGTGAGGGCATGAGTTATAGATACCTTAGGGTACGTGTTACAGTCACTTGAAATAACTAACGGTAACTCTATGGTTTTGTGCATGTAAAATGTGAACCTAACTATAACATCCCTGTAACCTTTGTTTTTTTTTTTTAGTTAATATATATGTAAATAAATCATGGACACAAGAAGTGACTGTTGACGGAAATGGTCTTGCAATGTTTGTGCAAGCATTGCATAAAGTATGTGGCAAAGGAGTATATAGACGCCTGAGAAAGTCAAGGGATTACCACTGAAACTATGTTGTTCTTTTATAATAAGTAACACATTGTTATTCAAATCTGCATTGGCATGATCCGGTTAAAAGAACTAGAAAAACAATAATTTAATTAAATGTTTTTCTCTCTAGCATTAAAGTGTAGCTAATCTAGTGTTGAGAGTCCAAACCTTAAAGCTGCAGTGAGGATCAAAATCCACAGATGTGCATAACACGACACCAAAGCCATATAGTTAGAGACTTACTGCAAAATCAACAGCATTGTGGCGCACCAAAACATGAATGGCAGAAGTACAAAACATCTCATCATAACACACCAATCTTGATTGCAATACATTTACAAGGATCAAAAATTGCAGCTGAGCACTTCATGCATGAAAAAAGTGAGCATACAGAGATTAGTTAAGCACCATAATCATGACCAGCAACTCTAGGTAAGTGCAGAAAAATATAAAAACCATTTAATTTAAAATATTATCTTAACACCTACAAATGCAACTGGAACTGCCTAGGAAAGGCTACGCTCTGGCTGAGCAGTATACAACAAACCAAGCAGAAAGAAAGAAAACAACAAGCATTGGCAAAGCCCGCATTTCTCACCTCTGGGACTTATTGGCATTGACACTTTGCCATGATGTACAACATACTAAATGAGTCAGTGTGACAGTGACTGCAACATGGATGTGCACAACTACATAATGACATGGTTGTTTTTTTCCTCTTTTTATTTGCTGATCCAACTGTTGGATTTTGCCACTCGAGGAATACCCTTAAATACCAGTGCCACAACACAAAATAAAGGCACACTTAATTTTATAAGTCGCTAACATCTGATCAAAAGGTGTCAGTGTCAGTTTAGAGGCAAATTTTAAAACAGACCATACAGATTGGGCAAATTTCATGGAAAAGAGACCAGGTACTAGCTAAATCAAACATAATCCCCATGCTAGAGAAGTGATAAACTCTCCCAATGATTTTGTTTTTAATACACAGTGTCCTGGTCTTAGTTGTTTTGGGCCCACAGATCATCAAATGAGATTTAAAAAGATTACTATCTAAAACAAGAATAAATGTGTCTACAAGTTTTTTTTCCCCCAAGCCTTTATCAATGCAATGGTAAGACTGAATTGACTTAATTGTGAATTACTTGATTGCTCTGGATGGTCAAGGATTCAATCCGGAATGGAAGAAAGCATTATTATTAAGTACTTTGGGGAAAGAGGGGTATCACATCTTCAAATTCATTCAACCTGCTCTGGATGATCAAGGTCAAATCGTGGAAGATGTGTATAAAGAAGCAAGGTTACGCTTGGAACATAGGTTTGCATAGCAAGAGAACATTGTGATGTTCAGATATGAATTTTACACTAGACCGCAAAAAAACGGGAGTTTCCCTGGATGAATTTGTTTCTGATCTTCGAGAACTTGCTGTACAGATGACTGATGGCCTAATTAGGGATCAGTTGTTTGTCCAGTGCAAGAACAAATAAAAAAAATGCAGGAACTGTTATGGGCTGTGAAGAACCCTTCATTAAAAGATGCTCTGGCCATAGCAAAGGTTGTGGAAGAATCCGAACTTTGTATGAAGGAGATTGGAACGGAAGACTTGGCGAGTATTGGAGAGGAGGGTGTTATGTTAAACAGAAAAGAGGACTGTCTAGAGACCATGGGGGCTGTAAGCCATGGTAGCAAAGGGATAAATAACAATGTAATCAAAAGTGGTAAACCTTTCAACAGGTGTAGAAGTATGTTCCATACAGGAGATTCCAAAAATTGTTTTGCAGCCAGTAAGGAGTGTAGGAAGTACATCGCAAGGGACATTATGCCTGTGTTTGTAAGGAACCGAACAAGTCAAGGGTGGCAGTCACAGAAGGGGCTTTGGAGGAGAGGCAGAAAGATCTAGACTTAGTGGTGGATCAAGAATCAGGAGGAGAGATAAATGTCAGCCCTAAAGCTATGTTTGAGATTGCTGACTACAAGGTTGGTCTGATCCGGATCTCTCTTAACCATTATTCCGAAGAGTACGTTTGAGAGGGAATGGCATGCTGTACCACTTTTACCTGAGGTTATCTATCCCAGAGCGTACCAAGGGAAAACCAATTGTTGTGTTCAGGTAGTTTCAGGCTGTGTTCCAGTTTAGGGACAGACACATTAAAAGGGAAGGGTGTACATAGTGGAGAATGGCCCACCAGTTTTAGGTTGGGTACATCAGTATGAATTGCACATAAGGACTTACCCACAGGCGCCCAGTCAAGTCATTATTGTAGAGGATGTCAGAGTTGAAGATGTATTAAGTGAGATGGCAGATGTTTTCACAAACGCTTTCAGAAAAATGAAGGGATATGTTCATAAGATTGTTTTAAAGGAGGGGATAGTACGTGTGAAGCACAAGCTGAATACAGTGCTAGTGGTAGTAAGGGATGCAGTGAAAGATAAGATTGATAAGATGATTAAATAAGGCATTATCGAGCCTGTGGAAGCCTCCTGCCGGATTTCACCAGTTGTGATCACTAAAAAGAGATGGCAAACAGGTTTTCATTAGACTTTAGAAGTCTCAACCAGAGCATTGTGACAGATAAATTCATCTTGCAAAATATCAGTGAGCTTCTCATGCTGCTTAACGGTGTTAAGTTATTTTCCAAACTTGATCTGAAGGGTGCTCAACACCAGATTTGCTTGCACAAGGACTCAAAGGATTTGACTGCATTTGTCACTATGGAGGGAACTTTTAGGTTCACGAGGATGCCTTTCGGGTCGGCCTCGGCTGCAATAGTCTTCCAACGCATGATGTCGGACATTTTCAAAGGCATTAAGAACACCATTTATTTCCAAGATGACATCTTGGTGTTTGGAAAGGCTGTGCTACAACACAATGACATATTAAGGCTGGTTTTGGGCAGGCTGAAGGGAGCAGGGTTGACCCTGAGGAGGGAGAAATGCCGGTTGTTGGTGGAGACAATTGATTACCTGGGTCATACGATTTCAGGTGAGGGTGTGAAGCCCAAGGAGGACTTATTTAAGGCTATTCTTTCAGCTCCCACACCTACAGATCAGTTACGTTCTTTTATGGGACTGATAGAGTACTATTTTAAGTTTGTGGTCAATTTTGCAGAAAAGACTCCGAAGTTTAGACATCTTTTCAGGAAAGGGTTATGTTTGTTTGGGGAGAGCAACAACAGGAGTCTTGACAAGATTTGTGAAGAGATATGTCAGGCAGGTATCTTAAAACTGTTTGACACTTGCCTTAGGACTATTTTGACAGTGGATGCCAGTGTCTGTGGTGTGTGCCATTTTATCTCAATGTCATGATCGGGTGGAAATTGTGGTGGAGCTTACTTTACGCTGCTTGACTGACAGTGAACGTAATTACTCAGTCATAGAATGTGTGGCGTTAGCAGCAGCGTGGAGTACTTTGGGACATTTCTGTGGGGGTTGGAGTTGTGTGTCCATACTCAAAACAAACCTTTAATCTTGTCACCTGGAAGAGCAGGATGGCAAGATTGACTTTCACGTTGCAGGAACATAGGTACAAAGCAGAGCATGCTCTTGGGTGGTGTAATGCTCAAGCCGACTGTCTGTCACAAATGTCCTTGGAGTGGTCAGAGGTGGACAAAGAAAATGTGCTGGCTAAGGAGAGGGAGCGGTGGCATGGTAAATGGATGTGGAAGAATGTGCAGATGGAGCGTTCACATCCAAAGAGTGGAATGACTGCATGGAGTTAGATCTGGTCTTGAAAGTAGTCAAACAGATGGTGGTGGAAGGAGGGCGCAGAGAAAGTACAGTTTCACCTTCCGTGAGACCATTTGTGAAAACATTGGATGAACTGACCTTAAGCATTGGTCGGTGCTTATAAGGAATGACAAATTTGTGCCACTTAAGGGTTTGAGAAGGATTTCTGACCTGGCCCATGAGGAGCATCTAGGTCAAACTATAACTAAGAAAAGAGCCTGAGAGATTTTTTGGTGGTCAGGGATGGATGTCATGATCACTAAGTGGGTCGAAGCGTGTGTTATGCGCAGAGAATGTGAAAAAAGGCTAAAAAATTGGTTGCTGTGTCGGGCATATTGTTGATCCAGGTAAGCCTTGGAGCAGTTTGCATGGACTTTATTGGACCTATACGTGGTGAGGTCAGGAATGCGTTGCTTATAGTGGATGTCCACTGCATGAGGCGCACTCTTACATTCATGAAAGAGGAGACTACTAGAAGCACCATTGAGGTGTTGGATACGGTTTTCCTCAATTGCTTATCACAGACAATGGGATTCAACTTACCTCAAGTAAAATGAAGTCATATCTTGTAATGGTACATGATGTAATAGATTTTAAAATGTAACCTTAAGCTCCAATATGGAGCCTTGGAATGTTATAAAGTTCAATTGTGATGGAAATGTGAATGTTCTGTGATTGTTAGTTGCTTTGAGCTGGCAAGGCCAGAATTTGTGCGACTATGGAACTTACCCTATAACGTCACACTTGAAACAGTGTGGCATAAAACATCATTGCACAGCACTTTATAACCTCTGGTTAAATGGCATGGTTGGAGGGTGTGGGGGGGCAATCGCTTGGCTAAAGGAGCAATTCTCATGACGATTCAAACAGGCAGGGATGTGGAAAATAAAATAGCATGGTGTGGGCTCACTGCATAACACAAAATAGTGTAACTAAGGTTTCTCCTTTTGAGAGTGTGAGGCAAGGGAACGTTTCAAGGTGTGACATAATTCAAGTTGGAGACTGGGTGAAACTGAAGCATAGTAGAGTGAATGGTGGGCTTTCTAAGCTTTGGGGCCCTTACAAGGGGAAAGGGGAACACAAATATTACATTGTTCTTAACAATGGGAACAAGTGGAATAGACGCAAAGCATTTTATCAAAAGGGTGGTGAAGTAAAGGACAAAGGAGTATACAATGATGAAGGTCTAAACTGCATCATGTTGAGTGACAAACAGTTGACAGGAAGTTTGGTTGGGTGCTTGGGAAGTGGTGAAGGTATGAATGTTGGAGGCTTGGGCAGGAGCGTTCCCCAGGAGGGAGGTTGGTGAGGGGCTTGTTTCCAAAGATCTCAGCATTCTCATAACTCCCACTTACTTGAGTGACTATGTTCCGGAGAGTTAATCTTTTGCATCTCTTCTTGATTTTATGTTTGTACTTACTGCATATGTACAGAGGTGCTGGTGAATTGTATGTCAACTTTTATTATGTTATGGCATTGCATTTTTTAATGTTGGTTTCTCTTTATTTTATAGGTTCCGCATAAAGGGAGGGGTGTGTGGTACTATAGTGGGTTAAGGAGTGGAATGTAGAACATTGTTCCCTGAGAAGCGTTGGTTCTACCTGAGCCAGTTACTCTGTGGCTGGCTTAGGAGGATTACATTATTTCAGGTTGTGGCTAATAAACTGTTCTGGAAAGTTTCTGGTTTCCGTCCCATCTTCACTACACCTTAGCAAGCATTTTCATTTAAATTCTGACACTCCCTACTCATCTTAAATTCTCCTTGGAATTTTAAGTGTTAAAAAATAACCCACTGCGTTTAAAAAAACTGAAAATATTGAATTCACTTTAAAATCTTCAGATACTGTAAGATATGTGTTCGCTTTTCCTACAGTACCTTGAAATGTTGTTATACTATGTTTATAACACTGCTTTATGCATTGTTAAGACCAATGATTAAAGAACTCGCATTATATAGGCACTCTTCGTTAAAAGAGTGTTTTTGCGTCAAAGGCAATTCTGAAGCTGACAAGTATCACTGGATTATGGAGTTGGGTTAATTTATTGTGACGATTACAAATGGCAAGTAGGTGTTGGACTATAGATAACTTGCCCCAAAGCCAGAAGGTACTAGGAACGTAAATTGATGACGACACAGTGTGGTCTGGGTGTCGCTAGAAAGTTATGGTTGGTGCACCCTAGGTTCCAAATGTTTGTTCAGGATAGGTGCAGTGACGACACAATCTAACTGTGCCCAAAAGAGACTTTAAAGTACAGCGATAGTCCGCAAAAAAAATATATATATACCTCTTCAGTGCTCATGGATTAATGGTAAAGGACTCTACTCAAGTGCTATGCAAATGAAAAACACACAAAACCAATGCATAGCCAAAGCACAAGTATAATGCACTAACACCTGATTTGAGGAACCTCCACAAACGGAGCGCACAAAGAAAGCACACACTTTCGGCTAATACTGCACACGGATGGTAGCGTATGTGAATAACACAAGGGGAAAAACGGCTAGTAGACGATTTACTATACACTGACAACACACAGGTGCTCAGCAGAAGAGCACGCACTGTACAGTGTGCCATGCAGAAACAAAAGTGCAAATGTGACAAGTTATAACGCGGAATAATGGAAAAAAAAAAAAAAAGTATGCTACGTTTCACAAACCTACTCCCTGCTAAGCAAGACGATAGCATCAACAACCTTCTTCCACCAAGGGCACAGAGGCACATTAGGTGCAAGACGAGCGTGGGCCTCTCTATTCCAGACTGACTCTATCACTGTATGGGTCTTGAAGCGGATTAATATGCAGTAACCTAGAATAAGCATCCCGACCCCCAACAACGTTTACTCTCACCTTAAGGTTATTTGACCGGCTCACCCCCGAGCGGACAAAATGGCAACTTCGGTTGTCTTCGGTAGTAATCGGTACTCTCCGGAGAAACTGAGCATGGACATAGTAAATAGACACAAGAAATCCGTGTTAATCAGAATAGCGTCCACATCACTTTTACAGTAGTACCCCCGGGGCGTAACAAGGGAGCCCCGGAGACACTGATCATTCAGCAGCTCTTTTCTAGCCACCTAGCTGATATCTCTATAGTCTTTCCGGCTGCGTGGTGACGTTGCCATATAAAGGAGGCGACGGGCCTGTTTTCTTTCTCTTTTTTTGTGCAAGTGAGCGGCTTGGTTGTCTGTTTTAGCCACCATGGGCTTTGGCGATCTGAAATCCTCTGCTGGTCTGCAGGTGCTAAACAGTTTCCTTGCAGACCGGAGCTACATCGAGGGGTCAGTCCCGCAAGTAAATGCGTTTTATATATATATATTTTTCATATTAGAGTGCGATGTAAAAACTACTTAATGCATGGTTGTGGAATTAGTTGTACGTAGATGAGACAAGATGGCGTCTGTAGTTTGGGTCAACGTTTCGATGTAACGTGTGTCTGTTCCCGGTAAAATGGTTTTGTGGCTGCAGAGTATTTAACCTCCTCCACCCCCCCCCCCATTCTCCACCACACCAAAAATGTCGTTTTTCTGATGACCCGGTTATATCCATGTGGATATATATATATATTTTTTAAAACCTTGCACAAGGGAAATGTTTTCGCATGCGTAAACTTTTCGCTTACTACTTCTCTATCGCACTAACAATTAAGATGTTTAAAATGTGCCCTTAAATACGTTTATTCGCGCCCCGCTCAGACCACGTTTTATTCTTTTTGGTTTATCTTGCCGTACTTTCTGTTTGGAAGTACTTAACAAGCCATCCAGCGTAGTTGACCATAGAAGTGCTACTTAAGGATCATTTTTTTTTTTTTTTATTTGGGTCAAAACTAGGATTGTGTGTGTGTGTTTTTTTTTTTTTTTTTTTTTTTTTTTTTTTAAATCCCGGCTACGAAATAAACTGACAGCCTTGCGTTAATAATGTCGTTTTTATTTTTTTTATAGGTTTGTACCATCACAAGCAGACGTTGCTGTGTTTGAAGCGTTATCTTGTGCTCCACCAGCGGATCTTTTTCATGCTCTTCGGTGGTACAATCACATCAGATCTTATGAAAAACAAAAAGCAAGGTATTGTGTGTGTGTATATATCATGAGAAATAATTTTTCGGCGAATCATTGAGATCATTAGATTTATTGTATATGGTTATTTATGTTAATAATAAGGGGACGTGTCCTTGGGCCGATGGGACATTTTGATTTGTTTAAAATGATCACATCGTGAACTATACATCACATGAATATCATCAAATAAACACCTTAGTCAGTGACTAGGCACCATGACCCATTCGGTAATGACCAACCACACCTTTTAGTATTGGTTAGAATATTTATTTACCTGTATTAATAATGTTAAGATTATGGAAATTAGTTTTAAAACCATGTGGTGAAGATACAGGAACAACACTGGTTGATTGAAACTTCTAAAGAATCTTGACTTTATCAAAGCATTAACACACTCAATAGCGACAGTACAAATCAATAGCAAGCGTAACTGCATAATGGAAATAATGTATATGTGATCTCGCAATTGAATGTTGTCAGATTTGTCAAAATGAGAACTCCAGATTAGCATGTTGGGCTGCACATAAGGTTTAGTAACAAACTTGAAAGCCATCTAGCTATGGCTCTATCAAAAGGCAGTAGTATGTACCTAGAAAAGACATAATATACCTGTCCTTAAGGATCCATAAGCGCCATTGTCTTCAGGGGGCTATCAGCATCAGGACAGAGGAAAGGGATGGTTCAGAAATAGGGATCCAAGTTCTCTAAACCATCAAGTTAATATTAAAGGCAGGCAGCAGAGCACTACAGGCTATAAAACATAGAGTGCTAAAGTATGCACTAGCATCATTGCATAGAACATAAGAAATAAACTCAAAATAGCAAAGTGGCTGATTGTCATGGGGTGACATGGGAATAATGGCAAACAAATGAACCCAGAACTCCAAGAACAGTTTAGTTAAGTTAACATTGTCCCACGTTGTCTTCTCTCAGAAGCATCTTGTGAGAAACTGTTGTCCAATAATTTCTATCCAAATCAGAGATACACTAGACAGCCTTAAACACATCTTTGATTGGTTCTCAGCATACATCACTTGATGCCAAAAGAATCCATTTGTAGATCTGTCTGTCCTCTCAGTAGGCCCGTTGTTAGTTCATGAGAGCGTTGCTTTCCCAAACGCTTCAGGTCAACAGCTACAATGGTGTATAAACTTTCAGGCTTATGCACATTTCCACGGAATAAATAAATTCTGTTAATACAGGTTTTGGACAAGTTTAAGAAAAAGGATTAGTTATACAGCAGACATAAGATCATTTTACCAACATTGCATTATTCAGTATTTTGCAAAATTTTAGTTTCCGCTAGGGCCTCACTAATAAGTCATTTTAGTTAGCCTAAGTAAAATTCATAACGTTTAGCTGCAAGTATGGCAGATTTCTACATTTTCAATAGATATAGAAACTCTTAATATTTGTTAATATATTATTCATGAATAACTTCGCCTGATGGTGGCCAATCAAGTAGGTACATTTTGAGTCACAAGTTATTTTCTGTGTTAATACTCTTTCTGTGGTAAACCAACAGGGATACATGAAATAATGTAATTTCAGCCCTCACAACTATTTGTCAGTTTTCTTTCGGTTCCTGTGGTTCATGTGCAGAATGCCCATACACTGACTATTAGTATGAAACATGCTTATGTTATTTTGACAGTAACCCGCAAAAAAACATATCTAAAGCATCGGTATTAAGTCTGATGGGGTTTCAGTGAGTATGGGGATGTTAACATGCATTATTATTTGGACAAATCCTGATAAATGTTTTGAATGACTGGTGAGGGGGCTGGCTGTTTTTAACCACTGTACATTTCACTTCTACGTAGCTTTATTTAGTAACTTGTAAATAAGTCCCTGTACTGGTATGTTGATTCCTGCAATAGTAAAACAAGTCTACGCCCTTCTCCTTTAACCTGCCCGTATACGGCATTCGCTGGATTGTCTAGGTTTTTAATATGCAACACAAAGCTGCATTGGCTTCACAGGAGCCTGTGCTTGTACAGTGGCAGAGGTGTCGTCATAAAAAAAGTAGTCTGCGTGACCTATTTCTTGGTTGCACCTGAACGCTTTTGATGCACTGGTGGGTGGGGGGGGGGTGTATATAATCCTTTTTTTTTTTTTTTTTTTTTTTTTTTTTTTTTTACTACTATAACCCGGCCCATCAGCTTATGGAGGACTTATAGGCTGGTACTCCACTGTCTAGGAGTGGTTGAAT
Source organism: Pleurodeles waltl (assembly GCF_031143425.1). Taxonomy (NCBI): domain Eukaryota; kingdom Metazoa; phylum Chordata; class Amphibia; order Caudata; family Salamandridae; genus Pleurodeles; species Pleurodeles waltl. The sequence continues at coordinate 1,883,427,739 of NC_090440.1, read as the reverse complement.
TAGTATATTTTGCTGTAGTGTAGTAAGGCTGCTCTTTTGCAAAGAGCATACATATTTATTGGTATCTTTGTAGTTCAAAGTGGACCCTTGAATGCATTTCACATGAAGAAAATCGCGCCAAATGCAACTGAACGTGACCAGCAGCACCTGGTTGCGTTCACTGTCTTTTTTTTTTCTTACTCCTAAGGTAGGAATTTCTTGCCAAATTACTCAGTTAAGCGAACGGGTGTAATTGCGTAGTCTTTTCGCATCAAGAGTAACATGGAATTTCAACAAAGGCCTAATTCATTTTCCTTACCTTCCCTAAGTGACTGTACTGCACACGTAGTTGCAATCTGTTTTGGGTTGCATGTTCTATTAGTTGGCCTTGTGCTGCTGTAGCCTCTCCTAGGCAGCACAGTTGCTCACTTTACCAAACACTCAAGTTGCCAAATCCCTAGTAGTTGTCTGTACTTAAATCCGGAATTGTTTTAAACGGAGCTTAGGAGTCAGAAGGCAGTGCAGAGGCTTTTACATACACTGCACACAGGTGCATTATCTTTGCATTGCCTTAAATTTGATGAAAATGTATTTCTAGTCTGCCAGGTGTGAAGAAACCATTGGGCAAGTATGGGCCCACCGACATTGAAGACACAACAGGAAGTGCAGCTGCGGAGTCTAAGGAGGATGATGATGATGATGATATTGACCTATTTGGGTCCGACGAAGAGGAGGTGAGTTGTGCAAACCACCCTTATCGCACGTGATTAAAGCTGGTGCTGATCTAGTCAGCATGTGGAACAGTTTCTGCGTGGAGTTATTAAAGATAATTCTGTGTTCTTAGAACACTAACCTGACGACTCGGAACTGATTCCATGTTCCTATATTTACTTTGCTGTTAAGCATGATGAATAAAACAAATCACCATCTTTCGGCTGATATTTATGATGCATTTGTTTTTCTCTGACCTAACAGTCTGTGTTGTGCTATGGTGAGTTTCTTTTAGTGTTCTAGACTAATTTGTTGTGACCCTCCCCCATAGGAAAGCGAAGAAGCAAAAAGAATAAGGGAGGAGCGACTGGCACAGTATGAATCTAAGAAATCCAAGAGTAAGTATTTGAATAGCTATATTTGTAAGTGATGGTGTAAATGAGATGTTTTGTATGATTAAAAGCATTGCCACCACTATAACCCCGAAAGGGTTTGGGGTGTTTACCAGCACTGTGTAGACAAACTAACACTTTTCTGGGAGCAGGCGTTTGGCGCTATGAATTTATTTTAGCTCTTGTTTGGGGCAGAGGCTGCCTGCAAGGTGCCAGATTAAAAAAAAAAATGGGCTCGAGCATGCCAGGCAGACTGCCTCAACAGTGAAACTTTAACTCTAGCTTTGTGGGGGCGTCAATCCGAAGAGCTATGACCTAAATAAAGATAGCCTTCTTGCATGTAGGAAATTGGGTAGTCATTTGCGTAGGTTATAAGGTTATTGTGCAAAATTTCTTAGTGACTGGTAATAAATAATGATTAATGCAAGCTAGTAAAAACCCCACCAGGAGACCACACTCCAGCTCGCATTCATCCCAGACAGGCACTTGTCCACATTTTTTACATCACACTTGCACTGGCTGTGCAGCAGGGATTATGGAGAAGATGCATTGCAACAATTGGTCACAACAACCTGCTACAGCATTGTGCCAAGCCTTTAGAAGTAATGTTAGGGGTCTGGCTCCACAGCACTCTGATAAATGGCAGTGGCTTTGAATTGCGCTCACTTTTTCATCAGAAGGCAATGTGTGAAGCGTTAGATATGGAGCCTTGCTGTTTACTGTTAAATTGGTCCAAGCTTTTAGTGTAGTCTGTGCTACACGACATAATGTATCGGTGGCTGTACATGGGGAACATTGCAACTCCACGGGGCGTTCCATGTCCGTATAGAGAAGTCTGAAGGTTAAGTTCCTTAAGATTAGCGACCTCGGAGGTGATTTACAATAAATATCCTGTCAGCCAGGGAATACTTAATTCCTCATAAGAGATGGTACCACCTTCTGCTTTCCCCAAAACACTCATGTCATTGGTGCGTAGCTTTCATCTGAGGGAGTACATGAAGAATAAAAATAGAATCTCCCGTGCAAAATTGAACACCACGAGCTGTTAAATATTTCTGTAAAGACGTTAGAATCAGTTTAATATTAACAAGGTTTCCTAAAGGCCTATTATATTAATGTTCAGAAGCATGCAGAAGGGTTCTAACGTTTCCATTAACTGCAAAAAAGTTGCCATATCAACTTTCACCTAGAAAAACGACAGAATAAAGATGGGTTTTGTTCAGCTTCTATCTTACAGCAATAAAACTTCACTTAAATTGCCGACGGTATTCTTGAGGCCAATATAATTGTCTGGTTAGGTGTCTTATTCTAGCGCTCCTCTAAAACAACCTTTTTATGCAGCCTCACGCTGCTCCCAGCACAATGACCAGCCATAAAACAGACTTGTTAGTCTCTTGTTAGACTCCAGGTGCAATAATGAGGGGCCCATATGTCACGGCAGAGTTCAGGGCTCTACTAAAATGGCCAGCCTTTTCGCACTTATTGTATCCCTTACATTTTCAATTCAAGATGATCAGTAGCTTGTCTGAGCTTAAAATGGACCTTGCTTTAACTGAAGAGCTAGCGAGCCTACATTTCTAATGAGAAGGGTGCACAACTGGTAGTACAGTGTGCAGTTTAGTAAAATATCTAATCTAACGCAAGCAATACTGAACAATCGTGCATGCTGTCCACGTGCTGATTAACGTGGTTAAGTAAGCAGTTGTGAGTTGAGTTCAGAACGTATATTGTCCACAGATACTGGTCTGAGACTGCTTTACAATAGCAGTGTCAGTATTCCTCCTGTGGTAAAAAAAATGTTGTACTACAACTCTTCCAGGGAGCCTGGAAGGGCCAGAGCTGTACGACATACACATAAAATGACTGGCCTGCTTCAGTGGCTTAAGTTCATTGTATGAAACTGAATACAGAGATTCATCTTGGCCTTCCAGGTGTGCATGATTGTATTTAACTTGCTCTTAACTCAATATGCTAAATTTGTTTTTTCGGAAGTACAAATGTTTGAGTCAAATATCTAAAGGCAGCAAAATATACTCGAGGGGAAGGAGATAGTATCCTTCCTTGTCCAAGAAAGAAACTACCAGCAATGCTACCTCGTGAATGGTGCACAGGATGTCACTTAAGAATAAGTTAGTAGGCACCAGTGATACCTTGGTCTGGGGACTTAACATTTTAACCTTATCCACCAGGCGTCATGCTTCGAGTTGGGGGGGGGGGGGGGTGGCCTTCCTGTCTAAATAGCTGCCCTTAGTGATAAATGGATAGCCCCCACTGACGGATCAATATAAGTTCTCCTTTTTTATGTAAGGTCGAGCGCTCCAGAGCCTTGACCTGTTGTAATCGGTCTGTGAGCTTTTAACCATGCCGATCACTATCACGCGTTTATATTGCCTTTCAAAAATCTTTTTATTATTGGTACATGCTTTACGTTTCTCATATTGGGGCGGTTTTGTTAGACCCTTGGACTCCGACCCTGTTAAATGGATATTTTCACGTTTGCCGATAGTTTGACTGCGAGGGAACTTTTTCCTTTTGTCTCCTTCGCGGCCAGGGCGCTTTGCATCGACTCGTGTACGTCAACTGTTACTTTTCATTTTCAAACTGTGGCACGCAAAGTCCAGTTAAGAATTTACAACGTTAATAGCCCTAACTCTAGCAAACGCGAGACCCATTGCATCGCAAATACTTGTATTGTGGTCTTTCCTGGAGGCAAAATTTGCATGGCATTCTTAAAGTGGGGCTATCGGTCATTCAGACAGTTAACGATAAAATGGCAAAAATACTGTCTCACAAGTTGCATAAATAGCGTAATTCCAGTTGCCCTGCAAACGAGTACATGCACCATTGATTTGTGTAAAAGATGACAAATGTTTTTTTTAACACCTGCAGAGCCTGCACTAATTGCCAAGTCTTCAATCTTGCTTGATGTGAAGCCTTGGGATGATGAAACGGATATGGCGAAGCTAGAAGAATGTGTACGCAGCATTCAGATGGATGGCTTACTATGGGGGTCGTGTAAGTAGAAACCTATTGGCATTTTCCATTTCTAAATGGCTTGTTGCATGATGATATAAATACATCACCATCTTTCGTCTGATTGTTGCTGATGGATTATTTTGTTTCTGACACAAGCCAATAATTTTGTGATACACTTGTCACCGCTCAAATTACATGCAAGCTGTGGTTACATTAATGCATAAATAATTTGAGACATGCAAGATGCCAAATTGAACTGGATTATTGGCATCGGTGTATAGGCATCTTGCCCAGTCTCAATTTGTCTTGGAATAATCACGCGGAATCCGTTATCACGTCCACATTTTGTTTCAAAACGAGGGGGGTTCACCCAGTAGATGTACTCCAAAAGGTCAGTGTAGTACGGCACCTTTACCCTGCTACCCCTATTCATACCTTTGTCTTCTGCCATACATTTATGGCTCTACGATACAGAAATTAGATGGCTCGCTTTAACGCTACTTTTTTTTTTTTCTTGTTTTCCAGCCAAGCTTGTACCTGTGGGTTATGGTATTAAGAAGTTACAAATCCAGTGCGTTGTTGAGGATGACAAAGTCGGGACGGACATCTTGGAAGAGAAAATAACGGCTTTTGAAGATTTTGTGCAATCCATGGATGTAGCTGCTTTCAACAAAATCTAAACACGGACATTGATCAGAGCACTTGAATAAATAAACTTCGTAGAGCACAAAGATGCTAAGACGTTGTTTTTTAATATGCATATATGTTGGTTCTCCGTCTGCCTACTGGAGAATGGTTAAAATAACCTATAGACCATAGTTACCCATGTGCTTAAACCTATTGTGCACCCTCAGCCAACGTGTTGGTGAGAACTGCTTTTATATAACGGGCAGCCAGTGACGACTCTTGTTTTTTTTTTTTGGAGGCCTATGCGAATATTGATACCAGTTTTGAACTCTTATATTACTGTTTTAAAGAGGGTTCCTACTGTTTCAAAACTGTAATTTAATCTGTGGTTACTGGCTATAGTGTGGCAGTTGTATAGCAATTGCATTTCATCTCCTCCCTTTCCCCCCCCCCCCCCCCCCCCACACACACACACACACACACACACACACACACACACACACACACGGGCCTCAGCTTTTTGGATGTAAAGCTTTGGCATCGCTAGTACCCAAAGCAAGATTTGTGGAGAAGTATATGGGTGTTGTAAAGTTCTTACCCCTCTTCCAACCATTCCCCATTTTCCCACCCCCTTGAACACTTGGCTTGTGCTTTGAGAGCCAGAAAGACTTGGCTGCGGTATGGATTAGTCATACCTATGGGAGAGCAATTGGCTTTGCCAGTGTCTTAACTGTTGTACAGCAGCAGTACAAGGCTGAAAGGAGAAGTGTTATGACACAGCCAATGTTAGCTGTTAAGGGACACCAGTTTTCTTAGTACAGGACTACTTGCTGCCTTAGCAAACATTTTCAGGGATGTTTGACAATAACACCATGTCAAACGTAAAGCTAAAAGACAAGAGTATGCTTATCCAGCAATATTTTCTCTATGGTGAGCAGGAAGTTTTAGCCTGAGGGAGCTGGGTTAGACAAATTAGGCAATGAGTGCCACTTAAAAACGGGTGTGAGGGCCCCTTTTGATCCCCAAAAGTTTGGGGGGGGTTGCCTGCAGTGCCAAACTGGGGAAGGGCATGCCAAAGATACAGGACATGAAACAACCGGTGGCGCCCCAACCATTCAGGGTTTCTTTGGTGAAGGCACCTTTTTAATATGAAAATGCTAGTTTAGGGATGACGGTAAGGGTGTTTTATGGTTCCGGTTATATGTAAGGGTGATGTTAGGGTTCAGGGATGGATGCAAGTAAGCCGGACTTTTTTTTAGATTTTTTTTTTTTTTTTTTACCTCATTTGGGTAGGTAAAAGGCAATGCTGCAAAGTTGTCACCAGCCTGTAATCAAAATGGCTTGCACGCAAAGTTAAAAACAAAAAACAGTGCGAGCAGCTTGGGCGGACCCTAATAAAGACTTCAAGAAACCAAACCTGCTGAAAGCTAGCACGCTCTCGCCAATGAGCAGCAAGAAATTAGGTGATCATAAAACCCGCCAACTATAATGTGCAGGCTTAAGGCCTTTTTTAGGTTTTTATTACAAAAGATCTTAGCACGTGACAGCGCTTGCTTGAGCTCGGATGAAACCTATTCAGTAGATGGCCCAGTAATTGGGAGTTCCACAAGTAGCATTTGTCTTTAAATGTCTGCAAATGCTGAAGTAATGCAGTCGTAAGACCCAGCAAGTGTCAGTTTATTGAGGGGCACAGGTGCAGAGCTGGACAGGGCAGTGTCTGCTGAATGTGTCCATCCTTGGCCAATGGTGGATACAAAAGCTGTGGTTCTCTTTAGTTAAGTGGGACCTACAATAATCACAGGAAGGAAAAAATGCAGTTGCAGATTCTATATCGGCCTATGGTGATAAGATAAGCTTATATGCATTTGAGTTCCGTTAGGGAGTTGAGTGCCTGTTTGATGTACTTCAGGTATGGGTGGACAGATCATATGCTAGTTGTAGGAAAGTCACACTTTTTTGGCGTGGTTACCCAAACATTTTGCCAGTCACTGCTTAGATTTTTCAGCGGGGTCCTGCTAACCAGAACCTCTGTGATTGTGCACTCCTAAATTTGGTTGCTTTGGTACCCTTAACACCACACAATTGGCATACTCTTGCAAGTCCCTAGTATATTGGTTTTTTTGGGTACCCAGGGCATTGGTACACCAGATGTCCCCCTGGCTGCAGCATGTATTATGCCACCCATGGGGTCTCATGCAAACTGTCTGCCTGCATGGAAAGGTGCATGCACCCTTTTACTGCTGGTCACTGCAAGGCGTTCCCATTGTAGCACTTTTCAGCCCAAAGGGCAGGGTGCAGTACCGTGTGTGTGAGGGTACTCCTGCATGAGCAGAGGTACCCTTATGAAATCATGTTCCAGTGCACTGGACTTTGCAAGTGTGGGGAAGCCATTGCACCCATGTACTGACCACAGATCAGAGCAGTCCAGCTACATAATGGTAACTGAACCTAGGCATGTTTGTATCAAACATGGAATCATACTCCAATACTAATCCCAGTATTAGTGGTGATTCCATGCACTATGGGTGCTCCCTCAAGGACCCCCTGTGCGCCCCCCCCCCCCCAAAAAAAAAACTCCCTCCCGGTATTGTTCCTACCAGTCTTTCAGGGTTTGAGAGCAGCCCACACTGCTGCCCTCTCCCTTGGAAAAGGCCTATTCTGATCAAGAAAATATCGTCTAGCCTCACACTCATAACATTGTTACACACCCTCTCTGCCTAATCTACCAGTAGCTGAATAAAATGGTTGTTTTTATGGACATTTGTCTTCATGGTCCAAAACATATAATTTTTGATGCATGAATCAAATATCTGTTGTGCTTCTGGAGAACTCTTTCCAAGGCACTAAGAATTGAACAAGCGCTTTCTCCGGATTATCACCACCAATCTAGTGACCAGACAGCAAACTAATCAAAGTTTGGAACAGTGCTGTTATTGCAATGCAACTCCAGTATGAGTGGGCCTTGGGTGTGTCAATAGGTGAATTTTCTTAAAACAGTGCGACATACTGCTGCAAAGAATTCCCAATTTTTCTGCTTGCAAGGCTTCCATCCAAGAGTTTTCCCTCCTTTACCATGCAGAAAGAAAAAATATGGGTCTCAAAGTCTGTTATTCTAAGGTCAACAGCACATCTGTCAATTCTAGAATAACTTCTTGTTTGCGCTTGGAGTTAAGATTTTGTTCTTTTCCATTTTTCTCCTGTTCACATTTGCAGTCGAGTTTAACTACACCACTTTTCTCATTACTCTTCTGATTAATCCTGTAGCTTTTTATCTGAAGTTGCCTTGATCCTTTACAATTTATCTTATCTTTCATAATTCGCAATTATATTTATATTGATTACTACTTTAATGCATGTGAGGGCATATGCATACATGAGCAGATATGCCCCTATTATGTCTTTGGCAAATCTTAGTAAGTGTACAGGGAAGCCATAGCAAATGCATGTGCTGGACACTGGTCACAATGAGTTCTGCAGCTACTTGATGGCCTCTTTGATCCCTGGGGTGTTTATCAAACAGTATAATAAATCCACACTGATACCAGTGCAGGGTTTATAATAAAATGCACCCAGAGGGCACCTTATAGGTGCCCACTGCAAAACCTAGCAGCTGTGGCATGGTTGCTGACTGGTCTTAACCAGCCTGCCACCACCAGACAAGAGACTGGACTCCTGAGATGATAGCCTTTTGTTCCAGGAGCCAGAAGAATCTGCCTTTCCTAAACAAAGATGTCACCTCCTTCCCCCAAGCAGACATCCTGCTCCAGCAGTCTGCTTCAAAGGCCCCCTTTGAAACCTGACCCTCACCTCTGCTGCTAGCAGAAGGCAGCCCAATGGTTCTACCCCCTCTTTAGGCAGGAAAACTGGTGGGAAACTTAGCAAGAATAGGAGTGGCCACCCTCCGCTTGCACCGCCTCTCAGGTGAGGTGACCACTCCATTTCTTTTTCATCCATTTTGGATGGTAGGAAATAAAGCCGGTCAGGATGTGCCCCCGTCCCACAGGAAGTGGTCACTTAGTGGGTGTAGCCACCCTAAAGTAGATAGCCCATTGGCCCCATCCAGGTAATCCCCCTAATGCCCTCTAAATGCTGTATATAGAGGGTATTCCCTGACAAAGAACTTTGTATTAAACGGACACAAGAAGACCAGGACAAAGAAGACCAAAGGCACAAGAACTGAAGTTGTGCTGCACAAAGAACAAGCAATACTCTCATTGGCTGGAGTTAGAGCTATTGGCATTATAAATACATAACTGGATTTTTCTTGCCACATACATTTGTCAAACTTGCTGCATAGTTTGGTCCTCTCTGCCACATAATTCCAGCGTGCCCCTGACCTGGAAAATCACCTGTATGTGAGGTGTTAATAGGAGCACCACGCTGAGTGATGTACAGCGGGGTATGAGAAACATTTTAAAAGGGCAATAGGCTATGAGGATGCAACCCTCGAGAGCGAATGTGAAGTGGGGCAGAATAGGCGATGGAGGCATCCCTGTTTTGTTTCCAAGGCAGCTTGCCATTAAGAGACAAGACACACACTTATGTGACGGAGAGTGGGGAAAGCTGTGGTCATATGAGCCACTTCTGCACTGCTCCCTCCTATGCTGTCAGTGGAATGTAGAGCAGGCCAGCTGTCGGGTTGCGTGGGAATGTACACAAGTTAAAGGGACATCTTTCCAAAGTACTCACAGGCTGCAGGGTTCTCACGAGTCTAAAACGTATCTGAAGGCGTGCAGTTAAAAGCAGTGTCTCCTTAAATGAAGGTCTCATTCGCTGCCCTCTTCTCCCTCCTGTCTGTCTGTGTAAGAATCTGCTGACACTGAAGAGACTTTCTAATTACTTTATTTCGTTTAAGTATAACGCAGAAGGGAGATGTGCAGCTGCCTAGTCCGTCTCAATAACCGTCCTCTTCACCCCGTTCTCGAATGCCTCTGTGCGCGCACAGAATTCACAGCGCGAGGCATTCAAGAACGGCGGCTCCCGACACTACATATCTTCTCTCTTTTCACAAACAAACATATAAGCAAAAACACTATATATCTATCTATAAATAAACCGTTCTCTATAAATAAAACAGTTGGACACTCCAATAACCCATTTCTATAGAACATTACTATGAATAATAGTCTTTTAACTTCTTTGGTTTTACAATTCTCCTGCCAAATCTACTCCATCTTCCACTCCTACAGCCTATTCCCTCCAGGTCACTAAAGTCTCTGGAACAGTTAGATGATCTCAGGTCATTTGATGGAAGATGGCGATCATCAGTACTCTCTGAATCCACTCTATGTTGACACTGATGAACACGTTCTTCTCTTCCCTCATTCTTCTCTTCTAACCATTCTTTCCACATATGACTCCTCGGCATCTCCGTTCTTGAGTCCATTCCCGAGACAACTCTGGTACTCTTACACAATGACAAAGCCGACATATGCCACACTTTACCATCATCAAGTCGTGCCGAATTATTGTATACAGCGATTACTCTCATGGGGCAAGAGAACTTACTTTGTCCCTTAATAATGTGTTTATTGCTCTTGACTCTCACCACATCTCCAACACACAACTTCACCTCCTTACACTTGTGTATGTCATCATAATACTTCTTATATTTATCCTGAGCTTTCTCAATATTTGTCTTCACCTCCTCCGGACTCCATTCTACTCTTTTTGCAGCTTTGAGCCAACCCACATTATCTTTAGACATGGGAGTTCTACCCCTCATGAGTTCAAACGGACTAGCATTGGTACTATTACACGCAGTAATTCTAAAGGCCCACAAGGTTTTCCATAACTCTGTTTTCCAAACCAAATTATTGCAATTAGACCATTGAATCATTCCTTTAAGTACACGGTTAAACCTTTCTACAGAACCATTACCTGCAGGATGATAAATTGATGTAGTATGATGTTTTATTCCATTTCTTTCCACATAATCTTGGAAAGCAGAGGACGTAAATTGTGACCCATTGTCCGACACAATACATTTTGGTAAACCCTCTCTTACAAAAATGTTATCCATAAATTTGATGATACTACTTACATCAGCCTTCCTTACAATACCAACCTCTGGCCACTTGGAAAAGTGATCTACAAGCACCAACAGGAAAGTTTGCTCTTCACCTTCACCAATTGGACCCATGACATCAATTCCTACTCTTTCCCATGACATGTTGGGAGAAGGAATGGGATGTAAAGGCGGTTTCAACATTACATGCGTTTTATCTGCATTATCACAAACATGGTAATCCCTCACCATTTTTTCTACCTCCTTATCTATCCCCGCCCACCAGTACCACTGTTTCACTCTATTCTTAGTTTTACCAATGCCTAGATGGCCTTCATGACAAATCTTAAGAATCTTCCTTCTTAAGGTGAAGGGAGGTATTACCTTTCCATTCCTTAAAAATAGACCTTCTTCTATGGTTAATTCGTCCCTTACTTCCCAAAAAGGTAGCAAATTTTTATTAATCATTTTCTTTAACGGCCACCCTTTAGTTATCATGATACTCAATTCTTCCATCACCTCGTCCAAATTCTGCTCTGTATTCCACTCATCTCGCATGATACCTTTACATAAACCTTCCTCCACAACAGCTACCCACATGTCATCTTTACCATTTTCATCGGTATACTGAAACTCTCCACTGTTGCTAGATGGCAAGGGCATGCGGCTTAAGAAGTCTGCAACCGTATTCTTCACTCCAGGTAAGTATTGTACCACATAATTATAATCAAACAAACGCACAGACATTCTGGCAAGCCTGGGAGAAGCTTTATACAATCCTTGCGTGGTTAAAACTTTCACCAGTGGTTTGTGGTCACATCTTAATATGACTGTAGTACCCCACACATACTGTCTAAAATGTTCAAATGCCCATACACATGCAAGCGCCTCTCGTTCAATAACTGAATACTTCTCCTCTGGAGGAGTTAATGAACGTGAGGCAAAAGCAATAGTATCTTCAATCCCCTCCTTATTAATTTGAGTGAGAACTGCTCCTATTCCCTTGCAACTAGCATCGTTTGTAATAACACACTTAAGACTAGAATCAAAGCCTTGCAATGGTGGAGCTTTGCAAATATCATTTTTCAACATGTCAAACGCATTTTGACATGCGTCTGTCCACAAAAACTTGTTTTTTGCTTTAAGCAGTTGCCTTAGATCATACGTTTTCGTAGAAAAGTTCTTAACAAATTTGGAATAGAATTCTACTAAACCCAAAAAAGCACGGACCTCATCGTTATTGTGAGGATTAGGTGCTTTGCTTATTGCGGACAATAACTCTTCCTTGGGTTTAATTCCCTGAGCAGATACAACATGCCCTAAATAATTGGCATGGTCACAAGCAAATTTGCATTTACTAAATTCTGCTGTCAGGCCCTTTTCATCCAATGTATTCAATACCTTAAATAAAGTCCGATCATGATCATCCTTTGACCTGCCCATCACTAGGATATCATCTTGGAATACCATATTATTATCTATTCCTGCAAGAATTGAGTTCATCAACCTTTGAAACATGGCTGCTGCAGACGCCAAGCCAAATGGTACTCGCCGAAACCTGTAACAACCAAAAGGTGTGATGAAAGCAGTTAAATCCCTACAACTGGGATGTAACCGTACCTGATGATAGGCCGCTTTTAAATCAATAGTGGAAAACCATTTCATTCCTCTAGTGCGTGATAGCATTTCATTAATATGTGGTAGGGGAAATTGATCAACTAGTATATTCTTATTAAGTTCCCTCAAGTCAATGCATAATCTTAAACCCCCATTAGCTTTTTTTACCACGACCAATGGGGCCACCCACTCAGAAGATTCAATGGGTTCTATAACTTTCTCTTCTTGTAATTTACCCAATTGCAGCTTAACATCTTCTTTTAGGGGAATTGGAATATTTCTTACTTTATGCACCTGTGGTACCGCATCCTTTTTTAAATGAATGAGGTGCATAAAGCCTTTCATTTTTCCAATCTTCCCTGTGAAAACTTTAGAGAATCTTTGCAGAACTAGTTGACCAATTCCTGACCCTGTTTCAATGGAGCTTGAGACACCTCTCCCACACATTTTGATTAATAATAGTATATGGAGACCCTGAATCTACTACGATGCGCATAGTCACACCTCCCAGTATAATCTCACAGCTTGGTTTTTTCATTCTATTTTTCTCTTCTTGTTTCATGCAAAGAATAGTGTCTTCATCAGAAGAATTTACACACAAAATACACATGTTCAAATCATCATCATCCTCTGAAGAGTTTGTGTCTTCAAGATCTAGGATCTTGCTACCTCCACCCTTTCTCTGACAAACTTTTTGGAAATGACCTACAATTCCACATTTTAAACATTTCTGCTTCTTTGCCGGACACAATTTATCATTTGCCAAGTGGTCAAAACTGCCACATCTATAACACTTCTTTTTATCATTTGACTTATAATTCTTAGATTCTATTCCTATTCTTCCTGCACTTCTCTTTTTAGAATCTGTATTATATTTTTTTCCTTTCACTCTTGCAATTATGGTCTCCTCTCCTCTATTTTCGTTTAAAACTTCTTTCGCACACCTTCCCGTCAATTCTGCCCTTTTTACAATATCAATGACTTCCTGCAAAGAGCTTTCTCCTTTGGCCCACAGATTGTCTTGAATGTTCGAGTTTGATGATTGCATAACAATCTGATCACGAATAAGCTCATCATGTAAATCGCCAAATCTGCAATTAATTGCTAAATTCTTCAAGGCAGACACGTAATCCTCCACTGGTTCCTCCTTCCCTTGTTTCCGATGAAAAAATTTATAGCGATCCACAGCTATGCAAACTCTAGGTCTGTAATAGTTATCCAAGTCTTCCAGTGCATTCTTATACAGGTCACCATCACCAGCTAGCCTAAGTTTCTTATTAATATTTTTAAAAAATTTCAGACCACCTGGTCCTAAACAATGCAAAAGAATACTATATTTTTTCTCAGCAGGAAGTTCTTCCTCCTCCTCAATGGCAGAAATATAATTCTTGAAATATTCACTCCATTCTTCCCATTTCAATATTGGTGTACCAGCAACAGGAATAAATGATTGTGGTGGTGAAAAGTTCCAAGGGTTGTTCGCCGCCATGTATTTGCACTGTCTCCCTTCTAAAGATTAATATAACTGTTAACAGTATTAACAATGGTTTAAATGATGAGTTAACCTACTAATAAACCAATTTTCAAATCTAAATGAACTGTCCCAATTTAAAATGTCTTCCAAATTGTTCACGTGTGACTTAAAATGGCTGCCCCTCTGTCAGCAGAACTGTCCCAATCTAAAATGGCTGCCGCTTTTAAGTGACGTGTGACCGACCATCACCAATCCAAAATGGCCGCTGAGATTGAATGACGTAATGGTTAGAGGCAGTACCAGTAGTAGTACACACCCACACAATGAAGACGATCATCAGCTGCCCAGTAAATGCTGCACAGCACCCAACTCACAACAGCTTACAGGAAAGATGTTCTTCGGCTGCAGCGTGAGTGCCTCCCAGCACTTAACTGTCAAGATTTGCTGCTCTTCATCATGCCGCAACGTTCAACAACACGGTAGGGTCGATACTTTCCTCGTCGCCAATTGTAAGAATCTGCTGACACTGAAGAGACTTTCTAATTACTTTATTTCGTTTAAGTATAACGCAGAAGGGAGACGTGCAGCTGCCTAGTCCGTCTCAATAACCGTCCTCTCCACCCCGTTCTCGAATGCCTCTGTGCGCGCACAGAATTCACAGCGCGAGGCATTCAAGAACGGCGGCTCCCGACACTACAGTCTGGTAGGAGCAGAACAGGCACTTCGATGTGCAGTCGAAGCCCTTCACTCACTCTCCCTTGAGAGGGTTAACCTGGATGCTTTTAATGTAAAACCTGGTCATTTTCTAGTCGACCCCACCCAGTTTGCTGCATGTCACTTTTATTTGCACTGTGGCACATCTTACTCTTTTAGGGGTAGGGGGCTATATCAACGAGCTATGTTTTAATTATTGAAATGTGTTTACTCTCTCCGTGCTTTAAAAGCCCATGCCTGTATTGAAATATAGCTCCTACTATGCTCATTTTTCTGTGAGTGCTGGGTTTTGTCATTTTATCACGGTGGCCTGAACCATATTGAGCTGTCGTGTTCTTATGCCGAAGATCACGGAGTCTGGCGACAGGGCAAAGCCAAGATTATAATGTATATTTGATTTTACCATTCTAATTTCCACAACTGACATTGCACCACCATTTAGAGATAAACATCGGCTAGCCGTGCATCCTGCGGTGGGAAATATTCCTTTCTGTTGGAAAGAGACACATTGGGGTGTTAAAAAACGGATGAGAAACTTCTTTACATAAAATACTAGTACCTCGCGTGGGAAATAATAGCGGCAAAAAACACTTTCCTTTCACTCTTTCTACAGCATGACATTATATAATGACAAGCAGCAATAGGTTTGAAATGCTATTATCAGTCGCATAAAAATAAGGCATTAGCCCGAGAGACAGCAGATCGCTGTTTGCAGGGTTTGTGCCCTTGTAGCTAGGTGGCGTCTCTACCCTCCTTTGATTTACTCACCGTGGGCCGAAAGCCCCCCTTCATCATGTAGTAAATCCAAAGTGGTTTAAACCGCTCCCCTCCCCGCCAGCACACACACCTCTCCTTAAGGTGGTCTTTGGACACACGCATTGCTTTTTGGCAGCGAACAAAACGGAGAAGGAAGACCGGGTTTTGCCCAGGATTTTGCCTCTTTAAGCGGGAACGTAGAGATTGGCACTATGGTGTTTTGGTTCCACAGCTTAAGTAAGCATTCCATTCAATGCCACATGCAACAGCAAAAATTAAGCACTTTAAAGGAGGGATGTTGCTTGTATTTCATGCAGAAACTGAAAATGTCCCTTTTAAAAAAAAAAAAATTCTTATTTTTAACCTCCGCACTGCAGGCCTGATTGTGACAAATATTCCCTCTTGTCACGTGATCCGGGATTGTTTTTCAAATCTCAGAGCGAAACAGCAAAACATAATTCTACTCTTGAATGGGACCAGCAGCTGTCCTTTTAACTGCCTTCTCCTCTCAAGAATCGAAACCCACTACTGGGGGCTTACTCTGTTTAGCTGTACTTTATCGCCTGTCAAAAACCTACGAAGATCGTTGTCAAATTCGGAAGACAATAACAAAATTGAGCTAATCTTGAAAGTGAGATGTTCTTTGAAGCCTTGCTGATTGACAACATTCTTGTTAACGTAGGTATTAAAGCGCCCAGACTGTTTTTAATTAGTGAGGCTGCACTATGTCAAAGGGGGCATGACCTTTCATTGTTGCAGGGCACAGAGGACTAGAGCTGATATCAGGAAAGCTCTGTAAAACCTGTGACAGCAGGCATATGCACATTAGCGTGTGTGCCTTTCCAAAGCGAGTGATTTTGCCTGACCCTTGAGCAGAGCAAGGGTCAGAGATTCGAAATGTAGTGAAGGCCAAACAAGGCTGTAAATCAGGCTGTCACATTTTCTCTTCGTGGAGCTGAGTGTGCCTACATGCAGTTCCTGGTGGTGGAAGGGAGGGCGGATGCCCACTTGTTTATTACGTGCTACAGAAGAGTGTAATGCAATGGTAGTGTGTTTGCTCAAGTTAGAGCTGTTAGAGTTGTAAATTAATGCCTTTGCATTAGTCAGACAGCAAGAAAAAAAACATTTGGAATGCAGTGGTCTTGTGTTTGCTCAAGTTAGAGCTCTTAGCGTTGTCAATTGCTGACTGGACTTTTCTTGCCACAGACTGAAAACAGGAAGAGGAAGAGTGCGAGCTGGCCCTGGAAAAGCCCCACTCTGCTGTTGGTTTATGTTTACATGGGGAGCAAATACAAAAAAAAAGTCCCTTACAGAAGAGATAATCGGGACATAGCATATTTATACAGTACTTTGTACTGCTCCCAAAGAGAAAAAGGCAGGACAAAGAGGCAGGACTGACCACTAGCAAGCAAGGGTTTTTGAAGGACACTGGAACCAACAAATGAAAACGCTGGAACTCACAGTATAGTATGCTTAAAAGTATACAGCAGGTCGAACGCTAACGCTTGACCTAAAAAGGCCCGAATCCCTGCCTGCTGCTCTAAGGCATTATCATTGCCGCGGAGGCGTTGCCTGGAAACCTGAAGAACTCTAGAAAACCCCAGAGCACCTTCAGCCTTCAATAAATTGCCAAGGCCGTCTCTCCGACCGTATCACTCTTCTGCAGACAAGGGACCCATGAAGTCTGGGTTACTGACCTGCTGCTGACTAACGGCTCGGGCCCAGCAGCCCAGTCAAAAAACATACACCTCCAGAGGACAAGACCTGGCCGCTGTGCCAAGTTTACTGGCACTAGGACTTTCTAGGGCTGCGGCGTACCAGTACCTGGGATACCCGACCCCAGAAGTCAGACACCCAGAAGCAGAGTCCATTCTGGACTCTCAAAAGGACAGGAGCAAGCACCAGCTGAGGGACTTCAGGACACCTGAGATCCACCCCTGAGTGGCCCTGCTGACCTGCAATCCATCCTCAAAGCTGCCTGCCCCTACAGTGAGGACTCAAAGAAGCACAACTCCCGGCTGACCTATCTGCGTTGCAACAGGCCTCCCTGGTCCCTGCACTGACAAACCAGCTGTGCGCTCATGGTCCCTAAGCCCTTGTGACCTCCCCCATGCAAGGGGACCTGGCAGACTTATCTTTACGTCCCTCTGTGCAGTGTGTTTCTAAGTGCCCCCCTTCTCCTCTATGCACCAACTTCAAGAACTTCAGCCGCTGCTCCCGCTCAAACCAGGAACTGCCCGAACTTCTCTGGCTGGACCATGGGACTTCTCCCCGATTTCACCCTAATAACAGAAGGTGACACTTGTGAGAACATTGCCTGTTTTTATATGCATTTTTAATGTTTTCCCCATTGATTCCAGTGGTGCTTAATTATGCACAAAAACTGGACACTTTCTAAACTTTGAAAAATCATAACTAAAAAAGTACTTACGGTAAAATTATGATCTTGGTCTTAAAAATCAATATTTTTGTAAAGTGTGTGTCTTCATTTATTGATACTGTGAGTACCACAAATGCATAGCACATCTTCTGGATTAGCCTACCTGCTCCCCCACACTACCACAAAAACAGAACATTAGGTGGCCTGCTTTTTACCTCTGTATACCAAGGTGGAGTTGCTTGGACTCTTCACAGTGCATGTCATTTTTCATACACTATATAGAGAACCAGTCTCCTACAAGAACCACCACCAATTGTGGTGCAAGTTCGACTGAAATAGGAGTTTTAAGAAATCAGTGATTCCCTAATCTCTAGAGATTGTCTTCAATTTTTGATACAAGTGATAGAATATCCATCTAGTGAATTGTCAGGGGGAGGGCTTCTTCATTCCATTCTACCTTGATGGTTTGTTGTTTTGTCCAGTGGCCACCCGATAAATCCAGGTCTTTATGAGGAGGGCAGTATGCATTAGAAGGACGTTCTATTACATATGGGCACCTGAGTCAACACAGATGATAGTGTGCACACTTGTCCTCATGCCCATGGAAGAGAAGACAGTAGGTCATCTTGCTTAACACATGGTGAGAAGTCTTCTTTGATTACACCAAGCCAGTGTTGGATATGATTTGCTTGTCAAGTGGAGCACCGGGCTAAAGCTAAAGTTAAGGAAACATGGAGGACAGGAAGGATGACAAACATGAGGATCTTCTTCCCATGTCTTTCAATCCTAGAACCCACCATTTTTCTGGAGTATTGATCAAAACTAGTGTTAAAGCATTTACTACCCAAGATGGTTTCCTTCCCAGAATTTGTTGACTGAAATCACCAATCCAAGATGATGTCAAATTCTTGTCAGATAATGTCATTTCCTGCCTGTTTTTTATGTATAAAAAGGCTTTGGTCTGAGAAAGATGCAATGTAACACATTTTTTTCTAAAGTTCATTGCTCTCTTTCATGCATTTTTGGCCCTGATTTTTGTTTCCTTTTTTAGCAACAGGGCTCTAGCTGGATCTAGCGATCCACCCACAACCGCTCCTGCTCACCTGGGGGAATGGAAATTATAGTAACAACATGAAAAAAATAAAATAGAACTGACAGGGGTCGACCCTTTTGAGCATGGGCTGACCCCCGTGGACCCCTAAATTCTTTTTTTATTTTTTAATAAATGTGTGCGTCTCTTGACGGCCAATCGCTTCCCACAGGGCAACCACATATTTAAAAAAAGTAAAGTAATATACATGGGAGGCATATACATATATATATATATATATATATATATATATATATATATATATATATATATATATATATATATATATTTAAAATAACATATATATATAATATAAAATAACAAATAAAGGTTCCACTCACAGCCTGCTACATCCACCAAAAGAGGCAGGTGCAGACAAACGGGTGTAGCACCCGTTTACAAATGAATAGGAGATTTCTGCCAATCCATTCAAAAAGCAGAAAAAAGAAGTCGCATCCAACGTGTCAGCTTCTCAAGCACAAAGCTTTATTTGAAATAGCAATTCAAAAAAACAATCTGATTCAAAAAAGTATATACTACTAAGATGGCAACGCGTTTCAACACAAAAGTGTGTTCATCATGGCCAAATTGAAAAAACCTGTGCACTTTTCCCTCTGACCTTATATAGCCCTTGTTCATAGACATAAAGAAAATACTACCACAAACAGGGAAATCCCTACTACACAACAAGGAGAAAAATAAATTAAAAAAATTAGAATAAATTAAAATAAAACTTAACAGACAATCCAAGGCATTTATTACATTGCTCAAGTGATATTTCCAGCACATGAATAAGTTCATCAAACCACGTTCCATTATTAATAAGGCATTGCAAATCCATTATAGAAAGCTCAGTCTAGGCCAAGTGGCCACAATTCAAATATCTTTGGGATTGAAATACAGGCACCTTCCTGCCTGACCATTAAACTAATGAAATTAATCAAATGGAAATGTCACAAGTTCTAATCACTACCTGACATTAAAAAAAACTAACTAAAGCGCCTACTTGGGAAGATCAAGGAAAAAGAGACTCTATGTATATATTGGATTACATGGTCACATTTGCCCTACATGTACATAAAGTCCACCATCCTCGTTAAGGCCCCCGGTGTCTTGGTCCCAAGGAGAATAATATATTCTGATTCCCTTATCCTAAGGAGTCTCTCCCGGTCCCCTCCACATAAGTTCCTTTCAATTCTATCAGTACCAAAATATACCAACAGTCAGCATCTCTATTGTGCGTCTTGGACCAATGTATCGCAACCGGGTATGAGATATCATAATTCTTAATGGCCCTATAATGTTCCAAAATCCTCTTCTTCACAGGACCAATGGTACTCCCAACATACTGTAGCCCACAAGGGCATTGTAGTATATAAATACAATAATCTGAGACACATGAAATGGCTTTATTGATCCTTCTGGTTTCAATCAAAACTGTCTTATACACCTTGACATTCCTGCTGTTCCTACACGCCTTACATCTACCACACTTGTAAAAGCCATTCTGCTGATTAAACCAACTAACATTCTTATTGTCTGGTCCACGCAAATAGCTTTGAACCAGAATGTCATGTAATGATTTTGCCTTGCGTTATGTAAATTGAGGCCAAGGAGCCAAAGTTTTCCCAATAATAGGATCATGCTTAACCAAATGCCAATGTCTCACCACTATCCTTCTGATTGCTGGACTAGCTTTATTATAAATCGTGATAATCCTCATCTCGGGGATAACATTGTCTTTCTTTTTAGTTTTCGTCAATAAGGTTTCCCTATTGATCTTTGTTACTTTTTCACTGGCTATTCGTAATACCTTATCTGGACCCCTTGCTTGCAATCTTCTCACCACCCTAGTCTCCTCCTCTTTACACAACTCTAGAGTACTACAATTTCTTCTAACCCGGAGCAATTCACAATATGGGATGCTCCATTTCAATTTGGTAGGGTGATGACTGGCTGCATGTATGATGCTGTTACCCTCTGTATCTTTGCGAAATAGCCTGGTTTGTAACTTATTATCCTGAATTTCCAACAAGACATCCAAGAATTCCATTCTTGTAGGATGTATTTTTCTAGTAAAAGTCAAATTCAAAGTATTTTGGGGAATATGATCCAGAAATTCTTCCAAATCCTGACGTGTTCCCTCCCAGATCATAAAACGATCATCAATATATCGTGTCCAAATCGAAATATGCCTGGTCCACTTCTCATTCTCCTCTACCCATACCTGAGTAGCCTCCCACCAACCCATGAAAATACCAGCATAACTTGGAGCAAAGCAGCTTCCCATCGCTGTCCCAATCAACTGGCGATACCACGTGTCCTTAAACAGAAAGAAATTGTTATTCAAACAAAAATCCAACATATCTAATGTTAGAAATGGGGTTTTTGGTTGGCAGTCAGGTTACCCTCTGTCCAAACAAGAACCCTCACTCTAGTCAGGGTAAGTAACACACAATGCAAAATTAGCCTGTGCCCACCCTCTGGTAGCTGGGCACGAGCAGTCAGGCTTAACTTAGAAGCCAATGTGTAAAGCATATGTGCAATAAATCATACGATACCATAATATAGCACCACAAAAATACACCACAGTGTTTAGAAAAATATATAATATTTATCTGGGTATTTGCAGGTTAAAATGACCAAAGATGCAATATGAATTTGTAAATATATCACTAAAAAGTGGTATAAAGTGTCTTAAGTCTTTAAAAAGCAAACAAAGTCTCTTTCAAGCACAAAGTACCTGGTTTGGAGTGGAAAATCTCCGCAAAGGGCCGCAAAAGAAGAGATATGTGGAAAAATGATGTGTGCGTCGATTTCTCCTCAGCACACACGGACTTGCGTTGTTATTTTTCACGTGGGGAAGTCTGAGAAGCTGACACGTTGGGTGCGATTTCTTTTTTCTGCTTTTTGAATGGATTGGCAGAAATCTTTTTTTTTCCCACCAAACTTTCCCTCAATTCAAAATTTAAAATTAATGAAGGAAACAAGAGTTTTTGTATTTAGTTGAGGAAGTAGAATGATTATTTATGATAAGAGGAATACATTATTTAAATTGGAAAGGGTAGCATAATTAGTATTTTGGCAGGAAGAAATAAAATAAAAAAGTGAAATTGAAAGAGGGAAATGAGAGAAAATAATGTATTGATGAATTTAATGAATCTAATGAGTTTAAGTTATAAGCATATTGTATTAGTGTGAGCATTTTGTTTATGTTTATTAAATTAACAGGATATAAGGTTGAGAGGTGATGGGTCTGTTTTTGAAATTGGTTAATGTGGGCTATGAATAAGACGGACATGGTTGAAACGTGTCAGCCCTAGAACTTTGAAATGCTTCTGCTGTGTGTACAGTCATATACTGAAAAAAATAATGGACTTGAAATGAAGTCTGGAGTGCCGGCATTTTCCTTCGATTTAACATGGATAGGGAAAGTTTGGTGAATATACACGGATCCTGCACCCGGAGCTGTGCACCAACATCGCTGGTGGTAGCAGTCAGCATTAGCAGGACGTTTGGAGGAAAATATATATATGTATATATATATACACACACACTGCAAAGGTTACAGGGATGTTATAGTTGGGAAATCGAATTAACTAAAACATAGAAAATCACTTTTTAAAAAACAACGGTTACAGGGATGTTCTAGTTAGGTTCACATTCCAAATGTGCAAAACCATAGAAATTCAGCAGTTATAGTTAGTTATTTCAAGTACCTATTACTCTGCCCTAAGGTAACTATAACTCTAGCCCCGCCAGTAGAAAATATATACATTACCTACTGGGCGTCGCCAGTAGGTAGTTATAGTTAGGACCTAGTTTACATAGGAAAAGCATGTTTTGCCAATACATTTGGTGCAGTTTGACGAATCTTCACAAAATTTTCAAAACTAATATGACAGTCTGTTCAGCTGCTGTCTTGAACGTTTTGGGATGATTTGTCAAGTGGAGGGAGGGTTGGGGGTCCCAAAACATGTTTTCCCCATGCATTTTCCTATAGGGTCTTTATACACAACTACTACCCAAATTGGATGAAATTATACCAAATTTGGCAGGAAGCTAGATCTTGGTGCGAAGATCGGTCTTTTTGTGATTTGGTGTAAATACATTCAGTAGTTTTAGAGATAGCAATAGAGCGATCTAGGGATGCAGATGCTTTGCGGATCAATCAGTGGCAGATCCATGTGCCAATGCAAGAATCTTATTGACTGGCTGCAGCCTGACGGAAGTTGTGGCTGCCATTTTCTTTTATCAAGAAACCGTCCCCGGGTTGAACGGTGGGGTGAAATGGAGATGATGGGGTCAGGGTAGAGGTTCCCTGACTCCATGGAATGCATAGAAATGTGTAAAACCAGTAAATAAAGGGCTGAACATGCCTATATACCTTTCCGGTTCCGAAGCCGCTCTGGAGTCGGTGTGCTTCATTTCTTCTTGGTTACACTAGAGCGCACTTCCAAGGGCCCAGGAGCTGGTTTTGGCAAAACCTGGCAAGTCAGAACTCTCAGCAAGAGACCCCAGTTGCTGGCAAGTGAAGTCTATGATGGCCATGAGAATTCTTAACAGGAGGCAAGCTCAGTTCAAGCCCTTGGAGAACCTTGGAAAGCAGGGTGTAGAAAAAAAAGGCCTGTCCTTTCACTCCCAGGACAGACGCAGCAGGCCAGCACAACAAAGCAACAGACAGTTTGGGAGGCCCTCCTATCAGCATCAAGTTGGCAGAATGTCCTCAGTCCAGTAGGGTTCTATGTGGTGTCAGAGGTCCATTACTTACACCCATTTCTGTCTTTGAAGTAGGCAATCTTCAAAGAGAGATCTTTGTAATGCACAAGACCCTGCCTTTCCCTGGTCCCAAACACACTACAGGGCGTTGGAGACTGCTTTGTGTGAGGACAAGCACAGCCTGATTCAGGTGCAAGTGTCAGCTCCTCCCACCACTCTAGCTCAGGAAAACCCATCAGCCTGGTGAAGGGCAATCAGGATATGCAGGACACACCTTCCTTCGTGTGACAAACAGCCCAACTGTCATCCTGACCCAGACATGTACTCAGCAGACAGGCAGAGGCACGGAATGGTTAAGCAAGAAAATGTATACTTTCTAACAAACCTATTCAAAAACCAACTTCACCAAAAGGTGTATTTGTAAATTGTGAGTTCAAAGACCCCAAACTCCAAATCTCTATCTGCTCACAATGGGAAATTACACTTAAAAATATATTTCAAGGCAATCTCTATGTAACCATATGGGAAAGATAGTCCTTGCAACAGTGAAAAATGAATTTGGCAGTATTTCACTATCAAGACATGTAACCCACACCAGTACATGTCCTACATTTTAAATACACTGCACCCTGCCCATTGGGCTGACTTGGACCTACGTTAGGGGTGACTCGCATATAGCAAAAGGGAATGTTTGGGCATGGCAAGTGGGTGCACTTATCAGGTTCAATGGCAGTTTAAAAGTGCACAGACAGACACTGTAGTGTAGGTCTGAGAAATGTTTTCAGGGCTACTCATGTGGGTGGCACAATCAGTGCTGCAGGCCCACTAGTAGCATTTTATTTTCAGGTCCTGGGTACACATAGTGCACTTTAGTAGGGACTCACTAGTAAATTAAATATGCCGATCATGGAGAAATCAATCACCAATACAATTTAGACAGAGAGCACTTACACTTTGGCACTGGTCAGCAGTGGTAAAGTGCCCAGAGTCCTAAAGCCAGCAAAAACGAAATTAAGCACAGGATTAAAAACATTTCCAAAACTTGCCATCTGTTTTTTTCCCCTGCTGCCCCAGATCACTGTTTTTCCCGCTTCCTGCTCTCCCACCTCCCCGGAGCCCTTTCCCTCCTCCTAGGATCTAATTAATGGAGGCCGCAGTGTGGTTCCATTGAGCAGGTCCAGTCCAGCTCCACAAACGTCAGTCCCCTCCTCCTGACTGCTGCCAGCTACCGGACATTTGCCCTAACATAACAGCCAGTCAGCAGCAGTAAGTGCTTGCATTACAGCCTCCTCAGGGTCCTCAGGATCAGCGCTAAGATCTCCAGAGCCCTCAGGAGCTTTGCCATCTGTTTTTTTTCCCAGCTGTACCAGATCGCCATTTTTCCTGCTCTTCTGCTACCCGCTCTCCAGCTTCCCACTCTCCCACCTCCCCAGCACTCCTCCCAGGTCCTACTTAATGGAGGGTGCAGTGCTGCCACACTGAAGGCGCACCAAAGGCAAGCCCATCTGAACCCGTCTGTGCTTGGACAGTGCGTGGCGCCAGGAACCCTGTCCCTCTAGACATGTACTCCGCTGCCAATCTCCATACCCTAGACCCCAGTCGTAACAACAGTTGCCTTGCATCTCTCTCTCCACAGTGGGACCGTTCACCTGTCTCCACTGCTGTTTCACCTGCAATCATGGTCCGACCATCTCCACAGGATCCCGCATTAACACTGCGTATGCCAGCCGAGGCCCGCTGGATCAACTCAGATGCCTCCTGATCAACGCCAGATTGCTGTGCAAACACGGCACCTAAGTCTGGGACACCATTTTCACCCTTACCCTGACGTAACCTTCATCACAGAGACCTGTCTCACTCTGTGTCAGCCCCAGACATCGCCACTGCCACTCCCTGTGGCTATAAGATGAAACACCACTATCGCACCAACAGACACGGAGATGGCATCACCATTGTACACAGGGAAGCAATCATCTGTACAACCATCGAAGATGAAACCATGCATTCATGGAACACATGAATTTCCAGCTCCACACTGACAACAAAACCACCATCAGACACACCCTCGCAAACAGACCTCAAGGACCACAGACCGGCCCCAGCAATGTTATCACAGAATTCATCACCTAGCTCGTCATTGAATCCAAACACTACATCTTCCTGGAAGACCTTAATTTTCACCTGGACGACCTCACAGATTCCAACTCCACTGACCTTCTGAAACATATGAACAGCATTGGACTTGTGCAGTTGGTCTCAGACCCCACACACAGAGCTGGACACACACTGGACCCCATCTTCACATCCAACAACAGAATCAGATAAAGCCACACCACAGAACTTACATGGTCCGATGATTACATTGTATAATTTACCATCACTGGATCCCCTCGCACCACACCAAACTGCTACAGCACCCCATTCCACAGCTTGGCCGAGATCACCCAACACCAATGGACAGACACCCGTAGCCTCTCCCAGCCTGACGCTTCCACCAACCTCAATCAAACAATAGAGAACTTCAACGCCTTTATCACCTGTGTCGCTGACTGAGTCACCCCAACCAAACCAGCCAGAACGAACGGACCCACCAAATAAGCCAGTTTGTACACCCCAGAACTCAGTGCACCTAAACATCAATGCAAACAACTGGAAAGAAAATGGTGCTCGAGCAGAAACAGCAGTGATCAAACCACCTTCAAGTCTGCCCTCAACAACTACCACCATCTCCTCAAAGCCGCGAAAAAGAAGACCCTGACATACCACATCGAGCCCATCATCACCAGACCAAGGAAGTCTTCTGCATCGTCAGAGTTCACCTCCCCATTGGCCACAGAAAACACAATCCCTTCCTCACAAGATCTTTGCGACATTCTTGCAGACCACTTCCACAAGATAAATACAATTTACAGAAATTTGGAGCCCCAAGCCACCGACCTCAGCATCCCCACTGCTGCAAAAGCCTGCATAGACCTCCTGTTCGCCACATGGGAACTACTCGGCATGGTGAACACCAAAGCCCCAATAAACTCTATTCACTCAGGAGCACTCACTGTCCTGTGCCTCCATCGACTCTTCAACTTCAGAAGTGACAAGATCAGCTACCAGCTCTCCACCATCCTTAACACATCCATCACCTGTCATGACCACACAAACTTGCCAAATCAACTCAAAGAAATGCTTGAGAAAAGCAAAGAGATATCCTCAGTGGAGACAGCAAAGCCCAAACTGGAAGAAGGTTTACAGAGTAATCTTGCGCTTATTTCAAAGGAAGAATCAAGAAGAGAAGATTCAAGATGGCCGTTGTGAGTCCTGAAGGTTAGTTACAGTTCTAGTCTTGCAATCGGTTGGTTGCTAGGTTACGAGCTCACCAGCTGGAAGCTTGGCACTTCAACTGAGGTCTGACAGGAATCAGCTGTGTGGAGAAAGAGCGCACTTCAGAGCAGAAACTCCTGTGAGGTACAATTACACTTGAAGACTATTTTACAGAAAACGTGATAAATATTGTTAAGGTTTATTTGAGGAGTTTGATAGTAGACCGTTCAAGTGGAGGTTTGGCCAGGCTACAGAGTTTAATGTATGAATAATCCTTATGTTTACAAGGTTCCTGTTTAAGATACCAAAGTCAAAAGAAAAACGAACTTTAACAAGCAAGTATTTACATATTCCAAGGTTATAAACGGAGGCAGAGTTTAACGGAGAAATGAATGTTAACAAGTAAGCATTTACAAATGCAACAGTAATAAACCAAAGTAGAGTTTACAAGAGAAACAAACTTTAATAAACAAAGCATTTACAAATACAAGTTATCAACACATGTCGAAGTAAGAAAGAAGAAGCGAACTTTAATAAACAAGCATTTACAAATACAAGTATTGAAGAAGTCAAAATAAGACAGGAGAAACAAACTTTCACAAGCAAGAATTAGCAATGCAATAAATGTAATTGAACTCTCTAATGTAAAGTAGAAACCAACTAACATCAGCTGATTTGGAGAACGCATCATCACCAACTATATATATATATATATATACATACATATATATATATATATATAGCAACATAAAACCAATCTCTAACAAAGGTTGAAATGTTCTTCCAGAATCAGTGATAAGCATTTTTAAGAAGAGCTTATCATTCATAGAGAGAAGCAAGGCTACAGAGAACAAAGGGTGAGTGAAGAAATAATATAATTAAAGAGAATTAAGTGTTAAGAGTAGAAAGTGTAAAACTGATGTTGTGTGTCCCTAGTAATTGCGACTGTGACTCTTGCAGGTGCTGCATCCAATCTTAGATGTGAAGAGGCAGACTGAGTACTGATGTTCATCATCTCTGTGGCAGTCTCTCTACAATCCCATTCCCCTTTCCCCCTCCGGGGTACTCAGCACGAAGGATTAAAATTCGTTGTGAGTAGCTCGGGTCGGAACTGAGGAGTTATCTTCTGCTTCTGAGGAAATCGAATTGAAGTATCCTGACAGATTGAAGTGCCATCACCCTAATTTTAGGGAAAAACAGATTTCCTCCTGAGCAGAATGGCAGAAGGAATTGATATATAAGCATTAGCCACCGTTTTGGAAGGGTTACAGAAACAATTAAATAACATCATAGAAGAAACAGTCCAAATAAAACAGCGAATAAATGAGTTCGGGAACACCGCTAAATCAAATGAATCTGTGTTTTCACAAATCCCTAGCCCTTCACAGTCTGCAGGTATATCCACTCAAGTAATTCATGCGGTTTCCCCTATTATTCCTTTGGCTCAACCCGAGCGCTTCGGTGTGGATCCAAATAAGGCGCAGATTTTTCTGACCCAATGCTCATTGCATTTTTTATGTAGACCAGTCTTTTTTTCCGAAGACCAGTCCAAAGTGGCATTTATATTGTCTTATCTGACAGGTGATGCGGCCGCATGGTCCATGCCAATAATTTCCAGAAATGATCCTGTTTTATATAATTTCCAAAATTTCAAGGAAGAGTTCTTAAGAATATTTGATAGGCGAACTGCAGCTCAAGCCACTGACAATTAACTATTGGAAATCAGGCAAGGTAATAAATATCTAGTAGCCTGTCTGACTCATTTCAATAAACTCATTGTAGAGACTGCCTGGCCGGAGTCAAAAAGAGCCGCCATATTTTATCGTGGACTGAGAGATGAATTGAAAGATGCCTTAGCACAAGTTCCAAATAGACCCACTGAAATTTTGGAGTTAATTGATCTTGTGTTACAGATTGACCACCGGTTAACCGAACGAAGAGCAGAAAAGAGAAGAGAATATCGACCATTTCCCCTGAGAATTGATCGTGTAAGAAATGATCATACAAGAGCCGGAGAAGGGATAACGATAGAAGAACCAATGCAAATTTGTTCCATCCGAGGTCCTTTATCTAAGGAAGAAAAAGAGAAAAGAAGAGTGAATCAACTATGTGTATATTGTGGTGCATCTGGTCATTTTGTTAAAAAGTGTCCCAAGAAACCCAAAGCTGTTCAGTCGGGAAAAGGCCAGCTTCATCAGTAGAGGGAGTTGCCCTGATGAAAGCAGAACCCAAGACAACTCCTTTAGATCAACGAGTGGCAAATACCTTACAAACCGCAGCGCCACATTTGGTACAAACAGTATCAGTTAAGACCCTTGAGAAGGAAATTCAAGGGATCTCAGTTATGATAGACTCTGGAGCTACGGGCAACTTCTGTGATATCAAATACGCTCGTAAAATGGGTATTCAATTTATCAAGAAATCTACTTTGGAAGTAGTAAGAGCTGTGGATGGAACCAATCTTTCTCCAGGACCCATTTCCCATGAGACCGAACCAATTCAGATGCAAGGTTTTGGTGGGCATCAGGAGCAGATAATCTTTAATTTGATAGATGCTCCACAATTTCAACTCATTTTGGGTCTGCCCTGGCTTACAGAACATAATCCACAAATTGATTGGAGCAAGAGAACGATCAAGATGAATTCCTCTTACTGCAAAGAGAATTGCTTTCATGATGGAGTAGAGGTGTCCACCAAGTCCCAAGCGGCCTGTTTATCATCACACTCTTCAATGATCTGTGCACTAAAAACAACAAAAATCCCAAAAGAATATGAGGATTTAGTCGCCGTTTTTGATGAAAAGGAGGCTGAGAAATTGCGGCCACATCGACCCTACGACTGCAAAATTGAACTGGAGCCAGGTGTGATATTGCCATGTAGCAGAATATACGCATTGACCGAAGCAGAGAACCAACATTTAAAGGAGTATTTGGATCAATATCTTGCTAATGGTTTTATTCGTCCTTCTGAATCCCCAGTGTCATCCCCACTATTTTTCATACCAAAGAAGGATGGGGGTCTTCGAACTTGAATTGATTATCGAGCCCTCAATCAGGTTACCATCAAGAATCGATACCCACTGCCTTTAGTGTCAGTTTTATTAGATCAAGTAAAGAATGCTAGAATCTACACCAAACTGGACCTGCGAGGAGCATATCATTTGATACGAGTGGCTTCAGGGGATGAATGGAAAACCGCTTTTCAGACTCAATACGGATTATTTGAATGTCAAGTGATGCCTTATGGGTTATGCAATGCTCCAGCTGCTTTCCAGCATTTCGTTAATGATATATTACGAGAATTCCTCAACCGGATTGCCGTGGTTTATATAGATGACATTTTAATCTTTTCCGACAATCTACAGGAGCACATTTCCCATGTTCAATCCATCCTCACAAGGTTGCAAGAAAACCATCTCTATGTAAAATTGGAGAAGTGTGCATTTCATGTGGAACAAGTTGTGTTCTCAGGATTCATTTAGTCACCAGAGAGAGTTAGTATGGATCCTACCAAGATAAAGACAGTGCAACATTGGCCTTCTCCTTGCAATGTCAAAGAGATCCAGAGTTTCTTGGGGCTTGCTAATTTTTATCGAAGATTCATATCCAATTTTTCTCAAACAGTTACACCCATTACTCGATTGTTGAAGAAAGGAGTGAAGCTTGAGTGGACAAAAGAAGCTGAAAATGCTTTTAATTTTTTGAAGAATTCCTTTGTCTCAGCTCCAATCTTGCTCCACCTCAATCCGGATGAGCCATATTATGTGGAGGCAGATGCTTCAGATGTTGCCATAGGAGGTATCCTTTCCCAGCGTCATAAAGATACAGGTCAATTACATCCAGTGGCCTATTTCTCTCGAAAATTAACACCACCAGAGATAAATTATTCAATTGCGGATAAGGAGCAGTCAAAGAAACTTTTCGTGAGTGGAGGCATTACATTTTGGGAGCTAAGCATAAAGTGACCGTTTACATGGACCACCGAAATTTACAGTTTTTAAAATCAGCTCGAACTCTAACAGCTAGGCAACTGCATTGGTCCCTATATTTTGCAGACTTTGATTTTGTTATCACTTTCAGACCAGGAAAAGTAAATGGGAAGGCACATGCTCTATCTCGAATTGATACCGGTGTAGTTAAAGAGCCTCCAGAAAAAGAACTGATTATTCCACAAGAGAAGTTCATATCTGCAATATTGTATGAAGATTTAACAAAAGAAATTCAAGAAAACTTAACATTCGAAGGAATGCTGAAGTGGTCCAAAGAAGGCCAAAGAAGAGAAATCAAAAATGGTTTGCCATACTTTAAAAGTGCACTGTATGTTCCGACTGTGGAGCTGCAAGAAAAAATTCTTCAGGCTTATCATGATGATCAATTGAAAAGATTCATATAAGACTCAGGCTGATAGAAAAAGAAGAGAGAGACCCATTTATTCGAAAGGAGACAATGGGGGTCATTATAACCCTGGCGGACGGTGTTAAAGCGGCGGTAATACTGCAAACAGGCCGGCGGCACAAAAAAGGGAATTATGACCGTGGCGGAAACCGCCAACATAGACAGCCACTTTAACACTCCGACCGCCACAGCGGTACAGACAAGCAGCGCGGCGGTCACCGCCAACAGACAGACGGAAGACAAAGTACCGTCCACAGTATTACAACCGGCCAATCCACCACCTTTTCCAGGGCGGATTCACCGTGGATAAAAACACGGCTGAAACAGCTTTTGCAATGGGAAAACGCTCACCTTAACACACTCCACGAGGAAGGAGGGCACCATGGAGCCGGAACTTTAAATACTCCCTGTGATTGTCTTCCTGCTCCTCTACGAACATCAGCAACGGCGGCGCCGAAGACAACGGTGAGTACTGCACCTACGACATAGGGGAGGCAAAAGTCAGGGACACACACACGTAACACCCCCACCCCCACCCCGACCCTCGCAGCACACTACAACACACACACCAATGCATTTCCAAACATCACAGTAACAACCCACAACCCCCCCCGGAAGAATGCAAAGACAAAAAGGAATTCAGTACAACCATAGTAATGTATCAAAATACAGTAAGCTCATATATACATAAATATATACACATTCCAAATATATACATCACGATTAGTAGTGCAGCTATGCACAATTAAATGTCCGTGGACAACTGGGCCCAAAATGCATGGGCGAGGCCCACACACGATACCTGTCCAGAAACGGAGAGAACACTGCAGGGGCATCAGATAGAAATACAACAGGTACCTCAGGGGGAAGGGAAGGGGGGCACCTCAGCCGGATTACAGCACCACGTCAGATCCACGACGGGGCTCCATGCCCATTGATGTATCCTGGGGAGTGCAAAGCCACAGTCTCTCAAGTCTTTGCAGTGGGTGGTTTGCCCACTGTACCATCCTGGGGAGTGCAAAACCACAGTCTCTCAAGTCTCTACAGTGGGTGGTTTGCCCATTGCCATATCCTGGGGAGTGCAAAGCCACAGTCTCTCAAGTCTCTACAGTGGGTGGGTTGCCCACTGTTCAGTCCTGGGGAGTGCAAAGCCACAGTCTCACAAGTCTTTTCAGTGGGTGGGTTGCCCACTGCACCATCGTGGGGAGTACAAAGCCACAGTCTCACAAGTCTTTGCAGTGGGTGGTTTGCCCACAGCTCTATCCTGGGGAGTGCAAAGCCACAGTCTCACAAGTCTTTGCAGTGCGTGGTTTGCCCACTGCTCTATCCTGGGGAGTGCAAAGCCACAGTCTCACAAGTCTTGCAGTGGGTGGGTTGCCCACTGTACCATCCTGGGGAGTGCAAAGCCACAGTCTCACAAGTCTTTGCAGTGGGTGGTTTGCCCACTGCTCTATCCTGGGGAGTGCAAAGCCACAGTCTCACAAGTCTTTGCAGTGGGTGGTTTGCCCACTGCTCTATCCTGGGGAGTGCAAAGCCACAGTCTCACAAGTCTTGCAGTGGGTGGGTTGCCCACTGTACCATCCTGGGGAGTGCAAAGCCACAGTCTCACAAGTCTTTTCAGTGGGTGGGTTGCCCACTGCACCATCCTGGGGAGTGCAAAGCCACAGTCTCACAAGTCTTTGCAGTGGGTGGTTTGCCCACTGCTCTATCCTGGGGAGTGCTAAGCCACAGTCTCACAAAACTTTGCAGTGGGTGGGTTGCCCACTGTACCATCCTGGGGAGTGCAAAGCCACAGTCTCACAAGTCTTTGCAGTGGGTGGGTTGCCCACTGTACCATCCTGGGGAGTGCAAAGCCACAGACTTTCAAGTGGATAACAGTCTCCACTGGTTCTGGAGGGGGACTGGTGCCCAGAGTGCTTCATCCTGTTAAGGACTCAGGTAGTGGATGCTGTTCCCCACTGGTTCTGGAGAGGGACTGGTGCCCAGAGTGCTTCATCCTGTTAAGGACCCAGGTAGTGGATGCTGTTCCCCACTGGTTCTGGAGGGGGCTGGTGCCCAGAGTGCTTCATCCTGTTAAGGACTCACACTGGTTCTGGAGGGGGACTGGTGCCCAGAGTGCTTCATCCTGTTAAGGACTCAGGTAGTGGATGCTGTTCTCCACTGGTTCTGGAGGGGGACTGGTGCCCAGAGTGCATCACGCTCCCTGTGACGGTCCAAGTTCCGTCACTGCCCCAGCCGCACATGGGCTAACGATGCTTGAGTTGGCGGTCTTTGCCCTGTTCAGCGGTGCTTGCTCTGTTCAGCGGGGCTTGACTTTGCTGTCTCTGACCTGTGCAGCGGTGTGTGCCAAGGCGGTCCCTCATTGCCCAGCTGGGCTGTGGTGCCGGGGCCCTCCTGGGCACTGACTCTGGCGGTGGTCTCCGGACCAGTGACGATTGTGCTGCCCTCCTGGGCACTGACTCTGGTGGTGGTCTCCGGACCAGTGACGATTGTGCTGCCCTCCTGGGCACTGACTCTGGCGGTGGTCTCCGGACCAGTGACGATGGGGCTGGCGGTGGCGTCCTGGCCAGCGGGGAGGATGGCGGCCTTCTCCGCCGTGCTGCTCTTCCCAGACTTTGGCGACTTCTTCTGCCCCTTTACCACCTTGGGTGGAGTCACAGCTGACTCGACACTCCCCCCGGGACCCTTGTGAGCGGCTTTACCGGCAGGAGTCTTCACCCTCTCCCGTCGGGCACTGTCCAACTTCTGGTGCTTCACAGGGGGTGGACTGGCAGTGCTTTAGCTCCATGTCACACTGGCTGCCCTGGTGCCCGGTGCACTCCACATACCTCTAACAGGCAACACTGGTACCAGACTTTTTTTGGCTGAGGTGCTAGTACAGGACCTATGAATTGGAGGGGGGGGGTGGGACAGAGGTCAAGGTTGCTCAGGAAAAGTTTCTGACGAACACTGGGACGGGTAGCTGGAGGGGGTCTGGGAGTGGAGGAAGAGGAGGTGGTTGTAGGAGGTGTAACTTTAGATGATTTGGGTGCAGGTGCATGATCTGGAGGCTGTTGTGAGGTGGATGGATGTTGGGTGTGTGTGTGCCCGCGTTTGGGTACTTTGGGAGGGGGCGTCACAGACTCACTGGGAGAGGACACAGGGGACGTGTAAATAGTAGTGGGGGTGGTGAGTGCAGGTGAGCGGGTTGTGGTGCTGGGTGTTCTAGTGCAAGTCCTAGTGGCTGTAGTGGTAGTGCATGCAGGTGATAGTGTAGACGACACTGGGAGGGAGGACGGAGACGACGAGGAGGGGGACACAGTGGAGGCAGTGGATGTTGCTGTGTCTGCATGTGGGTGATGCTTGTGTGAGTGCCTGTGGGATGTGTGGTGCCTATGTTTGCCTGAGCTTCCCTTGTGTGTTGACGTGTGTGCAGGCTGGTCTGATGGTGTGCTTGGGATAGGCTGGGGTACAGGGGATTGGGTCTGGGTGGAGGAAGTTGGAGGGGGGAGGCTAGACACATGGACAATGGCTGCCATCAGTGCTGAGGCCAGAGATTGCAGGGTTCGATGATGGGCAGCCTGACCAGAATGAATGCCCTCCAGGAATGCATTAGTGTGTTGCAACTCCCTTTCTACACCCTGGATGGCATTCACAATGGTAGACTGCCCAACAGTGAGTGACCTGAGGAGGTCAATGGCCTCCTCACTGAGGGCAGCAGAGGTGACAGGGGTAGGGGCTGAGGTGCCTGGGGCGAAGGTGATGCCCACCCTCCTGGATGAGCGGGCACGGAGCGAAGGCTGAGGGGCTGCTGGGAGGGTGGTGCTGGTAGGGGGGGTGGCAGCTGTACCTGTAGAAGTGGGGGGCACAGATGGTGCCACAACCACAAGGGAGCTCCCATCGGAGGACGAGTCCGTGTTGCTGGTTGCTGATCCGGTGACCGACGTGAAGTTCCCCTCGCCCTCCGTCCCACTGGTGTATTCTGAGTCCATGGTGTGGCCCTCCATGGCCATGTGGGATGCAGCCACCTCGTGCTCCGGTGCCCCTGTACCTCCGCCTGATGATGCTGATGCACAAAAGAACAGGGAGAGCACAAAAAGGGGTGGGGAAACAGAAGAAAGACAGGTTGAGTGCATGGCTTACTGCTACCGTGGGCGGACAATACAGACACAGCAGCCCCCTGCACTACGCCGTGCTCTTGGCCTCTACAGATGCAGTTCCTGGGATATGGCCTACAGTGATGAGTGTCATCTGCCCACATAGATGACACAGGGGCATGTATACCTGTACTTCGCACTCTACAGAGGTGGGGTGGAGTGGCACATGGCCTGCATTACGGAGGGGCCTAGCCTACGGAACTCGCCCTGGCCTAGGGAAACCCACAGCCCTCTTCCCCCACCCAGACCCCTCCACTGCACGCAAAGTCATGAGAATGTGAGTGTACTCACCCCCTTGTGTCTGCTGTGATGCCCTCATGCGCCCATCCAACTCAGGGTAGGCCACCGCCAGGATCCGGAACATCATGGGGGTCATGGTGCGACGGACACCCCTTCCACGTTGGGAGGCCTTCCCCAGCTGAGCCCCTGCCGTCTTCTTGCTCCAGCGGCGAATGTCCTCCCATCTTTTACGGCAGTGGGTGCTCCGTCTCTGGTGGACCCCCAGGGTCCGGACGTCCTTGGCGATGGCACGCCAAATATCCTTCTTCTGGTGGGCGCTGACCTACATGACATGTACAGGGGAAGAAGAGAAGTCATTAGCAACTGCACCGTCGAAGTGAGTGGCCCACATCCCTGCCCTTGCCATGTGGCACATGCAATCACACTCCTTCATGCTCGCAGAACTCTGCCCCCTTCCTACTTACAACCACCCCTCTCCACCCAGGCATAGCCCATACAACTTGCACCCTATGTACTCACCTGTTGGTCTGGAGGACCGTAGAGTAGCGTGTACTGGGGGAGGACCCCGTCCATGAGCTTCTCCAACTCCTGTGCAGTGAAGGCAGGGGCCCTTTCCCCAGACGCACGTGCCATTGTCTCTTCCAGACCGAGGTCACAGCAGCACTTGCAGTGTAGGTCCTCTCCTGTCGAAGATCAGGTATCGAGTGATTGAACAGATAGAAAATGGCGGTGACGTCCGTGGCGGTGCATATCATCACCGCCGGCGCACTTCGTCATTGGCTCCTGGGACCCATAGGGTCCAATGTTAACCAATGCAGCATTGCGTCGCGGTCTACGACCTCCTACCGCGACGGTGTACAGCGCCAGCGCAGTTACCTCAAATCCCATTGTCCCACTTTACAGGTCAGGCATCCACCATTTCAGGGGCCCACATGGCTTCATTTACAACTGCGTCACATATACCTAGGCCTGGACTCAACACACATACAGGAAGATTTTTGTATTTTGTGTCGTGTTCTGTGTAGCTGTGGGTACATACCTGGGACATGTGAGGAGATGGCGGAATCCTCCGGTGTACCGACCGCTGGTGGACCTGTTGACAATGGAGGAGCGACATTTAATCATCACATACAGGTTTGACTGTGCCACAATCCAGGAACTGTGTACCCAGTTGGAGCCAGACCTTATGTCACCAATCCGCCATCCCACAGGAATCCCCCCTAAAGTGCAGGTGCTATCAGTGTTTCATTTCCTAGCAAGTGGGTCATTTCAAACAACAGTGGCCATGGCATCAGGGATGTCCCAGCCTATGTTTTCCAACGTGTTGTCCAGAGTGTTGTCTGCCCTGCTGAAACACATGAGGAGCTACATCGTTTTCCCTCAGGTGGAGGATTTGGCTACAGTTAAAGGTGACTTCTATGCCCTGGGACATATCCCTAACATCATAGGTGCCATTGATGGGACCCATGTAGCTCTGGTCCCCCCCCACAGGAGTGAACAGGTGTACAGGAACCGGAAGAGTTATCATTCGATGAATGTACAGATGGTATGTTTGGCAGACCAGTACATCACTTAGGTAAATGCTATGTTTCTTGGCTCAGTGCATGACGCCTACATCCTGCGGAATAGCAGCATTCCTTATGTGATGGGTCAACTCCAGAGGCACCGGGTGTGGCTATTAGGGGACTCTGGTTACCCCAACCTGTCATGGCTAATGACCGTAGTGAGGAATTTCAGGACCATGGGCGGACTAGGAGGGTGATCGAACGCACCTTCGGCCTCCTGAAGGCCAGGTTCAGGTGCCTGCATATGACAGGTGGTTCCCTATTCTACTCTCCAAGGAAGGTGTGCCAGATCATCATCGCCTGCTCTATGCTTCACAATCTTGCTTTGCAACGCCAGGTGCCTTTTCTGCAGGATGATGGTCCAGATGACGGTGTTGTGGCAGCTGTGGAGCCTGTGGACAGTGATGAGGAGGAAGCTGAGGAAGAAGACATTGACAACAGGGACTCTGTCATACAGCAATATTTCTTTACTCGTACCTTTACTTTCACACTTCTACCTCTATCCTGTCTGTCACTTTGAAGCAGTATTTGGAAACTGAGTTGTACATTTCCATTACGGTTTCACAGGTGTGGTTACCAATGTGTGTCATCTGCTTGCATCCTTCATGGACTTGTGATGTGTGACATAGGTATGTTGACATTACATTTTCGAAAGGATTTTGTCATTGACATAGATAATACACATTTTCAAAATCACAGACTGACTCCAGATTATTTTGTGGTTCAAGGGTGTTTATTGAAGTGCTAATTATTGGAGGGGGTGGCAAAATGGTGATGGGCGATGGTGGAGGAATGTCCATGGCAGAGTCCAGTCTATTAGTCTCACAGGTGCACTGCCCATATGGGCATAGGAAGTGGAGCTGGGGCAGTTCCAATATGGACAGGGTAACAAAGTGGGACAGTGGGATGACAATCAGGGTGGTCTCATTTCCTGGCGGGGGTCTTGCCATCTTGCTCTGTCCTGTTCCTGGATCTCAGGGACCGCTTGCGGGGTGGTTCTCCGTCTGCAGGGGGTGGGGTGCTGGTGTGCTGGTGTGGTGGTCCTGTGGCGGGGCATCCTGTCCACTAGCGCCGGTGGAGGTGGTGGGCAGTTCATCATCCAGGCTAGTGTCATGGGCCCCTTGGAGTGCCACGGTGTCCCTCATGGTCTTCTGTATGTCCTTCAGCACCCCTACGATGGTGCCCAGGGCGGAGCTGATGGTCCTGAGCTCCTCCCTGAACCCCAAATACTGTTCCTCCTGCATGCACTGGGTCTCCTGAAACTTGGCCAGGACCGTAGCCATCGTCTCCTGGGAGTGGTGGTATGCTCCCATGATGGAGGAGAGGGCCTCGTGGAGAGTGGGTTCCCTTGGCATGTCCGCCCCCTGTCGCACAGCAGCCCTCCCAGTTCCCCTGGGT
Source organism: Pleurodeles waltl (assembly GCF_031143425.1). Lineage (NCBI taxonomy): Eukaryota > Metazoa > Chordata > Amphibia > Caudata > Salamandridae > Pleurodeles > Pleurodeles waltl. The sequence goes on along the minus strand of NC_090440.1, from coordinate 1,883,389,249 downwards.
TCCTGTGCCTCCATCCCCTGGACCGTGTGCCCACTACCACTGCCCCCTGGTCCCTGTTGTTGTTGGGGTGGTGGGTTATCCTGGGTTCCCTGTAGTGGTGGACACACAGCTGATTGACGTGTCCTGGGTACGGAGGTATGGGCCCGCTGGGTGGGAGCTGTGCTGGTGTTACCAGAGGGTGGAAGGTCAGTGTTGGGCTGTGCCTGTGCAAGGGGAACCGACTGTCCTGAGGCCCACGATGGACCGGGCTGGTCATCTGGATCCAGTTGGCCAGAGCTGCTGTCATCACTGTGGGCCTCTTCTGTGGGTGGGGTAGAGATGTCTGGACCCTCCTGTCTGGTGACGTTATGTAGTGGTCCTGCAGGGGTATAAAAGCATGATTATTTCATTTGTGTGTGTCATGGTGTGCAATGGGTGGGTGAGTGTGTACCCCAGAGCAAGCATTCCTGTGTGGGGGCTTGTGTGATGATGGTTAGGGGGTGTTATGGGTATGTACAGTGGGCATGCTTTAGTGATGGGTGTCCATGCTTTGTTGTGTCATGCAGGGCTTGGTGTTGGGATGGGTGGTTTGTGTTATTAGTACATTAGTGAGGAGTTGGAGTGATAGGGGAGGGGGTGAGGGTGGGGGTGTGTGATAGCATGCAGGTAGGGTAGGGGATATGATAGTTAAGATTTGACTTACCAGTGTCCATTCGTCCACCGACTCCTCCGAGGCCCTCTGGATGCATAATGGTCAAGACCTGCTCCTCCCATGTTGTTAGTTGTGGGGGAGGAGGTGGGGGTCCGCCGCCAGTCCGCTGAATCGCGATGTTGTGCCTGGAGACCACGGAACGCACCGTAGGTCGTTCCACCTCTTCCTGATGTCCTCCCGATTTCTTGGGTGCTGTCCCACTGCGTTGACCCTGTCCACAATTCTTCGCCATAGCTCCATCTTCCTAGCTATAGAGGTGTGCTGCACCTGTGATCCAAATAGCTGTGGCTCTACCCGTACAATTTCCTCCACCATAACCCTGAGCTCCTCCTCCGAAAACCTGGGGTGTCTTTGGTGTGCCATGGCGTGGTGTAGGTGATGTGTGGGGTGGTGTATGTGGTGATGAGTGTTGTGATGTGTAGTGGTGTGGGGTGTTTTGTGCGTGGATGTTGTGTGGGTGATGGTGTTGTGTGCCTCTGTGTGGTGGGGTTGTCTATTGCTGTGCTCTCTCTCTGTCGCCTTCGCCTCAAATTTTTGGTCGTAGGGGTTTGTGGGTGATGTGGGTGGGTGTTTTATATTGTGTTGGGTGTGTGGGAGTGGTGTTTGTATGTGTATCAGGTGTGTGTATTTTGAATTGTCCAATGTGGCGGTGTTTTGGAGATGTGTGTGTATTTTGAGCGCGGCGGTGTGTACTGCCAATGGAATACCGCGGTTGAAAGACCGCCGCGTGGATTCGTGGGTCGTAATAGCATGGGCGTGTTTCTGTTGGCGTGACGGTGGAGTATTTGTTTTCGCCAGTTTATCACTGACCTTTGGTGTGGCGGACTTGTGTGGGTGTCTGAATTTTGGCGGATTGCGAGATGTGGGTCATAATAGCTGTGGCGGAATTCCACGGCCGCGGCAGTGTATTGGCGGTCTTCTGCACGGCGGTAAGCGGCTTTTACCGCCAATGTTGTAATGACCCCCAAAGTTTGGTTATCCACTCGTCGTTTACGTCTCAAAGGAAATCGCAAATTTCAGCCATGATTTATAGGCCCATTTAAAGTTGACAAGATGATCAATCCAGTGGCAGTTAAATTGCAGTTGCCAGCTCATCTAAAGATACATCCTGTTTTCCATGCCTCCTTGTTAAAGAACAGTCCTCCAAATTTACGTCAAAACTCCCCTCCAAGTTCTATCCAGATTAGCTCTGCAGAAGAGTATGAGGTCAATCAAATCTTAGATTCCAAAATCCGTAATGGCAAGCTTTATTATCTAATTGATTGGAAAGGTTATGGTCCAGAGGAACGATCCTGGGAGCCACACGAGTATGTACATGCTTCAAGATTAGTGAGAAACTTTCATAGAACCTACCCAAGCAAACCTAAATTGGAGAACTGTTCCTTGAGGGGGAGTACTGTCATGACCACACAAACTTGCCAAATCAAATCAAAGAAATGCTTGAGAAAAGCAAAGAGATTTCCTCAGTGGAGACAGCAAAGCCCAAACTGGAAGAAGGTTTGCAGAGTAATCTTGCGCTTATTTCAAAGGAAGAATCAAGAAAAGAAGATTCAAGATGGCCGTCGTGAGTCCTGAAGGTTAGTTACAGTTCTAGTCTTGCAATCGGTTGGTTGCTAGGTTACGAGCTCACCAGCTGGAAGCTTGGAACTTCAACTGAGGTCTGACAGGAATCAGCTGTGTGGAGAGAGAGCGCGCTTCAGAGAAAACGTGATAAATATTGTCAAGGTTTATTTGAGGAGTTTGATAGTAGACCGTTCCAGTGGAGGTTTGGCAAGGCTACAGAGTTTAATGTATGAATAAACCTTATGTTTACAAGGTTCCTGTTTAAGATACCAAAGTCAAAAGAAAAACGAACTTTAACAAGCAAGTATTTACAAATTCCAAGGTTATAAACGAAGGCAGAGTTTAACGGAGAAATGAATGTTAACAAGTAAGCATTTACAAATGCAACGGTAATAAACCAAAGTAGAGTTTAAAAGAGAAACGAACTTTAATAAACAAGCATTTACAAATACAAGTTATCGACAGATGTCGAAGTAAGAAAGGAGAAACTAACTTTAATAAACAAGCATTTACAAATACAAGTTCTCAACACATGTCGAAGTAAGAAAGAAGAAGCGAACTTTAATAAACAAGCATTTACAAATGCAAGTATTGACAGAAGTCAAAATAAGACAGGAGAAACAAACTTTCACAAGCAAGAATTACCAATGCAATAAGCGTAATTGAACTCTCTAATGTAAAGTAGAAACCAACTCACATCAGCTGATTTGGAGAATGCATTATCACCAACTATATATATATATATATATATATATATATATATATTGCAACATAAAACCAATCTCTAACAAAGGTTGAGAAGTTCTTCCAGAATCAGTAATAAGCATTTTTAAGAAGAGCTTATCATTCATAGAGAGAAGCAAGGCTACAGAGAACTCAGGGTGAGTGAAGAAATAATAGAATTAAAGAGAATTAAGTGTTAAGAGTAGAAAGTGTAAAACTGATATTGTATGTCCCTAGTAATTGCGACTGTGACTCTTGCAGGTGCTGCATCCAATCTTAGACGTGAAGAGGCAGACTGAGTACTGATGTTCATCATCTCTGTGGCAGTCTCTCTACAATCTCATTCCCCTTCTCCCTTCGGGGTACTCAGCACGAAGGATTAAAATTTGTTGTGAGTAGCTCGGGTCGGGACTGAGGAGTTATCTTCTGCTTCTGAGGAAATCGAATTGAAGTATCCTGACATCACCACAGCCACCTTCCCCAATGCATGGAAACACAGAGAGGTACAATCCCTCCTCAATAAACCCCAGGCAGACGCCCATGACCTCCAGAACTATTGCCCCATCTCACTACTCTCATATTCCACCAAGGTCCTGGGCACATCAACCTCCAACTCACCAAACACTTGGAGAGATACAACCTAGCAGACCCCTCTCATTCAGGATTCAGAGCCAACCACAGCACCAAAACAGTCCTGATGGCAATGACAGATGGCATCTGCACCCTACTCGACAGAGGAGAATCTGCTGCCCTCATCCTCCTCAACTTCTCAGCTGCCTTTGATACTATCTCCCACTACACATTCATCAACCGACTGCACCAGTGCAGAATCAAAGACAATGCTCTTTGATGGATGGCATCCTTCCTCTTGTGGCGCACACAGAAGATTTGTCTCCCTCTTTTCACCGCTCAGCCAAAGCACCCCATCTGAGGCATCCTGCCAGCCTCGTCCATGAATCCTACCCTCTTCAACATCTACATGATGCCGATAGACTTACTAGAAGACATTGCCAGAGTCCACACCATCATTTCCTACGTGGATGACACTCAGCTCATCCTCTGACTCTCAGCAGACCCTACTACTTTGACAACTAACTTTCACAACTGAAGAAAGTCTCACCCTGGATGAAGGACAGCTGTCTGAAGCTCAACACAGACAAAACCAAAGTACTGATCTTTGGCAGCCACGCCTCCAACTGGATCAACTCCTGGTGATCATCATGACTCTGATCCACTCCAAAAGATCATGCCCTCATCCTTGGCATCATCCTAGATAGCGAACTCTCCATGAAACAACAGGTCAACGCCATCTCCTCAGCCTGCTCACACATGCTCCCCATGCTCCAAATAATTTTCAAATGGCTTCCCTCTGGCACCACAAAAACAGTGACACAGGCACTCATCACCAGCTGTCTGGACTACGGTAACGCACTGTATCCAGGCACCACCAGCAAATTCATTAAAAGACTCCAGATGATCCAAAACACTGCAGTCAGACTGATCCTCAACTTGTCCAAAAGGACCCACACATCTCCCAACACCTGAGAGACCTCCACTGGCTCCCCATCCAGAGAAGATGCTATTTCAAGCTCCTGACTGATGCCTACAAAGCCCTCCATCACCAGGGACCAGCCTACATGAACTACCGCCTAAAATTCCACCAGCCACCCAGAAACCTCTGCTCCGCCCCCCTCGGGGACTCACAACTGCTTTTGCTGCACTGGAGGACGATCCTTCTCTCACCTCGATGCCAAATCCTGGAATGCCCTTCCCCCTCCACCTTTGTACATCACCCTCAATGGCAGGCTTCAGGAAGGGACTCAAGACCTGGCTCTTCAACAGAGACCCTCAGCCCAGTGCCTGGATATCCTCATGGGTGATAAGTCATACTATATGAGCACAGTTTGATTGATTGACTCTCATACCCAGACACTCTCACACTCACTCACATCCAGGCACTCTCACACCCAGTCTCACAACCGAGACACTCTCACACCCAGTCACACACTCAGACACTCTCACACTCACTCACACACCCACCCAGACACTTTCATACTCAGACACTCTCACATCCATGGGACACCATGGGTGAGAGTTTGATACCCAGTCACACATCAGTACAGACACTCACACACCCATACTCACACCCAAAGTCACACCCAGACACCCACCCCCATTGATATACCCAGACACTCTTACACCCACTCTCACACTCAGATACCCTCACACCCACTTTCACACCCATAGAGACACTTTCACATTCTCTCTCACATTCAGACTCTCTCACACCCATTGTGACACCCAGACAGACACTGCCATACTCAGTCACACAGCCATACAGACACTCTCATTCCCACTCTCACACCCATACAGACCTTCTCACACCCGCTGTCACACCCTACCACACCCATTCTCACACCCAGACAAACACTCTCATACCTAGACAGACCCTCTCGCACCCACTCTCACACCCGGATCGACACTCTCACACCCATTCTGACAGCAGAACACACACTCTTACATCCATTCTCACACCCAGGGTGAGACTCTCACACCCACTCTGACACTCAGGCAGACACTCTCACATCCAGACACTATCACAACCACTGTGACAGCCTGGGTTAAACTTTCACACTCAGTCAGACACTAAAACACACAACTCGCACACTCTCACAACCACTCTGATAACCACAGACACTCTCACACCCACTCTTACACCCACACAGTTTCAAACCCACTCTGAGAGACAATCCTACACCCAAACATACACTCTCGCACCCAGTCACACACTCATACAGAGACACTCAAACACAGACACTGTCACATCCACTCTCACAACCAGACACTCTTACGCCCACTGTCACACCCACTTTCACACCCCTTCAAATACTCCCACAAACTCTCTCATACCTTTTCACCCACTCTCACATGCACTGTTACACTCACACAGACACTCACACCTTCATGGCTGGCCACAACCTGACAGGGAGAGTTGCAGCCACCATTTTGTTATATCTGAAAAGGGTCCCGGGGCTAAAATATTGGCCGAAGTGAATATGAAGGGACTAGGGTGGAAGTTCCCTGACCCCAGGGGCTTGCTATAAATGTAGCACAATATTAAGTAATGGATAGAAAATGCCCCAAAATGTATTTTTTCGTTATAGAGATCTGCTGGTGGATCCGCGGATCTGAATGAGATTTACAAAAATAAGAATTACAAAAATAAATAACTATGTCTATAGTAAAAGGATTGGCTCTAAAAAGAGCATTTGTATTTATGATATTTAGGTGATAACTACACATGAAACAGGATGCAGTCTTTCAAGTTCTGGAGGAACACCCTGTTGCCCTTGTCTGTCAGGTGAACTCCATCATTTCTATATATACCATCCATATCAAACTGTAAATTATTGTGGTATATAGAGCCCATGTTATGGTCTTTGAGGAATGCAGAAACAGTTTTATTAACATGTGTTAGAAACAGGGTCTTTGGTTGGCAGTCAGGTTACCCCCACACACACAATCCAAATTAACCTGTGCCCACCCTCTGATAGCTTGGCACTGAGCAGTCAGGCTTAACTTAGAAGGCAATGTGTAAAGTATTTGTATAATAAATCGTGCAATAACACCGTATAACACCACACAGTGTTTAGAAAAAGTTAGAATATTTATCTGATTAAGTGCAGGTCAAAACGATCAAGATTTGTACACATTGAGACATCACTTTAGAAAATGATAAAAAGATGATTTAGTCTTTAAAAAGCACAAGTGTCTCTTGCTAGCACAAAGTACCTGGTGTGCGTTCAAATTCTCCACAAGGGACCGCAGAGGAGGAGATACATGGAAAACGGGGAGGTGTACGCCGGTTTCTCCGGGCACACACAGACGATGTGTCGATAATTTTCTATGCAGGGAAGGCTGTGCATAGATTTCCGGCATGCAGACTTGGATCCTCTTCAGGTTGCTGGGTATTCGGACACCCTGCAGACAATGCAAATAAATCCTGGGCATGCAGGATGAAGTCACAGGAGCTGTGTCGATCCGGTGTGCGATGCAGGGAAATTTCTGTTGCACGGCAGGCGCTGTGTTGATTCTTCTCGCAGGAAGTCGGGCTTTGTAGTTACGGCTATGCGTCGATCCAGTGGGCTGTGCGTCAAGGTTCCAGTCGCAATGCTGGTGCAGCGTCTATCTCTTCTTGGGGACCTGGGCTGCGTCGTTCTGGTTCGGTGTGCAGTGATTTTCTCACCACGATGCAGGCTGTGCGCCATATTTTTGACGCACAAGGAGTTCTTTGCAGGATGAAGACTTTTTGTTCCTGAGACTTCAAGGAACAGGAGGTAAGCTCTATCCAAGCCCTTGAAGATCACTTCTTAGCTGAGCCAGAGGGCAGCAAGGCAGCAGGGCAACAGCGGGGCAGGTGAGTCCTTTGGGCAGCCAGGCAGTTCCTCTTGGCAGGTTGCTGGTTCTGGTTCAGAGTTTCTTCAACAGTGGTATCTTGTCCAGACATGTCTGATTCGGTAGGGTCAGAGGCCCTTTTTAAATACACAAATGTTCCTTTGAAGTGGAGAAGACTTCAGAGTGGCTTAGAAGTGGACAAGGTCCCCTTTCAGTTCCATCCTGTCTGCCAGGGTCCCAGTAGGGGGGTTGGCAGTCCATTGTGTGAGGGGAGGCCACTGTCCTTTGACATATAAGTGTCAGGCCCTCCACCCTCTCATCCCAGGAAGATCCATTCAGTATGCAGATGTGTGCAGGTGTGACTGAGCATCCTGTGTTTGGGGTTGTCCGAGTGAAATGCACAAGTAACCCATCCAGATGTGGATTGTAAGTCACAGAAGGATTTAAGTACAGAGAAATGCTCACTTTCTAAAAGTGGCATTTCTAAAATAGTAATATTAAATCCAACTTCACCAGTCAGCAGGATTTTGTATTACCATTCTTGCCATACTAAATATGACCTTGTTACTCCTTTCACATCAGAATCTACCACTCAAACAGTACATTAGGGTAGTCCTAATTCTATATTATGAAAGGAGCAGGACTCACAGCAGTGTAAAAAGAATTTAGGAGTTCTACACAACCAGGACATGTAAACTACACAGGTATATGTCCTGCATTTTATCTACATAGCACCCTGCCCTATGGGTTTCCTAGGGCCTACCTTAGGGGCGACTTGTATGTAGAAAAAGGGGAGTTTAAGGCTTGGCAAGTACTTTTAAATGCCAAGTCGAATTGGCATTGAAACTGCACACACACACCTTGCAATGGCAGGCCTGAGGCAAGGTTACGGGGCTACTTATGTGGGTAGCACAATCAGTACTGCAGGCTCACTAGTAGCATTTAATCTACATGCCCTGGGCACATGTAGAACACTTTACTGGGGACTTACAAGTAGAATAAATAAGCCAATCGGGTATGAACCAATGTCACCATGTTTTAAGGGAGAGAGAATATGAACTTTAGCATTGGTTAGCAGTGATAAAGTCCTAAAACCAGCAAAAACAGTGTCCAAAAAGTGGAGGGAGGCAGGCAAAAAGTTAGGGTTGACCACCCTAGGGCTGTCAGGTCTAACAACATGTTTTCTGGATTTGTTCACTTGAGGATTGAATTCACTTGATCACTTCCACTATTGACAAATGTTAGAAGGAACAAATGTGGTGTATGAGGAAAGTGCCATTCATTTTCCAAAGGTATCTTTCATTAGGATTTCCAATCCTACCTCAGTAACTGTGCCCAGGTCATGGCCACCGCATTTCACAATCATGAGGTATGGATGTTGGCAATTCTTAATGCTTTCAACCAAAGAGAGCAATTGAAGACACTTTAACCCTCTCTGGCCAACCCAAGTGACATCCACATTAGATATACCCAGGTCCCTGTTAATGCCACTCTTTGTAGCACTCTCTCTCACCCAAAAAAACAAAGCTATAACTCACACTCCACACTATTTTGGAGGGAAGTTGGAGTATCACACAGTACAAGGCTGCATCTGAATGTGGCTGTTTTGAAATGAAATGCACTTGAAATGGAGGCTACTAGTTACAATTTGAAAGAAGACATTTGATAGGTTGTTGTACATATGTTGGTGATTAAAACTAGGTAGTGAAATTGTGAGAAAAGGAAGTAGATGTCAGATTGGCTTTGGGGAAATTAAAAAAAGTATTGTTGTTTAGGATATGTTTATTATTTCAAATATTCAACCACACCTCCTACATTTGGTTTAGAAGTAAGCACGGTGCTCTCAGAAACTGTTATGAACTTGTAACCTACTGCTAAAAGAGATTGTTTCAAAATACGTTAACATGGTAACACAGCTACAGGAGCAAGGGGGAAGGGAAATAAAAAAAACTAGACTGTTAGTTTGTATTTACAGTTCTAGTGCAATAAATTAATTACAAGGTATAAATGAGTACATTTATTTTTGCAAATAGGATTATAAATGACATTGTTTGAAAACAGATGGTGAAAATGAATTTTGTACTCCCGCATGGATATGCAGATCCACTGCAAATTTACATGGGGGGCTGCGCTGAGCACCATGGTGGATCCGCGAATCTACCCAAAACTCCTAACAAGTTGGGCTATCTTTTCAGAAGTGTTGGAAAAGTTTAACTATAGTAACCACTCAGAAATGGCATAACATAAGTTAAATATGAAAGGGAGATTATGATTGTTTTTCTGATTGAGTAACCTTGAAAGCAAAGTTAAAAAGGTTGCCATTAATGGTTGCCTTGTATGACAGCTTTGTACCATGCACATTTTCAGTGAGAAGAAATTCTATCTGATACTGAGAGACAACATACAGACCAACAAACACACTTAACAGGTATGTGAATTATAATGTAGTTTAATTTAAAATGTGTTAGAAAGGCATGAGTGTGTGTAAGGTGAATGAAAGTGAGTTGGTTGTTGGTAAGAAGCAAAAAGGTATATAAATAGAGGGTATGTGATAAAAATAATGAAAAGTAGAATGATCACCAAAGAAGAAATTAAAGGCAAACACTGATGCATACACATATGGTAAAAAATACAAAGAAACTGGTCTATACACAAATATACCTATGATTACACTTATGTATACACTAACAAAGTCACAAACACACTACCTTATTCACTAGCACACTGAGCACACACTTATGTATCCTGCATTATCAGAGCCAGTTGCACACACAGTTACATACCACCATACTCACTAACTCAGCAAGTAAGCCATTCAACAGCTACTAACATACACACTTAAAGACCTATAGAGTTACTAAAAGAGTCAGTAATATACTGGCATATTTGCTTAAACATCTGGTGGCACACCCATAGAGGAACATATACAGTCACTCAGATATATAGCCAAGTACTGACACAACATGAGTTATATGTAGTTCTGCAGAGACTGACTGCACAGGTTTACTGTCAGCTCAACTTGCCGTTAGCAAACCCGCTTGACAAGCCTTAAACTGTTCTTTTACTACACAAAATTCATCCCTCACCCAGGCTGTAGGTAGACCATCGAGCAGGATTGTTTGTGATTAAAAGGTGAAACATCTTTCTGAGTTTCACTGAGTTAGATGTATACTTTCAGACCCTCATGCTCAGTTATATATAGAGTCTCCCACCCATGCTGCAACTCACATATCTATTTTCAAAGGGATGGAGTCACTCACACACCCAGTCAGACACGGAAAGACCCACATATACATTCATACACACACCCAGACAGCAGGTATGTATGCTGCAGTATAAGAGCCAATTGGGAACTGATACAGTCACTCCGATATGTAGTCAAGTAGTCACACAACCTATGCACTCATTCAGACAAGTATTCCTTTAAACATGGCTCAGGCATACTACTGCAGAGCTTGAGTGTACAGTTTTACTGTCAGCTCGACTTGGCATTAGAAAACCTGCTTGACAAGCTTTAAACTCTCCTTTTACTACACAAACCTCACCTTCAGGTAGGCTGTAGATAGTCACTAGAGCAGGGTCCTTTGTGATGAAAAGGAACAACATGTCCATCTGAGTTTCACTGACTTAGACATGCACTTGCAGATCCCTGTGCCTAGATATATATACATCCTCCCACCCATACTGCAACTCACATCCCTATTTACTAAAGTATAGAGCCACACACACACATGTACACACAAACGCACAATGAAAGAGCCACTTATATATTCATGCACACACTCAGACAGCAGTTATACATCCAGCAGTATCTGAGCCAGTTGCACACACAATTACATACCCCTGTACTCCCCAACATAGCCAGCAAACGATTCATACAGTCACTAACATACACATTTGGAGGCAGATAGACTTACAAAAAGAGCCAGAGGTATGCTGCCATATTTATTTAAAATTCCAGTGGCACACCTGTAGAGGGATATATACACTCACTCAGATATGTAGGCAAGTACTGATGCAAGCTAGTTACCCATTTACACAAGTAGTCCTTTAAATATATTCGGGCACACACTGATGCAGACAGGCACTCTCTGATATAGACACTGACACAGCAGGTGTATATTCATTTATACACGGATACAGCCACAATCACAGTAATGAATACACAGTAATGAAGCTAAGCTATAGAATGATATATGAATGACAATGACACACCCAGGCAGACAGTTAGGAATGCACTAACACACCCAGGTGTAAAGTGACGTATAGACTAATAGATCCAAGGAGATACTAATGCATCAAATAACACACCAAGCACACACTTATGTATACATTCAGACAAACAGGCACACAGTGATGCATAGGGTAACACACCCAGGCACAGTCTTATACACACACTCACAGACAGGTAAATGTATTTTTTATTTGTTTTGCAGATACCTACTTCCATTTAAAAAAGAAGATTGACAATGCCTAACAAAACACAAAGAAGAACCAGAAACAACAGTCCTATCTGGTTACAACTGATCGTAAAAAGGAAGATAGGTGGAAAATTTGGGGAGGGAAAAAATGAAACTCTGGTAAAATGAGGGAAAGATGTCAATTAAAAAGGAATGTTTGAAAAGTATTGACAAACAGCAAGAAGTGCATGGTGTTAAAAGTAGGAAATCGAATAGGAAAACAGAGACTTCGACTTGGTGAGAGAAACAGTTCAAGGACTTAAGAGTAGCAATGTTTCAAAATAGAATAATTCAAAATTTGCTGAAGAAGTTTAAGATGAGGATTGCTGTACTTTAGCAAAAGTAACATATTGAGACTATAGTTGAGAAAGCATTTGCTGTGAAGAGGAATCTTTATATCTTAATATTGAACAGAATGAAGACATTAGACAAAACAGTATTGTGCATGTGGAAAAACATTAGGAAAAAGGCTTATTAACAAAAGTAATTTTTGTAAACTATTTAAAGGTGAATGGAAGCACACATCTAGTACAGAGCTATTTTTTAATGAAGAGAACTACTTACAAGAGTACACATTAGTGCATGCAGTTGACACAACTGATCATTGTTATGAAGTAAAAGACGGTAGCTCCATAGAAAAAGAAGAAATAGTTCCTAGGAAGGTAGAGAAAGTGATAGCTGAAGAGGTACAAAGAAGGTGTAGAGGGGCCCCTGTGTACAAATGGAGCTGTAGCAGTATTTGCACTGTCTATCAGGAATCAGTTGATAAATTGAGAACCTTCCTAAGATAATTTTCATGCAGAAGTCTGAAAAAGAAAATTGTAATGCTGCAAGGATTAGATCCATGTAAAGTTAGGAATGCACTAACTTACAAGGGCATTCACTGGCATTTCTGTCAAAGAAAGTGTGCAGAAGCACTTTTCATCACTTTAAAATGTTAGCAGTGCATCATTCAAAAATAAAAAAAATTACTTGGGAGTCTACTATGTGAAAACTCCAGCTTTATGGTTAGGAGAGGTGAATGAATAGAGCTGTATTGAAAGGTACTGTGGCAGAGGAGGAGAACGTTTGTGAAGATGTTCAGTTTTGTTTCTTTGGTCCTGAAGAGGAGTGTAGGGAAAATGAGGAGATAGTGACTAGAGGTGTAGAGCTACAGGACACAGATTACTATTATAACATTTGCACATGAGATAGCAAAGTTTAACATAGTAACTTCAGAGAAACCAGAGTGTGTTTGTATTTATTGTCACCACACATTACAAAAGCCAAACTTGTAAAGTAGTTGTATTTTCTAAAACTGAGCAAAAAAACTGAGATAGGAGGCAGGAATTTGGTGCATATTTATTTGTAGAGAAACACTTTGATTTAGCATCAAAGGAAACAATATGTAAGTATTGTTATGATAAGTTAGATGATAATAAAATGCCAGCTAGAGCAGTACATAACAGATTAGAATTGATATTGATCCCAGAAGAACTTCAACAATAAAATGGTTATGTAGCAATAGTCATACAAACTATACATCCATTTCAAGCAATAGTTTGAATGGAACTGAGGACAGGGAAACTACCACCAACAGAGTTACACAAAGAACTTAACCCTCTGGATGCCTGGGGTGAGCTGATCTCGTCCAGGCACATGGTTCCCGTGTGCCTGGGACGAGACCAGCTCATCCTGCACCCGGCACACCGTGGGAGCACTAGCACTCCCCCGTGGGCCTCCCTCCCACACCCCCAGTCGGGGATGGAAGGGGAATCGCTTCCCCTTGCACCCCCAACCCCGCCTTGGCAATCTGATGACATCAGCACTCTCACAGCGCGCCGACGTCATCAGAAGCTGCAGAGAACGCGCTGTAAGCCATTTGCTTCCAGCGCGTCGAGAGAATGGACCTTTTAGAGGTGAGTCATCCTCTTTTCCCTTTCCCCCGTGCCTGTTTTCAATGAATTCCTGCTCCACGTTTGCGGACGGGGCCCACGATCGTGGAGCAGGAATCCCCACTAGGCACCAGGGATTTCCTCTGGATTTTATTTTGGGGAGTGGCCCCTTGGGCAACGGTCGCTCCCTGGGGGCAATAATAAATCCTGGTTCGGCCGCCTCTGGGGGCAGATCAGACGTTTTTTCGGCCGATCTGCCCCCAGGGGGGTCGAAACCCACTAGGAACCAGGGATTTTATTTTTCATGACGTTTTTGGGCAGCGACCCCTTAGGCAAGGATCGGTGCCCCGGGGGCAATATTTTTCTCATACGTTTTGGCCCCCCTGGGGCTAGATCGGACAAATTTTTTGCCGATCTCGCCCCTGGGGGGTGTTGAAACCCACTAGGCCGCAGGGATTGTGTTGTGTGTGTGTGTTTTGTGTCTTGGGAGCACCCCTTGGGCAAGGGTCGACCCCCCAAAGGGGGAAAATTAGCGTTGGCCATTTCTGCCCCTCTTGGGGGCAGATGGGCCTATTTCTTTTAGGCCCATCTGCCCCCAAGGAGGGCAGAAACCACCAATACGCCAGGGATTTTCTTTCCCCCTTTGTTTTTTTGTGCTGGGGTGCCCCCTTTCGCCTCTTTGGCAAGGGTTGCCCCCTATAAGGGGCACAGAGCTGTTGGCCATTTCTGCCCCCTTTGGGGGCAGATCGGCCTTTTTGTTTTACACCCATCTGCCCCCAAGGGGGGCAGAATCCACTTAGGCACCAGGGATCATGTGTGTGTGTTTTGTGTGGGGGGCGGCACCTTTGGCAAGGGTTGCCCCTCAAAGGGGGCATGTTACCGATGGCCATTTCTGCCCCATTGGGGGCAGATCGCCCTATTTTTTTAGGCCCATCTGCCCCCAAGACATCAGAGATTTTTTTTTGGTCTCCTTTGTTTTTTTGTGTGCTGGGGGTGCTCCCTTTGACAAGGGTCACCCCCCTAAGGGGAACAGACCTGTTGGCATTTCTGCCCCTCTTGGGGGCAGATTGGGCTATTTTTTTTAGGCCCATCTGCCCCCAATGGGGGCAGAATCCACTTAGGCACCAGGGATCTAGTGTGTGTGTATGTGTGTGTGTTTTGTGTGGGGGGGGGGCGGCCCCTTTGGCAAGAGTCGCCCCCCAGAGGGGGGCACATTACTGATGGCTATTTCTGCTCCCCTTGGGGGCAGATCTACCTATTTTTTTAGGCCTATCTGCCCCCAAGGGGCAGAAGCCACCAAGACGTGAGGGAATTTTAGTTTTGTTCCCCTAAGTGTTTTTGTGCAGGGGGTGCCCCATTTTGCCCCCTTTGGCCAGGATTGCCCCCACAAACGGGGTACAGAGCTGTTGCCATTTCTGCCCCCTTGGGGGGCAGATCAGCCTATTATTTTAGGCCCATCTCCCCCCAAGGGGGGCAGAATCCACTTAGGCACCAGGGATCTTGTGTGTTTGTGTGTTTTGTGTGAGGGGGGCCCCTTTGGCAAGGGTCGCCCCCCAAAGAGGGGCATATTACTGATGGCCATTTCTGCTCCCCTTGGGGGCAGATCGGCCTATTTGTTTTTTAGGCCCATCTGCCCTCAAGGGGGGCAGAAGCCACTTAGGCACCAGGGACAATTTCTAAGTTCTTGGTGGCGGGATGTTTGTCAACGGGCTAAGTATTTGTATTTGTGATTATAACAGTTTATTTCTTCTTTTTGTTCTAGTTCAAAACTTTTGCTTACTTTGCTGTGGATCCTTGTGGTTTTGGCAGTAGTTGTCCTGCGGTTTGCATAGTTGCATGTTTTAGGTAAGAATGATATGTTTGTATGTGGTGTACTAAGTGCAGGATTGTGTGTGAAATTGTCCTTAGATTTGAGCACAATGATATTTGTGTTGTCGTATGTCTAATTTGCTTTTTTCTTTTTAGTGGGATATCATTGGTGACTGCTGTGTCTGTGCAGAGTAGTTGCTGGTGAGTAGCTTTTTCAGGCAAGTGAGTGGGATAGTTTTTTAGTACATAACTTTGTGATAAAGCTACACTTTGTTTATTACTTAATTTAGTGCTGGTTGTTGTTTACAATCCATTTGTTGTTAGAAAGGATCATGGCTAGCCGCAGAGTGACCATTCAGCAGGTTGTTGGCATGCTTTTTGAGTCGTCTTCTGACCATGATTATGACACTGACTCTGCATCTGAGGCAGAGGAGGAAGTGACAGATTCTGGCAGTGAGTTTTCTGTCCGAGAGGATTCTTCTGATGAGGAAGCCACTCTCAGTGCAGATGAAGGGCCTGTTTTAGAGGAGGACATTGATGTGCCAAGAGTGCAGCAGCCTGAGACTGAAAGGTTTCCTTAGAAGACCTGCCCCAAACATGGAGCAGCCACAGTTACCTGCATTTACTGGTCTCCCAGGGTGTAGAGTCAATGCGGAAAACTTTTTGCCTGTCAATTTCTTTTACTTGTTTATGGACGATGTAGTTTTGGAAGAGATTGTTGAGACGGGTAACAACCTGAACAACTACGTTTGAATTACTACTTGCTTTAACAACGAATCTTGAAGAACTACTGGGTCTTAACAACGAAGTTTTGAACAACTACTGGTTTAACAACGATTTTACCTTAACAACTAATGCCAGAACAACGATTTTTAAGGTAAGTCAATTATTTTTTGATTAATTTTAAGGTGAGTTTTGTGTTTTGTTTTTTATTTGTTTAGGGTTTAATTATTATATGTTCAATTTTTTAAAGTATATTGTGTGGATTAAGTAATGGATTCTATGGGTTGTGGGTGTTATGGGTGGGGTATTATATTAATACTTGGGTATTATTTTAAGTACTTTTGTTTTTTTATATGTTGTAATTTATGTTGTGGGTTTAGGGGCGGGATATATGGGATGTAGGGGTTATGGGTGGGGAAGTGTATTAATACTCAGGTATTAATTCAAGTACTTGTGTTTTTTTTTATATGTTGTAAATTATGTTGTGGGTTTAGGGGCGGGATATATGGGATGTAGGGGTTATGGGTGGGGAAGTGTATTAATACTCAGGTATTAATTTAAGTACTTGTGTTTTTTTATATGTTGTAATTTATGTCGTGGGTTTAGGGGTGGGATATGTGGGATGTTGGGGTTATGGGTGGGGAAGTGTATTAATACTCAGGTATTAATTTAAGTACTTGGGTTTTTTCATATGTTGTAATTTATGTTGTGGGTTTAGGGGTGGGATATATGGGATGTAGGGGTTATGGGTGGGAAAGTGTATTCATATTCAGGTATTAATTTATGTATTTGTGTTTTTTTATATGTTGTGATTTATGTTGTGGGTTTAGGGGCAGGATATGTGGGATGTAGGGGTTATGGGTGGGGAAGTGTATTAATACTCAGGTATTAATTTAAGTACTTGTGTTTTTTTATATCTTGTAATTTATGTTGTGGGTTTAGGGGTGGGATATATGGGATGTTGGGGTTATGGGTGGGGAAGTGTATTAATACTTAGGTATTAATTTAAGTACTTGTGTTTTTTTATATTTTGTAATTTATGTTGTGGGTTTAGGGGTGGGATATGTGGGCTGTAGGGGTTATGGGTGGGTAAGTGTATTAATACTCAGGTATTAATGTATGTACTTGATTTTTTTATATGTTGTAATTTATGTTGTGGGTTTAGGGGCGGGATATTTGGGATGTAGGGGTTATGGATGGGGAAGTGTATTAATACTCAGGTATTAATTTCAGTACTTGTGTTTTTTTTATGTTGTAATTTATGTTGTGGGTTTAGGGGCGGGATATGTGGGCTGTAGGGGTTATGGGTGGGGAAGTGTATTAATACTCAGGTATTAATTTAAGTACTTGTGTTTTTTTTATATGTTGTAATTTATGTTGTGGGTTTAGGGGCGGGATATGTGGGTTGTAGGGGTTATGGCTGGGGAAGTGTATTTATACTCAGGTCTTAATTTAAGTACTTGTGTTTTTTTATATGTTATAATTTATGTTGTGGGTTTAGGGGTGGGATATGTGGGATGTAGGGGTTATGGGTGGGGAGGTGTATTAATACTCAGGTATTATTTTAAGTACTTGTGTTTTTTATTTGTTGTAATTTTTGTTGTGGGTTTTGTTGTGGGATATATGGGATGTAGGGGTTATTGGTGGGGAAGTGTATTAATATTTGGGTATTAATTTAAGTAGTTGTATTTTATTACAATTTGGCATTTATGTTGTGGGTTTAGGGGTGGGATATATGGGATCTAAGAGTTATGGGTTGGCAGTATATTAGTAGTTTGGTATTATTTATTGTATTTGATTAATTGTTTATTTTGTTTAATTGAAAGTATATTTAGAATTAGGGGTGGGATATAGGGGATGTAGGGTTTATGGTTGGGGTATTGTTTTTATGATTACGTTTTTTTTTCTATGTTTGAGGTTTTTTTTTATTTATGTTATTTATTTATTTTTGGGATGCAATTTGGTTTATTGGTGAATTATGATTTGGACATGTATTGATAGTTTATAATTTTTTATTATGGGTGAATTATTTTTGTTGTGTTATATTTTTAGGTTTTGTATTTTTTGTTGTTATTGAAGGTGTAAAAATAAATTAGTTTAAAAATAGTTATGTTTAAAAATTTATATTTTATTTTTTAATAGTATAGTAGTTGGTATAGTAGATTTTGGAATATAATAATTGTAATTTTTTTATTTTTTTTATATTTGTTAGATTGTAATTTTTTTTTGTGATTTTTAAAATTTGTTAAAATGTTTTTTTTTTTTTTTTTTTGATGTGATGTAATGAATATTCTTCATATTTTTTTAATATTTTTTAGGATGTATAATTTTTTATATATATTAATTTGTCTTAATATTATTTCTAAAAATTAATTAGTTAAATAATTATTTGTAGATTTTATATAGATTTTGTGTGCAATAATGTTTTTTTTCATGCTAATTTCTTTTTTTTTTTTAAATACCATTCATTTTTTTAAAAATATTTTTTATTTTGAACATAAGCAAGTTTCAAAAATGCAAAAAAAAAATGTACATATTTATAGAATTTTTTTACTTATTTATTTATATTTCTTTATCTATTTTTTGTGTTATTTTCTTATTTTCCCTATTATAGTCTATGAGTGAAATAGTCCGTTTTCTATTTTTAGTGCTCTTCCATGTTTACGTTGTTTGACGTCTTCTGTATTCAGTCGGAGGAGCGTCGCGGTCAAGATAAGACGTAAGCGGAGACCTCGTTCAGGTAAGTGGGATTATAATTTTTTTTATAGTATGTAGTCGGGTATTTTTATTACAGAAATAGTTGTCGGAGGTAGCTATAAGGTAGGTAGTAGATTTTCGGTGTTTGTTATGTTTGTTATGTTTAATTATTTCTTTTCGTATATTTTTGTATACGATAGTGGTTTCGTAAAAGTAAACAAATTTGTTTAGCAGTGTTATATCTTATAAATGATTATACTGCTTTTGTAGTAGTTGGAAAGAATTGAATATTTTTTTGATAAATTTAGTTTGGGGATTTTTGAGGGAGTCAGTTGTTCGGTTTATGAAAAAAAAAATTAGTTTATTGTAATAGGTTTTGTGATTATTTTTTTTTTGTGTTAGTAGTATCCTTTATATCGTTTTCATGTCTTTTTCTTGATAGTTAATGTTTTAATTAATGATGTGGCTTTGGTTAGTATGTGATTAATTTTTTTACTTTTTTTTGGTAAAAAAAAGTATATTTGGTATTTTACGTTTTTTAGATATTTTTCGAATTTCTGGTTTGGTAAAGTATTATATTTTATTTCTTTGATTGTTATTATAGTATATAGAGTTGTTTTTTTTATCTTCCATTTAATATGAATATTTTTTAATTGTTTTTGGATGATTAATGTTTTTTTTTTCTTTTCTCAGTATGAGATGCTTCTTTCTATATTAATGAAGAAGATTTATTCAGCATCATGTGTTTGGATAAAGACATGAAAACTTCAAAGGTAGGAACAATTTTTGTTGTGCAAATTTAGTGTAATTTTTTTTAAAAAAATGTCAATTTAATTCACAGTGTTTTTTTTTTTTTAGAACTGGCAAGTAATTTTTTCAGTAGGTTAGTTGTTGTTAGTAATGTAGAATATATGCTAGACTGTTGAGGTAGTCTGATGGTGTTATTGTATCAAATTGTTGTATTTTTGCCAAAATTCTTTCGGTCATTTCTTTAATTTCTTTAATTTATTTAATCATCCATTTGTGCGTGGATTCAGGCTACCTGACAGTGATTGAGCAAGTCTCATTTCTTGGAAACTTTGTTCCTTTTTAAAAATTTCCATGAAATGATACAGGTTTGGGTGGGGTTTACCTATTACTTTATTGAAAGCGTTGTGCCATCCTTCTATGGCATTATTAGTCTTTGCACCACCTTTTAAACAGGTTTGGTAGCAGTTCCACCATTCTATTGGAAATCTTGGCTTTCGTCTGCGACCAGATCTGTTTAGGTGTCCAATCCAGGTTTCTTCGAAGTAATTTAGTAAGGGTTCTAATTTGTCTTCATTTTGTGTATAATAGTTAGACTCTGTTATTGCGGTGTAATACTCATCTACTTTTGTAGGTGGTACAAAGCATAATGCTGTGAGTTTTTTTGAATTCAAATTGTAGTATGCAATCTGAGAAATATTCTCTACTTAGAGATGATTTTTGTATTCTACGCCAATATGCTTGTAAAAAGTGGAAAAAGCATCTTTGAATTTGGGTTTGTGGATATATATCTTTAGTATTGTATTTATCATTGATAATTCGAAATCTAGTATTACTTTTCCAGGTGTTTTATTTAATGTTTTGTTTTTGATTGTTGATAAAAATTCACTGTAAGTAGAGGAATGTTTATCAAACAGTAATGCATACACTAGGGGGATTGTAGTGTTATTGTTTGTGGCATGTATGGTGTAAATTTGAGTGAATGGATGGGGTGTAGATTTAAAGGTTCCATCCATCATCCAAATTTCACTATTTTGTAGGATTAGTAAGTTGGATGTTGTGCTGAATATTAGTATTCTTTTTTGAGGGTTTTCGTTGTTGTGAATGAGGAAAGTTTCTTTGGAGAAGGTAATTGTTAGTTCTGGGGGGATGTTAATGTCTTCATAGGTTTGTGGTGTTCTATGTTGGGGATTACTTGCCAGTCTTTCTCGTTGAAATATTCTCCTAAGGTTTGGTACAGAAGGCATGCTACCGGAAATCTGTATTGGAATATTTTGTACTACCTCCCTTATAACCTGTCCGCAGGAGTCATTGGAGGTATGTGCAATGTTTTTTATTTTTTGTATGTTTTCTCTTATTTCAATTTCTACTGCAGAGGCAGAGTGGTTGTGATCTCTTGTCTTAACAACGGTGTTTTCTAGAGTTACAGCTCTGCCTCTACAATGTGAAGAGTAGAATTGTACACACCTCCAATAGCTCCTGAGGTTGACAACCTTGTCTCTGCAAAAAAGATAACCTTCATACTTTAGTAGCTGGTTTCCGGTTCTTGAGGTTATGTAACTTGCTTCTCCTTGTGATGCCATTTGTGAAATATCTGTAAATAATATAAAAGAAATAGGTTAAAAGAAGTTTGCAGTTTTTATTATTAAATTTGTGGTGGATTTAGTTTACCACTTAGTAAGTTAATTAATATATAATGTATTCTATTTGTAAGTATTTGGTGTAGGTGGTTTGTTATCTTTTATATTTGGTGATTGTGTGTTATTTATTGAGGTAAGTCATTTTTGCTTTTAGATTTGTATTTGTGGGTCTATTGTGTTCCTAGTTTTTGTTATGAGGTAAGTAGTTGGTGGAGTTGTAATAGTATATTATTTAATAATTATTCTGTAGCACTTATGTTAATGTAAGTATCTAGTGAAGTTGCTTTGATTATTTTATAATGTTTTGAGTATTTGTAATGTGATATGAGGTAAGTGCTTGGTGGAATAGGAATAGTAATTTTAGTGCTATTTACTGTGTAGCAGCTGCTGTGATGTAAGTATGTGGTGGAGTTGTTATAGTACATTTTGGGAAACATCCTTTATTATGATGTTTTATTTACGAAGTTGTGGTTAATGAAAGTGTAACAATGCTTTTTTTAACAATGAATATGTTATTTTGTGATTTAACTATGTATGTATTGAATAATGAATATGTGTGGTTAAGGTACAAAGAAGGGAGTTGGTGAAGGCGGACAATGTAGATGACAAGGGGTTTAATTAGGTTAGTGGGGGGTTTTAGGTTTTGGGGAGGGGGTGGGGCTTAGGGGGTTTTAGGTTTTGGGGTGGGGTTGGGGGGGTGGGGCGTTTTTGGTTTTGGGTAGGCGGTTGGGGTCGGGGGTTTTGGGTTGGGTTTGGGGTGGGTTGGGGGGTGGAGTGTTTTTGGTTTTGGGGAGGCGGTGGAGGGTCAGGGGGTTTTAGGTTTTGGGGTGGGTTTGGGGGTGTGGAGTGTTTTTGGTTTTGGGGAAGGGGTGGAGGGTCAGAGGGTTTTAGGTTTTGGGGTGGGGATGGGGGGTGCGGCATTTTTGGTTTTGGGGAAGTGGTGGAGGGTGAGGGGGATTTAGGTTTTGGAGTGGGGTTGGGGGGGTAGGGCGTTTTTGGTTTTGGGGAAGTGGTGGAGGGTGAGGTGGTTTTCGGTTTTGGGGTGGGTTTCGGGGTGTGGGGCGTTTTTGGTTTTGGGGAGTGGGTGTGGTGTCAGGGGATTTTAGGTTTTGGGGTGGGGTTGGGGGGTGGTACGTTTTTAGTTTTGGGGAGGGGGTGGGGGTAGGGTTTTTTGTTTTGGGGTTGGGGTTGAGGGGTGGGGTGTTTTTGGTTTTGGGGAGGGGGTTGGGGTGAGGGGGTTTTAGGTTTTGGGGTGGGGTTG
The DNA here is from genome assembly GCF_031143425.1 of Pleurodeles waltl. Lineage (NCBI taxonomy): Eukaryota > Metazoa > Chordata > Amphibia > Caudata > Salamandridae > Pleurodeles > Pleurodeles waltl. The sequence continues at coordinate 1,883,366,666 of NC_090440.1, read as the reverse complement.
GGTGGGTGCGGTGTTTTTGGTTTTGGGGAGGGGGTGGTGGGTCAGTGGGTTTTAGGTTTTTGGGTGGGTTTGGTGGGGTGGGGCATTTTTGGTTTTGGGGAGGAGGTGGGGGATAGGAGGTTTTAGGTTTTGGGGTGGGGTTGGGGGGCTGGGATGTTTTTGGTTTTGGGGAGGGAGTGGGGGGTCAGGGTGTTTTAGGTTTTGGGGTGTGGTTGGGGGGTGGCGTGAGGGATGTAGGGTGAATGGTGCTTATTAGTAATTCTTTTTTCAAGTATGGTTTTACAATGAAATATTGTTGTTAAGGAATTTGTGGTAAGATTGTTAGTAGTAAGAACAAGGTTGGTAGTCTGTCCTTGTTGTTAAGGCTCTAGTTGTTTTGGAAGTTGGTGTTTTGTTGTAAAATTTATTTATGTTTATTGTGCAGCAGCTGTTTAGAGGTAAGTGTTTGGTGGAGTTGTTATAGTTATTTTTTTATATAATATATGTACTGTGTTTGTGAAGTGTTTTTAATTTTATAGAATTTATGTGTGCTTGGTGTTATGTTAAGGGGTATTTGAATAAGAATGTTTGTTTAGTTTTATTTAACTAGAAAATCTGGTTGTATGTTATAATGAAAATATTATACTTACTTTGAGTTTTTTTTTCTTATTTCAGATGTTATTTTTTTTTTAATTATTTCTTTCAATTTTTTATGTCTTCTGGTGTTTTTTTGGGTTCTTGGAGTCTGAAAGAAATAAGAAAAAGTGTATTATTTAGTTTATTCTTTTGTTTTATTAATTATTTAGTTATTTTGATTTAGAAGTAATTTTTTTAGTAGGTTTCAAATTTGGTGAATAATATTTGGTTTTTGGTTAAATTTATTAGGTGAATTATTTCTTTTTTTAACTAATTTGTAGTTTTAATATTTAATATATATATTTTAATTATATTATGGTATCCGTTATTTAACAATTTTTTTAATGCAATTGTTTATGGTTTAGTGAAATTGTTTTTGAATAATGGTCATGGTTTACCTTTGATGATGAAGGTGTTGTGTTTTTTTGGTCTGATTCTTGATATTTATACCTGTAACAAAATAGTACGAAAGGTATGTTAATTATATATTATTTTAACCACTGTGGTATAGGTTAGTTAATTTCTTTATATTTATTTATGGATATTTTACCTTGTTATCTCAGTAGATGGCGGTGTTGGATAAATTATATTTTAATTATTTTCCGTAATGATATGCTCGTCTTCTCTGTAAGTTGTTCGGTGTAGTAATGAGTAGAAAATGGAGGTAGTTGGTATTTATATGTGTTTTTGTAACTATTGTTTTATTTGTAAATTGAATGTGTTTTGGATGTGTTTTTTTATTGTGAATTCGTTTGTGATGTTAGATTTATATAATTGTGGAGTGTATTTGTTTTGCAGTTTGTATTTTTTTTATGTTCGTTCTCGTTTGTTCAGTAGAGGAAGTACTTCCTGGGTTATGTAGAAAGTGTTGTAGGACTATCGTTTTATGTAGTTTTTTTTTTAGTGTTATTTATAATTATTTAAGTATTATTTATTTTGTTTTAAAACGGTGTTTATATGTTTTGGATTTTTGTGATGTTTTGTGTTTTTGTATGTAGGAAATATATTGTTATTTTCAATGTCGTTTTTTTTTGACGTAGTACTGTAGTGGTTTTAATATTTTATTTATTAATCGTTATTGTTTAGTTGTGGTATTCATTAATAATATTTTTTGTTGTTTGGAGTTCGTTTTAAATATATTCGGTGTTTAGGCGTTTTCGGTGTTGGGTAGTATTTGTTTGGGTATTCGTTGTTTGGCTAGTCGTTTGTTTGGGTAGTAGTTATTTTAGGATACGTTGTTTAAGTATTCGTTGTTTGGGTAGTAGTTTGTTTGGTTATTAGTTATTTGGGGAGTCGTTATTTAGGTAATTTTTTTTTTGGGTAGTCGTTGTTTAGGTAGTAGTTATTTGTGGAGTCGTTGTTTAGGTAGTTGTGGTTTACATAGTAGTCGTTTAATGGAAGATTCGTGATTTAGTGGTTTTCGTGGTCGTTAAATAGGTGTTCGTTGTTCAGGAATAATTTAGTTAATGTTTTTTTTCGTTGTTTAGACTTTGTTGTAAAATAATTTGTTTTATAGGTTTTTTCGGTGTTGGGAAGTCGTTGTTTAAGTAGTAGTTGTTTAGGTAGTAGTGGTTTAGTGTCATATTCTGTTGAGCAGACTAATTTGTATGCGGGGCAATATTTGAGGGACAATGCTGCCAGACTTAGGCCTCAGTCTAGAGCTACTCAGTGGGTTCCCACATATCTGGAAGATGATTTTTGATGGGGTTGATAAGAAAGACGTCACTGGCTTCTTATTGGTCTACGAGTCCCTTGACGGCAATGGCTATATTTCCTGCAACTATGACTCGTAATCGCTATTTGCTTCTTCATCATATGCTGCATTTTGTAGACAAAGCTTTAGCCTTGCCACAAGATCACCCTGATTGTGACCGTCTTTTTAAGATTATGCCTGACCTTGATCATTTGGTTGATCGGTTTTCAGAGGTGAATGTTCCAGGCAAAGAGATAAGTGTGGACGAGTCTTTTGTCCTGTTCAAGGGGCATTTAGTTTTTAAGCAGTACATTACTAGTAAGAGGGCACGGTCTGGAATTAAATTGTATATGCTGTCAGAAAGCAGTACATGATATGTGTATAATTTCCGGGTCTACACTGGTAGGGATTCCATTACTGTCCCCCTGGTTGTCCGCCCGCTTTTGGAGTTAGCGAGAAAATTGTGTGGAAACTTGGTAGATGACTGTTTAACAAAGGTCACCATTTGTACGTAGATAATTTCTACACTGGAGTGCAGTTGTTCAAGGAGTTGTTTAGAGTGGACACTGCTGTTTGTGGTACAATCTGTTCTAACCGGAAAGGCTATCGAAGGGAGCTTGTCTGTAAAAAACCTCAGAGGGGACGGTTCAGTGCCTTGCGGAATAATGAGCTGCTAGCTCTGAAATTTTCAGACAGGAGGGATGTGTACATGCTATCTACCATCCATAATGAGAGTACTTCCCCCGGGGCTGTTTGGGATCAGGTTGCTGAAGTGCGCAAATCTACGTGCATTTTGGACTACAATAGGCACATGGGTGGTGTTGATAGAGTAGATCAGAGGTTGGAACCTTACACTGCTCTTCGTAAGTCTTACACGTGGTATAAAAAGTTGGCCCTACATTTATTTCATTTGGCAACTTTTAATGCTTTTATTGTGTTCAAGGATTGTTCACCTGAGTCAAGGATGAAATTGGTTAAACTTCAGGAGTCAGTGATAGAGAGCCTTATTGTGGTGGAGCAGGCAAGAGTTCCTAGATTAGCAGTGGTGGAGGATGTGGCTAGATTGAAAGATCGCCACTTTCCAGATCACATTCCTCCCACTCCCAAAAAAGACTTGCCCACTAAGAAATGTAGAGAATGTGCCCGAAGAGGTATCTGGAGGGATAGCCGGATGTACTGCCCCAATTGCCCTTCAAAGCCTAGGCTGTGTGTGGCCGGCTGTTTCAGGAGTTACCACACCAAAACATTTGTTGGGGAAATACCGTCAGCGTAAACTGCCTGTTTTATATTTTCAGATGTTCAGTTTCACATTTCTGTCATGTTTTCAGTGAAAGCTTTTGTGTTTGTAGTTTTGTACTTATTTTATTATTAGTGGTTTCTTTGCTGTTTGTAAACAAAAAAAGTGATGGCGGTGTGCGTGGGGCGGCGCTTGGCTGGCAGTGTGTGGGGGGTGGCGCTTGGCTGGCAGTGTGTGTGGGGTGGCGCTTGGCTGGCAGTGTGTGTAGAGTGGCGCTTGGCTGGTGGTGCACGTGAAGTAGCGCTTGGCTGGCGGTGTGTGTGGAGTGGCGCCTGGGTGGTGGTGCCAGCCAAACGTCTGTCCACACATTCCCATCAGCTAGTGTGATTGCTGTATCAGGCAAGTGAGCGTATGTAAGAGATGGGCCCTTGAGTGGCGCTGTCTGTCGACGGAAGTGTTGTAACGTGCTGGGCCCGTGGCTGGCAGCGTGAATGGTCTTGTGCATGTCATGTATATAAAGGTGTGTGAACTGTAATATAAAACGGTTGTTGGTTTGATGCGGCTTTACAGCTCACGAGCTGTGAGTCATTGGCTCAGTTTTTTGGCCTTTCAGTTATTAACAGTGCATTTCACTTTTGTGAAATCTCTTGCTAATAACATTTGATCTACTGAACCATCACTCACCCTCGTGCCAAATCCAACCAGCATGTGTGGTAAAAATGACAATACCTGCTCCGCTGTAATCAGGCGTGGCAACACACCTGTGACACGCTAGGTGTCTCAGGTGGGACCCCAATGAAGAATCATGCCACCAACTTGGTGGATGGGTGAGGGGTCTTTTTAACATAACCTAAGTGTGTTTCTTTTCACAATTTTAGTGTTTGGAAGATCACAGAAGTACGTGGACACATCAAATTATATATTACAAAACTACCTGTGTTTGGGGTGAGGGGGCACCTATGTTTTTGGTCCCGGGTGCGGCCTTCATCTAGGGAAACCTACCAAACCCAGACATTTTTTAAAACTAGACACCCCAAGGAGTCCAGGGAGGTGCGGCTTGTGTGGATACCCCAACATTTTCTTACCCAGACTCCTCTGCAAACCTCAAAATTTGCTTCAAAAAGCATATTTTCCTGACTTTTCTTTGTAGGATCATGGCTCCGGCACAAAATTCCTACTCCCCAGCATTCCCTTCAGCCTCCCAAGTAAAATGACACCTCACTTGTGTGGGTCCCCAAAGCAGAGTGAGCCTAAAGATGTATGAAAGAAAAATATGTGCTTGTCAACTCGCTGTGCTATCCCCTCAATCTCTACAGGTTTTTGGCCTTTTTCTGTTGCAGGCACCTGGTGAGGTTTCATTTTTATCGGGAGACTTGGGGGGACGCTGGATAGAAGGAAATTTGTGGCTCCTCTCAGGTTCCAGAACCTTCTGTCATCGAAATGTGAAGAAAAAGTGTTTTTTTAGCCAAATTGTGAGGCTTGCAATGGATTCTGCGTAAGAAAACACTGGGGGATCAACGCAAGTCACACCGCCCTGGACTCCCTCAGGTGTCTAGTTTTCATAAATGTTTGGGTCTGATAGGTTTCCCTATATACTACTGAACCCAGGACCAAAAACGCAGGTGCCCCCACCCCCTCACAAAAAATTGTTGTTTTTTTGATAATTTTGATATGTCCACGTTGTGTTTCGGGGCATTTCCTCTCGCAGGCACTAGGCCTACCCAGACAAGTGAGGTATCATTTTTATCGGGAGACTTGGGGGAACGCTTAGTGGAAGGACATTTGTGGCTCCTCTCAGATTCCAGTACTTTCTGTCACCTGAAATGTGAGAAAAAAGTGTTTTTTTAGCCAAATGTTGAGGTTTGCAAAGGATTCTAGGTAACACAACCTGGTGGGAGCACCACAAGTCACCCCATCTTGGATTCCCCTAGGTGTCTAGTTTTACAAAATGCATAGGTTTGGTAGTTTTCCCTAGGTGCCAGCTGAGCTAGAGGCCAAAATCCACAGGTAGGCCCTTTGCAAAAAACGCCTGTTTTCTTTGGGAAAATGTGATGTGTCCACGTTGTGTTTTGGGGCATTTCCTGTCACGGGCGCTAGGCCTACCCACACAAATGAGGTACCATTTTTATCGGGACACTTGGGGGAACACTGGGTGGAAGGAAATTTGTGGCTCCTCTCATGTTCCAGAACTTTCTGTCACTGAAATGTGAAGAAAAAGGTTTTTTTTTTTGCCAAATTTTGAGGTTGTGCAAAAGATTCTGGGTAACAAAACCTGGTGGGAGCCCCACAAATCACCCCATCTTGGATTCCCCTAGGTGTCTAGTTTTCAAAAATGCACAAGTTTGGTAGGTTTCCCTAGGTGCCAGCTGAGCTAGAGGCCAAAATCCACAGGTAGGCACTTTGCAAAAAACGCCTGTTTTCTTTGGGAAAATGTGATGTGTCAGCGTTGTGTTTTGGGGCATTTCCTGTCGGGGACACTAGGCCTACCCACACAAGTGAGGTATCATTTTTATCGGGACACTTGGGGAACGCTGGGTGGAAGGAAATTTGTAGCTCCTCTCAGATTCCATAACTTTCTGTCACCGAAATGTGAGGAAAAAGTGTTTTTTTAGCCAAATGTTGAGGTTTGCAAAGGATTCTGGGTAACACAACCTGGTGGGAGCACCACAAGTCACCCCATCTTGGATTCCCCTAGGTGTCTAGTTTTGAAAAATACACAGGTTTGGTAGGTTTCCCTAGGTGCCAGCTGAGCTAGAGGCCAAAATCCACAGGTATGCACTTTGCAAAAAAGCAGCTCTGTTTTCTTTGGGAAAATGTGATGTGTCCACGTTGTGTTTTTGGGGCATTTCCTGTTGCGGGCACTAGGCCTACCCACACAAGGAAGGTACCATTTTTATTGGGAGACTTGTGGGAACACTGGGTGGAAGGACATTTGTGGCTTCTCTCAGATTCCAGAACTGTCTGTCACCGAAATATGAGGAAAAAGTGTTTTTTTGGCCAAAGTTTGAGGTTTGCAAAGGATTCTAGGTAACAGAACCTGGTGAGAGCCCCAGAAGTCACCACATCTTGGATTCCCCTAGGCATCTAGTTTAAAAAAATGCACAGGTTTGGTAGGTTTTCCTAGGTGCCGGCTATGCTAGAGGCCAAAATCCACAGGACGGCACTTTGCAAAAAACTGCTCTGTTTTCTTTGGGAAAATGTGATATGTCCACGTTGTGTTTTGGGGCATTTCCTGTCACGGGCGCTAGGCCTACCCACACAAGTGAGGTGTCATTTTTATCGGGACACTTGGGGGAACACAGAATAGCAAAACAAGTGTTATTGCCCCTTGTCTTTCTCTACATTTTTTCCTTCCAAATTTAAGATAGTGTGTAAAAAAGAAATCTATTTAAGTAATGCCCGGTAATTCACATGCTAGTATGGGCATCCCGGAATTTAGAGATGTGCAAATAACCACTGATTCGCAACACCTTATCTTGTGCCCACTTTGGAAATACAAAGGTTTTCTTGATACCTATTTTTCACTCTTTATATTTTGGCAAATGAATTGCTGTATACCGGTATAGAATGAAAACCCACTGCAAGGTGCAGCTCATTAATTGGCTCGGGGTACCTAGGGTTCTTGATGAACCCAAAAGCCCTATATATCCCGCAACCAGAAGAGTCCAGCAGACGTAACGGTATACTGCTTTAAAAAATCTGACATCGCAGGAAAAAGTTACAGAGTAAAACGTGGAGAAAAATGGCTGGTTTTTCTTTCACCTCAATTTCAATATTTTTTTATTTCAGCTGTTATTTTCTGTATGAAACCCGGTGTAGGATCTACCCAAATTACCCATTGCTGAATTCAGAATTGTGTCTACTTTTTAGAAATGTTTAGCTTCCTGGGATCCAGCATTGGTTTCACACCCATTTCTGTCACTAACTGGAAGGAGGCTGAATGCACAAACAAATGTAAAAATGGGGTATGTCCCAGTAAAATGCAAAAATTGTGTTGAAAAATTGGGTTTTCTGATTCAAGTCTGCCTGTTCCTGAAAGCTGGGAAGATGGTGATTTTAGCATCACAAACCCTTTGTGGATGCCATTTTCAGGGAAAAAACCACAAGCCTTCTTCTGCAGCCCTTTTTTCCCTTTTTAAAAAAATTAATAATTTTTCGCTGCATTTTGGCTAATTTCTTGGTCTCCTTCAGAGGAAACCACAAACTCTGGGTACTTCTAGAATCCCTAGCATGTTGGAAAAAAGGACGCAAATTTGGTGTGAGTAGCTTATGTGGGCAAAAAGTTATGAGGGTCTAAGTGCGAACTGCCCCAAATAGCAAAAAAAAAGGCCTGGCACCTCAGGGGAAAAGGCCTGGCAGCGAAGGGGTTAAAGAAAGACTTTTCAACTTACCTTTAGATTTTAAACAAAATGTTGACACTGTGGGTTTTGAGACAGATATTGATGAACCACTCATAATTCTTTTAAATGGTGTGTCCACCAAAAATAAAAAAATCTGGCAAGAGTTAAAGTAAAGTAAAGTAAAAAAAAGCCACATTATACTTGAAAGAAAATAACGTTTTTTTTTAAATAAAATGTTGATATTTGTGAAGATGTAAGTTGTATTGATGATAAAGTATTACAATCAAGTGGACAGACTGAAAACATTTATACACAGATATCAGAACATATGAGCACTACAGTATCTATTGACTTAGTTCCAAAGAAGATATTGGTGATGCCATTGATCTGTTTTAAATGAAACAAGCTAAAGGAGCTCCAATGAATGTGTGGGGAAAAAACTGTAGAGACTCCCTGTATTCCAGAGCTATTTCCCACTTCAGTAGGTGGCCGATATGATGATTGACCTGTACAAATACCAGCAGCTGAGTACAGATCAAGAATACTATATTCAGATGACCCTAGATTTCGCCAGTGTATTCCCTATATATTCAGTCTATTAGTTGAGAGTGACTTGTCAGGACTGTCTTATGCTGTAAACCACATTCTAAAGACAGGAGTTAATCTGCAAAATCTCTCTGTAAGAGAGTTTGTTGACAAAGTACAAGGTAAGGACGGAAATCTGGAATACTTACTTAATTCAGTTGATGGCATGCCCGTGTGGTACCAACGAGTATTGGCATCGTCATTATGGAGAACTTAAATGTATGCTGCGAAAAGTGGGTGCACCTGCTTGGTTTGTCACACTTAGGTGCGCAGGGTATGCATGGCATGATAATGAGTTTAAAAGAGTTGCAAACTCTAACATTAAGGATATTAATTTGAAGACACCAGGAGAACTTTGCTCTTTGGATCCTGCTAAAGTGTATAGGTATTTTAAGCACAATTTTCAAGCCATGCTGGGTTTCATTTGCAATAAAAGAAATCCTCCTCTTCATGAAGTTACAGATTTCTTTTGGCGTAAAGACCTGGCAAGTCATGCTCCTCATATTCACATGCTTTTATGGACAGAAGATGCACCTAAATTTGGAACTGACAGTGATGACTCTGTACTGTTTTCATAGAACAGTATGTTACATGCACTATTCCAAAACACAATGATGACAAAGACCTAAGGCAGCAAGTGCTACGGTTTCAAACACATAGATATGGCAAGTATTGTTTTCGGAGATACAGATGCAAATGAACATTTTATACAAGGTGTCACTTGGGATTTCCAAGACCTATCATTTCCAAAGGAAGAGTAAACAGTTGTTTCATCTGCAGTCAGACATACACTGACAGGAAAATCACCAAAAATATGTATAATCTGAGACAAGCAGAGGCCTCTTGGTTATAATCCTGTCATTCTGAAATTTTGGAATGCAAAAATGGATATACAGTTTGTTGCAGACAACCCCATTGCTATTGCCCACTATATCACTTCATATATTACAGAAGGAAATGTGGGAGGAAATTTCTGCAGAAAAATCTCTAACCAAAAAATTGTACAGCTTCAGCCTGAAAATGCTTTCGCAAAGGGAGATAAGCTCCTTAGAGTTCTGTGACAGGCTGAGTTCAGCTAGCTTGTACTTGAAGTCTATGGGAATTGTTTGGGTCAGTCTAGGTCTTCCCAACACACACAACAGAGTCTTGAAATCTTTCCCAGAAGTTCAGTACCAAGCAGAGTTTGATCCAGAGACAACATATATATTGAAAACAGATATATAGGATAGTTTCTATCCAAGAAAAAGTCCACACCTAGAAAACATGTCATTATGAGGTTTTGCAACACTCTTGTAAGAAAAGGCCTCGTTTGTCTTGGTTAGCCCCCACGTTTTGCTTGGTATTTGATGTAGTCTCAAAGTTGTTAGTGCCCAGGGCCCATACTAACCAGGTTCCCTGTGCCAGATCTCTTTCACAAAACTGTTGTAATGCATTGGCACAATTGGCAACCCGCTTAGCTGCCACTATAAGTCCCTAGTTATTGGTACTTAGGTACCCAGGACATGAAGTACCAAGGGTAGGCCCCTGAGGGCAACAGCACAGATTGTGGCACACTCTAGGGCCATGCATCCAGATGCACCCAGCACTGCCATTGCAGGTTGAGTGTCCTGGTGCAATCCTAAAATGCAAACTCGACATGGCACACAGCCTGTGTGCCCTGCGACATGGCAAACAACCTGTGTGCCCTGTCCATAATATACTGCATGAAATATAGGTAAGTCACCACTCTGGCAGGCCTTCTAGCCCTAAGGCAGGGTGCACTATACTGTATGTGAGGGCATAGTTGCATGAGTAATAGTAAGTGAACAGAGCAGTCATTTTAAATGCATGTGCTGGACATTAGTCAGTGCGAGTTTCACAGCTACATGATGGCCACTTAGAACCTCAGAATAATAAATCCAAACTGGTACCAATATTGGATTTATTGCAAAATGTACAAAAGGGCCACCTTAGAGGTGGCATCTGCAAAGCTAACCAACACTGGAATGGTTGCTGGCTGGTCACAACCGGCCTGCCACCACCAGACAAGATTCTGGAGCCCTGGGGTGGGAATGTGCACTGCCCTACTAGCGAGCTTCAAAGGGCTTACCACCTATGAAACTGGACCCCTAAGCATGCTGCTAGCAGCAGATGGGCGCCCCTGTTGCAAACCCCCACTTTTGATGAGAGCAAAGATGGGAAAACACACAAAGGACAGGCTGAGTGGTCAGGCCCAGCTTGCACCACCCCTAAAGTGTTGCATGTGAGGTGACCCCTCCATTTCATTTTCCTCCATCTTTCATGGAAGGAAAATAGCCAATCAGGTGTGGAGAAGTGGCCTCTGCCTACAGGAAGTAGTCACTTAGTGAGTGTAGCCTCCCTAAGGTAATTGACCCATTGGTCACTACTAGGTACTCCCCTAAATGCCCACTAAATACAGTATTCAGTGGGCCCCATTAAACCAGAGATTCAGATTCCAAGGACAAAAAAAGACCAGCGATAAAGAAGACCCAAGGCTTGAGAACTGAAGTCCTGCTGTACCAAGAAGAAGGTGCCAACCACTGCCTACCACACCCAGGACTCGTAAATCATCACTAAGAGGTTGCTTGGATATTGGACAAACCCCCAGAGGACCTCCACTTTAAAAAAAAAGTGCTGTAGATCTCCCTCCAGAGTGAAGACATCACTCTCCTGCAACAAAGACCATAAGACCAGTAAAGTCCAATTCACTTATCGGCAGCCAACCAAGGAACCGGACACTGCGGCTGGACCAAATTCCATCAGATGGACTGCAAGGACAAAATCTACCAGTGTGCCATGTTTGGTGGCACTGCTACCCCCATTTGGTAAACCATGCAATAGTCCCTGGTACTGGTCACTCCACGTCGGACACCCAGAAGTCCAGTCCAGACGGACCAGGACCAGGAGGATGCCCCAGTTGAGGGACTTCAAGAAACACCAGGACCTCCCACCAGAGTGCCCTGCTGACCTGCAAGTGACCCTCAAAGTGACCTACCTCCTGCTTCCAAGGGCATCTTTGTGCACAGCTCCTGGCTCACTGATTCACTCTGCACTTTGCTACCCTGTGCCTTGCACTGAAGATCCAGATGTGCTATAAGGGTCCCCCACCCCTTGCAACCTCGACACTCCAAGGGGACCCACAGGACTCACCTTGAAGTCCACCTGTGCAGTGCTTTTCCAATTGGTCCCCCGCAGTGGCCTTGCACCACAATATTCTGCAGCTGCTCTCACTGTAACTCTGAGCTGTCTGAACTTCTCCAGCTGGTCCACAGGGCCCACTGACGACCTCAACCTGCAACCAAAAGGAAACATTGGTAAACGCATTGCCTGATTTTATATGCATTTGTAAAGCATTTCTTTATTGATTCCTATGGTGCGTATTTACGCACAGACCTGAGACATTTTCTAAACTTTGAAAATTCATATCTTAAAAAGTACCTACCTGATTTTGATGATCTTGGTCTTAAAAATTATATAGAAATCTGAAGTATTTGTGTAAATTAGTCCTGAGTTATTCTTTTGAGTGTGTGGCCTCATTTATTCATACTGCGAGTACAATGAAAGCCTTGCACTTCTCCAAGATTAGCCTAACTGCTCGACCAAGCTACCATGAAAAATAGATCATTAGGTGGTCTAGTTTTTCCCTCTGTAAACCAATGTGTGGTTGCCCGGACCCTCCACACAGTGTGCCTGGTTTTGCACACTATATAGAGGGCAAGCCTCCTACAACTATGGGTACAGAAGTAATGTGACAGAAAATGTAGATGAGGGAACATATGCTGTAATTGGTTGTGACAGTTGTTTTGTTTGACATGCAGAATGTAGTTTAACAAACCACAAAACAATTTGTTGTCAAACTCCTGAGAAAAGAGAGTTTTTTCTACTTAGCACTTCTGCAACTGTTCAAGCCTTGCCTTTCTGAAAAGGAGTTACTTGGACAGTATGACTGCTGTGAAGATTCTTTTAATGCTGCAAAACACAGCATTCAGAGTTCAGTCTTTCTTACCTACTTAAAAATGGTAAATAATGAGATTGAACAGGAAGAAGCAATCACTATTAAGATAGCAGAGGACAGTTCACAGAGCAGCCATAGTTCTGGACTTCTAAGTCAAGATCCTCTTGGACAGCCAATAATTAAAAATGAAGTTGCTATAGCCACGAATGAGGTGGACAATGCAATGCAACAAGCAAGAGAAGAAAATGTTGATTTGGAACACTTAGGTGGACAACTGAATGATGATCAGAAAGAAATACATATTGAAGTGAAAGAAAAAATAGAGCATTGATTCCTCCATGAAAAAAATCTATGTAAATATTCAACATTCAAGCCAATTTTATTATATGTCAGCGGTCAAGCTTGCACTGGGAAAAGCTTTTTATGCCAAGTTCTCACCACTTACTTGCAGAGAACTACATATTAAATTTTATTGTGTGCAGTGACAGCACCTACTGGATTAACTGCACACAACATTAAAAGAATTCCCTTGCATCAACTGCTTATGCTACCTGTAGAACACAATAATAAACAGGAGTACCAAAAGTTATCTGGTTAAGCGTGTCACAAACTTTCCAGAGTTTTGAAGAAATTAAAACTTTAATCATCAGTGAGGTGAGCATGGTCTCAAACTTAATGCTTGCCTTTGTCCACTTCAGAATGCAACAGATTCTGAAGACAGATTATGTGTACTTTTTGGTGAAAGGCATGTAATTGTTTTGGGTGATTTATTACCACTTACCCCTGTGAAAGGACAGTCTGTGTTTAAGACACTTCAACAGGAAGAAACTTGAAATCCTTTTGGAAGTATTGGAAATGTAAACATTTGGTTAAATCTCCAATACAAAGAACTACTTAGAAATATGTGTCAAATATCTGACATGGAATAGGCAAATGTTATGAAGGAAATTATAGTAGGAGTTTTCTCGAAAGAAGGAAAATGTTGCTTGGAAACTCACCTTATAAAGAACGTATTTCCAACAAACAATTCTGCAGCACAGATAATGTGCAGCTTATTCAACAGCATAACTCCATTATGTGTCTAATGCCTATTCTTGTCATAGGACTCTTACCATGGAGGTAAGACTGCTGGTTTCGGGCAGCAGCACCACTGCGAGTAGGTGACTGAGTCAATCCCACACCATCTAGCACTGTCTCCCTAACCCTTTCAGCTAGCTAGCAGCACCTCACCCAAATCTAGAAAGTAAAGTTGATTTGTGGCAGCCCGAGGAATGACATTCTCACTTCTCAGGGAAATAGCCCTTCTCTGCCTGTATTTAGTCCATGGAAGGAACACCTGCCCCATATCTGAAAAACTGGGGTCTGCTCGCCGTCTCCTCAGTTGTGTATAGAGGCAGGGGGTAGGTCAGCAAAGTGGCAAAGAAGTGGCACACAGCATAGGATGGCTCCTGTGGTTGGAATGACCTCTCTAACTGTCCCTGGCCTGTGTAATGTTTTTATAACAAAATGTGTGTATTCTGAGAAACAGATCTGATGTGGTAAGGGTCAAGGTTGGTTGCGCATTCATGTGGTGGCAATACTAGATAGATTATCAGGTACAGCCTTGAGCAATCCTTTGGCAGAGGTACATGGTGAACTGTCATGCAATGAAGGCAGCTAATTAGAAAAATAAAACATCCCTGCTAAAAGCCAATTATGCTACAATTAAGTAAAGTGAATACATGAAATGAAGCATGAAACTAGGTAAAAGGGCACAGCCGCAGGCCTAAGCTAAAATATGTGTGCCCAAGGAAGGCTCTAAAGTAAACCAATGATACTGTTGAGGAACTTTCCTCTTTTATTGAACAATTACCACAACTGGAGAGAAAATACATTTGGATCTGACAGCAATTGATCAAATGGAACACCAGGGAGTGACAGTAGTGTTAACTAAAAAACTACAATTAAAATTGGATTCATTGGAGAAGTCTATTTCTAAAACCGCAGGATTGGAAAAGTGTTAACACGTTTTAAAAAATGTAGGGTAATTTTGCTGCGTAAATTAAATGCCTAGGAAGGTTTAGTTAATGATGCAATGGGTAAAATAATTGATTTCATTTTGTTTCCAGACAGGAATGTGGTTGAAATCCTAGCAATTAAATTTGATCAACGTAAAGGTGTAAAACAAATAGCAAGGTCTGTTGCACATTTCTTGCTTGTAAAAGAATTGTATGTTCCGAGAAAGCAGTTCCCAGTGTATTTAGCATATGCTTTCACAATCCATAAATATCAAGTTTTAAGTGTAGATGCAGCATTCATTAACATATTAGTGCCGTCTTCAAGGAAGCTATGTCATATGTAGCATTGTCAGGTTTAGAACTTTGTCTGGTTCTCTCATAGAATTTGATGACAGTAAAGTAAATGCTGATTCACGGTGTGTCCAAGAGTACAACCTCTTGAGAAGTGTGTATGGTCGTCATTTAGGACAGTATCCAGTTTACAAAAACCCTAGAATCCTAGCAAAATGAAAAGTTTCAAAGGATCACAGTGATATTCCTGAGAAAAAGTGCAAGAAGAGAACAAAGAAGTTTTGAAGAAATAAATGCTAACAAAGCTGGTAATATTGTTGGTTACCAGTTGTGAAACCCCTCTGGAGTCAACTGCTACGCCAATGTGGTTCTCAGTCCACTATTATCTTTTCATTATCTGGTTCATGTGATTGAATAGAAAAAAGATAAAAGATTGTGCTCTGCACTCACCTTTTTAGAATGCTTGTATAGTGATAGCACAAAAATATATTCTGCATCTTGTATGAGAGATCTTGCAAATCTGTGCACAGGATCTGTTCACTTCACACGAAAAACTTAAGAAGATGCACAAGAGTTCTTGATAGTACTGTTTAGAATCTTAGAAGAATCGATGGTACCCATTCATGACCTTTTTAGAGTTAGTTACTTATGGCAGCATGATGTGTAAATGGATCTTTTTTCAAAACACAAATAGATTCAAAACAATTTCTCTACTTAATTCCACCAGACTGTAAAACTGTCAGCTTTGACAAATTGTTTAAAGAATCTTCACAGAATAATACCTGCACAAAATGTCAATCAGATCTTCTCTCAACTTTGAATATAAGAAGAATTGGCAAACATATAGGGGGTCATTACAACCTCGGCGGTCTTTTTACAAGACCGCTGAGGGACCGCCGTGCTGAAGACCGCCAGTGGTGGCGGTTTTCCGCTCAGCGTATTATGACTGTTGGCCGCTCTACATCGTTTTTCCGAAGGAGAGCCACCAACAGCCATAGTGACGGGCGGCAGGGAAGTGGAGGTTGCTCCACCTCCACCGCCACGCCAACAGAACACCGCCCAGCGAATCACGTCCTGTGATTAGCTGTGGCGGTGTTCTGTTGGCGGTGTGGTGTCGGCGGAGCTGCCCCCATGGCTCCCGTCCCTTCCCAGAGGATCGACGGAACAGGTAAGTCGATTGTCCGTTAGGGGAGGGGGTGGGGGGGTTTGTGTGTTGTGTGGGTGCATGGGGGTGTACGTGGGTGTATGTAGAGGGGGTGTGTGAGTGCCGTATGCTTGCGGGGGTGTTGCATGTTTTGGGAATGAGTGCGTGTATGTCTGTGGGTATGTCTGTATGGATGTGTGCATGTATGTTTGAATGTGGGTGTGCGTGTCTGACTGTGTGTGTGGATGTTGGCATGTATGTCGGTGTGTGTGCGCGTATGTATGTTGGTGGTGCCTGCGTGCGTGTCGGGTGTGTATGTGTAAGGTAATGTCGGGGGTCGGGGTGGGGAGGGGGGTCCTGCCACCTTTGGGGGGTGGCAGGAGTGGTGGGGGGTGTAGGGGAGGGAGTCGGGGTCGGGGTGGGGGTGGGGGTGACGGAGACCCCTATCAGTGCCAGGGAAGGCATTCCCTGGCACTGATAGTGCTTACCGCCCTGGATTTCATGGCGGTTCCTACCGCTGGAAATCCACGGAGGTAAGCCGGGTCAAAATACCGGCGGCGGTATTGTCACGGCCGCCGGGCTGGAGACCCAGGTCTCCAGCCCAGCGGTCGTCTCCACCCTGGCGGGCGGAACGGAGAAGCGGCGGATGACCATGCTGGTAACCGCCATGGTCATAATCCTCAAAAAAAGACCGCCAGCCTGTTGGCGGTTTTGCCGCCGCTTTAACACCGTCCGCCAGGGTTGTAATGACCCCCATAGTCCTAATGCTACAGCAATGCACAGCAGATGCAAGTAAATTGAAAACACAAATTACAAATTTTAAAGCTGGCCAAATCTCTTTTTTCTGGTAAAACATATAGCTATTATTTTTCACAAAGGACTAAGTATTACATCTGGATACTATACCATCTACTTAAAAATACAATTGGATGGACAAAGTGTAACAACAGCAACTTTACATTCAAGCAAAGATTGCCTTATAAAATACCAAATTCCTACCTTCTGTTTCTTGAACCTAAATTCTAAGAAGGATTAGCACTGAAAAAATGAAATAGTAGACTTCTGGAACTTCTAATACAATCAGTTAAGATATCATACAGCCTAGCAAAGGTTAATGTCTACATAAGGTATTCCAAATACTGATATGCACTTACTTCTTGAACAAAACAACAAAGATACCAGTAAATTGGAAACAGATATCTCAAACTAAATACCAGGACAAACAACTATTTTATAGAGAAAGAAATACTGCCAAAGTTATTAAAGTTAAACATATTTCTGGATATTGAACTTGTTTTTAAAAAGTTAAACCAGATGAACAAAAAGTCATAACAAGAACCTCGCAATCAAACAGATACTGCAACAACAGCTATCATAAAACAAATTGTAAAAAGAATTAGAATTGGAACACTGACATACTCTACTCCTGGTTAATGGATTGCAATTTCCATTACATCATGCGGCCTACCAGGAATGATGTCTTTATAAGGCTTTTCATGTACTGCTATCTTTCATACATATTAATTGTATTATAACACTCAATAAAAATACTTAACGTAATCATATATCTATTACATAAGGAAATAAGTATTGGCAAAACAGTTAGCTAATTATTTGTAGTGAGTGCGATACATAGTAATGTTAATTTACAATCAAATACTATGAAATTATGTTTTTTTTTCTACAGGCTATATGGTTATTTTTTTCCCCACTGTTCAATGAGACTCTACACAAAACTTAATTTATTGTGTATAAATATGGAAGTTAAGTACAGTAAAAAACGGAAAATAAAATGCTTATGCTTCACAAAGATACACATTTTGTTGTGATTTATTATGAAATACACCTTTTTCATTACAGATTATGAAACTTTAATGATGACATCAATAATATGAAGTTTTAACTTCTATTTATGTTTTCTTCTTTTTTACTCAGATTAACGGATCCATTTATTGCAGTAATGTACATAACCAATTATGTCTTTCTCCATTCATATGCCCTCCGTAAACATACCCCACCAGACATAGGTAATTATAGTGATACACT
Source organism: Pleurodeles waltl (assembly GCF_031143425.1). Lineage (NCBI taxonomy): Eukaryota > Metazoa > Chordata > Amphibia > Caudata > Salamandridae > Pleurodeles > Pleurodeles waltl. The sequence continues at coordinate 1,883,348,763 of NC_090440.1, read as the reverse complement.
AATACACAATGATGAAAACACTGATATATCCACATGTACATGCACTGACATACCAAGTCACACACTCATGCATACACTGATTCACCCAGCCATACATTGCTGCAGACACTGGCACACCCATACACACACTCATGCATACAGTAACACACCCAGGCATACACTGGCACATACAGTGACACACCCAGGCACATACTAATGCAGGTACTAACACACTCAGCCAAACAATAATTCATCCAATGACACAGACAAGCACACACTGGTGCATACATGGTCACAACAAGATATACATTGATGTAGACACTGACACACCCAGGAACATACTGATGCAGGCACTGACACACCCACGCACTTATGCAGCCACTGACACATGTAGACACACACTCATGCATACACGGAGACACCTAGGCACAGAGTGACACATAAGGTGGCACACCCAAGTACATACCGGTGCAGATACTAACACACCCAGCCAAGTAATAATGCATCCAATAGTACTCCCAGGCACACACTAATCCATCAACTGACACACCCAGGCACACATTGATGTAGACACTGATACACCCAAGAACACACAAATGCATACACTGGCACACACACTCATACAGTGATGCAGGCACTGACACACTCATACACACACTCATGCATACAGTACCACATCCAGACATACACCAGTGCATACACTGACACACCCAGGCATACAGCAATGCATACACTGACACACTCACCCAATCACTAATGCATTCAGTAACACACCCAGGCACACACTGATAAATCCAGACACATGCAAATGCAGAATTTGACAGTCCCAGCCAAACAGTAAAGCATTCAATAACACATCCAGGCATACACTGATGCATATACTGACACAACCAGGCACACAATCATACGTACACTGACGCACCCAGGCATACATCAAATTATATACTAACTCACCCAGACACACAATCTTACATACACTAACATTCCCAAGCACAGAGTCATTCATACAGTTACAAACCCAGACATACACTGATGCATACACTGAAACAACCAGCCACACAATCATGCTTAGACTAACACACCCAGACACACATCGAAATATAGACTAACACACCCAGGCATACAATCTTGCATACAATAACATATAAAGGTACACACTCATGTATACAATGAAAAACCCAAGGTCACACTCATACAGATCCTAACATACCTAGATACACACTTACACACCCGTACACACACTACTGCTGCACTGACACACCCAGGCACACACTGACATATACACTGACACACTCAAGAACACAATGGTGCATACAATAACACACCTGGATGTGTCAGTGAAGCATTAAACGTACCATTCTTGACCCACTCATCGAGCTCATCTTCAGTTGCATTTGTATATGTTTGCCATTTGTAAACGTTTGCGGGGCCAGGTATACTGGGCATGTTTAATTCCTTGATTGTTGCTAAGTCTAAACAACTCGTTTGTTGCACTGTTTCATTTAGAAAGATCATTTGTACAGGAATGAGGCATGCTCTAAACAATGTTTCTTTTCCCTTAATTTGCCAATTTTTTGTTCACCAGACACTTTCAGATCAATTGATTTGGACCAATATTCAATGCCTTCTATCGATAACCGGGAAACAAAGGATTCCGAATATGTAAACTTCGTATTGGTCAATAACATGTGTATATCCTTAGTAGGTGGCACCTTAAAATAATATGACTCAGCATTCTTTTGATTGTGCCCAGAAAAATATGCAAACTTTTCAGAATATGTTTTGGAACTCCCTTGCGGTGGAGTTCGGCAATGTTCCCATTGAGTGTAATTAAATACAGTTTTGGGACTGCTCGCTCTATGTTTGAAATGGTGCCCATAGTAATTATAGCTAAACATATCACCATAATTTTCTTTAAATTGGTAAACATCTTCTTTTTCAAAGACAGTATAATATTGCAATTTCAGTCATCATGGAATCAACTGGTTTCACATTCCAATCATCAGAAACAATGCCTGGTATCACTATATCATTCATTGATAATTTGAACACATACGGTATTTGAATAACTTCCGTGGGACCATATATATCAAACATTACTTTGTCCCAAACAATCCCATGAGGAATTGGCACTGCGGAAATGTTCACAAAGGATAAGTCTCTTCGTACTTTATGTGAAGAAAAATGTGGTTTCAAAACCTCTTCCACCAGTTCAACTGTCGATCTTTCAGGTAAAAAATGACCATGTATTAACAAGAGAAAAATAATAACAAAACCAATCCAAAGTAGAAAGGCTAGGACAGTCAAAGAGAGCCATAGATAATTCCATGGAAAAATAAAATACGTTTCTTTAAGCCAGTTTGTTAGCTTACGTGTACTTGACAAATCAGCTGTCGAAGAGGCGAATGAGACTGAGAAATCATCGTTGAAGTTGGCAAAATAACCAGAGGCAGTTCGTGCAAATGGCGAAGCCGTTGTCAGTGGTGGAATTGGTGTTTCCTGTGGTGGCACACCATAGACAGCACCATCCGCTTGACTTGAAGATGAGTTGACTCAGTCAAATGTTTCTAAATTAGTTTACGTTAGTGGAACTAATGCAAGATCATCTTCCACCCTCCCTATGCTCTGAGAGGTGTCGGTGTTGGTGTCAACAACTTGTAGAGGAACTTCTTTGCCAGTAGGGAGAGGGATTCGGGAACTTCTGGATGTTCCTCTTGGTCAGCTGTGCAGGATCGGCCACATGATGTAGTTTGACATTGTCAATAGAGACAAAACGATTTTCTTTGGCACCTGCCAACGGTGGTAAAATAGTAGTTCTGGTACAGTGTATCCCTAGTACAGGGACTGGTGCTCAATCAGAAGGGCCAAATTCCTTTTTCACTGCGACTTTTTCACGTACAAAATCCCTAACTCTGTGAATCCAGCCGGTAGATGTTTCAGGCACATCAATTCCTGTGGAGGCGGCAGTTTTGGAAGAATTATCATCACAGAACTATTGCAATTCCTGTAAGACAGTGACACGTTCATTTATGTCAAAAGGTGTTTCTGCTGCCTCCACGCCAGGACCATCAAGATCCGGAACATAAATTTGAGTTCCGAACAGGCACTCATTTGAAGTACGACCCCCCAGGGACCTTCTAGGCAGATTATTTAGTGCTCTCTGGACTCCATACAGGTGATTAAGCCAACTACGAACCGTACCTAAGACTCTGACTGTGAAGGATTGCTTTAAATCACGGTTTAGTCGCTCCACAACACTATTTCCCTCGGGATGAAATGGAGACAAGTACTGGAGTTGGACCCCCTACGAAGCCATGGCACCCTGAATGCCCTTGAGGCAAAAGCAGGGGCCTGGTACGAATGGAAAGCTGCAACTGCATATGTACCGATAAAGATTCGCAATCTTTAATGACAGTCCGAACGTCAGCCGAGCGTTGTAGCCACACCCATACAAATCTGGAGCATGAATCAACTGCAACTAAGATATATTTGTATGCACTATCATCTGATAAGGGACCACAGTGGTCCAAGTACACACATTGTAATGGTTTGTTTGAAATTAAGAGAGGTGTCTGCCGCAGGCGCTTGGGAGTGGAAACTTTTATTTGTTGACAGATGTCACAACAAAGGACATACTGCTTAGTCTCTTTGTAGAGACCTGGCCACCAATAGCGGGCCTGCAAGATCGAAATAGTAGCCGCCACACCAGCATTGGCAGATGCCACCCCCTCATGCGCTGCTTTAATCAATTTTGATCTTATGACTTTGTTGCGGATGTCTTGTACACCTACGCCTGGTATCTTAACCTCAGCTTTCAGCATACCTCCCATACGATAGTGATATTTGTTAGGAAATCCTTTCGGATAGGGTGTACCATCAGCCGTAGCTGTCACGGCAGACCAGATGTCTGCGTCCGGTTTTGAACTCAAACGAGTCACTGCAGCTACGGCAGCCACAGCCACTTCTGGCTTTGCGGCTTTGTGTATTTCCAGCAACGTGTATTCCAGCGCGCTGGTGTCCAAGTGTGTGTACAAGATGGAAATTTGGTAGCATCTCTTTCAGGTCAGCTACTTTCCCCCACAGTAGTCTATGTTTAATGGTGTTGCCTTTGGAATCTCTGAACCCATTCTGGCGCCAATAATGCAGGTATTCATTAAAGGACTGGACACAGTAATATGAGTCACAAACAATCAGCGTAGGCTGTGCAGGATTCGTGTGTTCCAGTGCCATCAGCAGAGCTTTTAGCTCAGCCAATTGTGCTGTACAATCCCCTAGGGTCTGTGTAAAGGTATGTAGAAGACAACATTTATCACCCTCCATATAGCCACTTACGACTGCGCAAGCAGCAGAATATTGATGTTTAGTTCCAATTGCAGGTTGTGCAGAGCCATCGGTGTACATGACTCTATGATACTGATCAATAGACAAAGTATTTGCTGGAACTGGATATTCTATTTCATATTGTAGAAATTCCTGAGTTTGTAGCTTTGGGTCAAAAATGTAGTCTACATCAGTGGCTGTCAGAGACGGAGCCCATTGTATCCAACGTGGATGTAATGCTTTTGCGTTTGGAACGCTAGCTTTTGTAACAGCCTATAGGGCTGGGATTGGAGAAACGACAATAATGCGTTTTCCTTGGGCAAGAGGTCTTTCTTTAATGACAGCCATCTGTACAGCAGTGAGAATTTTCTCTGTGGGAGCAAAGCGTTGTTCTGCTGTTGAGTACAAATGCGATTTGTATGCAATCGGGACTGTCTCACCTTCATTAAACGTCACATAGGTGAAACCGATGGCCCCAGCTATTACTCTGATGACCAAATGTGTTTTATAGTCTCTTGTGTGTAAATGTTGTGCTGCAATCATGTCTGCCTGCAACTCTTGAAGAATGCGTGTATGTTCAATTGTCCAGAATTTACTTGAAACATTTGGTCCTATTAAGTCATATGAAGGTTTTATGCATGTAGCATAATCTGGAATGTAGGTTCTGCCAAAATTTAAGAAACCCAATAATGATTGGAGTTTTTTAATCGTATTCAGTGGTTGTAACTGTGCGCACTTCTCTTAGAATTGTGGCGCTAGGCTCTTCCCCTCACTTGACAGCTCATATCCTAGGAACAGGACGCTGAGGAAGGTTATTTTTGTTTTTTTGAAGTTAAATTTGTAGCCAAATTTTGTAAGCCCTACAACAATGCGGGCTACCCATCTTAAATGTTGTAATAGTTCATCATCCGTGAGATATATATCATCTACATAGGACAATGCTTCAGGGTCAATCTCGTGCAATAGAACAGTGACACGAGCTGCGAACAGTCCTGGGCTGTTCTTATACCCCTGAGGTAAACAACAGAATTTTTTCTGGGAGCCTAGTGCGCTGAAACTTGTTAAGTCTCTACTCTCAGGTGCTATATTCTGGCAGGAAACCCATTGGAAATGTCTAGTGTTGTTTAGTATTTTGTATGCACTATGTTGCTCATTAGTGCTGTGGTATGTGAATTTTGGATAGCATAGGTACGTGTATGACTGTTTAAATGTCTGTAGTCTAAGCCTATTCTGTATGAATGGTCTGGTTTAGCTACAGAGAATAATGGGTTATTCATTGGTGAGACACAGGGTTCTATCACACCCTGGTACTCTAATTGCATTAATATTTCTCTCACTGGTGCTTTTGCTTCATGTTTTATAGGATACTGCGGTTGTGGCTGAGGTTCGTTTTTAATTGGGATTACATGGTAGGGGGATTCTTTATCCCATCCCACGTGATTTCTGTATAATGCAGGTGCTTGTGCCAAAGCCCATTCAATGGAATAGGATTCAGCGAGTTCCTCTGGAACAAGGGGCGAGAAAGAAGGCTTAATCACATCTTCTCCATATGGGCAGGTACGGACAAAGTCAGGCGGCCAATCTTGTTCGGCCAACAAGACATCATATACTTTACTAGGCGATCCCAAAAGATTGCATCTATTGTGCGTTCAATGTCTCCTTCTAACTGTAGCGTTACTTTGTACACCCTATCAGGCGTGGAGACATGCATGTCCGCAGTTTCTACTTGTATAAAGTGATCAGTTGCTTTCACCCCAGGTGCTCTAGAAGATTCCGGTGAACTATGTGACCTCTGCCACTCTGTATAGCAAGGCTAGAGCCCAATTCTTGTTCTTCAAGAGGACCCTCTTCCTGTGTGGCATGTCGGACTGCGACTGCTGCCACTTTTTTCTTTTTAAATTGTTGTTTTTGTTGGGCGGGTTTCTCTTCCTTTTTAACAGAAACCTCCGAAGAGCGTTGTGATTCCTGTCTTGGTTTCACGTACTCTGTTCTTCGCTCTGATCGGCCACCTCTCTCATTTCTTTTTTCTGATGAGTCCTGAAAGGAACGAATTTTGTGGGGTCTCCATATGCGGAGATTCTCTCCTCTCTTTCTTAGGAGTTTGTTGCTGTTTGTTCTCTTCTATAAGCTGCATGGGCATCCACCATGAATGTGACTGGACCTCCCTGGGCCGTTAGGCCATTTGTCTCATATTAACAGCTATTTGTACCTGTTGGGGATTCGCCATGATAGTAACACTATGAGTTCAGAGAAGGCACACCAAAATGGGGTTTCCTTTTAAAGTTCAAGTTTGAACAACCGCCAGTTGTAGTAGGATTACCTACACAGCTGTGGTTGAAATCCTCAGCACCACGGACGTCTCTGCATACGGCATTGAGGTGTCATTATATATAATGAGACAGAGATACTCCGGAGGACCAAACATTGGCAGCACCATGTCGCGTAGGCTCTCATTATTCTAATGAGACTACTGGATTTTGAGCAGCAGCATCGTCCACGGTGTGGGAGACTGAGTCTGACCCACTGTGGTGGGGACCTGTCGCCCTAAATCCGGGTTTTGCTCCTGCTAACTAGCAGTGCCTCATCTCTACCAGAAGATAGGCATAATTGGGCAGCCAAGCGTATGACATATTAGGCTTCTCAGGGAAGTCGTGGTCACTCAGGTCGCATCCGGTTTTCTCATTCACAATTCGGTCTCATATATAAATTACAATAAGAAGCAGTATAAGTTTTCATGACTGGTTTAATAAAACAACTGCATTGTGGATAGCAAAGCCTGAGCTGCAATAACCAGGATGACACAACATGACAATATTAAAATGGTGACGAGGAGAGTGAAGCGTAAGAATAATGCTGTCATATTGTCACTAGGATTTAAGGACTATTTCGTATCTAAATCATAATCTGAGCACAGCATGTTAAGCTCTAATCCCCCCAGGAGGACATCAACCCTCATACCTGAGCAAAGGCCTGTAGTCTGCGTTAGCATCTGCAGTGAAGCATTCAGCAATCTGCATACAGTCGTGGTTCCCTGGCTGGAATCTCCCTCTTAACGTGTAATGGGACTAGGAAGTGTTTTTATAATAGCACAGCTGATGTTCTAAGAAAATGTCTCTATGTAATGATGTGTATTTTCTACTAATGTTGGAGACTAAACTTCTACCACACTCACCGGCAATGTACCAAACTATAGCCTTGACTGAAGCACAAAGTGATCAAGAATGTCTTGTTTGAGAACACAGTGCTGGGCTAAGCAAAAACAGTTAGATAGATGAAAATAAAACAAGACTGTAAAACTGGGTATTGTAAAAATAACAGTGCGATGCCGAATAAAATATATCTAGTTCAAAGTGCACAGCGGCCTAGTGTGTTAAACTAATGTGCATGGAGCTATAACTTAAACGGCTACACAACATCCTGTCTCAGGCCTCAGTATTTGTCTGCAGTCTCTGATTCCTTCTCACTATAGTCGTGTGTCAATTCAGTTCTTATTATGGTACAAAACTCCGATGGAGGTCCACATACAAAAAAAAAAAAACTCAGTTATGCATTAAACATATTGCATACTATCATAGTTATAAGAACTTATTCATACACTACAAAAGATGTTAAAAAGTCTTCCCACGAACTAACATTAACAAGACTAAAGACAGTGCCCTTCAGGATTAAATAAAATATATTATTGAAACAACACCACAATTTCCTTAAAAGTGACACCGTACATACTTAAGTCCAATACGTGCCTGTGTTTATATCTCTGCATTGCTCATAGTTTGTGTTAACTGATCTGACAGATAGGAGCAATTCCTGTGCTATTTTGCATGTCGCACTGCCATCTAGTGCTACTACAGGGAGTTTCATTATAGCAAAACATAGTTTTGAATGCCAGCTTGAAAAACGAAAGCAATTGCACTCGGAATATTGAGGCATTACACTGCGGCTCCCCTGGGTAGTTTTGGAGGCGCACCAGGGTGCCGCGGTGCACAGATTGGGAACCTCAGGCATACACCCAGGCACATACTGATAATTATACTGAGACACCAAGGCGCACAAAAATGCATACATTCAGAACCACAGTACACACTAATGCATACACCGACACAATGAGACATACACTGTAATATACACTGACATATCCAGACAAACACTAACATATCCAGACATACACTGACACATACACTAATAAGCCCAGGTACACTGAAACACACACTAACACACCCAGGCACACATTTGAACTTGCTAAAATATAGTAAACTATACACACATCTTATAACACACACATAATTAACAATAATAAAAAGGAGACAGACTTAGCTGTTTGGTGGATTAAATGGTGGTTCTAACAAGAACCATTTTTTTTTCACATTTTCTGAAACAAGAATGCCAAAATTGCAAATGAACTCCATGCAAAACTGTTGGATGGCCAAAAAAACAGTGTGCTACAACACTAACAGCAAAATACAACAAAAACAACTAGCAATATAAAAAAACATCACAACATCAGAAGTTTTAAGTGCCATGAGTTGGTGACACTTGGCACACTGTGTCACCATGCCTCTTAACTCAACGCAGCGAGCTGGCATGGTAACTTGAACAGGAGGTTGAGCTTCTCCAGATGTTGGGGCTCCTGTGCCACCTGTAAATGTTGCTTTCTTCCTGACCATCCAAATATAAGCACATTCACAAATGCTTTTAATGTGCTTCAACACAGAGGAAGTTACCATGGCTGTACTTCTTATATGTTCCTCTAGCCAGTTGTTTCCCACACAGCTTGTATTCCACGAACCGTGCAGACAACCTTTTGTCTCCCCATGGGATAGAAAACCACTGCCACACATTACTCTCCTTCTTTTAGGTGGATGCCTCTCCCTGAACTTTAGGATCTTCCTCTGGTTCCTGAAATGGAGCAGGAGGTTTGCTTTCTGCCATTTTTCTTCTGGAGCAATAGATGTTCAGTCCTTCTCCTACAAGAGACAGCAGAAAAATTTCTACTTTTGGAGTGGTCTAATAAAAGAGTTAGATGTGGTTAAAAAGTACCCAAAAGAAAGGGATATTTTCTTGTTGTCATCGAGCGGATCCGCAGATCTCGACCACGGATCAGCGGATTCACCAAAATTGTAAACCAATTGATTTCTGTAGCAACAAATATACCAGATCGATCATATGGTTTCAGAAATGTTCACCCTCACTGCTTTTGACTTGATTTTTTTCCTTTATTTTATGTGTCCTCACCTTGTTTTTCATTGTTTTCACTGCTTTCTCTTTTCTTTTTTCCCAGTTTATGTTATGCCTTCTCATTGCTTTGCCTTAGTTTTAACTGCTTTCTCCTTGCTTTCCCATCATAACATACGGTTGGAAGCATGCAAGGGGTTTTGCAGACAATCCTCTGCTGCGTTTAAAAAAACATAGAAATTCATTAAAAAAACATAGGTCAAAGGGACATTATAATCAGGAAATAGAATTAAAAATAACTTAGAAATTCACTGAAAAAAACAAAGGTTACAGGGATGTTAAAGTTAGGCTGACATTTTAAATGTTCAAAACAATAGAAATTCAGCAGTTATAGTTAACTCACCTAACTATAACTTATGCCCCCTCAATGCACTGCTTATGATCTCCCATATTACATTACTAATGACATTGGCCGGTGACATCACTGATGATATCACTGATGACATCATCCACAAAACCACTCAGATACCAACTCACACAACCACTCACACCCCCATTGATACACCTATAAAACCACTCACACACACACACTTACACACACAACCACTCACTCACCTGCTCAGGTACGCAATCAACCACTTACACATTCACTTACACACCTATAAGGCCACTCACACAGCTGCTCACAACCCCATACAGCCACTCACACCCCCGAACACTCACACCCAATATTCACTTGCACACTCATACAGCCACTTACACACCCACTCAAATAACCAGTCACACACCCACTCACATACTCAAAGAATAACTTTTACAAAAACTCACACACCAATATAGCAAAACAACTCACATACTCATCCACCCTCTTGCACACCCACTCGTGCATCTACACAGCTATTGAAACTCTTACTCGCACACTGATACAACTACTCACATTGCCACTCACACACTAATATACAATTCATTCACCCTTTCATACAACCATACTAACATTTACAAACCCATGCAAACAGTCACACTACCACATATAAATGCAAAATAAATTTACACACCCATTCTCAGACCTATACAATCACATACACACCCATTGACAGCCCTATATAGCTCCTCACAAACGCACTTACATATCCATAGAGGGACTCATATATCCACTCAGACACACATACAGCCAACTAAGACATCAACTCATACACTTATACACACAGTAACATAGACACTCATATTACCTATTTTACAATTACTATCACTTATTTCTCTGATACAACAAATAGTACCTTATATATGTTTAAGTCTCTGAAACTTTTACAAAACACTCACACTCACTGGATGATATCAGTGATGCCATTTGAGATGATGCCATCAGTGATGTCACCGGCCATGTCATGAAGGATGTTTTATGTGAAGTTATTAGCAGTGCATTGCAGGGGCATACGTTATAGTTTTGTGAGTTTAACTATACCAGCTGAATTTCCATGTTTTTTTATGTTTGAAATGTCAGCCTAATTATAATGTCCACGTAAGCTTTGTTTTTTCAGTGAAAAAAAAAAATATCTGTAGATTCACTTAAAAAACCTAAGGTTACAGGGCCATTATAGTTAGGTTCTCAATGTATTCACCAGTTATAGTTATTTTAAGTCACTCCCCGCCATGCACATTGTTTGTATGAAGAATTTTACAACAAATGTTAAAGTGATATTATCAAGGATTTTATCAAAGATATATCTGGACTAATTAGCTGTGCATGGCGAAGGCATGAATTATGGTTACCTTAGGGCACCCACCCCTGAGAAAGAGAGAGACTGAGAGAGAGCAATTTAGGCTTTGATGAATGATATACTTAAAATGAGATATTTCTGGACAAATTGAAAAGAAAAATGTTTTTGTCAATTAAAAAGAGTGCGATGGCCTTTCAGTATGTAACTTAAATATTTACAGTTGAAAATAAATGAAAGCAGGAAATAACCACAGACTCGAACCCTTAACCTTTAGTGTGCATGTCAGAGACCTTAAGAACTAGGCCAGATGTGACTCCTTATAATGCAGTGTTCAGACTTAGCTATGACATTCAGCCCACATATTTTAAGGGGAAAAAAACTTTAATGTTCCATCATTAGGGATGTTTAACAGTACAACAATAGAGCATAAACAAACACACTGCAAGTAACTATGTTCTGCTCTGCAGCTATACCATTAACTATACCATTCATACTAAACCTCTTGCTAGCCTGACTCTTTGAAGTCATTGTATGGAGAGACCATTGCAATAACAATCTCTCTCTCGATCTCTTTCTTCCATCCCATTATTGGATGGAAGACAGAGAGATGGAAAGTGAGAGATTGAGAGAGGGGAGAGAAATTAAGAGAAAGAAAGTGACAGAAAGAACTTGAGAGATAGGGAAGGTTTTTAGGCTTTGATGAATGATATATGTGGAATGAGAAATTTTAGGAAAAATGAAAAAGAAAAGTGTATTTGTCATTTAAAACGAGTGAGATCACTTTCAGTATAAACCTTTAACTTTTGAAGTTTAAAATAAATTAAAGAAGGGAAGGGAAAAGACCACAGACCACCTGGAATGGTACCCTCAACTTTCAGTGTGAGGGTCTGTGACCTTAACCATTACACCAAAGATGACTCCTTATGCTGCTGTTTCCAGAAATACCTATGACATTTAACCTACACATGTGATAGGAAATAATCTTGAATGCTCCATTACTAGGAAGGTTTAACAGTCAGAACACTAGTGAATAAACAAACACACTGCCAAGCAAACAAGGTTTTGAATCCTCAGCCCACTGAGTGACAGCTTTCTTGAGATACCCATTGTCTGCTCCCTCATGTTTTACTGGGATTGAGCGACAAGGTCAGACTGCCGACATCCTTTTGTTTTACCACATCAAGTACAACTGAATTGTTTGTGTAGCGTCATAAGGGACAGTTGTGGATAAGTCATGGGGAACCCTCTTAGTAAGGAACATTGGGATACCCAAATGCCCAGCCCCACTAAAGATTCCCCAGCGCATCAAGTAGCTATTAAACAAGGGCTTCAGACATTACTTTTCCTTAACAAGTGGCATAAGTTGACGGCCAGGAGACTGGATTTGCAGTTTCCTAAGACTGGCACATATGACATGACTAAGTTGTCATATTTGCGACAGATGCTGATTCTCAAAGGGAGGAAAATAAGGAGTTTAGAATGGGATGCCTTCCGGATGTGGGAAGCAGTGTTGTGTGATTTGTGTTCGACTAGCGATGTGAAAGAAAAAGTGCATAAAGAGTTGTTGTAATTGAAAAAAGGGTTTTACTCAGACAAAAAAAGGAAAGAAAAATTGGAGGGATTGGAGGAGAGAAAAAATGATTGAAGAAGTGGGGACATTTCCATCTCTTCCTGTGGTAAGTGCACCATCACAGGAACAAGATGCACAGGGGATGAAAGAGGATGAGAGGGAGGACCGACTCACAGAAGACATACTGATGGGGAGGCTAGGGAATAGCAACAACACAGTTGGTTCGGCCAAAAAGGAACAGCTTGAGTGCTTAGCAACAGGGACCCAACTTCCTCAGCCGTCTTCACCTGAGAAGGAGGTAGCTCGTGCCTTGGCACAGCGCCTGGTAAAAAAAGGAAGCACGAAAGACAGAACTCGAAACTGTGACAGACAGTCTGTCGCTGCAGGAAATAAAAGAGGAAGCAGCCCATCCTGCACGAAAACTGAGCAAGATTAGTGAACAATGTCTAGGAGAAAGTGAGGGAAAGTGAGGCAAAGAGCCATCCCTGTTAGAAACAAATTGGATGCAGAGGTTTAAAGATACCTCTGTGGATTGCGACATGGGAATTGAAGAAATGAAGACTGGCATATGGGGCATATGCATCTATGCACACCATACACAACACAACATTGGCCTCCTGACAAACGTTTTACAACAAGTTCCAGCAATATCAGGGAGCAGGAGAAACAGCATATCAAATAACCAGTCAAAGGGGAATATACCGTGCAGCTCACCTGTATTACCGAAGAAAAAGTTTCTCAAATCAGACAGCGCAAAATGTCCTGCCATACAGACTGATTTAATTGATAAAAGGATGACACTTGCAGAGATAGAAAGGGATAATACCAGGGCATACATAGAAGAAATAATTACCTTAGCACATGCAGAACTAATGGCCCAGGCTCCTCAAGTACATTGGAAATACATACAACACACCAAAAGTACAGGCCCTCTGCCACAGGAGTACAGCTGGGACACCTCCCAGTTAAGTTTTACAGATACAGAGTTGCATTCCTGGGACAATGCTAAATTGACAGAGAAATTGAACTATGCAGTACTAAAGTTACAGAAATGGAAAGAGTTGATGGAGGGGATCAACACAGCACAGATTATCAAGGGTCTAGAAGCAGGAATAGATTTGGATACAGTAAAAATTCTTCCCTTAAGAGAAGTACCAACGTTATCTACAGGGGAAGATGATCCTACACCATCTTATGTCCATATACCTTGGACTCGGAGTGACTTATTTTCATTCACCAAGGACTTTCCCAAATTATGAAAGGAACCCTACAAGTGGTACACAGAATTGAATAGGACAATGGGAGGGCTACTTTGGAAAGACTTGGATACATTATTTAATCTAATAGTGCCAAGAGACTTATGGAAGGATTGCAATAAAATGGTGTGGTGGCCAGCAGAGAAGCCACAGAGGGGAAAAGGGGGTGTACAAGGAGAAGAAGTAGAGAGGGCAAGACAAAAGGTACTGGAATATGTAAAGGGAAAGGTGCCAGTAGAAAAGGTAGATTGGTGAAAATTAATACATACGAAGCAAGAGAAAAATGAGAGTTAAACAGTTACTATGATCGTTTCCTTCAGGTATAGCAGCAAAGCAGTGGGATGAAAAATCCACTAGGGGAGGCAATGCCAGCATTTGTCACTATGTTTGTATATGGCTTACAACAGCCCAGTCAGACACACTTACAAACATCCTTGAACCTAAAGACAAAGAATTAGCAGCAGCCAGGTACTGCGCAGACTATCAAACAAATCTGCCAAAGGTGGATGAAGAAAAGACAAAAAGAGACAAGATTGAGTTAATGGCGGTGCAGGAGCGGTTCTACATCGGTACAGGGCAGGGGGAGGGGTAGAGGACGGGGCAGGGGGAAAAATGAGCGAGCATCCTCACAACACCCTCTGGCCACTGCATGCTTTCACTGCAACCAGCAGGGTCACCGGAAAGCAGAATGCCCCCTTTTAGCCAGGGGACAGAGAGGTAAGAGTCAGCCAAGACAACAACATGGAACACCACCCCGCCTTACACTGATAATGTATTTGATGCCCCCGCCAACGGCACACAACAAGACAGGCCACAGCTATCCCAAACCCCGCAGCCACCGCCACCTCGGCGCAGCCGTGGACAATGGAACAGGGAGGAGAATGGGCTTCCTTATCCGCCTCCTCCAGACACATACTTCATGGGTCCGGTAATAGCAGTGGATCAAGATGGCCCATATGTAGATGGAACAGTGTTGAGTAAAACAGTACCATTCTTAGCAGACACAGGAGCAACTAGGTCAATGCTGAAAGGATGCAACCTTCCAGCTACACCACTATCGGGAACACAAATAACAGCTGTAGGAATGACAGGACAACCTGTGAATGAATACCTAACACAGCCACTGAAATTTAAAGTAGGCCCCATCATTGTAAAGCATCAATTAATCTTTGGTAAACATTGCCCAGTCAACCTGCTGGGAAGGGACCTCCTATGCAAGTTATAGTGTACTATCAGATGCTCACCTGAAGGGATATTTCTGGAAAGCAAGGAGAACGGGATAATGTTACAGGCAGTTATGAGATGCGGTCACCAAGAAAAAGTGCAAGTGCAGAGCCTCCCACGAGAGTTACAAGAATCAGTTCCTAACGAGGTCTGGGCACAGGGACCGAATGATGTGGGGAAGATATTGGACTACCCCCCCAGTGCGGGTGACACTGCGCCCAGAGGCATCACTGCCACAGGTACCTCAATACAAACTAGCTAAAGAGGGGGAGGAGGGCACAGCCCCGGTAATAGAGGACCTCCTGAAGAAAGGGATATTGCGAGAGAGACGAAGTAGAGCCTGCAATACTCCGATTCTCCCAGTGAAGAAGGCCACCAAGGGACCCGATGCGGCCGTGGTGTACCGATTTGTTACAGATCTGTGAGAACTCAATAGGGCAGTTATACTGTAATTCCCAGTGGTTCCAAATCCAGCCACCATCCTATCCAACATCCCAAGCACAGCCACCCATTTCACTGTCTTAGATCTCAGCAATGCTCTCTTTTCCGTGCCTCTCCACAGGGAATCCCAGTATCTTTTCGCTTTTACTTTTAAAGCAAGAAGACTCACATGGGAAAGGGTAGGCCAGGGGTTTTGTGACAGCCCCTCGATATTTTCCAATGCGCTACGAACAGATTTGGCATTGTTGCGCCTACCAGAAGGGTCCAAAGTTGGTACAATATATTGATGACTTGTTATTGGCATCACCGTCACGGACGACATGTGTCAAGATACAGTGGCCCTATTATGTCACCTAGCAAGGAAGGGCCATAAGGTTTCCCCTAAGAAATTACAGTTCTGTCAATCAAAAGTGCGATACTTGGGACATGAACAGGCCCAAGGATCAAGAAGATTGCTGCCAGACAGGATAGCGACTATAACACAATACCCAAGGCCACAAAAGCAGTGGGAAGTGAGGGCCTTTCTTGGGGTGGCTGATTACTGCAGACATTGGATACCAAATTTCTCCCTGCTTGCACGCCCACTCCAGAACCTCACACACAAGGAAGTACCAGACAAGGTACCATGGCCCGTGGAATGTAAGGAGGCTTTCCAAAAGTTGAAGAAGGAACTGGGCACAGCACCAGCAATTGGCCTCCCAGATTACACCGAAGAATTCCACCTATTTTGTCATGAGAAAGGAGGCTACTCCTTGGGAGTATTGGCACAAACGCACTGCACCTTTTACCGCCCAGTGGTTTGTTATTCAGCCACCTTAGACCCAGTAGCTGTGGGTCTTCCATTGTGCCAAAGGGCGGTAGCAGCAGCCACCCTAGAAGTAGAGCAATCAGAGAATATTGTACTGGCACACACTGGTGTTGCATGTCCCGCACGCAGTTGACACATTAGTAACTACCACTAAGACTCAACACCTAACAAATGCTCGCCTCTCAAGATATGAGCTAACATTGCTGCAACCACACATAATGATTAAGAGGTGTACCACATTGAATCCCTCCAGCCTTCTGCTTACATAGCAAGACCATGATGACCCCTCCATAGACAACCCCGTCCATGATTGCATTATAACCGTCGACAGGCACACAAAGGGGAGACCAGACATCAGAGACACCCCATTCCCTGATGCAGAGGGTGATTTGTTTGTAGATGGGTCATGCATTAGGAACCACACCTGGATGCTGCAGGCCACTTTTGCTGTAGGGACGGTCAAAAGATTATTGGAAGGAGGGAGGCTACCCACAATACAAAGTGCTCAGGCAGCGGAGTTAGTAGCACTTACAAGAACCTGCAAGTTGATAGAAGGAAGGTCGACAAACATTTACACAGACAGCCAATATACTTTCGGGGTCACAAACGATTTTGGTCAGTTGTGGGCAATGAAGGTATTCCTCACCTCGGCTGGCCAACACATACAGCATGCATCATTGATTGCTGATTTGTTGCAAGCTCCACTTTTGCCAAAAAGGATTACAATTGTAAAATGTACAGTTCACACCTCTGCTAGGGATTACATTTCCATGGGAAATGCACTTGTTGACAGGGAAGCAAGGAGGATACAACTAAGTGGGTGTGACTATGAAATGGTACAGGTCATGCCTGCCCCACTGGCTAAGGAAAAAGGTACATACTTTGATCCTAAAAGTGTTCAACAGCAGGCTGGGGAGCAAGAATTAGAAGAATGGAGGAGGGGCGGCTGCAGAGAAAATAAATACGGAGTTTGGGTAGCCACAAATGGTAAGATATGTTTGCCATCCACGTTACTAACCTCCATGACCTGCCTTTTTCATGGCCCTCACATGTGGGGCGGGATGGGATGATCCATCTGTTTTCCCAGTGTTGGTTCAATACCAAGTTCCGTCAATGTGCAGAACATTTGTGTAAGAAGTGCACTATCTGTGCACAGTACAACACAATGCAAGGGTACACCCACTGCTCCAGGCCAGTTCCCACCACCACACAGACCTTTTGAGAGTCTTCAAATGGACTTCATTGAAATGCCCCCCACGCACAAATTCAGATATGTCCTAGTAATAGTTTACATCTTCAGCAAATGGACGGAAGCGTACCCCACCAAGAACTGCGATGCACAGACAGTTGCTAAATGCTTCTAAAAGAGCTAATGCCATGCTTTGGGGTACTGACTCATTTAAGTTCGGACAATGGACAAGGATTAATTTCACATGTAATTCAGGTCCTTTGTAAAGGGTTATGAATAACACAGACATTGCACTGTGCATACCACCCACCTGCAGCGGGAGCTGTTTAGAGGAAAAATAGGGTACTAAATAGGGAAAATATGTGCGGCAACTGAACTATCCTGGATTGATGCACTTGCTCTTGGCATTGCTTGCTATGAGAAGCACCCCAACAGGATTACAAAATTAAGCCCCTATGAGGGAGTATTCGGGTGCCCCATGCACATACCAGGCCATATGTCCCCCACCCCACTGGCAGTGATAGATGATCTATTGCTGCAATATTGCAGAAAAATAACAGAGACAGTATGTTATCTCCACTGCCAGGTACTGCAGGCCTTGCCAGAAGAAGAAACACCACCAGATCACGGACTGCAGCCTGGAGATTTGGTGTGGGTCAAGGCCCACACCAGGCACCACTGTCTACAACCAAGGTGGAAGGGACCCTACTAGATCCTACTGACAACAGCTACAGCTGTCAAGAGTGAGGGGCTGACATCCTGGACCCACAGCTCACACATCAAGAAGGCCAGGGGACCAACAGACCTCCAACAGCCACCTGTAGTGCCGCTGAAAGGCCCTCCACCACTGTAGAGGTACAATCTTTGATCGACCAGCCAGACCAATCAACACTGGTGGGACTGCTCATGCGGCACCCTCTACAGGAGCAAGGAGGTGCAAGCGGGTCCTGCAGTGGATCTTCATAGGACTGCTCGTGCTGCACACCTAAGAAGACACAGGGTGCAAGCGGGTCCAGTTTGCGTACATCTACAAAGTACCTTGGTTGGCGTCAAGTGCTAGTTATCCTCTAATGTCACACTGCGAGGTACCACTGAGGGAACAAGAGGAAAGAAGACAGCAGCATTAGGATTGCACTTGAGAGTCTGGGTAACAACCGGAGAACAGCTACAGACCGTGATACTGTTTTTTCGATAAGAAGGATAATGCCTGGAAGAAAGAAAAAAGAAAGGAAGTGGCCCGCAGTACTGATTGGCATATGTACCCCAGTTCCTGGAATAATATTGACAATAATAATAATAGTATATGCAAATGAAATTTATATACCGTTTTTAGATGAGGATAATTATATAAATAAAAGTGAACAAGGGCATGCAAATACTTCAGAGGGAAAGGACACAGACCTGCTGGAAGAGGTGAGGAGCAGGGGACAGACATCGTGGGGCGAGGATGAGGAAACTTATGCTGATAACACACTTGTACAAATGGTTAGATTGTATAAAGAAGTTGCGAATGTCTCAGATTACTGTATATGCACCCACCTGCCCACTGCTGTCCAGGGGACTACAAATTACACACAGATCCCACTTAGCCAATATGTTGCATGCCATACAGTGAACAATATTTTAGAAAAGAAACTCAAAGGAAAAATAAAAAGCCGCACTAGGGTACGAAAGGAGGTGGAAAAAGGCTTTGATGGCACAACGAGTTAAAACTTTTTTGAGAATTTTAGATCATATGGAGAAAAGAAGAGAGACCGTAAAATACACGGACAGGGAAATGAAACAGTATGTGAGAAACTGGCCCCTCGACCGGGAGAGAATGAACTCCTTGCCACATTTAAAGAAGAAAGGAACAAGGGGTATGTAAAAGATGGGACATCTGAAGAGGTGGACACCCTATTTCTTAGAATAAATTAGAAGAAAAAGGCACCATGGTGCATTCGATATCACACTGGCAGCGCCATAATGAAAAATAAGTTGAATAGTGAATTATGCCCAGCATTTACATACTTACACCTGTTCTCTGCAACATCAGAAACATGTCTGAATGCCGGTATATGTTACAATATCCACATAGATGTGGGCATCAGCGAATGCTACAAATATTACAATTTAGACAAAATATGGGACGGCCCCAAGAGCTTATCAGTGAGCCTCTCAGCGCCACGGGGCATATTTTTTGTGTGTGGAAATTCCACATACTTTAAGCTGCCAGCAGGCTGGCGGGGCAGCTGCTACCCGGCGTTTGTATTGCCACGCATTTCACACGTGACAAGTTTGTCCCAAATAATGGATAAAGCCCCCCAGAGAAAACGCAGACAGAGGACCCCCTCTTTGATAGATAAGGCTATAGGTACGTTAGGAGTACTAATGCCACCACTAGGGGTCATGCATTCCGAATATCAAATACACAAATTAGCAGGGTAAGTAGAAACATTGGCGAGCTCCACAGCAACAGCAACAGCCCTGGGGAATATTACTGAGAAACTTACAGATCTAAGAGCTCTTGTGATTCAAAGTAGAATGGCGCTAGACATCATTCTAGCAAAAGATGGTGGTGTTTGTCAGGTGATCCATCAAGAGTGCTGCATGTATATTCCGAACAACAGTGGTAATATAAGAGGGGCAATAGGAAATATAAGTAAGGTTGAAAAGGGGGCCAAGGAAGTGTCAGTTTCAACAGAGGTAGGAGGATTACTGGGGACACTTGGGGCCTCGTTCAATGGTTGGGGATCATGGCTGATAGATGTGCTGGTGACACGGATAGTGGTACTCATAACTCTGTGTGTGCTGGTAAGAGTTTGTCCCTCTTTCTTGACAATAGTAGTAGAAAATGCCTGCAGCAAGACTAGTGCACATCACTGTCAACTAGGAAGAGAAGGCAACGCCAGGAGTGGCGACACCCCAGAAATGGCACCCCCTCCATCACGAAGTCTAGGGCCCGTATTTATACTTTTTTAGCACCGCATTTGCGTCATATTTTGATGCAAAAGCGACAAAAACATACAAAATACAATTGTATTTTGTAAGTTTGTGGCGCTTTTGGGTCAAAAAAGGATGCAAATGTGGTGCTAAAAAGTATAAATATGGGCCTAGGTTGTCATTGATTATCACAGGGTGGAATGCGGAATCATATTTTCCTGGTACCCATTTTGGACCTGTTGGGCCCAGTGATACCCAATGACAACTGGGCCTGTTTTCTGTTGAACAACTCATGACCTACATGAACTATGGTTACTGATATTTTACTGTTGTATGGAACGCATTATGTTGCAAGGCTTGCTATTAGAACAGCCTCCATGAAGTATCATTGCATGCTAGCTGAAGCAATCTTTCTTTAGAAATGTACCATCCTGTGTACGTGTTGTTCTCAGTTCTGTAGAATAAGTATCACGCAATATTAGACCCGTAGGACATATTTTGTAATTTCCTTGTCTGTGCTTTAATTTACGATATATGGTGCGTTATGAAGAATTAACGGTAACACCTTTAGCTATGTTAAAGAAATGATCATACTTCAATGTCAAGAACCAATGAAATGTATGAACTTCTTTGTGGTTTGATAGCATAAAGGATCATGTATTACTTCCTTCTTTAGACTGTTCAGGCTTGATCTCCCAGACAGTTCAGTCTTCGTGTGCATGTAATAAATTACTTTATCTCTAAAATCAAGAGCAGGCTGGTCTTTGGTTTCTGAGCTGACCTGAGCTGTTTTCGCTTCAACATCTTGGTGAAGAATGCGGTGTTCAGATTGACCATCTCCTCAGTCCGGCAGCATGTGGGAGGGGACCCGCACCTGTGGTTTTTCCACCGTGCGCCTCTCGTGAGTATCGGTCACTTCTTTGGTCGCCTCTCATTTTGCGTTTCTTGGCACCCATTTTGTGGGTTGTGTGGTGTGTATTTAAAGGGGGGGATGGGGTGGAACGAGGTGGAGCACCATATTAACTTCTTAAATGGAGCTGTTTTTTTTTTTTATATTGATGGTTTCTGTTCATTAAGCCTGCTCTCCTTTCTTGTTATGTTTTTCCTTTGCCGTCACTGGCATGCCAGTGCCGATATTTTTGCCCCCTCCACTGGTTGCTTTGGATTTTCCGATGGTGACCATCCGCCACTCGGCAGATTCTGGGATTCTGTATTAATGTTATTATTTTTTTCTCACTAGAGCATTTCCTCCCACCTGCAGTGGGAGCTGTTGAGAGGAAAAATGGGGTACTAAATAGGGAAAATATGTGCGGCAACTGAACTATCCTGGATTGATGCACTTGCCCTTGGCATTGCTTGCTATGAGAAGCACCCCAACAGGATTACAAAGTTAAGCCCCTATGAGGTAGTATTCGGGTGCCCCTTGCACATACCAGACCATATGTCCCTCACACCACTGGCAGTGACAGATGATCTGTTGCTACAATATTGCAGAAAAATACAGAGACATTACCAAAGTACCTTAGTTGGCGTCAAGTGCTAGTTAACCTCTAATGTCACACTGCGAGGTACCACCGAGGGAACAAGAGGAAAGAAGACAGCAGCATTGGGATTGCACTTGAGACTCCGGGTAACAACCCGAGAACAGCTACAGACAGTGATACTGTTTTTTCGATAAGAAGGATAATGCCTGGAAGAAAGAAAAAAGAAAGGAAGTGGCCCGCAGTACTGATTGGCATATGTACCCCAGTTCCAGGAATAATATTGACCATAATAATAATAGTATATGCAAATGAAATTTATATACCGTTCTTAGATGAGGATAATTATATAAATAAAAGTGAACAAGGGCATGCAAATGCTTCAGAGGGAAAGGACACAGACCTGCTGGAAGAGGTGAGGAGCAGGGGACAGACATCATGGGGTGAGGATGAGGAAACTTATGCTGATAACACACTTGTACAAATGGTTAGATTGTATAAAGAAGTTGCGAATGTCTCCGATTGCTATATATGCACCCACCTGCCCACTGCTGTCCAGGGGACTACAAATTACACACAGATCCCACTTAGCCAATATGTTGCATGCCATAAAGTGAACAATATTTTAGAAAAGAAACTCAAAGGAAAAATAAAAAGCCACACTAGGGTACGAAAGGAGGTGGAAAAAGGCTTTGATGGCACAACGAGTAAAATGTTTTTTGAGAATTTTAGATCTTATGGCGATAAGAAGAGAGACCGTAAAATACACGGATAGGGAAATGAAACAGTATGTGAGAAATTGGCCCCTCGACCGGGAGAGAATGAACTCCATGCCACATTTAACAAAGAAAGGAACAAGGGGTATGTAAAAGATGGGACATCTGAAGAGGTGGACACCCTATTTCTTAGAATAAATTTGAAGAAAAAGACACCATGGTGCATTCGATATCACATGGGCAGCGCCATAATGAAAAATAAGTTGAATAGTGAATTATGCCCAGCATTTACATACTTACACCTGTTCTCTGCAACATCAGAAACATGTATGAATGCCGGTATATATCACAATATCCACATAGATGTTGGTGTCAGCGAACGCTACAAATATTCCAATTTAGACAAAATATGGGACGGCCCCAAGAGCTTATCAGTGAGCCTCTCAGCGCCACAGGGCATTTTTTTTGTGTGTGGAAATTCCACTTACTTTAAGCTGCCAGCAGGCTGACAGGGCAGCTGCTACCCAGCGTTTGTATTGCCACGCATTTCACATGTGACAAGTTTGTCCCAAATAATGGATAAAGCCCCCCAGAGAATACGCAGACAGGGGACCCCTTCTTTGATAGATAAGGCTATAGGTACGTTAGGAGTACTAATGCCACCACTAGGGTCATGCATTCCGAATATCAAATACACAAATTAGCAGGGTAAGTTGAAACATTGGCGAGCTCCACAGCAACAGCCCTAGGGAATATTACTGAGAAACCTACAGATCTAAGAGCTCTTGTGATTCAAAATAGAATGGCGTTAGACATCATTCTAG
The DNA here is from genome assembly GCF_031143425.1 of Pleurodeles waltl. Lineage (NCBI taxonomy): Eukaryota > Metazoa > Chordata > Amphibia > Caudata > Salamandridae > Pleurodeles > Pleurodeles waltl. The sequence goes on along the minus strand of NC_090440.1, from coordinate 1,883,325,143 downwards.
CAAAAGATGGTGGTGTTTTTGTCAGGTGATCCATCAAGAGTGCTGCATGTATATTCCGAACAACAGTGGTAATATAAGAGGGGCAATAGGAAATATACGGAAGGTTGAAAAGGGGGCGAAGGAAGTGTCAGTTTCAACAGAGGTAGGAGGATTACTGGGGACACTTGGGGCCTTGTTCAATGGTTGGGGATCATGGCTGATAGAAGTGCTGGTGATAGGGATAGTGGTACTCATAACTCTATGTGTGCTGGTAAGAGTTTGTCCCTCTTTCTTGACAATAGTAGTAGAAAATGCCTGTAGCAAGGCTAGTGCACATCACTGTCAACTAGGAAGAGACGGCAGCACCAGAAGTGGCGACACCCCAGAAATGGCACCCCCTCCATCACAAAGTCTAAGGCCTGTATTTATACTTTTTTAGCACCGCATTTGCGTCATATTTTGATGCGAAAGCGGCAAAAACTTACAAAATACAATTGTATTTTGTAAGTTTGTGGCGCTTTTGCGTCAAAAAAGGACGCAAATGCGGTGCTAAAAAGTATAAATATGGGCCTAGGTTGACATTGAGTATCACAGGGTGGAATGCGGAATCGCATTTTCCTGGTACCCATTTTGGACCTGTTGGGCCCAGTGATACCCAATGACAACTGGGCCTGTTTTCTGTTGAACAACTCATGACCTACATGGCTAAATCAGTAACCATAAACTATGGTTACTGATATTTTACTGTTGTATGGAACGCATTATGTTGCAAGGCTTGCTATTAGAACAGCCTCCATGAAGTATCATTGCATGCTAGCTGAAGCAATCTTTCTTTAGAAATGTACCATCCTGTGTATGTGTTGTTCTCAGTTCTGTAGAAAAAGTATCACGCAATATTAGACCCGTAGGACATATTTTGTAATTTCCTTGTCTGTGCTTTAATTTACGACATATAGGGGGTCATTCTGACCCTGGCGGTCGGTGATAAAGCGGCGGCCAACCCGCCAACAGGCCGGCGGTAAAAAAAATGCAATTCTGACCCTGGCGGGAACCGCCAACACAGCCCGCCGCATTAACACTCCGACCGCCACGGCGGAACAAACAAACAGCGCGGCGGTCACCGCCAACAGCCAGGCGGCAGACAATGTACCGCCCACCCTATCACGACCCACCAATCCGCCACCTTTTCCGGGGCGGGAGCCCCGCCGATAAAAACATGGCGGAAACAGACATTTTCAATGGAAAACACTCACCTCGAGACACTCCTCGCGGAATCCGGACAGCATGGAACCCGAATTGAACATCATACCTGCTCTCGTCTACCTGCTCATCTACCACGAGTACGAACTCCGGCGCAGACGTCAACGGTGAGTACTGCACCTACGACACACGGGAGGGGGGAGGAAGAAAGGTTATGGGCATACACATGCGACCCCCCCACCCCCCCAATATGTACACACCAATGCAGAGCAGGAAGTCACAGTGACACCACACAAAGCCCCTTTAAAAATACAATGACACAACCAAATTTTGAATAAATTTTCATGTTCAAAAAATAGCACCTGGAAATAATTGAGCAACCGTGAAAAATATTTACAAAAACCAAAAAGATATACACATCAGTGTATCACTGAAGTAACAAGTCCTGCACATCCTACGAATCTAACATGTCCGTGGGCCAAGGTTCTGCGAAACAAGGGCAAAGCCCACACACGAGACCTGAGTCCTTTGGAGAGAACACTGCAGGGGCATCCGATGTCAAAACTACAGGCACCTCAGGGGGAAAGGAAGGGGGGGCCACCACAGCCACATGAGTCCACGATGCCAGATCCACGAGGAGCCACCATGCCCACTGTACCATCCTGGGGAGTGCAAAGCCACAGTCTCTCAAGTCTCTGCAGTGGGTGGGTTGCCCACTGGACCATCCTGGGGAGTGCAAAGCCACAGTCTCTCAAGTCTCTGCAGTGGGTGGGTTGCCCACTGGACCATCCTGGGGAGTGCAAAGCCACAGTCTCTCAATGTCTCTACAGTGGGTGGGTTGCCCACTGGACAATCCTGGGGAGTGCAAAGCCACAGTCTCTCAATGTCTCTACAGTGGGTGGGTTGCCCACTGTGCCATCCTGGGGAGTGCAAAGCCACAGTCTCTCAGGTGGATTACAGAGTCCACTGGTCAAGGAGGAGGCATGGTGGGCACAGTGAACCATAAACAGTGCCTGAGACGGCGGGACCCAGCGCAGCGGTGCATGACATGGCGATGTCCAGCAGAGCGGTGCTTGAGACGGCGGGGCCCAGCGGAGCGGTGCTTGAGACGGCGGGGCCCAGCGGAGCGGTGCTTGACAGGAAGGGCCCAGCGGAGCGGTGCTTGACAGGAAGGGCCCAGCGGAGCGGTGCTTGAGACGGCGGGGCCCAGCGGAGCGGTGCTTGACAGGAAGGGCCCAGCAGAGCGGTGCTTGAGACGGCGGGGCCCAGCGGAGCGGTACTTGACAGAAAGGGCCCAGCGGAGCGGTGCTTGAGATGGCGGGGCCCTGTTCAGCGGTACCTGTCTTCACGGCGGGGCCCTGTTCAGCGGTGCTCTTCTGCACGGCGGGGCCCTGTTCAGCGGTGCTCTTCTGCACGGCGGGCCCTGTTCAGCGGTATCTGTCTTCACGGCGGGGCCCTGTTCAGCGGTGCTCTTCTGCACGGCAGGGCCCTGTTCAGCGGTGCTCTTCTGCACGGCGGGGCCCTGTTCAGCGGTACCTGTCTTCACGGCGGGGCCCTCTTCAGCGGTGCTCTTCTGCACGGCGGGGCCCTGTTCAGCGGTGCTCTTCTGCACGGCGGGGCCCTGTTCAGCGGTACCTGTCTTCACGGCGGGGCCCTGTTCAGCGGTGCTCTTGCAGTATGTCAAGGGAGTCATACCTGGCCTGGACACCCTGCTCAGTCGCCCTCCGACCGTGCTGTGTCAGGCCCCTTTGGGGAGTGAGTCCTGGGCCCTTTGGTGTCGTCCCTTGCAGCCGGGAGGGGGCTTGTGGGGCCCTCCTGCTCTGCGCTCCTGGTGGTTGTCCTCTCCGCCCTGCTGTCCTTCCGCTCCTTAGATGGGGCTCTCGGGCCCTTGCCTCCCCTGGCTGCTGTGGCCGGTGAAGTGGCCGGAGTCACCTCCTTGGGGGCAGCCGTCTCTGTCCGCTCACGGCGGCCCTTCAATTTCCGGGTCCTCTTGCCTGGGGGGGGGGCTGGCTGTCCCCTTGCTGCTCACCGAAGTGTTACTGCCGCCAAAGGGTGGACTCCACATGCCATGCACCACTTGCACTGTAGTAGTTGGGCTGGTGGTGGCTGAGGTGCCCTTGGGACTTTTCCCAGTTGGAGGGGGTGGGTCGGGGGAGGGAAAGAGGTAAAAAGTGGAGAGGTAATTTTTCTTGGGACCAAGGTAAGGGGTAGGAGTAGTGGTGAGAGAAGTGGAGGAAGAGGATGTGGTTGTATGAGAGCCAGGTGTGCTGTCCTTGGGTGCAGGTGACTGGGACGTAGGCTGTGGTGAGGTGGTTGGCTGTTGTTTGGGTGTCTGCCTGCGTTTATGTGTCTTGGAAGAGGGGGTGACAGACACAGTGGGAGAGGACACAGGGGACGTGTAAATGCCAGTGGGGGTGGTGACTGCAGGTGTGCGGACTGTAGTGGAGGGTTTGCTGGTGGTGAAAGAACTGGCTGATGTTGGGGTGCATGCAGGTGTGAGTGTAGACGTCACAGGGAGGGAGGAGGGAGACGAGGAGGACGGGGACACAGAGGTGGTAGTGACTGTTGATATGTCTGCATCTGTGTGTTGCTTGGGTGAATGCTTGTGTTTTCTGTGGTGCTTATGTTTGGATGAGCTGGCCTTGGGTGTTGAGGTGTGTGCAGGCTGGTCTGATGGTGTGGATGCGATAGGTTGAGGTACAGGAGACAGAGAAAGGGTGGAGGCAGATAGAAGAGGGAGACTGGAGACAGGGACAATGGCTGCCATCAGTGCTGAGGCCAGAGCAGTGAACGCTCGTTGATGGGCAGCCTGACCCGAATGAATGCCCTCCAGGTAGGCATTGCTCCGAGGCACCTCCCTTTCCACCCCCTGGATGGCATTCAGAAGGGTAGTCTGCCCAACAATGACCGTCCTCACCAGGTCAATGAGCTCCGCACTGAGGGCAGCAGGGGTAACAGAGGCAGGGGCTGAGGTGCCTGGGGCGAAGGAGACGCGCGCCTTCCTGGCCGAGCGGGCACGGAGCGAAGACTGAGGGGCTGCTGGGAGGGCGGTGCTGGTGCGCTGGGTGGCGGCTGTACCTGTTGTTGCGGGGGGCACAGATGGTGCCGCCCCCGCTAGGGAGCTCCCAAACGAGGACGTGTCCGTGTCGCTGGTGTCTCCACCGGCCCCCGTTGTGGTGCTCCCCTCGCCCTCCGGATCACTGGTGCCCTCGGTGTCTGTGTCAGTGCCCACTGGGGCCTGGTGACCTGCAGCTCCCTCCTGCTCCGACGCCAAATCTCCTCCGCCTGATGATGCTAAAACACAAGAAGACAAAGATTTAGGGTGGGGGGAGAAATGAAACAAAGTTGAGTGCATGCCTTAGCAATACCCTTTGCGGAGAGGACAGACACAGGTGCCTCGTGCACTAAGTCGCGAACTTGGGGTACACTACTCAGTACTTCTGACTAGGCAAACAGGTCTAGGGACAACACACGCGCACATGTGTGATGCTGGAGCATGGGTAGCTGCACTTGGCACCCTACAGAGGTGGGGGGCGGGGACACAGGGCCATGCCTAAGGGAGCGGACTACACTACAGAGAGCGTCCGGGCCTAATGTCACCCACAGCCCTCCTCCCCCACCCAGACGCCTCCAATGCGCATACAGATAGGAGAATGTGCGGATACTCACCCCCTTGTGTCTGCTGTGCTGTCCTCAAGCGCCCATCCAAATTAGGGTAGGCCACCGCCAGGATCCGGGACATCAGGGGGGTCATGGTGCGACTGGCACCCCTCCTAGGTCGGGAGGCCATCCCCAGCAGTGTTTCTGCGGTCTTCCTCGTTCCGCGGCGGATGTCCTCCCACCTCTTGCGGCAGTGGGTGCCCCGTCTGTTGTGGACCCCCAAGTTCCGGACTTCCTCGGCGATGGCACGCCAAATATCGATTTTCTGGTGGGCGCTCACCTGTTTGACAGGGTGGGAAAGAGAAACCGTCACATATCTGCATGTTTGGAGTACATGCCCCCCCCTCCCCAACCTTGTCATGGTTCCCATTCTCTCATCTGTCGTGCGTTGCACTCCCCATTCCCTCCACACCCCACCAACTTACATCCCCCCCCCCCTCCACACAGGCATAACCCATTCAATGTGCACTGAGTGTACTCACCTGTTGGTCTGGAGGACCGTAGAGTTGCGCATACTGGGGGAGGACCCCGTCCACGAGCTTCTCCAACTCTTCTGAACTGAATGCGGGGGCCCTTTCACCAGTAGCAGCAGCCATTGTCACTTCCAGACCGAGTTCACAGCAGCACTTGCAGTATAGGTCCTCTCCTGTGGATGATCAGGTCTCGAATGATTGAGCAGAGAGAAAATGGCGGTCACGCCCGCGGCGGTGCGTACCGCGGCGGTGCGTCCCGCGACCGCCGGCGCACATCGTCATTGGCTCCTGAAACCCATAGGCTTCAATGTTAACCAATGCGTCTTCGCACAGCGGTCTTCGACCGCCTACCGCCACGGTGTGCCCCGCCAGCGCAGTTACCTCACATCCCATTGTCCCACTTCACAAGTCAGGCATCGGCCATTTCAAGGGCCCACATGGCTTAATTTCGAATGCGTCACACAGGCCTAGGCCTTGCAATGGCACACATACAAACATATCAAACCATACATTTACCTGTACTGTGCAAGCTGTGTTGTACGTACCTGTGAGTGGATTGACTCTGTACTCCATATTCTCCTTCCTAGGCACCGTCCGCTGGGACTAGCGATGAGAAGGAGGAATCCTCGCGTGTACCGGCCGCTGGTGGACCTGTCCACAATGGAAGAACGCAACATTATACTACGATACCGACTTGACCGAGCCTCCATCCATGAACTGTGTGCCCAGCTGGAGCCAGCCCTGATGTCCCCCATCCGCCAACCCACAGGAATTCCCCCTCTAGTGCAGGTTCTGTCTGTCCTCCATTTCTTTGCAACTGGCTCATTCCAGACAACAGTGGCCATGTCATCTGGGATGTCTCAGCCTATGTTTTCCAAGATCTTATCCAGAGTGTTGTCTGCCCTGATGAAACTCATGCGGAGCTACATCATTTTCCCAGAGGAGGGTGATTTGCCTACAGTGAAAGCTGATTTCTATGCCCTTGGACACATCCCCAACATCATTGGTGCAATTGATGGGACCCATGTGGCTTTAGTCCCCCCAAATGACGATGAACAGGTGTACAGGAACAGGAAGAATTACCATTCAATGAATATCCAGGTGGTCTGTTTGGCTGACCAGTACATCTCCCATGTAAATGCCAAGTTCCCAGGGTCAGTGCATGACGCGTATGTTATGCGAAATAGCAGCATTCCCTATGTGATGGACCAGCTACAGAGACAGCGTGTGTGGCTAATAGGTGACTCTGGTTACCCCAACCTGCCGTGGCTATTGACCCCAGTGAGGAATCCCAGGACCAGGGCAGAGGAACGGTACAATGAGGCCCATGGGCGTACTAGGAGGGTGATTGAGCGAACCTTTGGGCTCCTGAAGGCCAGGTTTAGGTGCCTGCATATGACAGGTGGATCCCTAATGTACTCACCAAAGAAGGTGTGCCATATCATCGTGGCGTGCTGTATGCTCCACAACCTGGCTTTGCGACGCCAGGTGCCTTTCCTGCAGGAGGATGGTCCAGATGGTGGTGTTGTAGAAGCCGTGGAGCCTGTGGAGAGTGAAGAGGAGGAAGACTCTGAGGACGACACAGACAATAGGGACAGAGTGATACAACAGTATTTCCAGTAACACACAGGTAAGAATCACCCACGCCATTTCACAATTGCTTATAGCCTCCTGCATCTGTACTTTCTGTAGTTCCCCACAGATGTTTTTCATTAATTTTTGCCTTTCCCTTCCCTTCTCAGTGCTGTCTGACTCAGTACCTGACTTCTGCTTGGTTCGCCCATGAAATACAGCGTATTGACATTGGTATGTTGTCATGACTAATTGACAGAACAGAAATCGAACAGTAATATGTAATACATTTGTTAATAATACAGCATGACTCAAAACAGATTTGTGTGCAAAATGTGATTTATTTACAGTGCTAGATATCGGTACATGTGATTCTAAGGGTGATGGGTGGGGGTGGAGGAATATCCATGGCAGAGTCCAGTTCTCAGTCTCACAGGTGCATTGTCCTTTTGCCTGTGGAAGGATGGAGCATAGGCAGTTCATGGTTGGACAGGGTGGCAATGTGGGACAGTGGGAAGACTTGAGGGGGTATGTCCTGCTGGCGGGGGTCTTGACATCCTACTCTGTCTTTTTTTTTGGTCTCAGGCTCCTCTTACGGGGTGGTTGTTCTTCAGCAGGAGGTGGGGTTCTGGGGGGCTGTTGAGGTGTTGGGACCTCCTGTCCACTAGCGCCGGCGGAGGTGGTAGGCTGTTCCTGGTCCGGGCTAGTGACAGGGGCCCTGTGTGGTGCACCATGGTCCCGCAACGCGTCCTCTATCCTGTGGAGGGCCAGGACGATGGTCCCCATTGCGGTCCCGATGATTCTCAGCTCCTCCCTGAACCCCATGTAGCGTTTCTCCTGCTGTGCCTGGATCTCAGTGAACCTGGCCAGTACTGTCGCCATCGTTTCTTGGGAGTGGTGGTATGCCCCCATGATGGTGGTGAGGGCCTCTTGGAGAGTGGGTTCCCTGGGCCTCTCCTCCCCCCCCTGTTTCACAGCAGCCCTCCGAGCTGCCCGGTTTCCCCCGGCCTCTGTCCCCTGGACGGTGTGCCCGCTACCACTGCCCCCAGGTCCCTGTTGTTGTTGGGGTGTTGGGTTAGCCTGGGTGCCCTGTAGTGGCAGACACACCGCTGATTGAGCTGTCCTAGAGACAGAGGCATGGGCCCGCTGGGTGGGAGCTGTGCTGGTGTTGGCAGAGGGGGTGGGGTCTGGTGTGGCCTGTGGCTGCCTGAGGGGAACCGACTGCCCAGAGGTCCCCGATGGTCCGGGCTGGTCATCAGGTTCACTGTCGACAGAGCTGCTATCCTCAGTGTGGGCCTGTTCCGGTGGTGGGATGGACACTTCTGGACCCTCCTGGCTGGTGTGTTGTCGTTCGGGTCCTGCATGGGGTAAGAGAGTTTGGTTATTGTTTCTGTGTGTACAATAGCGTGCGTGTTATGGGTGCCCTTGTCCCCCAGTGCAGGCATTCCCTTGAGGGAGGTGTTGTGAGGGTAGTTAGTGGGGGGGGGTTAGTGCAGTGGTCATGCTTAGGTGATGGGTGCCCATGATTTGTGTTGGCATGCAGGAGTTGGTGTTGGGATGGGTGGGTTGTGCTGGTGAGACATTGTCAGGGAGGATGTGTGCTGGGGGGTTGGGGGTGAGGGTGGGGGTTGGCATGCTGGTGGGGTGGGGGGGATATAGTAGTTGAGATTGGACTTACCAGAGTCCATTCCTCCGGCTACTCCTGCGAGGCCCTGAGGATGCAGGATGTTCAAGACGTCTTGCTCCCACGATGTGAATTCAGGAGGGGTGGGTGGGGGTCCGCCGCCAGTCTTCTGGACCGCGATGTTGTGCCTGGAGACCATCGATCGGACCTTCCCCCGTAGGTCGTTCCATCTTTTGCGGATGTCCTCCCTATTCCTGGGATGCTGTCCCACCGCGTTGACCCTGTCCACGATCCGCTGCCATAGCTCCGCCTTCCTGGCTATACTGGTGTGCTGCACCTGCGAGCCGAAGAGCTGGGGTTCCACTCTTAGGATTTCCTCCACCATGACCAGGAGTTCTTGGTCCGAAAAGCGTGGGTGCCTTTGGGGTGCCATGGGGTGGTGTGGGTGAGGTGTGGGGTGGTGTATGTGATGAGGAGTATGTTGGTGAGTGGTGCTTTGTGCTACTATGTGGTGTGTGTGATGGTGTAGTGTGCCTCAATGTGTCTTGCTTTGGATTGTCTGCTGTGTCTCTCTCTCCTTCTCTCAGTAATTATGGTCGCAGGGGTTTGTGGGTGATGTGGGTGTGTGTTTTATAGTTGGTTGATTGTGTGGGAGTGGTGTGTGTATGTGTATCAGGTGTGTGTATTTCAAATTGTCCAATGTGGCTGTGTTTTGGTGATGTGTGTGTATTCTGACCGCCGCGGTGTGTACCGCCAATGGAATACCGCGTTTGAATGACCGCCGTGTGGATTCGTGGGTAGTAATGGCATGGGCGTATTTCTGTTGGCGTGACGGTGGAGGTTTGGTCCTCTCCAGTTTCTCGCTGCCCGCTGATGTGGCGGGCTGCAGTGGAGGACAGAATTTTGGAGGTTTGGCCGTTGTGGGTCAGAATGACCGTGGCGGTTAACCGCGGCCGCGGCGGTGTTATGGCGGTCTTCTGACCGGCGGTAAGGGCCTTTTACCGCCGAGGTCAGAATGACCCCCATAATGCGTTATGAAGAATTAACGGTAACACCTTTAGCTATGTTAAAGAAATGATCATACTTCAATGTCAAGAACCAATGAAATGTACAAACTTCTTTGTGGTTTGATAGCATAAAGGATCATGTATTACTTCCTTCTTTAGACTGTTCAGGCTTGATCTCCCAGACAGTTCAGTCTTCGTTTGCACGTAATAAATTACTTTATCTCTAAAATCAAGAGCAGGCTGGTCTTTGGTTTCTGAGCTGACCTGAGCTGTTTTCGCTTCAACATCTTGGTGAAGAATGCGGTGTTCAGATTGACCGTATCCCCAGTGCGGCAGCATGTGGGAGGGGACCCGCACCTGTGGCTTTTCCACCGTGCGCCTCTCGTGAGTATCAGTCACTTCTTTGGTCGCCTCTCATTTTGCGTTTCTTAGCACCCATTTTGTGGGTTGTGTGGTGTGTATTTAAAGGGGGGATGGGGTGGAACGAGGTGGAGCACCTTATTAACTTCTTAAATGGAGCTGGGAGTTCTTTTGATATTGAGGGTTCCTGTTCATTCAGCCTGCTCTCCTTTCTTGTTATGTTTTTCCTTTGCCATGACTGGCATGCCAGTGCCAATACATTTGCTCCCCTCCACTGGTTGCTTTGGATTTTCCGATGGTGACCATCCACCACTCATCAGATTTTGGGATTCTGTATTAATGTTATTATTTTTTTCTCACTAGAGCATTTCCTCCTCCCTTTCCTTTTCAGTGCTTAGTTCCTTTTTTCTTTGCAATTTTGTATATGGTATGGATGTCCTTTGTGGTTAACACCAGCCGGTGGGGCTGCGTGTTGTACACAACTGGAGGAGCTGTCTAGGGTCACAGTCGGAGGAGCTGTTACACCAGTGCCTCCAGCCAGGAGGGGTCGGGTGCAAGGCACTGGCATCCCCAGCAGAGGGACTTGGGAGGAATACTCTGGCCAGAAGGGGTGGTAGTTCTTCACCCCAGTATAGGGTACAGGAGGTGCCCAGGTGTTTTTGAGTGGTAGTTCTCCACTCCAGTGGAGCGGGCAGGAGGTGCCCGGCTCATTGATGATTTTTGTTTTATCGATTGCATTGAAGTTCTGTGATTATTGTCTGTTTTATACAGATTTGTGTCTGTTTGCGTACCACCAGTGGATTGTGCGTTATTTTGAATGGTGTGGGAGTATGAGTGACTCCTCAATGTGTTACATACGGTGTGGTGTGCTGTATTGTTTTCGGTTGCCTACGTTTCATGATATGGATGAGTTCAAAATGTATACCTCAGGGTGAATGTGAGTGGGTTCCTGGTAGAAGAGGTTGATGAAATAACATTGGGGTATACTGGTACATGGTAGGAACTGACAGACTGTGGCTGCTATTATACCAGGACCAAAATGTATGTTTATAATTATTATTATGACCCCCATAGAGACCGTAACGTAGAAAACATAACAGACATGACATTAGATATCTTTTGTCATCTTGCAATTGTAATAACAAATTGTGTGATTATTTCCCTCACATTGTGTTTAAGGTACTCCACTCTTAGGAATTCCCAATGCAAAGGGTAGGAGGCACGGTTCAGGGCCAGCCCCTGCTTTTTGTGTTATGTTGGCCGGATTGAAATTGTGTGTAGAGTTCACCGCCTATGCCTCGCCTGTGTGTTACAACCCATGGATTTGAGCTGGGTTTAAATTTCATACAGCCGCCCCATGCTTTTGTTCAGGATCCCAAGGGTGTGGAATTCTGAACTTCTTTCCTTACCTTTCTTTCGTCTTTCAGTCTGGCTGTACAAGACGCCGGTGAGACAGCACCTTTGTTCTCTACCTCTTTCCAACTTGTGGATGCTTACGGCGAACAAGAACAGAGTGTAGTGTGGTAAAATTGAAATGCACTATCTGCTTCACTAATAACAAACGCTGCTGACAGATGACTGTCTGATTGCTTGAGATACCCATTGTCTGCTCTCTCATGTTTTACTGGGAATGAGTGGCAAGGACAGTCTGCTGACATCCTTTTTGTTTTTCCACGTCAAATACAACTAAGTTGTTTGTGTAGCGTCATAAGGGAAAGTTGCGGATAAGTCGTAAGGAACCCTCTTAGTAAGGAACAGATGGATACCCAAAATCCGAACCTCCCTAAAGATTCCCCAGCGCATCAAGTAGCTATTAAAAAAGAGCTTTAGACATTACTGTTCCATGACAAGTGGCATACTTTGACGGACAGGAATCGGATTTGCAGTTTTCTAAGACTGGCACATATGACATGAATAAGTTGTCATATTTTCTGATTCTCAAAGGGAGGAAAATAAGGACTTTAGAATGGGACGCCTTCTGGATGTGGGATGCAGTGTTGCATGATTTGCATGCGACCAGTGATGTGTAAGAGAAAGTGCATAAAGAGTTGTTTGAATTGAAAAAAGGGTTTTACTCAGATAAAAAAGGGAAAGAAAAATTGAAGGGATGAAGAGAAAAAACGCTTGAAGTAGTGGGGACATTCCCATCTCTTCGTTTGGTAAGTGCACCATCACATGAACAAGATGCACAAGGGATGAAAGAGGAGCAGAGGGAGGACCCACTCATAGAAGGCATACTGATGGGGAGGCTAGGAAATAGCAACAAGACAGTTGGTTCGGACAAAAAAAGAAAACAGCTCGAGTGCTCCGCAACAGGGACCCAACCTCCTCAGCTGTATTCAGCTGAGAAGGCGGTAGCTCGTGCCTTGGCAAAGCACCTGGTAAAAGAGGAAGCATGAAAGACAGAACTCGAAGCTGTGACAGACCGCCTGTCGCTTCAGGAAATAAAAAAGGAAGCAGCCCATGCTGCACGAAAACTGAGCAAGATTAGCGAACAATTACTAGGAGAAAGTGAGGGAAAGGGTGGCAAAGAGCCATCCCTGATAAAAAAAAATTGGATGCAGAGGTTTGAAGATACCTCTGGGGATTGCAACATGGGAATTGAGGAAATGAAGAAGGTCATATGGGACATATGCATCTATGCACACCATACACAACACAACATTGACCTCCTGACAGACTTTTTACAAGTTCCAGCAATATCAGGGTGCAGGAGAAACAGCATATCAAATAGCTAGTCAAAGGAGAGCACACCGTGCAGCTCTCCTGTATTACCGAAGAAATTGTTTCTCAAATCAGAAAGCGCACAATCTCGTGCCATACTGACTGATCTCATTGATAAAAGGACGATACTTGCAGAAAAAGAAAGGGATAATACCAGGGCATACAGAGAAGAAATAATAACCTTAGCGCATGCAGAAATAATGGCCCAGGCTCCTCAAGTACATCAGAAATACATACAACACACCAAAAGAACAGGTCCACTGCCACAGAAGTACAGCTGGGACATCTCCCAGCTGAGTTTTACAGATGCAGAGTTGCATTTCTGGGACAATGCTAAATTGACAGAGAAATTGAACTATGCAGAACTAAAGTTACAGAAGTGGAAATAGTTGATGGAGGGCATCAACACAGCACAGATTATCAAGGGTCTAGAAGCAGGAACAGATTCGGAGACAGTAAAAATTCTGCCCCTAGGAGAAGTACCAATGCTATCTACAGGGTCTTACGTCTGTATACCTTGGACTCGGAGTGACTTATTTTCATTCACCAAGGACTCTCCCAAATTACGAGAGGAACCCTGCAAATGGTACACAGAACTGAATAGGGTAGTGGCAATAGGAGGGTTACTTTGGAAAGACTTGGATACATTGTTTAATTTAATAATATGAAGAGACTTATGGGAGGACTGCAAGAAAGTCGTGGGGTGGCCAACAGAGGAGCCACAGAGGGGAAAAGGGGGTGTACCAGGAGAAGAAGTAGAGAAGGCACGAAAAAAGATATTGGAATATGTAAAGGGAAAGGTGCCAGCAGAAAAGTTAGATTGGTCAAAAATAATACATACGAAGCAAGAGAAAAATGAGAGTGTAAACAGTTCCTATGATCGTCTCCTTCAGGTATACCAGCAAAGCAGCAGGATGAAAAATCCACTAGGGGAGGCGATGCCAGCATTTGTTACTACATTTGTAAATGCCCTACAACAGCCCATACAGACGCACTTACAAACATCCTTTGTATGCTGGCAACACAAACCTCTAGACAAGGTATTAGCAGCAGCCAGTTACTACACAGATTTTCAAACACATCTGCAGAAGGCAGATGAAGAAAAGAAAAAAAGAGACAAGACTAAGTTAATGGTGGTGCAGGAGCGGTTCTACAGCAGTAGCCAGGGCAGGGGGAGGGGCAGAGGATGGGGCAGTGGTCAAAATGAGCGAGCATCCTCCCAATCCCCTCTGGGCACCGCATGCTTTCACTGCAACCAGCAAGGACACTGGAAAGCAGAATACCCCCCTTTAACCAAGGTCCTGAGAGGTAGGAGTCAGCCGAGACAACAACACGGAACACTGCCCTGCCTTGCACTGAAAATGTATTTGATGCCCCCGCCAACGGCACACACTAAGATAGGCCACAGACATCTCAACCCCCACCACCACCTCGGACCAGTGTTGGACAATGGAACAGGAAGGAGAATGGGTTCCCATATCCGCCTCCTCCAGACATATACTTCATTGATCCGGTAATATCAGTTGATCAAGACGGGCCATATATAGATGGGACAGTGTTGAGTAAAACAGTACCATTCACAGGAGCAAACAGGTCAATGCTGAAAGCATCTGAACTTCCAGATGCACCACTATCGGTTACACAAATAACAGCTGTAGGAATGACAGGACAACCTGTGAATGAATATCTAACACAGCCACTGCAATTTAAAGTAGGCCCCATCATTGTAAAACATCAATTCATCTTTGGTAGACATTGCCCAGTCAACTTGCTGGGAAGGGACCTCCTATGCAAGTTACAGGGGGTCATTCTGACCCTGGCGGCCGGTGGCCGCCAGGGCCACCGACCACGGGAGCACCGCCAACAGCCTGGCGGTGCCCCTTAGGGCATTCTGACCGCGGCGCTTTGGCCGCGGTCAGTGCAGGAAAACCGGCGGTCTCCCGCGGTAGGGGGTGTCGCGGGGCCCCTGGGGGCCCCTGCAGTGCCCATGCCAATGGCATGGGCACTGCAGGGGCCCCCGTAAGAGGGCCCCGCTTGTATTTCACTGTCTGCATAGCAGACAGTGAAATACGCGACGGGTGCAGTAGCACCCGTCGCACCTTCCCACTCCGCCGGCTCGATTACGAGCCGGCTTCATGGTGGGAAGGTCGTTTTCCCCTGGGCTGGCGGGCGGCCTTTTGAAGGCCGCCCGCCAGCCCAGGGGAAAACTCAAAATACCCGCTGCGGTCTTCCGACCGCGGTACGGTATTTTGGCGGCTCCCGCCGGGCGCGCGGTGACCGCGCCCGGCGGGAGTCAGAATGACCCCCACAGTGTACTATCAGTTGCTCACCTCAAGGGATATTTCTGTAAAGCAAGGTGAACGGGGTAATGTTACAGGCATTTATGAGATGCGAACTCCAAGAAAATGTGCAAGTCCAGGGCCTCCCACTAGAGTTACAAGACTCGGTCCCTAGTGAGGTCTGGGCACAGGGTCCGAAGGATGTGTGGAAGATATTGGACTACCCCCCAGTGCGGGTGACACTGCACCCTGGGGCATCACTGCCACAGGTACCTCAATACAAAATAGCTAAAGAGGGGGAGGAGAGCATAGCCCCGGTAATAAAGGACCTCCTGAAGAAAGGGATATTGCAGGAGATACGAAGTAGCCCCTGCAATACTCAATTCTCTTGGTTAAGATGGCCACCAAGGGGCCTGATGGGGCCCCAGTGTACTGATTTGTTCAAGAGCTGCGAGAACTCAATAAGGCATTTCACTGTCTTAGACCTCAGCAATGCTTTATTTTCCGTGCCTCTCCATAGGGAATCCCAGTGTCTTTTCACTTTTATTTCTAAAGCAAGGAGACTAACATGGGAAAGGTTAGCCCAGGGGTTTTGTGACAGCCCCTCGATATTTTCCAATGCACTACGAACAGATTTGGCATTGTTGCGCCTACCGGGAGGGTCCACGTTGGTACAATATATTGATGAGTTGTTACTGGCCTCACCGGCATGGACGACATGTGTTCAAGATACCATGGCCCTATTATGTCTCCTGGCAAAGAAGGGCCATAAGGTTTCTCCAAAGAAATTACAATTCTGTCAATCGAAAGTGCGATACTTGGGAAGTGAACTGGCCCAAGGAACAAGGAGATTGCTGCCAGACAGAATGGCGACTATAACACAATACCCAAGCCACAAACACAGAGGGAAGTGAGGGCTTTTCTTGGGGTGGCAGGTTACTGCAGACATTGGATTCCAAATTTCTTCCTGATTGCACACCAACTCCAGAACCTCACAAACAAGGAAGTACCAGACAAGGTACCATGGCCAGTGGATTGTGAGGACGCTTTCCAAAAGTCGAAGAGGGAACTGTGCGCAGCACCAGTAATTGGCCTCCCAGATTATACCAAAGAATTCCACCTATTTTGTCATCAGAAAGGAGGCTGCTCCTTGGGATTATGGGCACACAAGCACAGCGCCTTCTACTGCCCAGTGGCTTATTATTCGGCTACATTAGATCCAGTAGCGGCGGGCCTTCTGTTGTGCCAGAGGGCAGTAGCAGCAGCCACCCTGGCTGTAGAACAATTAGAGAATATTGTAGTGGCACACACACTGGTGTGGCATATCCCGCATGCAGTTGACTCATTATTAACTACCACTAAGACTCAACATCTAACAAATGGTTGCCTCTCACGATGTGAGCTAACATTGCTAGCACCGCACATAATTATTAAGAGGTGTACCACATTGAATTCATCCTGCCTTCTGCCTACGGAACATGACCATGTTGACCCCTCCATAGACAACTCCTTCCACGACTGTCTTATAGCAGTCAACAGGCACACAAAGGTGAGACCAGACATCAGAGACACCCCATTCCCAGATGCAGCGGGTGATTTGTTTGTCGATGGGTCATGCATTAGGGAGCACACTGGGACGCTGTAGGCCACTTATGCTGTAGGGACGGCCAGAAGATTAGTGGAAGGAGGGAGGCTACCCACAATAAAAAGTGCTCAGGAAGCAGAATTACTAGCACTTATACATGTGGTGTCACACATGATTTTGGCCAGTTGTGGGCAATGAGGGGATTACTCACCTCGGCTGGCCAACGCATACAGCATGCATTATTGATTGCTGATTTGTTGCAAGCTCTACATTTGCCAAAAAGGATTGCAATTGTAAAATGTACAGCTCCCACCTCCGCTAGGGATTACATTTCCATGGGAAATGCACTCCTTGACAGGGAATCAAGGAGGATAGCACTAAGCAGGTGCGACTATGAAATGGTACAGGTCACGCCTGCCCCAATGGCAAGGGAAAACATACAAACTTTGATCCTAAAAATGTTCAACAGTGGCTAGGGAGCAAGAATGAGAAGAATGGAGAAGGGCCGGCTATATAGAGAATAAAGAGGGGGTTTGGGTAGCCACAAATGGTAAGATATGTTTGCAATCCACGTTACTCCCCTCCATGACCTGCCTTTTTCATGGCTCCTCACATGTGGGGCGGGATGGGATGATCCATCTGTTTTTCCAGTGTTGGTTCAATACTAAGTTCCGGCAATGTGCAGAACATTTGTGTAAGAAGTGAACTATCTGTGCACAGTACAACACAGGCAAGGGGACACCCACTGCTCCAGGCCACTTCCCACCGACACACGGACCTTTTGCGAGTCTTCAAATGGACTTCATTGAAATGCCCCCCATGCACAAATTTAGATACGTCTTAGTAATAGTTTGCAAGTTCAGCAAAAGGACTGAAGCGTACCCCACCAAGAACTGCGATGCACAGTTGCTAAATGCTTTCTAAAAGTGCTAATACCACTCTTTGGGGTACTGACTCTTTTATGTTCTGACAATGGACCAGGATTCATTTAACATGTGATTCAGGGCCTTCGTAAAGGGTAGGAATAACACAGAAGTTGCACTGTGTATACCACCCACCTGCAGCGGGAGCTGTTGAGAGAAAAAATGGGGTACTAAATGACAAAATAGGGAAAATATGTGCGGCGTCTGAACTATCCTGGATTGATGCACTACCGCTGGCGTTGCTTGTTATGAGAAGCACCCCTGACATGGTTACAAAATTAAGCCCCCATGAGTTGGTATTTGGGCGCCCCATGCACATACCAGGCCATATGTTCCTCGCACCACTGGCAGTGACAGATGATATATTGTTACAATATTGCAGAAAAATAACAGAGACATTATGTTATCTCCACTGCCAATTACTGCAGGCCTTGCCAGAAGAAGAAGAATCACCTCCAGATCACAAACTGCAGCCTGGAGATTGGATGTGTGTCAATGCCCAGACCGGGCGCCACTGTCTACAACCAAGGTGGAAGGGACCCTACCAGATCCTACTGACCCCAGCTACAGCGGTCAAGTGTGAGGGGATGACATCCTGGACCCACAGCTCACACACCAAGAAGGCCGGGAGACCAACAGACCTCCAACAGCCACCTGTGGTGCCGCTGAAAGGCCCTCCACCACTGTAGAGGTACAATATTCGATTGACCAGCCAGACAAGTCAACACTGACGGGACTGCTTGTGCTGCACCCCCTACAGGAGCAAGGAGGTGAAAGCGGGTCCTGTGGTGGCTCTTCATAGGACAGCTCGTGCTGCACACCTCAGAAGACACAGGGTGCAAGCGGGTCCTGTTTGAATACATCTACAAAGTACCTTGGATGGTACTAGTCAAGTGCTAGTTAACCTCTGATGTCACACTGCGAGGTACCAAAGAGGGAACAAGAGGAAAGAAGAGAGCAGGATAAGGATTGCACTTGAGACTCCAGGTAACGACCCGAGTACAGCTATAGACCATGATACTGTTTCATCAATAAGAAGGATAATGCCTGGAAGAAAGAAAGAAGAAAGGAAGTGGCCTGCAGTATTGACTGCCATACATACCCCAGTTCCAGGAACAATATTGTCAATAATAATTATAGTAGATGCAAATGAAATTTATATACTATTTTTAGATGAGGACAATTATATAAATAAAAGTGAACAAGGGCATGCAAATACTTTAGAAGGAAAGTACACAGACCTGCTGTAAGAGGTAGGGAGCAGGGGACAGACATTGTGGGGCAAGGATGCAGAAACTTATGCTGATAACGCATTTGTACAAATGGTTAGATTGTATACAGGAGTTGCGAATGTCTCAGATTGCCATATATGCACCCACCTGCCCACTACTGTTCAGGGGACTACAAATTACACTCAAATTCCACTTAGCCAATATGTTGCATGCCATATGGTGAACAATATTTTAGAAAAGAAACTCAAGGGAAAAATAAAAAGCCACACCAGGGTACGAAAGGAGGTGAAAAATGGCTTTTATGGCACAACGAGTAAAAGGTTTTTTGAGAATTTTAGACCATATAGAGAAAGAAAGAGAGACTGTAAAATAAACGGACAGGGAAATGAAATAGTATGTGAGAAATTGGGCTCTCGACTGGGAGAGAATGAACTCCTCGCCACATTTAATGAAGAAAGGAACAAGGGGTATGTAAAAGATGGTACATCTGAAGAGGTGGACACCCCATTTCTTAGAATAAATGAGAAGAAAAAGGCACCATGGTCCATTTGATACCACACGGGCAGTGCCATCATGAAAAATAAGTTGAATAATGCATTTACATACTTACACCTGTTCTCTCCAACATCAGTCACATGTATAAATGCCGGTATATACTACAATATCCACATAGATGTAGGCGTCAGCGAATGCCACAAATATTCCAATTTAGACAAAATACTGGACTGCCCCAAGAGCTTATCAGTGAGCCTCTTAGAGCCACGGGGCATATTTCTTGTGTGTGGAAATTCCGCATACTTTAAGCTCCCAGCCGGGTGGCGGGGAAGCTGCTACCCGGCGTTTGTATTACCATGCATTTCAGATGTGCCAAGTTTGTCCCACATAATGGATAAGGCCCCTCGGTGAATACGCAGAAGGAGGACCCCCTCTTGGTTGATAAGGCTATAGCTACGTTAGAAGTACTATTGCCACCACTAGGGGTCATGCATTCAGAATATCAAATACACAAATTAGCAGGATTAGTGGAAACATTGGCGAGCTCCACAGCAACAGCCCTGGGCACTACACAGAGGTAGGAGGAATACTGGGGACATTTGGGGCCTTGTTCTGTGGTTGGGGATCATGGCTGATAGAAGTGCTGGTGATAGGGATAGTGGCACTCATAACTCTGTGTGCTGATAAGAGTTTGTCCCTCTTTCTTGACAATACTAGTAGAAAATGCCTGCAGCAAGGCTACAGCAAATCACTGTCAACTAGGAAGAGAAGGCAACGCCAGGAGGGGTGACACCACAAAAATGGCACCCCTCCATCAGGAAGTCTAGGTTGTCATTGAGTATCATAGGTAGGAATGTGGAATCGCATTTTCCTGGTACCCATTTTGGGCCTGTTGGGCCCTGTGATACACAATGACAACTGGGTCTGTTTTCTGTTGAACAACTAATGACCTACATGAACTATGGTTACTTAAATTTTACTATTGCACAGAACACATTGGTGGTCATTACAACCGCGGCGGTCGGTGTTAAAGTGGCGGTAAGACCACCAAGAGGCCGGCGGAAAAAAAAATGGAATCACGACCGTGGCGGAAACCGCCAACATAGACAGCCACTTTTACACTCCGACCACCACGGCAGTATAAACAAACACAGCGGCGGTCACCGCCAACAGACAGGCGGAGGACAATGAACCGCCCACAGAATTACAACCCAACAATCCGCCACTTTTTCCAGGGCGGATTCACCGCGAAAAAAAACACGACAGAAACAGGACTTCGAAGGGAAAACGCTCACCTCTGCACACCCCACGAGGAACCAGGACGCCATTGAACCAGAGCTCCAGATCTTTCCAGCCTTTATCTTCCTGCTCCTCTACCACGGTGAGTACTGCACCTATGACACAGGGGAGGGGGGAGGGAAAAAACAGTGACACACACACAACACGCAACACCCTCACCCACGACAACAGTTACACCCCCCAACCCCTTGGAAGAATGCAAAGACAAAAGGAAATGAGGTGAATGATTGTAATATATTAAAATTCAGTATTCAAAAAATATATATACACTATTAACAAATATATACACCAATAATATAAGTCCAAGGTATTCCACCATTAAAGTCCGTGGACCACTGGGCCCAAAATGCATGGGCGAGGCCCACATAAGATACCCGAACAAGATGGAGAGAACACTGCAGGAGAATCAGATAGAAATAAAACAGGCACCTCAGGGGGAAGGGAAAGGGTGGGCATCTCAGCCAGTTGAGTGCACAACGCCAAATCCACGAGGTGGCCCCATGCCCACTGTTCAATCCTGGGGAGTGCAAAGCCACGGTCTCTCAAGTCTCTATAGTGGGTGGGTTGCCCACTGTTCAATCCTGGGGAGTGCAAAGCCACAGTCTCTCAAGTCTCTACAGTGGTTGGTTTGCCCACTGTTCAATCCTGGGGAGTGCAAAGCCACAGTCTCTCAAGTATCTACAGTGGGCTGTTTGCCCACTGTTCAATCCTGGGGAGTGCAAAGCCACAGTCTCTCAAGTCTCTACAGTGGGTGGTTTGCCCACTGTTCCATCCTGGGGAGTGCAAAGCCCCAGTCTCTCAAGTCTCTACAGTGGGTGGTTTGCCCACTGCTGTATCCTGGGGAGTGCAAAGCCACAGTCTCTCAAGTGGATGTCAATCTCCACTAGTTCTGGAGGGGCTTTGTGCCCAGAGTGCTTCATCCTGCCAAGGGAAGAGGTAGTGGATGTCAACCTCCATTGGTTCTGGAGGGGGCCTTGTGCCCAGAGTGCTTCATCCTGCCAAGGACAGAGGTAGTGGATGTCAATCTCCACTGGTTCCGAAGGGGGCTTGGTGCCCAGAGTGCCTCATCCTGCTTGTGGCGGCCTCAGTAGCGTCAGAGCTTTTGGCGCTCAGGGGCCTGCGGTGCTTGTAGCGGCGGTGTCCTTGGCAGCGGTGCTTGTGGCGGCGGTGTTTTTGGCAGCGGTGCTTGTGGCGGCGGTGTCCTTGGCAGCGGTGCTTGTGGCGGCGGTGTCTTTGCCAGCAGTGCTTGTGGCGGCGGTGTCTTTGGCAGCCGTTCAGCTGCTGGCGGTCCTGTCTGTGGCAGTGGGGCTGCTGGCGGTCGCCTCCTGGGTAACGGGGCTGCTGCTGGCGGTCCTGTCTGGGGCAGTGGGGCTGCTGGCGGTCGCCTCCTGGGCAGAGGAGCTGCTGCTGGCGGTCCTGTCTGGGGCAGTGGGGCTGCTGGCGGTCGCCTCCTGGGCAGCCGGGCTGATGGCGGTCTTCTCCGCCGTGCTGATCTTCCCAGACTTGCTGGTTTTCTTGTGCCCCTTCCCCACCTTGGAAGGTGTCGCAGATGACTCCACACTCCCACCTGTACCCCTGGGAGCGGCTTTGGTGGCTGGTGTCTTACCCCTCTCCCGCCGGGCACTGGCCAACTTTTGATGCTTGACAGGTGGGGGATTGTCCGTGCTGTGGCTCCTTGCCACACTGCCTGCCCTGCTGCCTGGTGCACTCCATAATCCGGTGACTACTGGCACCACTGGTCCCGCTGATGTTGTGGCTGAGGTGCTAGGTTGGGACCTGGAGAGTTGGGCCCTAGGAGACTGACCGGGTGGGGGAGGTGAGGGAAAGAGGTCAAGGTTGGACAGGAAAAGTTTTTTAGGAGCACTGGGACGAGTAGATGGAGGGAGTTTGGGAGTGGAGGAAGAGGTAGTGGTCGTAGGAGGTGTCCATTTGCTGACTTTGGGTGAAGGTTTATGGGCTAGAGGCTGTCGTGAGGTGGATGGCTGTTGGGTGGGTGTGTGGCTGCGTTTGTGTACCTTGGGAGGTGGCTTCACAGACACACTGGGAGAGGACACAGGGGATGTGTGAATGGTAGTGGGGGTGGTGACTGCATGTGAGCGGGTGTGGTGGTGGGTCTGCTGGTGATGGACGTAGTGGCTGAAGATGTAGTGCATGCAGGTGTGAGTGGGGACGAGACTGGGCGGGATGAGGAAGATGAGGAGGAGGGGGGGACACAGTGGAGGCAGTGGATGTTGGTATGTCTGCATGTGTCTGATGCGTGCGTGAGTGCCTGAGGATGTGTGGTGCTTATGTTTGCCTGAGCTTCCTTTGTGTGTTGTGGTGTGTGCATGCTGGTCTGATGGTGTGCTTGGGATAGGCTGAGGTACAGGGGTGTGGGTCTGGGTGGAGGAAGTTGGAGGGGGGAGGCTAGGGACAGGGACAATGGCTGCCATCAGTGCTGGGCCAGAGTCTGAAAAGCTCGCTGAAGGGCTGCCTGACCAGAATGAATGCCCTCCAGGAATGCATTGGTTTGTTGCAACTGCCTCTCTACACCCTGGATGGCATTCAAAATGGTAGACTGCCCAACAGTGAGGGACCAGAGGAGGTAAATGGCCTCCTCACTGAGGGCAGCAGGCGTGACTGGGGCAGGGGCTGAGGTGCCTGGGGCGAAGGTGATGCCCACCCTCCTGGGTTAGCGGGCACGGAGCAAAGGTTGAGGGGCTGCTGGGAGGGCGGCGCTGGGGGGGGCGGCTGTAACTGTAGATGCGGGGGAACAGATGGGCCCGCCACCGCAAAGGGAGCTCCCATCAGAGGAGGAGTCCGTATCACTGGTGTCTGCTCCTGTCCCCGCCGTGGAGCTCCCCTCGCCCTCCGTCCCACTGGTGAATTCGGAGTCCGTAGTCTTGCCCTCCAGGGCCATCTGGGATGCAGCTCCCTCCTGCTCCGGTGCCACTGCTCCTCCGCCTGATGATGCTAATGCACACAAGTACAGGGAGACCACAAAAAGGGGGGGGAAGACAGAAGAAAGACATGTTGAGTGCATGTATTACCACTACCGTTGGCGGACACGACAGACACAGAAGCCCCCTGCACTACGCTGCACACTTGGGGTCCACTATTCAATCCCTGGGACATGGCTTACAAGGCTATGGCCGATTTCTGCACACATGGATGTCACAGGAGCCTGACTAGGTGTAGTTGGCACTGTACCCAGGTGGGGTGGGGTGCCACAGGGTCTGCCTGAAAAAGGGGACTTAACTAGCAAACTCGCCTTGGCCTAGGGGAACCCACAGCCCACCTCCCCTACCCAGACACCCACAGTGCGCGCTGAATCAGCAGAATGAGAGTGTACTCACCGCATTGTTGCTGCTGTGATGCCCTCAAGCGCCCATCCAACTCCGGATACGCCACCACCAGGATCCTGAACATCAGGGGGGTCATGGTGCGACGGGCATCCCTCCCACGTTGGTAGGCCATCCCCAGCTGGGCCTCCGCCTTCTTCTTGCTCCATCGGCGAATGTCCTCCCATCTTTTCCAGCAGTGCATGCTCCGTCTGTGGTAGACCCCCAGGGTCCGGACGTCCTTGGCGATGGCATGCCAAATATCCTTCTTCTTGTGTCTACAGGAATTGTACAGGGGAAAAAGAGAAATTATTAGCAACTGCACCGTCATAGACATTGGCCCGCATCCCTAACCTTGGCATGTGGCACATGCACTCACTGTCGTTTCATGCACGCCTCATTCCCCCCATATCTTTCATCCACACCACTCCACACAGGCATTGCCCATACAGCATGCTCCCAGTGTACTTACCTGTTTGTCTGGAGGACCATAGAGTAGCGTGTAATGGGGGAGGACCCCATCCACGAGTTTCTCCAACTCCTCCGTGCTGAAGGCAGGGGCCTTTCCCCAGACGCACGGGCCAATGTCTCTTCCAGACTGAGGTCACAGCAGCACTTGCAGTGTAGGTCCTCTCCTGTCGAAGATCAGGTATCGAGTGACTGAACAGATAGAAAATGGCAGTCACATCCACGGCGTGCGTACCGTCACCGCCGGCGTACATCGTCATTGGCTCCTGGGACCCATTGGGTCCAATGTTAACCAATGCAGAATTGCGCCGCAGTCTTCGACCGCCTACCGCGATGGTGTACAACGCCAGCGCAGTTACCTCATATCCCATTGTCCCACTTTACAGGTCAGGCAGCAGCCATTTCAGGGGCCTACATGGCTTTATTTTTAACTGCGTCCCACATACCTAGGCCTTGGCTCAACACTCATACAGGCAAATTTTGGTTTATGGATAGTTTTCTGAGCAAGCTGTGTTTAGTACCTCAGAGTTGGTTGACTCTGTGCTCGCTGTTCTCCTCCATAGGCAACATCCACTGGGACATGTGAGGAGATGGCGCCATCCTCCAGTGTACAGACCACTGGTGGACCTGTCGACAATGGAGGAAAGACATGTAATCATCACCTACAGGCTTGATCGTGCCACAATCCTGGAACTGTGCGCCCAGTTGAAGCTAGACCTGATGTCAGCTATCCGCCATCCCACAGGAATCCCCCCTCAAGTGGAGGTGCTGTCAGTACTCCATTTCCTTGCAAGTGGGTCATTTCAAACAACAGTGCCCATGGCATCAGGGATGTCCCAGCCTATGTTTTCCAAAGTGTTGTCCAGAGTGTTGTCTGCCCTGCTGAAACACATGCGGAGATACATAGTTTTCCCTAAGGTGGAGGATTTGCCAACAGTGAAAGGTGACTTCTATGCTCTGGGACATATCCCCAACATCATAGGTGCCATTGATGGGACACATGTGGCCTTGGTACCCCCCCGCAGGAGTGAACAGGTGTACAGAAACCGGAAGAGTTACCATTCAATGAATGTGCAGATGGTGTGTTTGGCAGACCAGTACATCTCCCATGTTAATGCCAAATTCCCTGGCTCAGTGCATGACGCTTACATCCTGCGGAATAGCAGCATCCCTTATGTGATGGGGCAACTCCAGAGGCACTGTGTGTGGCTACTAGGTGAGCACCTGGAACCAAATCAGTGGGAATAGTTTGTCTGGGTCCGGGGATATCCCTAAGAGTTAGTGTGTGTCTAACAGTTGTCCCTCGCCATTTGCAGGTGACTCTGGTTACCCCAACCTGTCATGGCTGCTGACCCCAGTGAGGAATCCCAGGACAAGGGCAGAGGAATGCTACAATGAGGTCCATGGGCGAACTAGGAAGATTATAGAGCAGACCTTTGGCCTCCTGAAGGCCAGGTTCCGTTGCCTCCATATGACAGGTGGTTCCCTATTTTACTCACCAAAGAAGGTGTGCCAGATCATCGTGGCCTGCTGTATGCTTCACAACTTGGCTTTGTGACGACAGGTGCCTTTTCTGCAGGAGGATGGTCCAGATGGAGGTGTTGTGGCAGCTGTGGAGCCTGTGGACAGTGAAGACGAGGAAGCAGAAGAAGAGGACATCGACAACAGGAACTAAGTGATCCTGCAATACTTCCAGTGAGACACAGGTAAGAAGACAAACCTGCCTGGTACATGTACTTTAACACTACTACCTCTACTGTCTGTCCTTTTCACCCAATGTATGGTCACTGAGTTTTCACTTTCCCTTACGATTTCACAGATGTGGGTCCCACTGTGTGACATATGCTTTGTTTCCTCATGGACTAGAGCTGTGTAATATATGTTGACATTACATTTGAAAGAGCATGTTGTCACTGTAATTGCTAATTCACTAATTTGAAATCACAGACAGACTCCAGATTATTTTGTGCTTTAAGGGTGTTTATTTAAGTGCTCAATATTGGAGGGGGTTGTAAAATGGTGAGGGGTGATGGTGGAGGAATGTCCATGGCAGAGTCCAAGCTATTAGTCTCACAGGTGCATTGTCCAAAGGGGCATAGGAAGTGGAGCTGGGGCAGTTTGAGGATGGACAGGGTGACAAGGTGGGACAAAAGGATGACAATCAGGGTGGTCTCATTTCTTGGCAGGGGTCTTGGCATCGTTCTCTGTCTTTGTCCTGGATCTCAGGGACCAATTGCGGGGTGGTTCTCCATCTGCAGGGGGTGGGGTGCTGGTGTGGTGGTCCTGTGGTGGTGCCTCCTGTCCATTAGCGCCGGCGGAGGTGGTGAGCAGTTCATCGTCCAGGCTAGTGTCAGGGGCCCCTAGTTGTGCCACAGTGTCCCTCCTGGTGTTGAGGACTTCCTTCAGCACCCCTACGATGGTAACCAGGGTGGAATTGATGGATTTGAGTTTCTCCCTGAAGCCCAAATACTGTTACTCCTGCAGCCGCTGGGTCTTCTGAAACTTGGCCAGTACTGTTGCCATTGTCTCCTGGGAAAGATGGTAGGCTCCCATGATGTTGGAGAGGCCCTCGTGGAGAGTGGGTTCCCTGGGCCTGTACTCCCTCTGTTGCACAGCAGCCCACTGCCACTGCCCCCAGGTCCCTGTTGTTGTTGGGGTGGTGGGTTAGCCTGGGTTCCCTGTAGTGGTGGACACACTGCTGATTGACGTTTCCTGGGGACAGAGGTATGGGCCCGCTGGGTGGGTGCTGTGCTGGTGTTTCCAGAGGGGGGGAATCTCTGTGGTGGCCTGTGACTGTGTGAGGGGAACCGAATGTCCCGAGGTCCCAGGTGGGCCGGGCTGGTCGTCTAGATCCAGTTGGACAGAGTTGCTGTCATCACTGTGGGCCTCTTCTGTTGGTGGTGTGGACATGTCTGGACCCTCCTGTCTTGTGACGTTGGGTAGGGGTCCTGCAGGGGTGTAAAATCATGATTATTGCATCTGTGTGTGCCATGGTGTGCAATGGGTGGGTGACCGTGTACCCCAGTGCTTGCATTCCTGTGTGGGACCTTGTGTGATGATGGTTTAGGGGGGTGTATGGGTATGTGCAGTGGCCATGCTTTGGTGATGGGTGTCCATGCTTTGTTGTTCCATGCAGGGCTTGGTGTTGGGATGGGTGGTTTGTGATATTGGGACATTTGTGAGGAGTTGGATTGATGGGGGTGAGGGCGAGGGTCGGGGTATGTGATGGCATGCATGTAGGGTGGGGGATATAGTATTAAAGATTTGACTTACCAGAGTCCATTCCTCCAGCTACTCCTGGGAGGCCCTCAGGATGCAGAATAGCCAAGACTTGCTCCTCCCATGTTGTTAGTTGTGGGGGAGGAGGTGGGGGTCTGCCGCCAGTCCTCTGAACCGCAAGGTGGTGTCTTGAGACCACGAAACACACCTTCCCCCGTAGGTCGTTCCACCTCTTCCTGATGTCATCCCTATTTCTTGAGTGCTGTCCCACTGCCTTGACCCTGTCCACTATTCTTCGCCATAGCTCCATCTTCCTAGCTATGGAGGTGTGCTGCACCTGTGCTCCGAATAGCTGGGATGATTTCCTCCACCATGACCCTGAGCTCCTCCTCAGAGAACCTGGGGTGTCTTTGCCGTGCCATGGGGTGGTGTGTGTTGTGATGTGTGGGGTGATATTTAGTGGTGTGTTGTGTGAGGTGCCTGGATGTTATGTGGGTGATGGTGTTGAGTGCCTGTGAATGCTTGTTTGTAGATTGTGGTGTCTCTCTCTGGCCTTCTTACGGAATTTTTGGTAGTAGGGGTTTGTGGGTGATGTGGGTGTGTGTTTTATATTGTATTGGGTGTGAGGGAGTGGTGTGTGTATGTGTATCAGGTGTGTGTATTTCGAATTGTCCTATGTGGTATTGTTTTGTAAGTGTGTGTGTACTTTGAGCGCGCCAGTGTGTACCGTCTATGGAATACCGCGATTGAAAGACCGCCGCGTGGATTAGTGGGTCGTGATAGTGTGGGTGTATTCCTGTTGGCGTGACGGTGTTGGTTTTGTTATCGCCAGTTTATCACTGACCTTTGGTGTGTGGGTGTCTAAATTTTGGCGGATTCCGAGCTGTGGGTCATAATGACTGTGGTGGAATTCCGCTGCTGCGGCTGTGTGTTGGCGGTCTTCTGCACGGCAGTAAGTGGCTTTTACCGCCAATGTTGTAATGACCCCCATTAAGTTGCAAGGCTTGCTATTAGAACAGCCTCCATAAAGTATTATTGCATGCTAGCTGAAACAATCTTTCTTTAGAAATGTGCCATCCTGCGTACGTGTTGTTCTTAGTTCTGTAGAAAAATGTATCACGCAATATTAGACCCGTAGGACATATTTTGTAATTTCCTTGCCTGTGCTTTAGTTTACTAAATATTGTGCATTATGAAGAATTAACAGTAACACCTTTAGCAATGTTTAAGAAATGATCATACGTCAATGTTAAGAACCAATGCAATGTACAAACTTCTTTGTGGTTTGATAGCATAAAAGATCATGTATTACTTCCTTCTTTGGACTGTTCGGGCTTGATCTCCCAGGCTGTTCCTTCTCCGTGTGCACGTAATAAATTACTTCATCTCTAAACTCAAGAGCAGACTAGTCTTTGGTTTCTGAGCTGACCTGAGCTGTTTTTGCTTCAACAGAACACTCACACACACACACTCAAAGACCCACTCAGACAGTCATGCACCTACTCAGAGACCCACTTACACAGTCATGTGCCCACTCATAGACCCACTCAGACACTCTTGCACCTTCTCACAGACCCACTCAGACACTCATGCACCCACTCATAGACACAGTGACACTCATACACTCAAAGAACTACTCAACACACCCACTCACAAATCCACACATACACTTATGCGCCCATTCAGACACTGATACAGCCATTCAAAGACACACTCCTACACTGACTCAGAGATCCACTGAGACACTCATGCACCCACTTACAAACCTAGTTACACACTCACACACCCATTCACAGACCCAGTCATACACTCACGCACCCACTCAAAGACCTACTCAGAGACTCATGCACCCACTCAGAAACCCATTGACACACTCATTCACCCACCCAGAAACCCAGTCAAATACTCACACATCTTATCACAAACCCACTCACACACAATGCACCCACTCAAGACCCACTGACACTGATACACTGTAAGAAAGGGTCTCTTTTGATATGGTTCCCAGGGCCAGATCGCTTCACCGAAAATTGTATTATGTATTGCTACTTCAGCCACTCTGGTAAGTCCCTAGTAAATGGTACCCCTGGTATCTAGGGCACAGATACGGAAGAGGGCCTGCAGTGCTGCAGCACCAATTGTGCTCTTTGAAAGGCACCACACCTGACTCATGAAGACTGCCATTGCAAGTGCATAACAAGGTGTACTTAAATGTTTCAAACTCAACATGGCACTCACCAAGAGTGCCCTGTCCACTAATACTGCATGCACTATAGGTAAGTCACCCATCTGACAGGCCTTACAGCCCCAAGACAGGGTGCATTATAATGCATGTGAGGGCATATATTTGCATGAGCACATATGCCCCTATTGTGTCTTTGCAAAACTTTAAGACATAGTAAGTGTACAGGGAAGCCATAGGAAAAGCATGTGCTGGACACTGGTCGTTACGAGTTCCCCAGCTACATGATGGACTCTCTGAATACTGGTTTGTTTGGTATCAAACAACTCAGAATAATAAATCCACAGTGATACCAGTTTTGGATTTATTATAACATGTACCCAGCGGGCACCTTAGAGGTACCCCCTGAAAAACCTAACAGCCATGGCATGGTTGCTTGCCACAACCAGACACAAATCTGGCCTACTGGGGTGAGAGCCTCCACTCTCAGGAGCCAGAACACAAAGCCTTTCCTTGTTGGAGGTGTTACACCTCCTCCCCCAGACAGACACCCAGGCACAGCGGTTAGCTTCAAAGACTTTACCGCCTTTGAAATCTGACCTCTGACTCCTTTGCTAGCAGCCGATGGCCCTCCAATGGTTTTGCCCCCACTTTGAGCAGGAACAACAGCAGGAAAACTTAGTCAGAGTAGGAGGAGTGGCCTCCTCAGCCTGCACCAACCCCCCCCCAGATGTGGCAGGTGAGGTGACCACTCCATTTAATTATCCTCCATCTTGAATGGCAGGAAAATAGCCTATCAGGGTTAGGGATGTGACCTCTTCCCACAGGAACTGGTCACATAGTGGGCGTAGTCACCCTACGGTAAGTGGCCCATAGACCACCACCAGGTACTTCCTTCACCACCCACTAAATGCAGTATTTAGTTAGCATCCCTAGACCTGCACATCAGATTTGACGGCACAAGAAGACCAACCATAAAGAAGACCCAAGGCTCAAAAACACAAGTCCCGATGCAAGAAGAAAAAAGACCATAGGACATCTCGACGACCTCGACCTAAAACAGAAGGTGACACTTGTGAGAGCAATGGCATGCATTTTAAGTTTTTCCCATTGATTCCTAAAATATGTAGTTATGCACAAAATTACTATTTTTGCTAAACTTTGAAAAATCCTAACTTAAAAAGTATTTTTGTAAATTGGTCTTGAGTTATTCCTTTGATTGTATGTCCATATTTATTGATACAAGGGGTTCAGCAAATGCTTAGCACATCTCCTGGATTAACCTAACTGCTCAACCAAGCTACCACTAAAATAGAGCATTAGGTGGTCTACTTATTACTTCTGGATACCAAGGTGTGAGGTTGCTTGGACTCTGCACAGTGCACATCATTTTTGTATACTATGTAGAGAGCCAGACTCCTACATTCACACACACTGAAAGAACCACTAACCAAGCCACATACTCACTCACAGACCCACTGACACTCATACAGCCACTCAAAGACCCACTCAGACACTCACATACCTATACACATACCCACTCAGACACTCATGCTCCCAGTCACAGACCCGTTACTTCATGCACCCACAGACAGACCCCGTTAGACTTCCACTGAGGTATTCACAAATGTATTGTGACATGGAAAGAGTGAAACGAAGACATATGAACAATATGTTGGGTGTTGTGCATTGAATTTGTGCTTTTGGTTTGCTGATCTGTAACGGAGATGCGACTCCGAAATTTGTGTTAAAAATAAAATCAGATGTTCCTTTTAATTTAAACAGTGTTTGGGATATAGCGTGTGTTAGAAATGGGGTCTTTGGTTGGCAGTCAGGTTACCCCCGGTCCAAGCAAGGACCATCACTCCAGTCAGGGTAAAGGAGAATCACACTCAGTTAACCCCCACTCACCCTCTTGGTAGATTGGCACGAGCAGACAGGCTTAACTTCAGAAGCAATGTGTAAAGTATTTGTACCAACACACACAATAACTCAGTGAAAACACTACAAAATAACACAACACAGGTTTAGAAAAATAGGCAATATTTATCTAAACAAAACAAGACCAAAATGACAAAAATCCAAGATACACAAGTCAAAGTATAAATTTTAAAAACAATAGGAGTCTTAATCCTTAGAAAACAGTGAGAATGTTGTTGGTACATAAAGTACCTGGTTAGCATAAAAAATAAAGCCGCACAGGAGAGCGTGCATCAGAAAAGTCAGCAATGCGTTGATTCCTTAATCGCAAGTGAGGCCGTGCGCCGTTTCCTTCTCTGGTCGGGTCGGCTTTGCGTTGTTTTTGTCCCGAAAGAGAGCAATGTATCGATTTTTGGATTAGGCACCCCGGATCCACGCAGAGTTGGGTTGACTTTGACGCCCAGGGACGATGCGTGGAAAATTGGTTTGCACTGTATCACAAAACTGTGCTGCACGGGGTTTGCATCGTTATCAGCCTCCGTTAGCGGCTCCAGCCACCTTGCATTGATCTTCCAGCCGCAATGCAGGTCAAGCGTTGATTTCAGCCGTAAAGCTGGCGGCATGTCATTTATCAGCGTCATAGGAAGGTGCGTCAAAAATATCCCTGCATTGCAGTCTGCCCATACAATGCCAGCAGCTGAATACTGATCAGTATGATTATATTCAGAGGATCCATAATTCAGATGGTGTATCCCATACATATTTCACCTTCTATTTGAGAGTGACTTGTCTGGCCTTTCGTATGCAGTAAATCACATTTGAAAAATCAGAGGTAATCTTCAAAATCTCTCTGCAAGATATTTTGTTAACAAAGTTCAAGAAAAGGATGAAAACATAGAATACAACTTGATTAATCTAATGACGTACCAACATTGCACCAGCGAATATTGCTTCCACTGTCATGGAGAACTGAAAAGAATGCTGAGAAACGTGGGTGTAACAACCTGGTTTCTGACACTCAGTTGTGCTGAGTATGTGTGGGACAACCTCCTTCAGTTCTTGAGAGAGGCAAATTCAAACCTAAAAGACATCAAGACAGCTGGAGAACTTTGCTCATTAGATCCTGCTAATGTTTGTTGATATTTCAACCACAGGTTCCAAGCAATGCTGGCTTTTATCTGCAACAAAAGCAATCCTCCTCTTGGAGAAGTAACTGATTTCTTTTGATTGACAGAGTACCAGGCAAGAGGTGCACCTCATATTCATGCTGCTATGGATAAAAGACACACCCACATTTGGAGCAGACACTAATGAGTCTGTACTATCTTTCATAGAACATAATGGTACACGTACCATACCAAAACACACTGGTGAAAGAGGTCGCAGAGAACAAGTTTTGCATTTCCAAATGCATAGATGTGGGAAGTACTGCCATCGTAAACACAGTTCCAAAGAAAATGTTTACACAAGATGTAGATTTGGATTTTCAAAACCTGTCAAGTAAAAATGAAGAGTGAACAGCTTATTGTCTTCAGACAGTCATACATTGACATGGAAATCACCAAAGAACACATATAATCTAAAAAGAACAGAGGCTTCAAAATATTTTAACTACTACAACCCTGTGATTTTGAAAATGGAGAAAGCTAATATGGACATACAATTTGTTGCAGACAACTTTGCTGTGGCTCAGTATGTTACATCAATTATTACTAAATCTGAAAAGACAGAGATGAAGGAGATGTGAGAGGAGATTTCTGCAGAGAAGACACTTAGCAAGAAATTGTATTCCATTAGCTTGAAAATTATTTCCCATAGGGACGTGGGATCCTATGAAGCATGTACCAGGATGAGTTTGGCAAGTTTTTTCTCAAAATCAAAAGAAATTGTCTGGGTAAGTCTTGGTCTAGCTAATACATGAAACAAAGTGTTGAAGTCTTTCCCAGAAATTCAGTACCTAGCAGAGTTTGAACCACAAAGTACAGACATTATGAAATGAAATATGTTGGATATATACTATCAAAGAATAAGTCCACATCTAAAAGACAAGTGCCTTTGTGAAATTCTTCAAAATTACAAATATCGAAGCAATGAAGGTGAATATATAGTAGAAAGGAAATATGCATTACATGGATCTGACGGTTGTTTAGTCAAACATGCAAAAGGAAATCTATTTAACCACCAAAAATGTAGTTGGCAACCTCCTGACAAAAGAGAGTTTTTCTACTTAGCTCTTCTTCAACTGTTCAAGCTTTGGCGAAGTGAATTGGAATTACTTGGAGAGTATGACTGCCATGAAGATTCTTTTATTGCTTTCAAAGATACTACTCAGTGTTCCGTTTTCACAAGCTAATTACAAATCTTAAATGATGAGCTATAGAAAGAAGAAAAGATTGCTGCTGAAGTAGGTTAGGATAGTTCTCAAAGCAGCCAAAGTTCAGCACCAGCAAGTCAAGATCTTCTTAGACAACCTATTATTGAAAACAAAGCTGCAATAGCTATGAATAAAGTGGAAACTCCATTGGAACAAGCGAGATAGGAATCCGTGTGTAGGAAGCCGGCTCTGTATATACTATATCAAAATGAGATATAGTGTGCAAAGAGTCCAGGGGTTCCCCAAGAGGCTTGACAAGGGCGATAATAGATAATACTAATGCTCTATTTGTGGTAGTGTGGTCGAGCAATTAGGCTTATCAGAGGGTAGTGTTAAGCATTTGTTGTACACACACAAGCAATAGAAGAAACATACACTCAAAGACTTAACTCCAGACCAATAGGATTTTATATAGAAAAATATGTTTTTGTTACTTAATTACTAGAACCACAAGACTCAGTTCAGAAGTAAATACTGTTGCAGGTAAGTACTTAGCACAGACATCAATGTAACTTTGTTTCACTTTAGTTAAGTAAACAGTTTTTATGAAAACAGAGAATATCTAGTTTAAAAGTGGACACTGCATTTTCAGAACAGTTCCTGGAGAAAGAAAATAAAGTACAGTTTTAGAGGTAAGTACACGACTTACAGTTCCAGTCTCAGGGCTATGGTAGTCTACCGTTGGGGGTTCAAGTCAACCCCAAACACCTACCACCAGCAACACGGGGCCGGCTGGGTGCAGTGGTCAAAGTTGAGCAATTTTTTAATGAGGGCTCCTATAGAGACAGGGGGTACTCGGAATTCGGTCTGCCAGCAAGTAAGTGGACAGACCAGGGGGAATTAGAGGAGCACTGGAGGGGCCCCAAGTAGGCAGCAATCCCACACTCTCAGCGGCACTGGGGCCGCTGGGTGCAGGGTGCAAACAGGGTGTCAGGTTTCCAATTAAAGTCTATGAGGGGACCCCGGGGGTCACTCAGGCACTGCAGGCGATGTCCGGGAGGGGGGCTCGGGCACACCACTGGTTGGACAGGGAAGAGGGCTGCCTGTTGATTGTCGCTGCACTGGGTGTCGATTTCTCCAAGGCCTGCGGGTGCAGTGGATCCTTTGGCGTTGGTTATCTTCATCTAGGGCAGTCGCGGTCAGGGCGTCCTCAGGGTTCCCTCTGCAGGCGTCGTCGTGGAGGGGTGGAGAGGTCTACCCAGGGTGGGCACTTGGTCGATGTCGCCTGGGAGTCCTCTCTGGTCGGTTGGGCCACCTGGACTCGGGCCGTGGGCGTTGGGTGCAGAGTGGTTAGGGCTCATGCTTCTGGAGTGAAGTGGGAGTCCTTTAGAAGAGGTTTCTTCTTCTCTTCTTCTTTGGACAGGGCCACTGTCCACAGGAGTTCTTGATTCTCTGTGATGTAGGCTGTCCTCCGGAGGTTTTTCAGAGGTTGCTGAACCCGCAGGACGCGTCTCTTTTCTTCTGCAGGTTCTTTGAAGCAGGAGACAGGCCGGTAGGGCTGGGGCCATGTCAGTTGTTATCTCCTTTCCTTCTCTGCTGGGGTTTCAGCTAAGTAGTCCTTCTTCTTCTTGTGAGATCATCAGGAATCTGGTGAGCTGGGTTCAGGGAGGCCCTTAAATCCTAGATTTAGGGGTGTGTTAGGGGTCGGAGGGCAGTGTCCAATGGCTACTGTCCCTGAGGGTGGCTAAACCCTCCTTGTGCCCACTTCATTTGGGGCGGGCACATTCCTATCCCTACTGGTCCCTGTCTTCCAAAGCAAGATGGAGGATTTTGCAGGGAGGGGGTCACCTCACCTCTGGACACCTGGTGGTCATGGCTGTGGTGGTCACTCCTCCCTGTTTTCCTAATTTTCCCACTGGACTTTCTGCCAAAAGTGGGGCTTTGTTGGAGGGGGAAATCTCCTCTAGCTGGAGTGCCCTGGGGCACTGTAACCCAAGGTTTGAGCCTTTGAGGCTCACCGCCAGGTGTTACAGTTTCTGCAGAGGGATGCGAGAAACACCTACACCCAGGACAGGCTTTGTTTCTGACCACAGAGTGCACAAAGGCACTCACCCCAGGTGGTCAGACACTCGTCTGAAAGTGGCAGGCTAGCAAAGACCGGTCAGTCTGCATTAGCAGTTGGGTTAACAAACAGGGGGCACCTATAAGATGCCCTCTGTGTGTATTTTTCAATAAATCCAACACATCAGTGTGGGTTTATTATTCTGATATGTTTGATAATAAACTTCCCAGTATTCAGTGTAGCCATTATGGAACTGTGGAGTTCGTTTTGACACACTGTACTTACAATGTCTAAGAATGGACTTAGACACTGTCGGGGCATATTGCTCATGCAGCTATGCCCTCACCTGTGGTATAGTGCCCCCTGTCTTAGTGCTTTAGGACCTGCTAGAGGGGTGACTTACCTATGCCACAGACAGTGTTTTGTGTGCACGGCACCCTGGGGGGGATGCCATGTTGACTTTGCCTTTTTCTCCCCACCAACACACACAATCTACAATGGCAGTGTGCATGTGTTAGGTGAGGGGTCCCTTAGGGTGGCACAACACATGCTGCAGTCCTTAGGGACCTTCCCTGGTCACAGGGCCCTTGGTACCACTGCTACATTTTACAAGGGACTTATCTGTCTGCCAGGAGTGTGCCAATTGTGAAAAAAACAATGGTATATTTTTAGGGAAAGAACACTGGTGCTTGGGCCTGGTTACCAGGGTCCCAGCACATTCTCAGTCAAGTCAGCATCAATATCAGGCAAAAAGTGTGTGTAGGGGGGTAACTGCAACAAGGGACACTTTCCTACATGGTGGATGTATGCCAGTTAATTGCCCAACTCAACAATGAACAGAAGGATATTTATATTGAAGTAAAAGACAAAATGAAAATGTAATTCTTCACAAAAAGAAAGAATGCAATTGCTCATCACCCAAGCCATTACTTTTATGTATCAGTGGTCAAGCTTTTTTAATAAAAGGTCTCTCCACTTATCCACAGCAGACCACAGAATCAAATTTATTGTGTGTAGTAACAACACCAACAGGATTAGCTGCACACAATATCAAAGGAATAACTTGACATAGCTTACTTATGCTACCAGTAGAGCATTATAATAAGCTAGAAACCAGAAGTTATTTGGTGAAACCTGTCATTAGATGACAAGAGCTTTGAAGAAATTGAAGCTTTTACTTATTGATGAGGTAAGCATGGTTTCCAATCTCATTCTTGCCTTTGTTCACCTGAGAATGCAACAGATTTTAACGATGTCTTGTTTGGAGGAAAGCATTTAATTGTTTTTAGTGGCCTACTACAACTCACTCCTGTAAAAGAACAGCCTGTTTTCAGAACTTTTTCACATGAAAAAACTCAGAACCCTTTGGGAAGCATTGGCAATGTAAACATTTGGCAGTATTTCACATACAAGGAACTTCTGAAAAATGTGCATCAAGCCTTTGACATGGAATATGAAAACATTCTCAAGGACATTAGAATAGGAGTTCTGACAGAGGAGGGGAAATGTAAGTAGGAAAGTTGGTTTATTAAGAAACTGTTTTCCTGTAAGAGCGTGACGGGAGAGCCAATGTTAGAATTCTGTAAACAAGGAACATCCATAGTTTCTTTAATGCCTATACTTCAAAAGTGTGCTGTATTTAATGAAGAGAATTACTAAAATTGTAGAATGAGGAAATTTTACAGGTGACTGATATCGACAAATTGGAACACCAAGGATTAACTGTACTACTCAGTGCAAAATTACAAGATAAATTGAACTCCTTGGAGAAATCTGTATCCAGGTTTGCTGGACTAGAGAAGTGTGTATGGGTCTGCAAAAACAGTAATTTTAAGACATAATTTAAGTGCTGAAGAAGAATGAGTAAATGGTGCAATGGGTAAGGTTATAGTAGTCATTAAATACCCTAACCGTGACATGGTTGAATTCTTAGCTACAAAGGTTGATCAGGTTGATGGTGTTAAGCAAATTAGATGATGTGTTGTGCGCTTTTTGCTTGTAAAAGGTGGACATGTCCAGCAAAAACAGTTGCCAGTCCCCATTCCCAGTCTGTATGCTGTAACTATCCAAAAGTCTCAAGATTTAAGTTTTGATGCTGCATTTATTAATATTGGAAGTAATGGATTTAAAGAAGGAATGTCGCATGTACCATTGTCATGAGTTTGAACATTCCCTGGTTTGGTTCTGGTTGATTTTGATGAGAAGACGCTTAGTGCAGTTGCAAATTGCATAAGAAAGTACAACAGATTAAGAACTAAATATGCTCCTCATTTAGGACAGTATCCTTTTTATGAAAATTGGGTATTATATCCTAAGCAGGAACTGACAACAGATTCAATGAAAATGACAGAAAAGACAGAGAACAAGAGAACAAGGCTAAACAAAAAGGTGTCAAGAAAAGACAATTGGAAAATGATGGAGATATTGTAGGTTAGCACTGAATAACACTAATGGTGTAAACTGCTATGCTAACGTTGTTCTCAATGTTCTCTTCCATCTACCACTTGTTGTAAATGCAATTCAAGAAAACCCACGCAACATATTGTACACAGCACTGTTTCATTGCCTTCAACTTTTATCTTGTGACAGAAGTGTAACACATTCTACTCCAGGCATTTGAGAACTAGTAGACAAATATAGTGGATCTTAAGTACTTACTTTAAACTCAACAAGATGCACAGGAATTTATTATGGTGGTCCTTGGAGTAAATATTGATGACAGATTTGGACTGAGTTATACATGGAACCATGAATGTGAATAATGTTCTTTCTCATCTACCACTGACATCCAATCTATGCGGTTTTTCTACTTAACTCTGATAGATTCCAATAGTGTGTTTTTTGATAAACTAATAAAAAAAGAGTGATCAAAATATGCAGATGGAACAAATTTGGACACCGAGATTACAAAGGCCTTAATATTACATCTGGTCACTATACTGAATATTTGAAGACTCAAACGGAGTGCAATGACAGTAGTCTTTAGTTCAAATAAAAAATACCTTTCAAACTTCCTAATTCTTACCTGTTATTTCTTCAGCCAAAGTTTTAAGAAAGATTTGCTTTTAGTGGTGGTGGCCTAGAAGAAGGTGGCTAGACTCCTTCTTACCCTGCAGGCTAAGGCTGAGGACTTAGAGGCCCCCTCTCGCAGGAACAATGTCCACATTGTGGGACTATTATATGGACCTATAGAAGTCTCATTTACAGTTTAATGAGGCTGCCGTTACCTACTACCTCACTCATATAGCCATGACTTGGCTCACAGCAGAGCACAGGGATAGGCTAAAGGCCCTGTTGTGGCTGGAAGAGATTAAAGCTGCGTTGAAAGACATGCCTGCTGGAAAAGCACCAGGCACTGATGGTCTAACTGTGGCTTTTTGTCAGGCCTACCAGGACTTGCTTGTATTGCACCTGGTCAGTCTCTTCAAGGAGATGGCAGCTGATGGGTGTATGCCCCCCGCTATGCATGAGGCATTGCTGGTGAATCTATTAAAGGCAGGTAAATCGGAGGACCGCTGCTCTTCATATAGACTCCCTGTCCCTTATTAACGTAGATGCCAAATTGCATGCTGAAATCCTAGCGAACAGACTGGCGCCCCTTTTGCCTTGTGTGGTGGGTGTGTAACAGACAGGGTTTGCACCAGGGCACAATTTATCATTCAATCTTCTAACCCTTTTTTGTGTACTGCAGCATATAGACCTGGGGGTTAAAACGGTTGCAGTCTTTTTGGACATTGAAAAGGCATTTGATTCTGTGGAGTGGGGCTTCATGCAGGCGGTTTTGCGACGTGTTGGAGTAGGAGACACGTTCATATAGTTTGTCGGAGTTCTTTATACTCGGCCAGTGGCCCAGCTTCAGCTTAATGGTATAGTGACTCCCCCTATTTCTATAGAGAGAGAGGAATGAGGCAGGGATGCCCCCTTTCTCCTCTACTTCATGCTCTGGTCACTGAACCACTGGACAGTGCGCTGAGGGAGTACTATTCGCATGGATGTTTGCAATTCCCATATTGCACAATAATAGTATCTGCATATGCAGATGACACCTTGCTCTTTGTTAAGGATCCAGAACGTAATTTAACACCAGTGTTGCAGAAGTGGCACTGTTTGGGAGTCACACTGGACTTTGCATAAACTGGGATAAGTCTTACTACTATCACTAGGCTGGTACCACTCCGTTGCAGTGGATGGAGGATTCCATTTGCTATTTGGGGATTCACATTCACCCAGATCTGACCATAGTGCTGCAGGACAATTATGGCGAAGTTATGCTGGGCCTGTCTGAAGCACTTGAGCACTGGATCAAGCTCCCTCTCTCCTTTGGGGGGAGGGCGGCAATTATGAAAATGGTGGTGCTGCAGTAATTTCTGTTTTTGTTCTTGAATATCCCGGTTATCCTTTCTCACTCAATATTTGATAGATTAAGGGCTCTCCTGTGAGCAGGTAAGCAACCCAGAGCGAGGTAGCAGACTTTGACCCTTCTGTATGATATGGGGGTCTTGGTGCACCTGACCTGGAGGCATATTACCAGGTTGCTCAGTCTCAGTTTGCACATTACTGGATACATGGCCCACCAGATCTGCCACATTTCCGGCTGGAGCGTGGGATGGCAGCCCCAACCAAATTGCCTTGGTTCCTGTTTGGTCGCCTGATGCAGTGGTATGGAGTATTGGATTTGCTGGATACGACTTCATTTGCCTGGAAGAAACTATTGGAGAGGCAGACGGGATCCCTGCTGTACTCACTTGTGGTGCCTCTGACTTGGCGCACTTGGTTCCCACTGACACAAGAGCAAGGTGCTATTAAAGTTCTAAGGGCTTTGGGTATTGTTACCATGGGAGACATGTTTGTTGATGGCCACTTCCTGGGAAGTGCAGCATGGCGAAATGTATATTACTCCATTGATGAGGTTCTATCACCACAGAGTACATACCGGGATGTGGGATTGGGGGACTATCTGCTTGAACCTTCACCTGTCACTGCCTGACGTCACTGTTGCAGCATTCCACTCCTTGTCATGTCATATCGAGGCTGTACGCCTTAACGCAGGAGGCAAGTAGGCCGGGGGTGTCCAGGGCTCGGTTAGCATGGCAGAATGACCTGGGAACCTTAATAGATGATAAACAGTGGGGATACTGTTGCATGATAACAAAAAACATCTCCCTCAATGGCAGGCATAGACTCATACATTTTTAATATCTTAACCAGGTGTCTTACACCCCGAATAGATTACACAGGTATGGGCTGTGAGATAATACGATGTGTTCCAAGTGCTCAGAGGAAGTAGATGGATTTCTACACATGGCTTGGGGTGGCTCAGGTATATATCACTTCTGGCAAGCTGTTTTCAGGGATTTGAGTATTATTGTTGATGAATCGATGGAGCCCGACCCTATGCTGGCACTACTTGGTTATGGTAAGCAGCTGCTTCTCACGGTTAGGTGTTTGATGGCAATAGGGCTGCTATTGGCAAAAAGACGGGTGCCTGTGCGCTGGGACAGAGGGCCCCTACCAACATTGGGGGAGTGGATAAGGGATATGACATATTGCAATGTGCAATCGGACACAAATGGCACACTCCTTTGCAGCTGTTGTCGCCCCTGGGATATTTGGGGACCATACAACCTTGGCTGGTGGGTCTGCTGTGTCTCTGCCATCCACTGGGGTGCTGAAAAGTAAATTTGTGAATGCCTATGTCTACTGTTATGTTATCTACTATTGACTACCTCCTTTCTTTATGCAGCTGAGGGCAGGTCACCTCAAAGGACTTGTTCGGAGTGCTGAGCATTGTTAACAGTTGTGACATGAGCTACTATGTCTATTTGTAGCTACTGCAGGTATGGGTTCGCTGCCATGGTGGGGTGTTGGGCATGATGCAGAGCGGGAATCGGGGTTACTGCCAATGTACACTGTATATCGATGTTTGAGTGTTGGCATTGTATGCTTTAATGTTAATAAATATTTCAAAACCTAAAAAAAAAAGAAAAAAAGAAAAGAAAGATTTGTCGAAAACCTTATAAGATACAGGGGGGGATTCTGACCCCGGCGATCAGAGACCGCCGGGGCCAGGGTCGGCGGGAGCACCGGCGACAGGCCGGCGGTGCCCCGCAGGGCATTCTGACCACGGCGGTTCGGCCGCGGTCAGATGCGGAAAACCGGCGGTCTCCCGCCGGTTTTCCGCTGCCCATGTGAATCCTCCATGGTGGCGGAGCGCGCTCCGCCGCCATTGGGATTCTGACACCCCCTACCGCCATCCTGTTCCTGGCGGGTCTCCCGCCAGGAACAGGATGGCGGTAGGGGGAGCCGCGGGGCCCCTGGGGGCCCCTGCAGTGCCCATGCCAATGGCATGGGCACTGCAGGGGCCCCCGTAAGAGGGCCCCACTTAGTATTTCAGTGTCTGCTATGCAGACACTGAAATACGCGACGGGTGCCACTGCACCCGTCGCACCTTCCCACTCCGCCGGCTCAATTCTGAGCCGGCGTCCTCGTGGGAAGGATGATTTGCCCTGGGCTGGCGGGCGGCCTTTTGGCGGTCGCCCGCCAGCCCAGGGCAAATCCCAAAATACCCTCAGCGGTCTTTCGACCGCGGAGCGGTATTTTGGTGGGGGAACTCTGGCGGGCGGCCTCTGCCGCCCGTCAGGGTCAGAATGACCCCCACAGTCTTCTATGTTGATCATTAATACATAATGTATCATTCAACCTATCAGGGGTCACGTCTTGAAAACAATGTCAAAAAATGAAGTGTAGATGAAATGTGTACAAAGGATTTCTGCTAAAAGAGAAATATATGGTTTTCTCTCCATATGGATCATCACTGATTAAGACATTATTCGGCCTGTCAGGGATTATGTCAAGAAAAGGATATCCAAAAATGAACTGTGGATGAATGATCTTCATAGAATTTCTGGAAGACAATGACTATAAGGTCTCATCTATACGTGGATCCTCACTGTTTAAGACATCATTCAGCCTATCAGGGGTAATGTCAACAAAAAGATATCCACAGATGAAGTGTGGATGAAATATCTTCATAGGATTTGTGTAAGAAAATGACTATATGGTCTTCTCTCTACGTGGATTATCACTGTGTAAGACATCATTCAGCCTTTCAGTGGTGATGTCAACAAAAGGATATCCAAAAATGAAGTGTGGATGAAATATCTTCATAGGGTTTCTGGAAGAACATGAATATACATTCTTCTCGCTATGTTGATTATCATTCTTTAAGACATAATTCGACCTCTTAGGGGGGGATGTCTACAAAAGAATGTGGAATATTCAAGAGTGGATTATATTTGTTCATAGTTTTGTTCCAGCTATAATAATAACCAAAATGTTTTTAACATGTTTTTAACATACAGGGGGTCATTCTGGGGCCAGGGTCGGCGGGAGCACCGCCAACAGACCGGCGGTGCCCCGCAGGGCATTCTGACCGCGGCGGTTCGGCCGCGGTCAGATGCGGGAAACCGGCGGTCTCCCGCCGGTTTCCCGCTGCCCTGCAGAATCCTCCAGGAGGGCCCCACAAAGTATTTCAGTGTCTGCTATGCAGACACTGAAATACGCGACGGGTGCCACTGCACCCGTCGCACCTTCCCACTACGCCGGCTCAATTCTGAGCCGGCGTCCTCGTGGGAAGGTTGATTTGCCCTGGGCTGGCGGGCGGCCTTTTGGCGGCCGCCCGCCAGCCCAGGGCATATCCCAAAATACCCTCAGCGGTCTTTCGACCGCGGAGCTGTATTTTGGTGGGGGAACTTTGGCGGGCGGCCTCCGCCGCCCGCCGAAGTTAGAATCACCCCCACAGTCTTTTGGTTACTGTAGTTTTATACCAGCTATAATAATAACCAAAATGTTTTTAGCATACCGTCTTTTGGTTACTGTAGTAAGTGTGGCTTAATTAAATAATGTAAAAATTGTGAGTGCAATTCACAGTATTACTTATTTGTAGTGAAATACTGTGGAG
The DNA here is from genome assembly GCF_031143425.1 of Pleurodeles waltl. Classification (NCBI taxonomy): domain Eukaryota; kingdom Metazoa; phylum Chordata; class Amphibia; order Caudata; family Salamandridae; genus Pleurodeles; species Pleurodeles waltl. Next base: position 1,883,281,286 of record NC_090440.1, on the reverse strand, counting down.
TTCTGAAGTTTTATTTTACAATCTATTTGATTGTTTTTTCCCCACTGTTCAATATATACAGTACTCTGTTTATATGTACTAGTATACAGACAGAACAGGAAAGAGGGAAAATACAATGTTTTAGTAAAATGTCATATACTGCTGCCACATCAGCAATGTATACTGTTTTGTATCAGATCTCTTCTAAGCATAATCCTAACATATTTATGTTCTTCTTTTTTTCCAACAGTGTTTGGAAACATATGTCATTAAATCTATGAAGATAGCAGTAGTAGCAGAGAAACATTTGTTTCAGACGCTTATGGGGACAGTGTTCATCCATAGAAAGTATTTCAGATGTCTTGCTAGCAATTTGTTTTCTTGATACTGATCTATTACCTAAACTGGAACTCCTGCACTCAGTCATCTATATATGCGTCCGTACACCCAGTCACTCAACCGTACATGCACTCACTCACTCACACATACAAGCAGTCACACACCCTTTCACTCACCCATACAGCAACTCATACACCCACTCATTCATCTGTACACCCATTCATGGACCCACTCACACACCCACACAGGCACTCATACACTCATTCACCCATACATCCTCTTATGCACCCAGTCACTCACTCATACACCCACTTATGTTCGGGACTACTAGGGTGAGAGCCTCACAGGTAAGCCCGCGGTGGGTTCCTTTGGAGGGCAGAGTTTGCAAGGGGTTAGTGACCCTTATCACACAGCTGGTCTGACAATACAGGGGCCAGGGAGCCCTGGTGCAGGGTAAATAGGTCAGCCAGGAGTCTTTGAGTCCTTGGAGCCAGGAGCAGGTCACTTGGAGGGTAGATTATCGGTTAGCAGAGCCACTCTGGGGGGTGGTTCTTGGGTGTCCTGAAGTCCCTTGACTGGTGCTTGCTTCTGGGGTTTGGAGAGTCTGGAGTGGACTTTTTTTCTCAATGTTCAATGTTAGAGGTCTAGTATCCTGGGCAATGGTACATCCCACAGCGTGAAAGTCCCAGTGCCACCAAACTTGGCACACTGGTAGGTATTGTCCTTCGGGTCTGTCATGTATGTTATGGTTGGGCTGCTGAGGTCAGTTAGTTGGTCAGCAGCCAATCATTAAACTGGACTTCACTGGTTCCTTGCTTGTACATTACAGGACAGTGATGCCTTCACTCTGAGGAAGGTTCTTGGTGATTTTCAGAAGACTGGAAATGCTTTGGGGTTTTCTAGAGTCCTTCACGTTTCCAGGTGACACCTCAGTGATAACTGTTGAGTCCTAGGAGCGGCAAGCAGTGTTTGGAACCTTTTTATTTGCGCAAGGAGAACTTCTCTTCTTGTGGCTTGGGTCTTCTTTGTTTCTGGTCTTCTTGTGTCCATCAAATCTGATCTGCAGCTCTAGGCATGCCCTCTAAATACTGCATTTACGTGGGTTTAGGGAGAGTACCTGGTAGTAGCCAATGGGCCACCTTCCCTAGGGTGGCTACACCCAATAAGGGACCACTTCCTGTGGGAGGGGTCACATCCATAACCCTGATTGGCTCTTTTCATGCCATCCAAAATGGAGGAAAATGAAATGGAGTGGTCACCTCACCTGCCACATCTGAGGGGTGATGCATACTGGAGATGGCCACTCTTCCTGTCCTTGCTAGTTTTCCCACACAAAGTGGGGGTAAAACCATTGGGTGCCCATCTGCTGCTAGCAGCAGAAGCAGAGGTCAGATTTCAAAGGCAGTAAAGTATTTGAAGCTAACTGCTGGGCCAGAGTGCCTCTCTGGGGAGGTGGTGTAACACCTCCACCTACCTAGGAAAGGCTTTGTGTTCTGAATCCTGAGAGCAGAGGCTCTCTCCCCAGGAGTCCAGACTTCTGTCTAGTGGTGACAGGCTTGTAAAAAACAGTCAGAAACCATGCCAGGGCTGGTAGGTTTTTCAGGGTGCACCTCTAAGGTACCCTATGGGTACATGGCATAATAAATTCACCACTGGCATCAGTGTGAGTTTATTATTCTAACTTGTTTGGTACTGAACAACCCAGTATTCAGAGAGGCCATCAAGTAGTTGGGGAACCAGTAGTGACCTGTGTCCAGCACATGTATTTGCTATGGTTTCCCTGCCCAATTCCTATGTCTTAAGGTTTTGTAAAGGCATAGTAGAGGCATATTTGCTCATGCATACATAGGCCCTCAAATGCATTATAGTGCACCTTGCCTTAGGGCTGCAAGGCCTGCCAGAGGGGTGACTTACCTATAGTGCATGCAGTGTTAGTGGACAGGGCACTCTGGGTGAATGTCATGTTGAATTTGTACCTTTTAAATACACCTTGTTATTCACTGCCAGTGGCAGTCTGCATGAGGCTGGTGTGGTGCCTCTCAGTGTGGCACAATGGGTGTTGCAGCTCTGGGGGACCCACTTCAGTACCCATGCCTTAGGTACCAGGTGTGCCATTTACTTGGGACTTACAAGGGTGGCTATAGTGCCAAACAGTACAGTTTTGGAGATAGAAATCTGGCCCTGGGAACCTGTTTAGCAGGGGCCCAGGGCACTCACAGTTTGAAACCACATAATTTTCCAGGCACAAAGTGGGGGTCTACCATGTCAAAAGAGGCCCTTTCTCACAACATGGGCCCACTCATGCATTCAGTCACTCATTCACGCAAACACTCATGTACTCGCTCTCCCATACACCCACTCAAACACCCACTAACTCACACATATGCCCATTCATGCACCCACTCACGAACCCATACAGACACTCATACACTCATTCTCAGTAGCGGCTCGAGGGCCGTGGAAGGGGTGGGGCAGGGAGACTGGGGGAGGCAGGAGAGAATAAACATTGAATTGCATTAAAGTGCTCCTCTGTCCCTCGACGCTCCTCTGCCTCTACAGGCACAGGCTCCCAGCTTGTGCCAATCCTGATGCTGCACAGAGCAGTGTCAGGATTGGCTGGAAGGGCCCAGTCAGGGCGCTCCCAGGCAGACTAGGAGCCGGTGAAGGCTCTCTCCAGCCCAGCAACTGTATTGCTGAGCTGGAGAGAGCCTACAGCCATGTGTTTTTGGCCGGTCTGAGACGGCCGGCCAAACACACATGCGCTGTGAAGGGGGAGTGCTCAGTGCACGTTACCCCTGTGGCCCACCCCTATTAAAGAAAGCGATAAAAGGTCTTGCTGCTGCCGCTGCTGGCGGGGGTGCGGGCGGGGGTGCGATGCTCCTCCGCCCAAACGGAGGAGCCGCCACTGCTCATTCTCCCATACATTCTCATAGGCACCCAATTACTCACCCATACACCCACTTATGCATGTACTCACCCATACAACCATTCACACACCATCTCACTCACTTTAACACCCGCTCATGCAAACAATACACATTCATACAACCACTCACACACCCTACCACTCACCCATACACTCATTTATACACCCACTCACTCACCCATGCAACCACTCACACACTGTGTCACTCACCCATACAGCCACTCATGCACCCTCTCACTCACTGATGGAGCTACTCAGACACTCTGTCTCTCAGCCAGACAGTAACTCATGCATCTAGGTACTCACCCATTCACAACTCATGCTCTCAGATAGCCCTATACCCACTTATGCACCCACTCACTCACCCATCAAAGCACCCATAATTCCCATAGGGGTTGTGAACATGACTACAGCCTGAACTGTTGGACGGAATTACACCAAATTTGCCAAAAAGGAAGCTATTGGTCCAGAACGAAGCCTTTTTGTTGTTTGGTGTAAATCCGTTCAGTAGTTTTTGAGATGTTAAAAGAAAAATAAATGTAGATATCTGGAGGCATGAAGGCTTTGCGAATACTCCTGATCTCGTGCTGAGATCTCACTGGCTTCCAAAACGTCAACTAGGAAATGATGGCATCCATCTTGGGACTCAGCTTCAGCCGAGTCCCAGAAAAAACGTAAACAAACAAAAAAAGGTGGCAGGGTATGGACACCCTGACCCCTTGGCTCTGGTGTTGGGGTTCCAGGGGAACCCCACCGGGGGAAAAAAACCTTTTAAAAAAAAGTTTATCTGAAATCACGGTGGAGCCATAAAACCAGTGAAAATTAAAAAAAATAAAAACAAATGCAGGCTCCTGCACTTGTTTTGAATAGATCCCCTAGGTGGGCCAGGGCCTGGGGGCATTTCTTTAAAAAAGGATGGTGGCACACTGGGCCCCTCTCCTCAGGATCACTGAGCCCCAGGGACCACCACCTCCTTGGCGTGATTATGTTAAAATATGTAGCGGATGCATGGCCCCGTGCCCTGGGGACAACCACCTCCCTGGGTCAAAATTGTGATTTGGAATGGGGAGGCCCATGTGGCCTTCCTGACTTCCCTGGGGACCACCACTTCCCCAGGGCTTAATATGAAATTAATGAGGGGAACCGCACAGCCCCACCTTAGCAGGGAAAGAGATGAAACACTTGCTCTTGCACACAGGGAGCTGCATGTTTAACCTTGAGGCCTCCCCATGGTCCCATTGCACTGTGGGCACCCCTGGGGGCACCCAGGACATATGGCCTGGGATGGGGTCCACGGGTTCAAACTTGTCCCAAGGAGAGGAGGCCCCTTCCCCCTTGAATTGTAGTGGGACCCGGGGGATATGGTCCCTGGGGCCAAAACTGGCATGGGGGGGCCATGTGGCCTCCCTCCTTGACACTGGCCAATTACCCAACACAGTAGAACTTACTTACTAACCAGTAGAAAGTAATCCAGTTGGATTGACTCTGTGCAAAACTGTGGACTCTTTTTGGATAAACGAGCAGGTCTGGTTCCTTTGTGACCGAGTCACTCACACAGCTACTGACACACCCACACAGACACTCACACACCCACTCACAGACAAACTCAGACACTCACTCACACTCATGCACCCACTCACAGATCCACTCGGAGACTCATGTACTCAAACACAGACCCACTGAGACATTCATGCACCTACTAACCTACCCTCTCAGACATTCATACACCCACTCACAGACCAACTAAATCTGACGCACCCACTCACAGACCCACTCACAGACTTATGCACTCACTCATAGACCCAATGAGAAACTCATGCACTCACTCACCGACACACTCGGAGACTCATGTGCCTACTCACAGACCTACTCAGATGCTCACACACTCACTCACAGACCACTTAGCTACTCATGCACGCACTCAGAGACTGAGGCATCCACTCACAGACCTAGTCAGACACTCAAACACCCACTGACAGACCCACTCAGACATTCTCACACACACTCATAGACCTACTGAGACACTTATGCTCTCACAGATACACTCACTGTCAATGGTTGGTGGTTACAGTTTGGAAATACACTTAAAAACCCTTAGCAATTCACTTATAGTTATGAAACAACATTTGAAAAAAATTAGAAATTCACTGAAAAAGCACCAAAGGTTACAGGGACATTATACTTAGTAAATAAAATAAAAAGAACCTTAGAAATTCACTGAAAATAACGAACGTTACAGTGACAATATAGTTAGGCTCACATTTAACTAGCTCAAAACCAGTGAAATTCAGCAGTTACAGTAACCTGAGCTAGCCACCCCCTGCAATGCACTGCCTATGACCTCACATAATATATCACTCATGACATGGGAAGTGACATCACTAATGACATCACTAATGACATCTCAAATGATATGCATACTCACTACAATTCATGAAGAGAGCGCTTCTCCCGTGAAGGTTTGGGGTCAGATGGCTGACGTTCACAAGCCCACCTTTTTACTTGATTACAACAAGTAAATGGGCGGAGTGGATAAGAACGACCAGGTTCTTCAGCCATACAATGCTAGTCGTAAAACTCGCACCTGGTACAAGAACCTGTTTACCCACCTGATCCAGATCGCAACACACAATGCATATGTTGTTTATCGTCAGACAACCACAGGAAGACTCATGTCTTTCCATGAGTTTTAATTGGCCGTCATTTAAAGTCTTTTTGCTACAGAAGCAGCAGCCTCCCCTTCATATGTTCCGGAGGAAGTGGCAAGGCTGCAGGAGTGACACTTCGCAGATCGCCTTTCAGAAACACCTAAAAAGGCTTGACCATGTTGTTGTTGTTGTAAAGTCTGCTCTAAGCAGGGAAAGAGGCAGGAGAGTTGTGTTTACTGTTCCCAGTGCCCATCTCAGCCAGCGCTTTGTTTTCCTACTTGTTTTATGCTGTATCTTACAAAAGTAAAGTACTGGGAAATTGAGGTGGAGCGGCTGTTAGGTAAACCTTTCAGGGGCTGTGCATGGATATCTACCTCCCCTGGGCCACTACTTTGCTAGGCAAGCAGCCTCAGAACTTTAGTTCCTCTTCTTGTGGAAACCATCAACTTCCTTATGGCCTGATCAACACTTTTATCCAGCGTCAGAACATCGTAGGTGTTCTGTTTGCTGATTGACAAGTGCACTATAGTCCCCACACTTCACATAATAGTGGATGGAGCATATGCCATGTTATCATGGAGTACCCTGTGTGGCAAAATGTTAAAGCCTTGACTAGATTTTGAAGGGCTTTTTAGGGACTTTATGTATACTACACAAGAACCACCCTAATTTGCCCATGAGAACGAGAGTAAGTGTAATAAGTCAAACAAATGCCTCGTGGGAGGACTTATTCACCAACATTTCTACTTGGTTTGAAAGTGTGCAAACCACTTGTTGATGTCATCCCCCTCCTTGTAAGGGGGGACTATCTTGTGCAGATTCCTGGAATCATGCTCTCTAACAGGATTACTGTCAGGAATACTGCTGTTGCTGCCACCATGGGGTCCTAACCCCAATCTCTGTCTCTCCTTCTCCAGGTCCAAGGATTCCCTATCTAAGGCCAGCTGTTGCTGTTTAAGCTTCAGTCTGGTCTCTTCAACTCTCAACTTTTTGAGTTCCCTTTCTAACATATTGGGGGTCATTACAACATTGGCGGTAAAAGGCGCTTACCACCGTGCAGAAGACCGCCAATACACCGCCGCGGCCGCGGAAATTCGCCATAGCTATTATGACCCACATCTCGGAATCCGCCGAAATTCAGACACCCACACAAGACCGCCACACCAAAGGTCAGTGATAAACTGGCGAAAACAAATCCTCCACCGTCACGCCAACAGAAACACGCCCATGCTATCACGACCCACGAATCCACGCGGCGGTCTTTCAACCGTGGTATTCCATTGGCGGTACACACCGCCACGCTCAAAATACACACATATCTCCAAAACACCGCCACATTGGACAATTCAAAATACACACACCTGATACACATACAAACACCACTCCCACACACCCAACACAATATAAAACACACACCCACATTACCCACAAACCCCTACGACCAACATTTTTTGACGAAGGCCAGAGACAGAGCACAGCATAGACAACCCCACCACACAGAGGCACACACACATCATCCACGCACAAAACACCCCACACCACTACACATCACCACACTCATCACCACATACACCACCCCACACATCACTTACACCACCCCATGGCACGCCAAAGACACCCCAGGTTCTCCGAGGAGGAGCTTAGGGTCATGGTGGAGGAAATCGTACGGGTAGAGCCAGAGCTATTTGGATCACAGGTGCAGCACACCTCCATAGCTAGGAAGATGGAGCTATGGTGAAGAATAGTCGACAGGGTCAACTCAGTGGGACAGCACCCAAGAAATTGGGAGGACATCAGGAAGAGGTGGAACGACCTACGGGGGAAGGTGCGTTCCGTGGTCTCCAGGCACAACATCGCGGTTCAGCAGACTGGCGTCGGACCCCCACCTCCTCCCCCACAACTAACAACATGGGAGGAGCAGGTCTTGACCATTATGCATCCTGAGGGCCTCGGAGGAGTCGGTGGAGGAATGGACACTGGTAAGTCAAATCTTAACTATCATATCCCCCACCCTACCTGCATGCTATCACACACCCCCACCCTCACCCCCTCCCCTCCCCTATCACTCCAACTCCTCACTAATGTACTAATAACACAAACCACCCATCCCAACACCAAGCCCTGCATGACACAACAAAGCATGGACACCCCTCACTAAAGCATGCCCACTGCACATACCCATAACACCCCCCAACCATCATCACACAAGCCCCCACACAGGAATTGTAGCACTGGGGTACACGCTCACCCACCCATTGCACACCATGACACACACAGATGCAATAATCATGCTTTTACACCCCTGCAGGGCCACTACCTTTTTTTTTAACATGTTTTTATTGATTTTTCCAAGAGAACCAAACATTGTGCTACATACATGTGTTATCAATGACAGGATATTGATGGTTTAAGTAGATCTTTTAAATTCGCACAAATTAAGATAAACAAACAACTAAGAACACCTCGTACACTTCCAGGTCCGGACAATATAATCAGTATGTTTGAGTTATTGCCTACGCCGATAACTAGCGTGTTCTAGTGTGGAGAGGCTCCACAGTTGTCCAGGATGGGGTCTTAGCTTCTGCGCAGGGGGGGGGAATGCACAAACTGTTGGGGTGCTAGTGTCTGATGGTTGGGCATACTTGCAGGACCACTACCTAACGTCACCAGACAGGAGGGTCCAGACATCTCCACCCCACCAACAGAAGAGGCCAACAGTGATGACAGCAGCTCTGGCCAACTGGATCCAGATGACCAGCCGGACCATCTTGGGCCTCGGGACAGTCGGTTCCCCTCGCACAGGCACAGCCCAACACAGACCTTCCACCCTCTGGAAACACCAGCACAGCACCCACCCAGCGGGCCCATACCTCCGTCCCCAGGACACGTCAATCAGCTGTGTGTCCAACACTACAGGGAACCCAGGATAACCCACCACCCCAACAACCACAGGGACCTGGGGGCAGTGGTAGTGGGCACACGGTCCAGGGACGGAGGTCCAGGAACACAGGGGAACTGGGAGGGCTGCTGTGCGACAGGGGGCGGACAGGCCAAGGGAACCCACTCTCCACGAGGCCCTCTCCTCCATCACGGGAGCATACCACCACTCCCAGGAGATGATGGCTACGGTCCTGGCCAAGTTTCAGGAGACCCAGCGCCTGCAGGAGGAACAGTATTTGGGGTTCAGGGAGGAACTCAGAACCATCAACTCCGCCCTGGGCACCATCGTAGGGGTGCTGAAGGACATGCAGAACACCACGAGGGACACTGTGGCACTCCAAGGGGCCCCTGACACTAGCATGGACGATGAACTGCCCACCACCTCCGCCAGCGCTAGTGGACAGGACGCCCCGCCACAGGACCACCACACCAGCACCCCACCCCCTGCAGACGGAGAACCACCCCGCAAGCGGTCCCTGAGATCCAGGAACAGGACAGAGCACGATGGCAAGACCCCCACCAAGAAATGAGACCACCCTGATTGTCATCCCACTGTCCCACTTTGTAACCCTGTCCATATTGGAACTGCCCCAGCTCCACTTCCTATGCCCATATGGGCAGTGCACCTGTGAGACTAAGAGACTGGACTCTGCCATGGACATTCCTCCACCATCACCCCTCACCATTTTACCACCCCCTCCAATATTTAGCAGTTCAATAAACACCCTTAAAGCACAAAACAATCTGGAGTCAGTCTGTGATTTAGAAAATGTGTATTAGCTATGACAGTGACAAAATCCGTTCTCAAATGTAATGTCAACATACCTATGTCACACATCACAAGTCCATGAAGGATGCAAGCAGATGATACACGTTGGTAACCACACCTGTGAAACCGTAATGGAAATGTACAACTCAGTTACCAAATACTGCTTGAAATTGACAGACAGGATAGAGGTAGAAGTGTGAAAGTACTTTTAGTAGGCAAGAAAGTGTTCTCACCTGTGTGTCACTGGAAATATTGCTTGATGACTGAGTCCCTGTTGTCAATGTCTTCTTCCTCTGCTTCCTCCTCATCACTGTCCACAGGCTCCACAGCTGCCACAACACCGTCATCTGGACCATCCTCCTGCAGAAAAGGCACCTGGCGTCGCAAAGCAAGATTGTGAAGCATACAGCAGGCGATGATGATCTGGCAAACCTTCCTTGGTGAGTAGAATAGGGAACCACCTGTCATATGGAGGCACCTGAACATGGCCTTCAGGAGGCCGAAGGTGCGTTCGATCACCCTCCTACTCCGCCCATGGGCCTCATTGTAGCGTTCCTCTACCCTGGTCCTGGGATTCCTCACTGGGGTCAGTAGCCATGACAGGTTGGGGTAACCAGAGTCCCCTAATAGCCACACCCGGTGCCTCTGGAGTTGACCCATCACATAAGGGATGCTGCTATTCCGCAGGATGTAGGCGTCATGCACAGAGCCAGGGAACATAGCATTTACCTGGGAGATGTACTGGTCTGCCAAACATAGCAGCTGTACATTCATGGAATGATAACTCTTCCGGTTCCTGTACACCTGTTCACTCCTGTCGGGGGGGGGAAGAGCTACATGGGTCCCATCAATGGCACCTATGATGTTAGGGATATGTCCAAGGGCACAGAAGTCACCTTTAACAGTAGCCAAATCCTCCACCCGAGGGAAAACGATGTAGCTCCGCATGTGTTTCAGCAGGGCAGACAACACTCTGGACAACACGTTGGAAAACATAGGCTGGGACATCCCTGATGCCATGGCCACTGTTGTTTGAAAAGACCCACTTGCAAGGAAATGGAGCAGTGATAGCACCTGCACTTGAGGGGGGATTCCTGTGGGATGGCGGATTGCTGACATCAGGTCAGGCTCCAACTGGGTACACAGTTCCTGGATTGTGGCACGGTCAAACCTGTAGGTGATGGTTAAATGTCGCTTCTCCATTGTCAACAGGTCTCACCAGTGGTCGGTACACCGGAGGATTCCGCCATCTCCTCACATGTCCCAGCTGACGGTGCCTAGGAAGGACAACAGCGACCACAGAGTCAAGCAACTTAGAGGTATGTACCCACAGCTACACAGAACACGAAACATAATCCAAAAAGTTGTCCGTAAGTGTGTTGAGTCCAGGCCTAGGTATGTGTGACGCAGTTGAAAATGAAGCCATGTGGGCCCCTGAAATGGCGGCTGCCTGACCTCTAAAGTGGGACAATGGGATGTGAGGTGACTGCGCTGGCGTTGTACACCGTCGCGGTAGGCGGTCGAAGACCGCTGCGCAATGCCGCATTGGTTAACATTGGACCCTATGCGTCCCAGGAGCCAATGACGAAGTGCGCCGGCGGTGATGATACGCACCGCCGACGTGACCGCCATTTTCTATCTGTTCAATCACTCGATACCTGATCTTTGACAGGAGAGGACCTATACTGCAAGAGCTGCTGTGACCTCGGTCTGGAAGAGACAATGGCTCGTGCGTCTGGGGAAAGGGCCCCTGCCTTCACTGCACAGGAGTTGGAGAAGCTTGTGGACGGGGTCCTCCCCCAGTACACGCTACTCTACGGCCCTCCAGACCAACAGATGAGTACATAAGGTGCAAGTTGTATGGGCTATGTCTGGGTGGAGAGGGCTGGTTGTAAGAAGGAAGGGGGCAGAGTTCTGCGAGCATGAAGGACTGTGAATGCATGTGCCACATGGCAAGGGCAGGGATGTGGGCCACTCACTTCGACAGTGCAGTTGGTAATGACTTATCTTCTTCCCCTGTACATGTCATGTAGGTCAGCGCCCACCAGAAGAAAGATATTTGGCGTGCCATCGCCAAGGACGTCCGGACCCTGGGGGTTCACCAGAGACGGAGCACCCACTGCCGTAAAAGATGGGAGGACATTCGCCGCTGGAGCAAGAAGACGGCGGAGGCTCAGCTGGGGATGGCCTCCCAACGTGGGAGGGGTGCCCGTCGCACCATGACCCCCCTGATGTTCCGGATCCTGGCGTTGGCCTACCCTCAGTTGGATGGGCGCTTGAGGGCATCACAGCAGACACAAGGGGGTGAGTACAACATCATTCTGCGGACTTTGCATGCAGTGAAGGTGTCTGAGTGGGGGAGGAGGGCTGTGGGTTTCCCTAGGCCAGGGCGACTTCAGTAGGCTAGGCCCCTCCGTAATGCAGGCCATGTGGCACTCCACCCCACCTCTGTAGAGTGCCAAGTACAGGTATGCATGCCCCTGTGTCATCTATGTGTGCTGATGTCCGCCATGTAGGCCATATCCCAGGAACTGCATCTGTAGAGCCCAACAGCGCGGCGTAGTGCAGGGGGCTGCTGTGTCTGTATTGTCCGCCAACGGTAGCGGTAAGCCATGCACTCAACCTGTCTTTCTTCTGTCATCCTCCCCCCTTTTTGTGCTCTCCCTGTTCTTTTGTGCATCCGGAGCACGAGGGAGCTGCTTACCAAATGGCCATGGAGGGCCACACCACGGACTCTGAATACACCAGTGGGACGGAGGGCGAGGGGAGCTTCACGGCGGTCACCGGATCAGCAACCAGCGACACAGACTCGTCCTCCGATGGGAGCTCCCTTGTGGTGGTGGCAAAATATGTGCCCCCCCCTTCTACAGATACAGCCGCCACCCCCCCTACCAGCACCGCCCTCCCAGCAGCCCCTCAGCCTTTGCCCCATGCCCGCTCACCCAGGAGGGTGGGCATCACCTTCGCCCCAGGCACCTCAGCCCCTGCCCCTGTCACCTCTGCTGCCCTCAGTGAGGAGGCCATTGACCTCCTCAGGTCACTCACTGTTGGGCAGTCTACCATTATGAATGCCATCCAGGGTGTAGAAAGGGAGTTGCAACACACTAATGCATTCCTGGAGGGCATTCATTCTGGTCAGGCTGCCCATCATCGAACCCTGCAATCTCTGGCCTCAGCACTGATGGCAGCCATTGTCCCTGTCTCTAGCCTCCCCCCTCCAACTTCCTCCACCCAGACCCAATCCCCTGTACCTCTGCCTATCCCAAGCACACCATCAGACCAGCCTGCCCACATGTCAACACACAAGGGAAGTTCAGGCAAACATAGGCACCACACATCCCACAGACACTCATACAAGCATCACACACATACAGACACAGCAACATCCACTGCCTCCACTGTGTCCCCCTCCTCGTCGTCTCCCTCCTCCCTCCCAGTGTCGTCTACACTCTCACCTGCATGTACTACCACTGCAGTCACTAGGACCTGCACCAGCACACCCACCAGCACACCCCCTCACCTGCACTCACCACCCCCACTACCATTTACACGTCCCCTGTGTCCTCTCCCAGTGTGTCTGTGACGCCCCCTCCCAAAGTACACAAACGCGGGCACACACACACCCAACGTCCATCCACCTCACGACAGCCTCCAGCACATGCACCTGCACCCAAATCATCAAAAGTTACACCTACAACCACCTCCTCTTCCTCCACTCCCAGACCCCCTCCAGCTACCCGTACCAGTGTTCCTGAGCAACCTTGAACTCTTTCCCACCACCCCCCCCTCCAATTCATAACTCCCGTACTAGCACCTTAGCCACAAAATCTCTGGTACCAGTGGTGCCTGTTAGAGGTATGTGGAGTGCACCGGGCACCAGGACAGCCAGTATGACACAGAGCCAAAGCACAGCCAGTCCCCCCCCCCTGTGAAGCACCAGAAGTTGGACAGTGCCCGACGGGATAGAGGGAAGACTCCAGCCAGCAAAGCCGCTCACAAGGGTCCCGGGGGGAGTGTCCACTCAGCTGTGACTCCTCCCAAGGTGGGAAAGGGGCAGAAGAAAGCGCCAAAGTCTGGGAAGAGCAGCACGGCGGAGAAGGCCGCCATCATCCCCGCTGCCTAGGAGGCCACTGCCAGCCCGATCGTCACTGGACAGGAGACCACCGCCAATGTCATTGCCCAGGAGGGCAGTCCCATCGTCACTGGTCAGGAGACCACCGCCAGAGTCAGTGCCCAGGAGGGCAGTCCCATCGTCAGTGGTCAGGAGACCACCGCCAGAGTCAGTGCCCAGGAGGGCCCCGGCAGCCACAGCCCCGCTGGGCAATGAGGGACCGCCATAGCAAACACCGCTGCACAGGTCATAGACAGCAAAGTCAAGCACCGCTGAACAGGGCAAGCACCACTGAACAGGGCAAAGACCGCCATGGCAAGCACAGCTGAACAGGGCAAGCACCGCTGAACAGGGCAAAGACCACCATGGCAAGCACCGCTGAACAGGGCAAGCACCGCTGAACAGGGCAAAGACCGCCATGGCAAGCACCGCTGAACAGGTCAGAAACTGCAAAGTCAAGCACCACTGAACAGGGCAAGCACCGCTGAACAGGGCAAAGACCACCATGGCAAGCACCGCTGAACAGGGCAAGGACCGCTGAACAGGGCAAGCACCGCCAACTCAAGCACCGCTAGCCCATGGGCGGCAGGGGCAGTGACGGAACTGGGACCGTCACGGGGAGAGTGATGCACTCTGGGCACCAGTCCCCCTCCTGAACCAGTGGAGAACAGCATCCACTACCTCAGTCCTTAACAGGATGAAGCACTCTGGGCACCAGTCCCCCTCCAGAACGAGTGGAGAACAGTATCCACTATCTCTGTCCTTAACAGGATGAAGCACTCTGGGCACCAGTCCCCCTCCAGAACCAGTGGAGAACAGCATCCACTACCTCAGTCCTTAACAGGATGAAGCACTCTGGGCACCAGTCCCCCTCCAGAACCAGTGGAGAACAGCATCCACTACCTCAGTCCTTAACAGGATGAAGCACTCTGGGCACCAGTCCCCCTCCAGAACCAGCGGAGAACAGCATCCACTACCTTAGTACTTAACAGGATGAAGCACTCTGGGTACCAGTCCCCCTCCAGAACCAGTGGAAACTGTCATCCACTTGAGAGACTGTGGCTTTGCACTCCCCAGGATGGTACAGTGGGCAACCACTACCTCTGCCCTTGGCAGGATGAAGCACTCTGGGCACAAAGCCCCTCCAGAACCAGTAGAGATTGACATCCACTTGAGAGACTGTGGCTTTGCACTCCCCAGGATAGAGCAGTGGGCAAACCACCCACTTGTGAGACTTGAGAGACTGTGGCTCTGCACTCCCCAGGATGGTACAGTGGGCAACCCACCCACTGTAGAGACTTGAGAGACTGTGGCTTTGCACTCCCCAGGATTGAACAGTGGGCAACCCACCCACTGTAGAGACTTGAGAGACTGTGGCTTTGCACTCCCCAGGATGGTACAGTGGGCAAACCATCCACTGTAGAGACTTGAGAGACTGTGGCTTTGCACTCCTCAGGATTGAACAGTGGGCAACCCACCCACTGTAGAGACTTGAGAGACTGTGGCTTTGCACTCCCCAGGATGGTACAGTGGGCACACCACCCACTGTAGAGACTTGTGAGATTGTGGCTTTGCACTCCCCAGGATACATCAATGGGCATGGAACCCCCTTGTGGATCTGGCGTGGTGCTGTCATCCGGCTGAGGTGCCCCCCCTTCCCTTCCCCCTGAGGTGCCTGTTGTATTTCGATCTGATGCCCCTGCAGTGTTCTCTCCGTTTTGCTCAGGTATCGTGTGTGGGCCTCGCCCATGCATTTTGGGCCCAGTGGTCCACGGATATTGAATGGTGCATACCTGCACTACTAATCGTGATGTATATTTTGTTGAATGTGTATATATATCTGTATATATTTGCTTACTGTATTTTGCTACATTACAATGGTTGCACTTGGGGCGTGGCCAACATGGCGACCGGAGCGGCAGGATAATACTGCAGCTCCGTGCCTGGCCCACAATAATATCCTGAGTGCGGCGCCCATCGCCCTCCCTGAGGAAGGTGCCGCCCGCCCAACGTATCAGCACCACCAGCCGATGCAGCGACCCTTTCTGTGACGCCGGGGTCGCATCGGGACTTGAGGAGGAGCTGGCGGCCTGTCATGCCGGCGGCCGCGGCTGGTGAGCTTGCTGCCCGGGGCCGTGGGCCGGCTCCACCCCTGGGCCTCTGGTGTGCGGCGCTGGTCTGGGGAGACCCGCGGGGAGCCGGAGGCTGCCGGAGAATCGAGGGCTTCGCGCCCCGGGGATCGCGCCGCGTCGGTGCGCCTGTCCGCGGCCCTTTACCTGCGACGGAGTTGCTGCGGCGGCGCCGGAGCTCTCGGAGCGCCCGGCGCCGCGCGATTTGAAGGACTGCGGCGGCGCTGGGGCTCCTCGACCTGCGGGGCTCCCTACCCGGCTGGGGAATATAAGCACGGCCCGATTGAGCTGAGGCCATTAAAGCCAAACTCAAATTAAATCAGCAGTAGGCCTGGGCGATGCGGTGAAGGAGAGGCCGTCGCGCGCACGCTTTCCAGTGCGGCCGCTCGGGGGATCCCCTGCTGGGCCCCGGGCGCCCAGGCTTGTTTGAACGACGGGAGGCTGCACCCTTTTCGGCGACACGGATCGGTTCGCGGTGTTGGGGGGGGGATCGCTCTCTCCCCCTTGAGGCCTGCTCATGCGAAGTGGACAACAGTGAATTGGGGAAGTAGTAAACTCTACCCATGACTTTCCTGGATGGGCAGGTACGCGACGTTGCCCCGTTCCCTCGTCGTCTCCACCAGACATCCGGTGTCACTAACGGCACTATTACTGCCTTCAACCTGGAATCTCCGGGAGCACTGAATATTGAGCTGCCCCCCCCTGGCGAGGAGCACCACGCGTGACATCGGGCTCATCTGGGTCCTGCTGACTACCGGGAGCAGCGGGTGCCATGCGGCACGGATCGGCTAGGCACCAAACTAAAACAGACAGAGTAAGAAAACGGTGAAACTAAACTGCCACCAATATCAGTAAAGGATACGCAACTCCCTCCTGAACCTCAGAGAACTAAGGGACGCGCTGGAGGAAGCCCGAAGTCGTGGGAGGATAATCCCGGCAAACAGCTGACCGGTAACTCTGTCGTAACGCACTGGTGTAGAACAGTAAGGAAATCATGGTCAAACCAAAACACCCCAAAGCGGGGTCCACGGGAGAAGGAGACCCTCCCCAACCGACTTGCCATGCGGACACGCAATCGCTCACACAGCTACAGCTGAATGAAACATTACGCACGCACTCCCTTCAATTTGACAAAATTATGCAAGCAATAATGGACACTAAATCCTCGTTAGAAGGGAAAATAGACGCTGCAGTACAGGAAGTCTCATTGCTGCGTGCTGACCACCGCAAATTAACTGGAAGGGTCCACGACACTGAAACGACACTGAAAACTATCCAACCAGAAGTAGTAGAAATGAGAACTAGAATGCAAAAAATTGAACTAGACATAACTCAACTACAACGCAGGTCAGAGGAAGCTGAAGGTCGCTCCAGACGGAATAATATCAGATTCATTGGAGTTCCTGAGAGAATCGAACACCCTAAGGCAGAGGTGTTCTTAGAGACCTGGCTGAGGAACACACTTAAAGAGCAGTACCCTTCCACAACACCAGTGATCGAAAGAGCACACAGAATACCGAGCAGACCACCTAGGCCGGGAGCACCGCCCCGACCACTAATAGCTCGCTTCCTAAATTATAGGGATAGAGACTTGGTCCTTTAGCACTTCAGAACGTCTGACCAGATCATGATGGAGAACAGCAGGGTAACTGCCTACCCTGACTACACAATGGAGGTACAAAGCAGGAGAATCGCGTATAGCAAGATCAAGCAGTTGCTGCGAGAGAAAGGCATCACTTACTCCCTCATGTTCCCAGCACGACTGCGCATCGTTATGGACGAGAAAACCCTAATGTTCCCCACTCCTGAAGATGCATGGACTTGGATCCATGCTAAAGGATTGGCCGACCCGGCCAAGGAAGATACAGTATCGGAAGAATGGACCATTGCTAACAACAGAAAGAAGAAAAAAAACACCAAAACATCCTCTCGCCCCACAAAAGCGCAAATAGCATTGGACCGTGCACAAATATTAAAAGAAACAAACTCATTCGCTCGTGGGACGCTGGATTCAAGGAGTGAAACAGACACCAACGACACCGCCTCACACGGGGGAGACACAAGCCCATCCCCCTCCCCGTTGCTGGCGGGCCCGGATCTTACGCCACGATTGGCGGACGAACTTTAAAAGTGGAGTTCTGGCATCCGTGGCTCCTCGCCGACGGCGACAGCAATTAAGGTGCTGCAAAACACCAACATCGGGACCCTCGCCCCGAGTTCCACAGCGAATAACAGCCATTAATATGAGTAACTACAACTGAATCCGCAAAAACTGTACAAAGGCGAATGGGACTGCAGAATCGTGAAGTATCCTACAAGTGGGCCACCCAAGGGCTAGACGTCAAGTAACCCACGACCCCTTATACCTAAACGGTATCCGAATGGAACTGACTTCTCTGGAAGCCACCTTAGGCACCGGTTGTGCCACTTTATTTAACGGACTTATACAGTCCGTAATATCCTTTTGGTTGTTATATCTATCTTTTTCTTTTCTATCTTTAGCTCACTATGGGCTTACTCCTTATGCTTCGGAGCTGGGGGGCTGGGACGGGGGGGTTGGGGTCCGGGGGGGGTGTGGTGGGGATGGGGCCGGGGGGGCCGTGGGGGATGGGCGTGGCGGGTACAGATCAGATAGCTCCCTGCGCCTCAGCATAACACAATGAATAAGGTACCCAGTTATAATCTCATGACTTGGAATGTGAAGGGCATGGCCGGGACTAGCAAACGTCACAGAATACATGCGTACCTAAAACGCCACCATATACATATAGCAATACTACAGGAAACACACATTACGCCCACAGAGGCTGTTCGGTTAGAGAAGCGCTGGATGGGCTCAATATACAGCGCTGGTGACTCATCCTTCGCCAGAGGGGTGCTGGTCTGGATAGCGCCAGGTGTCCCTTACACAGTACAACACAGCATAAAAGACAAGGAGGGCAGGTTTATACAACTAAAGGGCTTGTTGGATGGGGAGGAACTCGTGATAAATGGGCTATATGTACCGAACATCAAATAAGGTGAATTTTTACAAACCAAGACTTCACAATTAACCAATGATCTAAATTCATCATGCATATGGGGGGGGGACATGAACTGTGTCCCACACATAGATAAGGATAGATCACATCCCCCGCTAGTGGCCGCACCAACAATGAAAAACTCCCAAATGCTGGGCGCATGGATGGAAGAACGTCGACTGACCGACGTATGGAGACACTTGCATCCACATGAAAATGTGTACTCCTATTATTCCCCAGTACACTTATTACATACCCGTATAGACCTCATCCTCACCTCACAGAATCTAACGCATAAAGTAACGAGAGCGGAGTATTCCGCTAGGGTAATCTCAGACCACTGTCCACTCATAGTCCAAATAAGATGGGGCAGACCTCGCTCATGCATTCCTACCTGGCGACTGCAAACGCAACTCTTACAAGACCCCCCTTTTAGGAAGGACATTGCTACACACATATCAACATATTTCACATCGAATGAAGGGACGGCCACCTCAAGAGCCATCGAATGGGATGCACATAAGACAGTCATAAGAGGGGTATGCATATCAACCACAGTGGGAGTGCGGCAAACACTGATGCGCGAACTCCGAGCATTAGAACAAGAAATTCAGTTAGCTGAGGGCGGGTTCGCTAAAGGTGCCATAACAGCGGCCGTGCTCACTAACATGCGCTCCAAATGGTCCGAGACAGACAGTCGCCTCAGACACTTCGACTATCGACATCACATGGCCCGTACACATGCGGAGGGTGACAGATCCGGTAAACTATTAGCGTGGCTTATAAAGAGCGAACACCGGAACGCCCCCATAGGCGCTATCCGCCTGGAATCAGGTCGGATAGTCAATACACAGGTAGAGATAAATAATGCTTTCAAAGAGTATTATAGCTTGTTGTACCAGGCACGGCCTCCACCTACTAATACCCAATTAAACGACTTCTTCAGCAATATAACCCTGAGCAGCCTGACAGCTGGTCAAACCATAGAGCTAGACAGCCCAATTGAGATAGCTGAAATCCAACGAGCATTGCTGCAGTTGTCACACGGCAAAGCACCCGGCAGCGATGGCATACCCATAGAATACTACAGCACGTTCCAATCCCAGATTTTAGCCCCATATCTAGCAATGCTAAAGGAAGCGCTGGAACTGGGCCAGCTCCCTGAAACATGTCGTGAGGCTCTGATAGCAGTATTACCAAAGGCAGGCCGTGACCCTTTGGATGTTCGTTCATATAGGCCACTATCATTACTAAACACTGACTGCAAATTACTCGGCAAAATACTAGCTAACCGCCTGCTTCCTTATGTGTCAGAGCTGGTACATCGGGACCAGGCAGGCTTCATACCCGGTCGCAATACATTCGGCAACATCAGGAACTTACTGCGCCTTATGAGAAACTCCCCGGTAGAAGGCAGCCGCCAGGTGGCAGTATCATTGGACATAGAAAAAGCTTTTGATACGTTGGGCTGGCCTTTCTTAACAGAGACACTCAAGCGGATGGGGTTCGGGCAAGTATACATTGGTTGGGTGAGAACATTATACACTGACTCAAATGCTAGGGTTAAGACGGGCGACACGATCTCCGAAAAATTTAACATTGGTAGAGGCACCAGACAGGGATACCCGCTTTCACCACTGTTATTCGCATGAGCTATTGAACCTCTAGCCGCTCGCCTTCGCATAATGGCCCCCACGTGGGGTGTCTTGGATGGCCAGTCGCACCAGATAGTATCCTTATATGCGGACGATGCGCTGATCTTCCTACGTGATCACGTGGGAGCCCTACCGGGCCTGCTGGTACTCCTAGAAAAATTTTGTTCGGTGGCCGGATTAACAGTGAACTGGACAAAATCCTGCATATTTCCTATGCGTCCGGTCCCCGAGGCACTGAGAACACCAACGGGTCTGGGAGGCTTGAAATGGTGCTACTCAACATTTAAATATCTAGGTGTAAATATATACCATGACAGTCAAGATCTCAGTGATGGTAACCTTGGCCAAGTGGTCAGATCAACGAGGGGCTCCTTGCCCTTCTGGAGCTCACTACCACTGTCTCCCATGGGCAGAGTAGCTATTGCAAAGATGATAGTATTGCCCCGACTACTCTATTATTTTATGGCATTACCCTTGATACTTCCGAGCTCCTTTTTTAAACTATTGAATGGCTTACTAACGGACCTAATATGGGGCAATGGCCGCAGACGCGTTGCGTTAACAAAAGTACTCCTACCGCTCAAACTGGGAGGACTGGGCGCCCCCAAATTTGAAGCGTACTACGCAGCTGCCCAAATACAATGGATATCCACATGGGTTGGAAACCCAACCGGGGCCGAAACTCAGAGGGTGTTGCTGGACCTCGAAGGCACAGAAATAATGCAATACCTCATGAATCGCACTGATCCAGTAAACACTAGCAATATGCTGCTGTACACTGCACACTGGGCTTGGGGCAGATATGCGTTGCAAAACGCAAAAGACCCGCAGTACTCACCGAGGATCCCACTGCTGGCCCAGCCGACATTAGCAAAAATAGCAGCCAAAGTGGGCCTGAACACATGGGGAAGCAGGGGCATACACACACTGGGAGACATCTACCAGGATGGGCAACTTCAAACCTATGAAGCACTAGCCGATAGGCACGCGCTTGGCCGGGGAGGTTTTATAGCTTATGGAGCTATTCGGCAGGTAATGAGAGAGTGCTGGAGAAAAGGCAAGTCTGAACCGGATGTCTCCCCTTTGCTACACGAACTGATGGGATGCACAAACGCCCCATCTAGCATTTCAAATATATACAACATCCTCGCCACCCAGGCTGAACACAAACAGGAACATGCAAAAAATAAATGGGATCGCGTGCTACCGGAACCACTATCCCTTAACTCATGGGAACAAGCGATGAAAATGACTCGCGAGCTTTCACGCAACCCTCGCTTCCGATACACACAGTTTAATTATGTGCATCAGACCTATCTATCACCACACCGCATAACACTCATGTTTCCCCGATCACCGCAGACATGCCCCAGATGCGACACAGAAGAGGCCACATTCTACCACATGACATGGGAATGCCTCCCGATCAGGAACACATGGATAGAGATAATAACGTTACAAGCTGAATGGACAAATACCACATTATCTCCCACTCCTGAGGTGTGCCTACTGGGCAGGTTCAGGAGGGAGTTGCGTACACCTCATCCCAAGAAACGCAAACATACATATAAATGCATTGCCCTGGCGCTGGTGCTGTATAGACGCCTTATCGCCATGAAGTGGAAAGCCCCCGGCGCTCCCAGTGTTGCCCAGTGGCGTGAAGAGGTAATACGTTGGACCAAAGCATAAACACAGACATTACAGAATCTACTGGATAAAGGTATATTAGTTAAAGGCCTAGAGGTGTGGAACTCGTTCTTGACAGCTGCAGAAAATAAAGACGCTGAACGCCCTCCCTAAACAAATGTGTAAGGGATAATTGACATTACTGCAATGGCCGTAGTGAGGCGTTAGTGCGTGGGGCGATCTGGGCAAGCGGGGGAGGAGAAGGGGAAAATAAGGAAGGAGGAAGAGAAAAGAAAGAGAAAAATAGATACATAAATAAATAAATAAACAAATACATTTTTTTTTTAAATAATAAAAAAGAACCAATATAAATCGCGACGCCCTTCGCGTGTGCCCCTGGGCGCATCGCTGGAGTCTTGGGGTGCGCTGGGGGGTAC
Source organism: Pleurodeles waltl (assembly GCF_031143425.1). Taxonomy (NCBI): domain Eukaryota; kingdom Metazoa; phylum Chordata; class Amphibia; order Caudata; family Salamandridae; genus Pleurodeles; species Pleurodeles waltl. The sequence goes on along the minus strand of NC_090440.1, from coordinate 1,883,258,707 downwards.
TGGGGCTGGGAGTCCTCGCACCCTGCTGATCCCCTCCTGCTGCGGCCCGATGCCCGTGCGCGGTGCTCTACGGCCAACAATGGGCCGGTCCCCTGCGGTCCTGGGGTGGCTTGGTTAAGTGCTGACGCGGCGAAACCGCAGGGATGCTCGCGCAATTGTAGTATACGGTTCGTGTTGTGCGCCTCTTGCCCCCCCCCCCGGCGGCTGGTTCCCCGACCTCTTGGGCCTTCCCCCTACCCTGCTGTTGGTCCCCTCCCCCCTTCCATCGGTGCGTGGCCGCCGGGGCCGCCTCAGCTCCTTTCTAACTCTCTCTTCTCTATGTTTCTTGTTTCTTGAACAATCTCGCACATGTCGAATATACCTTGAGTGTGATCGCGCAACTCGCAAGGCCCAACCCGGATATTGGTGCAATCACACGGGACTTGCGATATGTCCATACGCAATAATTATATGTATAATGTTCGATGATGCATAATGTAACTTCTTAAATTTCATCTAAATGTTGCCACTTGGCTGATAAAATAATAAAAACACATTTAAAAAAACAAAAAAACAATGGTTGCACTTATTTCCTTTTGTCTTTGCATTCTTCCGGGGGTTTTTGGGGTTGTTACTGTTATGTTTGGATATGCATTGGTGTGTGTGTTGTAGGGGGTGAGGGTCGGAGTGGGAGGTGGGGGTGTTGCGTGTGTGTGTCCCTGAGTTTTGCCTCCCCTATGTAGTAGGTGCAGTACTCACCGTTGTCTTCGGCGCCGGCGTTGATGATGATCATACAGGAGCAGGAAGACTATCGCAGGGAGTATTTGGAGTTCCGGCTCCATGGTGCCCTCCTTCCTCGTGGAGTGTGTAGAGGTGAGCGTTTTCCCACTGAAATGGCTGTTTCCGCCGTGTTTTTATCCACGTTGAATCCGCCCCGGAAAGGGTTGGGGTTTGGTAGGTTGTGATACTGTGGGCAGTACTTTGTCTCCCGCCTGTCTGTTGGCGGTGACCGCCGCAATGTTTGTCTGTACCGCCGTGGCGGTCGGAGTGTTAAAGTGGTTGTCTTTGTTGGCGGTTTCCGCCACGGTCATAATTCCCTTTTTTTCCGCCGGCCTGTTTGCGGTCTTACTGCCGCTTTAACACCGTCCGCCAGGGTTGTAATGACCCCCAATATCTTGTATGGTGATCCCACCTCAGGAGCTGAAGACCTGAGTTTGAGCCACCTATTCAGACCTCCAAACCACAAACATTTTTTAAAACTAGACAACCAAAGGAGTCAGGGGTGGTGTGTCTTACATGGATCCCACAAGATTTTCTTACCCACAATGCTCTACAAATCTCAAACTCTGACTGAAATCACAAACTTATCTTCTATTTCTGCAAGGGAAAATTCCGGAATCCACAGGAATCCACAAAATTCCTACCACTCTGCATTACCCCACTTTTGCTATTACAAACGCTGTCCCACTTATGTGGCTGGGCCTAGTGCCAGCTACAGGAATGGTTCAAACCAGTTAACAGAATCACTCTTTCATTGACCTTGGTTTGATCTGTTTCTGTTATGGGACTAGGCCTACCCACACAAGTAATGTACCATTTTTATTGGGAGACTTGGGGTTAGTTTTTGGTGGAAAAATGCAATGCACTCATGTTGCATTTTGGGATGTTTCCTGTTGGGGCAGTAGGTCTACCCAGACAAGTGGGGTACCATTTTTATTGGGAGACTTAGGGGAATGCCAAGTGCAAGGAGGTTTGTGGCTCCCCACAGGTTTCAGATCTTTCCATCACAGAAATCTGAGGAAAACGTGTTTTTGTATTCAACGTTTGAGGTTTGCAAGGGATTCTGGGTAAAAAAATGTAGTGAGACCCACACGAGTCAGCCCTGCCTGGATACCACTAGGTGTCTAGTTTTCGAAATTGTACAGGTTGGCTAGATTTATCTAGGTGCTGGCTGGCATAGAGTCCAAAATCTAGAGCTACCCACATTGGAAAAAAAGGCTACATTTTCGGGAGAAAAATGTGATGCGCTCATGTTGCTTTTTGGGCTGTTTTGCCTGTTGTGGTCACTGGGTCTACCCACACCAGTAAGGTCCCATTTTTATTGAGAGACTTGGGAAATACTGAGTGGATGGAAGTTTGGGGCTCCCGCAGATTCCAGCAATTTCCATTATAGAAACACAAGGGAAATTTGTTTTTTTTCAGACAAATTGTGCGGTTTGCAAAGAATTCTGGTTAAAAAATAGTGGCGAGAGCCATGCAAGTCAGCCCATCCTGGATGCCCCTACGTGTCTAGTTTAAAAAAATCTACAGGTTGGCTAGGTTTGTTTACGTGCTGCCTGAGCTAGGGTCCAAAATCTAGAGCTACCCACATTGGGGAAAAGTGTCAGTTTTCATTGGTAAAATGTGATGCGTCCATGTTGCGTTTTGGATCATTTCCTGTTGCAGGAACTAGGGGGGTCATTCTGACCCTGGCGGCCTGTGACCGCCAGGGTCACCGACCACGGGAGCACCGCCAACAGGCTGGCGGTGCTCCCAAGGGCATTCTGACCGCGGCGGTTCAGCTGCGGTCAGAAAGGGTAAACCGGCGGTCTCCCGCCGGTTTACCGCTGCCCCATTGAATCCTCCATGGCGGCGGAGCGCGCTCCGCCGCCATGGGGATTCAGACACCCCCTACCGCCATCCTGTTCATGGCGGGAAACCCGCCATGAACAGGATGGCGGTAGGGGGTGCCGCGGGGCCCCTGGGGGCCCCTGCAGTGCCCATGCCAATGGCATGGGCACTGCAGGGGCCCCCGTAAGAGGGCCCCACTTAGTATTTCAGTGTCTGCGTTGCAGACACTGAAATACGCGACGGGTGCAACTGCACCCGTCGCACCCCTGCAACTACGCCGGCTCAATTCTGAGCCGGCGTCCACGTTGCAGGGGCATTTCCGCCGGCCCAGCGGAAATGTTTGAATGGCCGCCGCGGTCTTTTGCCCGCGGTGCGGTCATTTGTCGGCGGTACCTTGGCGGACGGCCTCCGCCTTCCGCCAAGGTCTGAATGACCCCCTAGGTCTACCCACAAAGGTGAGGTGTCATTTTTATCGGAGGTTTGGAGAATGCCAAGTAGAAGGATGTTTGTGCCTCCCCACAGTTTTCAGAACCTTCCATCACAGAAATGAGAAGAAAATTTGTTTTTTTGAGTCAAAGTTTGAGGTTTGCAAGGGATTCTGGGTAGAAAAATGTGGTAAGACCCAAGCAAGTCAGTCCACCCTGGATACCCGTACCTGTACAGGTTGGCTAGGTTTCCCTAGGTACCCTATGTACCCGTTGAGCTACAATTGAAAATCTAGAGCTACCCAAATTGGAAAAAAGGGTCAGTTTTTGGTGGAAAAATGTGATGCGTCCATGCTGCGTTTTGGGCCGTTTCCTGTTGCTGCCACTAGGCCGACCCACACAAGTGAGGTATCATTTTTATAGGAAGACTTGTGGGACCACACAGAATAGTAGAACATTTCAAATGCAAGCCACTGTATAAGAAAGATGACATTTCGAAAAATACCCTGTAAATAATATGCAGGTATGGGCACCCACAATTTCAGAGATGTAAAAATAACCACTGATCCTAAACTACATATCTTGTGCCCATTACAGAAATACATTGGTTTCCTTGATACCCATTTTTCTTTCTGCCTGTTTCGCTATATAAAATGGTCTTTACGTGGAACTCAATGAAAACCCATTGTTATGTGCTGCTCATGAGTTGGCTTTGTGTACTTTGGGTTCTTCGAAAGCCTACAAACCGTATATATCCTCGTGGCCATGAAAATGCTGTCACAAATGCTGATATTTTCTTATTCATTTCCAATATTTCTTTATTTCAGCAGTTATTTTTCTTAGGGAAACCTTGAGGGATCTACACATATGGCCCCTTGCTGATTTCAGAATTGTATCTACTTTAAAAAAATCTATAGCTGTTCTGGATTACCCTTGGGTTACACATTGGTTTCCACCAAAGATTAGAAGTAGGCTGAGAGAACAAAAAATAGGGAGAATGTGCTACCTCTTAGAAAAATGCCAAAACTGAGGTACAAAATTAGGTTTTTTGATTCAGCTCTGCATGTTCCTGAAAGCTTGGAAGATGGTGACTTTACTACAGCAAACAGTTCATGGATGTCATTTGTAGAAAAAAACACTTTTATTGGAAGCACCTTTTCCTTTAAAGTTTTTCTATATTTTGACCGTTGTCTCGTTCCTCTCCAGGGGAATTAACAAACCATGGGCGCCTTTAGAATCCCCAGGATGTTAGAAAAAAGGGCATACATTTGTTTCCAGATACCTTATCTGGAAAAAACTTTACAGACCCCTAAGTGCAAACTACCCCATATAGCCTTAAAAGGACTCAGCACTGGGAGGGAGGGGGTTAAGGGGTAAAAGGATTAAGGAGACACTTGTAAGTGGATATTAATTGCAGTACTGCACTGTGACTACTGGGAGTATGTGCCTTCGGCAATCAATTAGGAAACTAGAAACACCTTCACAAAGTACAGTCCTAGACAATTTCTCCAGGAAGACCTCATCTTTCTTATTGGCATCTCAGTAAGCTCCCTTAGTAGTCCCAATAGATAGGAAGGTGGAAGCGGCTGTTAAGAAATCATTTAATGCTTCAAAATTAGCTGTTCAAGTAGTGTCCTGTCTATGCTGCACAATTGCTTTTCAAAGAGTTCTAATATATCTTCAATTGTATTCAAATGGTGAAGATCCCTCTTTCTTGCTGGATTTCATGGTTGCTAAATCGTTTATCTCAATTGTGTCATTTGATTTGATTTGTCCATATGCCATGGATTCTGGAATTTCTGTTGCAGAGAGGAGTCATTTTTTCTAAATCTTTGGAAACTGGATCGGAACCAAAGAATCCAGGTTAGTTTACATTTTGGATCACAAATTAATTGGCTTTCCCTTAATGACATGGGGAAGGAGACAGCTGAGGAGACTATATCCCTCATTAGAACTTTGGTGAAACCGCTGCGCGGTCGCCAATGCGGCCGCACTTCCGCGGTGTCTATTTGGAGATCCTCGCTGGGCTGGCGGGCAGAAACCTAGTTTCCGCCCGCCGGCTCAGCGGGGATCTCGGCCGCAACACGAGAGCCGGCTTCAAATGGAGCCTGCGGTGTTGCGGCAGTGCGACGGGTGCAGTTGCACCCGTTGCGCATTTCACTGTGTGCTATGCAGACAGTAAAAAGCTCCATGGGGCTGTGGCAGGGGCCCATGGCAGAAGCATGGGCAGTGCAGGGGCCCCCAGGGGCCCTGCGACTTGCCTTTCTGCCAGCCTTTTCATGGCGGTTCATACCGCCATGAAAAGGCTGGCGGGAGGGGGACTCGTAATTCCCTGGGCAGCGCTGCAAGCAGCGCTGCCCTGGGGGATTACAACCGCCGGAACCAATGTAGCGGGAAACCGCCGGAACCAATGTAGCGGGAAACCGCCGGAACCAATGTAGCGGGAAACCGCCGGTCCCGGCGGTGCGACCACGGCGCTTCTGCCGCGGTCATAATCCCATGTGAAGCACCGCCAGCCTGTTGGCGGTGCTTCCGTCAAAACAGTAATGAGGGCCTATATTTAACATTTTCAGAATGGTACCAGTGAGCGTGAAGGTATTCGCTTCCCACCAGATGGAAGAAATATAGATTTATCCATATTTAGACGAGTATGCAGCAATTGAAGGAACTGGGGTGTCTTCTAAATGCAGAAAAATGATAGCTGATATTTGCTCACAAAAGAACCTTCATTGAGGCCATATTCATATGGGACATTAACATTTTTACTTTTGCCAGGATACATGTCAAAAACAGCCAGCAGAGGAACTCTTGAAGTCTCAAGATGCTGTAGCTAGAAAGTGTCTCAGAGTCCAGAGTGATATTGCCGTCAAGAAAACAGTAGTTCCCGAGGCTCGTCAACACTTAAATCCATTGAGCCATCTTGAGTGGTGGTTAGTTATAGAGTGTCTTCAGTAAAGGATGTAATTCGTTTTTCCACTTCTGAAGTTCTTAACCATGAGTGCCAAAGTGCTGTGGTGGTAAGCTACTCTGGAGTGTCTTCACCTTCAAGGGGCGTGGTCAAGAATGGAAGCTTGTCTTTACTTCAGTTGGATAGAGCTGTCAGTCATATTTTAGTGTCTTCAAGAGTTTGTTCCTCATTTACAGGAAAAGGCAATTCTAATTATCACAGATAACCAGATGTCAAAAGGTATATTTGATCCAACAGAAGGAGGCACAAGGTATCCATTTATATCTGCATTTGAAGAGGAGATGTGTTCTTGAGTTGAGTCAAATCTAATTTCATGGATGAAAGCTTAACTCCCAGGTTGGGAGTATTTGTGAACAACATGGATGAGTAGGATCTTCACCTCGCCATAGAGTTATGTACTATCGTAGGAAGCATTTATAATAATTCAATCTCAGAGATGGAGTTCTCCGTATTTAGACAGTTATGCTTCCCCAGCAAGTGCTATTTTCCCTCTTTTTACAGTGAGTCAGTGAGTACAGGCATGGAGGGTGAATGGTATGTCCTTGTGATGGCCATAGGGACTTCTTTTAGCATTTCCCCTTTCTCCTCCACCTGATGTTGCTGGAAAATAATGTTGGGTGGGGAGAAGAGGGAACGAATGTGACTGTGACGTTAGTGATACTTTTTTCATCACATGACCCTCTCTAATGCAACTAGTGCTGGAGCTGCCTGTGATCTTCTGGATTTGTACACCCATTGCAATTCTTTGATGTTTTTTACAGGATACAAGAGATTATGCTCACAACAATGTTATTCAACATACTGTTGCAAGTATTAAAAGTATGAGTCCATGCAATCTGGGGGCTCCTGAGAGGACCCCCAGCAATACTACCACCAGTCTTACAGGGTTTTCCAGGCAGCTCAAGCTGCTGCCACACCCTGAGACAGGTTTCTGCCCTCCTGCTGCTTGACATAAACAACATAAAGAAAATTATGACAAAGGATTCTAACAGCAGCTCCTAATCCACTTTGCTATATTTAGGGGGTCATTCAGACCCCGGCGGGCGGCGGGAGCCGCCCGCCTAGAGGGAACCGCCATATGGCCGCTCCGCGGTCGAAAGACCGCGGAGGCCATTCTGGCTTTCCCGCTGGGCTGGCGGGCGACCGCCAGAAGGCCGCCCGCCAGCCCAGAGGGAAACCCCTTCCCACGAGGAAGCCGGCTCCGAATGGAGCCGGCGGAGTGGGAAGGTGCGACGGGTGCAGTTGCACCCGTCGCGAATGTCAGTGTCTGCTGAGCAGACACTGAAATTCTTTGTGGGGCCCTCTTACGGGGGCCCCACGACACCCCATACCGCCATCCTGTTCCTGGCGGGCGAACCGCCAGGAACAGGATGGCGGTATGGGGTGTCAGAATCCCCATGGCGGCGCAGCAAGCTGCGCCGCCATGGAGGATTCCTGAGGGCATCGGAAAACCGGCGGGAGACTGCCGGTTTTCCTGTTCTGACCGCGGCCAAACCGCCGCGGTCAGAATGCCCTGCGGGGCACCGCCAGCCTGTTGGCGGTGCTCCCGCATCCCCAAGGACCGCCGGGGTCGGAATGACCCCCTTAGTGTTTATATCAAAAAGGAACAATAATTATCTCACTTATCAATATACATATTATGAATAACCATTAGCTGGTATTAACTGTTAGAGGCAAGTATTCAGGATGTCATAAGAGATCAGAAACAATCTTAACCAAGATCCGTAGTCTTAGGTGTATAAAAGAACATGTCATCTATTTAGGTTGGAAAGGAATGAGTTCCATATTCTATCAAAGATGTTTTTCTCGTTCAGTAGTCTGTAGATTATATGTTCATGTATTGCTGTTATTGACATGTCTTGTAACCAGTTCTCATGTGTTGGAGTGCATCCAGTGTCTTAAAATGCACATTTTAGCCACTTCAATTGCCATGTCTACCCATTGTTTCAGGTGGCAAGTCAAACTAGAAATATCAGAGGTATCATGTAATAATACTAGTTTTGGTGTGACGTTTAAGGCTAATGAACTGTTGCCTTTCATTTTCCCTGTGACTTTCTGCCAGAAAGTGAACAAAGAGAGGTACAACAATAACTGGCTGGGCATACTTCTCCCGCTTTTCTCACAGTGGCAGCAATCCAAAGATGTACACATTTTAGCTAATCTCAGTTTCTTTGGAGCCAGGTGCCAACTGTAGGAAAGTGCCCTCTTTCATGGCATGGTTACCCACATTTTCAGTGTTTTCGACTGTGGCATCTGGGATCCAGCTAATCAGGGCCCCAGTGATTATGCTCTCTCCCTTTTAACTTGGTAACTGTACCTTTTTCTTCCCACAATTGGCATACTGGTCCCCCATATAAGTCCCTAGTATATGGTACCTAGGCACCCAGGGCATTGGTTTCCAAGGGATCCCTATCGGCCGCAGCAGTTATTCTGCCACCCATAGAGAGCCCATGCAAAGGGTTCTGCAGGCCTGCCATTGAAGTCTGCATACTGCACAAGGTCACTATAAGTCACCGCATGGTAGGCCTATGGTAGGCCCTCTAAGCCCAGAGGGCAGGGTGCAAGTACCTGTGTGTGAGAGCACCCCTTCACTAGCAGAGGTGCCCCCAGGAACTCCAGCTCCATTTTCCTGGGCTTCAAGCGTGCAGGAACTCCATTTTATGCTTGTACTGCACATAGGTCAGTACCTATGTCCAGCTACATAATGGTAACTCCGAACCTAGGTATGTTTGGTATCAAACATCTCAGAATCATACACCAATACTGTTGCAAGTATTGAAAGTATGATTCCATGCAATCTGGGGGCTCCTTAGAGGACCCCCAGCAATACTACCACCAGTCTTACAGGGTTTTCCAAGCAGCCCAAGCTGATGCCACCCCTGAGACAGGTTTCTGTCCTCCAGCTGCTTGATCTGATCAAGCCCAGGAAGGCAGAACAAAGGATTTCCTCTAGGAGAGGGAGGTAACACCCTCTCCCTTTGGAAATAGGTGTGACTGACTTGGGAGTGGTAGCCTCACCAAGCCACTGGTATGCCTTAAAGGGCACATTTGGTGCCCCCAATGCATAAACCAGTCCACACCGGTTCAGGGACCGCCAGTCCCTGCTTTGGCGCAAAACTGGACAATAGAAAAGGGAGTGACCACTCCCCTGTCCATCACCACCCCAGGGGTGGTGCTCAAAGCACCTCCAGAGGGTCCCTGGTTTCTGGCATCTTGTTTCTAAGGTTGACAGGGAACTCTGGGAGAATCTGAGTGGCCAGGCCAGGCAGGTGGCGTCAGAGCCCCCTCCTAATAGGTGCTTACCTGGATAGGTGACCAATCCCCCTTTCAGGGCTATTTAGGGTCTCTCTCTTGGGTGGTTCCTCAGATTTGACTTTCAAGACTCTAGCAGGATTCCTCTTCAACCTCCACTTTGACTTCTGGCCACTGGAACAACGACTGGACCCTCCAGGAACCGACAACGCTGCAATCAACGAAGAAGACTCTTCTGCAACTTTGTTTCCACGGTCCTGCCAGCTTTGCAACATTTCCCCAGCTGTGCATCCTCAGAAGACAGCAACTTTTCAGCCTGCACAAGAAGACAGAATCTCCATTGGAGTGAAGGTGTCACTCCCCTGCATCCGCAGGCACCTGCTGCAACAACGACCGGCTGCGTGGATCTCCCCTCATCCTGAGCTGTGTGGTTCTGATTACTAGTGTATATATTTAGTGTGTTACTTACCTCCTATTGGAGGGCTGCCCTTCTAGTATTTTGTGGCATTGTGTTCCAAAAAGGAAAGTACCTATATTTTTGTACAACTTGGTGTTTTCTTTCATGTGTGTAAGTGCTGTGTGACTACATTGGTATTGCATGAGCTTTGCACGTCTCCTAGATAAGCCTTGGCTACTTGTCCACAGCTTCCTCTAGAGAGCCTGGCTTCTAGACACTGCCTACACTTCACTAAGAGGGGATACCTGGACCTGGTATAAGGTGTAAGTACCTTAGGTACTCATGACACACCAGGCCATCTCCTAAACCAACCATGCAATATTTTAAAGAAGCTGAACTTTAGCCTAGCTTCACGTAGAGGTTATTCTAGCAAAGTAGCTATGTATTTTGAGAGTTCAAGGCATCCATCTATTAGGCAAATCAAGCAAGACATTAGTCTAACTTTGAAGCCTGGTGCAAGGATTATAACTTTGTTTTGCTCTTTGTAGACAGCCTTTTTAAAAAGCCGTCAGCAAAGGGTTGTACTGAGTATAGCAGTATGGTGTGTATTGGGCATGAGTTATGGTGTGCATTGAGGATTGCACACCATTAATAGTGAATTGCATGGCTTTTTTTGGTTTTCGTGCTCACTGATGCCTAACTGACCTTTAATTTGTTTTTTCAATGCATTGCACAGGTTTCTGAAGGAAAGTGCCCCTTTATGTATGGTCATCCACTACTTTTTGCCCCAATGCTGATGTGTATGACTCTGTTAGTGCACTGTAAGCTTGCTAACCAGGCCACAATGCCTGTGCTCTCTCTAAATTGACTTGTCGACTTGGTAATTCCCTGATTGGTACAGACTTTACCCCCTTGTAAGCTCCTAGTAAATGGTACCAAGGGTAACCAGGGCATAGGTGGTAAAAGGGTCACCAGGTCTGCATCATGAGTTTGTGCCACCCAAGGTGACCCATACAAATTGTTGACGGCAGACCTGCCATTGCAGACTGCCAGAGCGGGGCAAACTGCTTGAACTCGACTGTGCCCTCACCATGAGTTTGCACAGTCCCATGCACTGTCATATAAATATGTGAAATAACAATAAGGAAGGCCTCTGCAACCCAGGAGGCATGGTGCATTATATTTAAGGAGCAGGCTTGTAAGCACAAGCTTGTATGTCTTTATAGTGTCCTTTACATTAAAGTAAACTATAAGTGCAGGCCGGTCCATAGGATAACATGGGACTTAAGCCCGAGCAGACCCAGGCTGCTATCTCCATTATGGAACTGTCTAGATATCGAGTTTGATGTCAAACAACTTGCTTTCTCACCCCCAACACAAATCTGGTGTTGAGTGACGGCTGAATGTACCCAGCTGGCACACTAGAGGTTTCCCACCTGTTTGCCACCCTTCTTTGTGCGCTGGCCATTCAGCCCATGCTTTCTCCTGCACTTGCTTCTACCAAGACAGGTTTCTGACCTCCTGTCAGGCAGCATGGGCACTCCCAGGAGTCAGAGACAAAGGCTGAGGCAGGAAGGAGGTCTCCCCCTCCTGTCCCCAGCCGCGCTGATGAATAGAGCCATCTGGGCAGTGAGCTTCCCCTTCATCTGTACTGTCTCCCAGCAGAGGAAAGAGCCCTCCTCCAACCCCCAGGCACATTTGCTCATGGTCAGGTGGGACATTAGGTATACAGGACAGTGCACACCTCCAGCAGGTTGAGCACATCTCTAGGAAGAGCAGCCTGGTCTGGGCACTAAATTGTGATTTCTGTCATCTTAGGAGTGGCAGAATAGAGGGTTCTGGGTACCTAATGGTGATATACGCCACACCACTAAGGAGTGGATTAGCAGTAGGAGCTGGCAGTAGGAGGGCTGCTCCACACCTCTAATGCCCATAAATCCAGGATTTAAGGGTCACCGCTGACACCAGAACCTCAGTTCCGATTGACCAACTTCTTAGAAAGACCAGAAAGAGTTCTACATCACCGACAACCGGTCTTTGCCCAGTGCACCAAGGCAAAAAAGGGATACTCTGTCTCTGAGGCAACAGACAGGGAACTGTGTGAACGACCCTCGTACTTGGCTGAAACTTGACACTCCCAACCAGAGGGACCCATGTGGAAGCCAGAGGCACCCTCAGACTACCATGGATTAGTGGCACTAGTCCCCTGCAAACTGACAGTAAAAACACTTACAGGATCTGAAGTTTCACTGGACTTTGGGCCTGCTGCAGGAGCGACGAAAGCCAGGTGGTCCAGTGTCTTCTGGAAGTTGTAGTCCTGCTTGCCTCCAAGTTACCTCTGTCATGTAAGTGGTAAAACCAGCACCAGTGTGAGTCCTGTTCTGCACCACAGACAGCCAGGTCAACTCTTCACCTGGATGCCAAGGACCAGGTAGAATTCTACTGATTGTCATGGCCTAGTCCCAGGACCCACACAAACTTAACCCTTTAAGGGTTCCCCACAACTCAACCTCCAGGTAGTCTTTTGTCAACAGTGGCTCCCTGCCATTGACTTCAATGAGAGTCCTGTTCAGCACCACAGACAGTCAGGACAACTATGCACCCAGATGAAACAGGCCAGGTAAACCAGTACTGACTGTCGTGATCGGGTCATAGGCACTACCTAACCTTAACCCCAAAAGGGTTCCATGCAACTGGCTTTCTAAATACTGTTTTGCAACTAGTGCTATTTCTATATAGACTTCAGTGCAACGTTTAAATGTCAGCTCTGCTGCAATTTAATTTTGCTTTTAAAATATATAACTCTGCATAATTCTGTTTGATTTGGTTCTAAATTAAGATAAAAAAGCTCTACTTTTATAAATTGGTGCTGCTTTTCTTTGAGTTGTGTCAATTACTTATCGTCCATGTTGATGCTCTGAAATGCTTAACACATGTTCCTCTCAATAAAGCTTGACTGCTCTTTACTACACTAGGTGAACTGGGCTAGGGATTTACTAGTGTGATCCAAGGATCATCTCTCAGGTATTGTGAGAGTTTTACATGGTGAGGACTAACCCCCACACCACATAATACTCCACGTTCCTACAGTTTTGTTATGGTGTACTACATTCACCTGCCTTGTGCCTTGTACTCATTCAGCGTTGTTTACGCCCTTCAGCAAGGCTCTGCGTCGAATCAGGTTCAACTCTATGTAATGGGGATAGTTGCACACATTGCCTGGTCATGCACTGGGTTTAACTGGCAGGCAGCTACATTTCATGCAGTTTCATCAAACAGTACCAAAGTTAGCAGTGAATGAATGAAACATTTATTGCTTCCCATTTATCTTTTCCCCTTTCTTGACTGATCTGCCCAAAAGTTGACATTTTCAATAGAAGCTAATTCTTTTAAATGTCTGCCCACTTGTGTGCACTTCTTTTGCCCCCCACCTTAACATCTGCTTACACCCTTGACGAACCAGAATGAAACGCAAGAGTAGGCTTAACAAGCTACGTCTCTGCCTATTTGATGCCCATGTTATTAGTAGATCAAAAATTTTATTACCCCAACTTTCTATCGAATTCTTTGAAGCTTCTGCCCATTTTAGTGCAGATGTTACACAAATTGTCAAACAAATTAACGTCAAGCAAATCAATGCTTGTTGTGCTCCCCGTTTTTAACTGTACCCCCCCTTGATGGATCTGCAGAAATTTGAAACACCCAGGGTAATCTCAACATACTGTCTGCCAAATTTATTATGTATTTATCAAGCCATGTTAAAATTGTAAATAAATCAACAAATGAGTTTGCAACTGACAAACTGTAGAAGTGTTAACCCTAACCCTTTAAGCCCACCAGCATCGTTCTTCAAGTGCTAATATCTCAATAATATCTCAACAAATCTCTCACAAAGTTCTACTTTCAGGCCAAGTGTGGTGTAAATCCAGACAACGGTTTGGCTGTAGGAGCAAGCAAAATGTCCTATGGAAATACATTTGGAAAACACATTTTAGTCACCCCCTCTTACTTTTTTTCCTATGCTCAGATTTCCATAAAAATTGGCAAACTGGAGTTCAGCGAAGCAACTGTCACATTTGGTGCAATTCTGTCCATAGGGTCAAAAGTTATAGGCAAATCAGAAATGCCTTTTCCTTGTAAAGTCTAGCTGAATCAAAACTCGGGGTCACAACCAAATCCATCCCTGGCTGATAACTCGTCTTCTGAGCGACCAAGCTGCATTCCAACGACTCTCCTGGGCTCACAGAACTCGAGTGGAACTTTGAGCAACGGGTCCTGATCCATGGTGCTGCACCATTCTGTCCACTCTAAACATGGCAGAAGCCCTCTCTCATCGTCCAGAGCTCCCTAGCCCAACCCAGAGATGTGGCTACCAAAGAGGCTACATGTCCCTGGAAACGGGTTTGACAACTGGCCCCCCTTCCCTATCCCTAGTGCCAGCCTTTCTGCTAAACAATAGGCCCTCTTCCAACTGTTAGCTATTTGCCTTTCAAAAGCAGCTTCTCCTTTCTCCATTGATGCTCAGCTTGTGGGCTAACACCAGTGTGGTTTCCTGCAAGAGGGATGTAGCACCTCTCACCCATGCAGGTCCCTATTGTCTCCTGTCCTGGACATCATTAGCATGTCTCCCCAGGAGGTCAGAAAGCTGTCACAGGACAAAACCTAAGTATAACAATAAATGGACACTGGAAACCATGGGCAACTAAAGTGGCATCTTCTAAAGTTGAACTTTTCCATCCAGTGACATTAAATTTGATTTAACCATTAAATCAGATTTAATGCACTGATTCTTTTGATACCTTACAGTAGGAGGATTAGTAGTCCCATTCAGATGTTAGCAAGGCTGAGGTGTCAGCCTGTAACACTATACTTGCCAATGGGGCTACTGATGTTCCCACAGTAAAATTCACAATTTAGGGTTTTTACTAGGCCTGGACGGAGTGCACTGAGTGGCACTACGCAGAATTGGAGGTCTAGAGCGAGTGGAGTACTCCATTGCACCTGTTCACGTTGTGTTTGACGTAACGTGAAGTACGTACTCGCGTTCAAAATCACATGCGAAAGGCATAATGTGGTTCGCATGGGCGCAACCATCTTGTTTTTCACTCTGTTTATGGTTCTGGGCCTGTTTTTTCATCCCACCTCAATCTTTGCAATCCTCCACTCTGACACTTAATCTACCTCTATTTTTTATTTATTGTATTTGAGTCTCTTTGTGTCTGAATATTTTTACGTTGTTTTAATTTTTTGTGTGTTTTTGTTGCTTTTTGCTTCTTTTATTTTACCCTTATTTCTTTCTTCCTTCTTTTTCCTTCTGTTTCTTTTCTTCTCTTCTTCACCCTACCCCACCCAGCACCATGGCAGAGCAGAGTAACCACAACTGCCTACCTTGTGAGCGGCGCCATCAAGCGGTACAGCCTCAGCAACTCTCCAGTGCGGAGGAGGTGGCAGCAATGTTTTTTGTGCAGTGCCACTTCCCTTCCATGCTGGCAGCAGGCGGCAGGCGGCAGGCCTGGGGGCGTTTACCCCCTGCGGGAGCACTGGTAGCTTTGAGCTAGAGTGTGCTGGTTGGTCAGGTCCCCCACCCAGGTCCATCACCCCACTCAGCAGCTGACGCACCTCTGGGCGGATATAATCTACCGTGAGCAGGATCTGCTCGACCTGCTAGGCATCGAAATCCCGGGGCTTGGTGAGGATTATATATTTTTTGTGTTTGTGTTCTACAACGCTAACACTTTTTACGAATAGCATGCGGCTTCCAGAGGTAAGTTATGTTTGATTTATGTTAAGAATATTATTTATTATGTGATCCCGTTAGAGCTAGGCAGTTGCTCTGCGCTACATCATCGTACTCGTAGGCAGTCACTTTGACTGATTATTTAAGAAGCCATTGCGAATTAGTGATATCAGTGAGTTAGCATTTTCTGTATCTTTATGTAGCTCGTACTGTCCCAAGCAATTTCACAGTGATGCCAGTATGCATGCATGGCAAAAAAGGGAGACTGAGTTGATCCATCAAGGGGCTTGAGAAATGAGAATAGAATGAAAGATCATTCTTGCAATGTATTATTTCCAAATGGTTCTTTTGTTAAGGAAATTTGGAATAGGGATTTTAGGAGTATAGTCAATACAATGATAGTTGATCATACTACCATGAGTGATATGATTTAAGTATAATCTTATTGCATTTGGCTGTTATATAATACATTTGTGGAGAAACCGTACCACAAAGTATTTTTTTAATCTTCTTTATTTCTGCACTGGCGGGTTATACTACTTTTAATTTTGCCTTGTTTATTTTTTATACTGTCTCCCTTTTTCCAACTCCCCTATTCAAGTTTTGCTTAATTCCTATTATCCTTGCATTATCTTTTTTTTCTTTCTTCCATTGACCATTTTGTATTCCACCCCTTCATTACTCTTCAATGATTCAGAGTCATATTTTTGAGAGAAGATATTGCAGTGCTAACTGAACTGTAACAATGTATTGCGGTTGCATTTTTTATATTTAAAAAATGAATAATGGGAGGTGTACCTGACATCTAAAAACTGTGTACTGTTTTTTATAGCCACACCAACCAGTGGATTTAGCTTAAGTTCTTCCACTGCAGGAGCAGATGGAGCAGGGGAAGGCACAATGGGAGGGATGGGCGATGGTAAGTCACATTGCTTGCTTATTGACAATTACTATTACTCACTAGTTATAAGGGCATTGTCCTGATTGGATTCATAAGTCCCCTATGTTGCAGCTACAGTGGTGGTTGGGTTATTTATGGTCTCTTCTATCTGCAACTCAGCAAAAGCATACATAATGTACACTAAAAAATTATGGCTTGATGGAAACGTGAAAGAACGGAAGGGTGAAAGAAAGGATGGCTGAAAACAACAACACAAAGCATATGGGGAATTTTGTGAACAGGCTAATCTGGCCCATTCAACTAGTCATCAGATCACGGATGTGGTGATCTCATTATCGGCATGGGGTGTTGTGGTGGTGGTTGCTGTGTGCTCTATAAAGGGTGGGTCCAAAGGGACTTCCCCTGGGTGAAAAGAAAGTTTTTTTTATATATGAAAACCCTCACCCACCAGGGTTACCCCTTGGTGGCATGCTTCATCATTGGGTTTCCTTCCATTGTGCTACAGAACGAGGTGTGCTGCGACCAACAAAATATGTGGCAGCACTTATGGTTTCATCAATGTGAATGCTAAAAGGGATAGGAGTGGTGGGTTCTTTTGGTGAGTTAAAAATACTTCCCTCTGGATGGTATTACTAATTTAATATGTCTCACAGGGGTGGTATGGTTAAAAAGGTGGTGTTGGGGGGGTATATTATGTACCTTGCCTCCTAAGCGGTCGGCATGTTTTGGAGTCTACCCCTAGACTCCTCATCAGGACCAAGGTGGACTCACTAGTGTCACTCCTTGTACACCTACCACTAGTGAAAACACTAATACTACATGCTTTGTGGTATGGTTAGGGATATACAACTAGAAAAAAGTAATACCCATTAGTACCCATTAGTTTCGATGTTCTGCTGGAAAACCTGTGGAAGGATGAAAGAATAAAAGTTGCTAGTTGCATCATATAGGGGTGTGGTGCTATTGGCACCATCACCCAGCACATTGGCACTTGTAAAACACATAGAAAGACAAATACGGGACATACTACATATAGAAAAACACTGCAACACACGTGAGGCACCTCTAGGAAAACAAACGTGGTGCATGCGTGACCTACTTTTTATGTCTACGCTAATCCCCTATTAGATCCTCCGGGAGGGGTGTGTGCTTGTAGTCACACACTGAAAAATACATATGCAGCAATGTTAGACTCACCGAGTGCGCCGCCACTGTGGCAAGTGGTCGGAGGCATTGCGCTCACTTACTTCAAAGTGACACTCCCGCTTACAGCCTAATTCTCACCTCACCGGGGTCCGAAAGCACTGCGATCCGCGTTGGGATCTGGTATTTAAGTGAGATGCTGCTCACGCATCCTTGCTGGTGGGCGCGTCAAACATTTTAAACACTAGAACGATGACCTTCCAAAGTGGCGGTCATCGGTGTACACACAGGGAGGCAGCGAGGGCCCCAGGTCATGGTGTCCCTTGGGGTGCCTGAAAAATATACGGGCACTGGAGAAAGGAGACATAGGGAACTGCCCAGAACTCAAAACACAAAAGTGGAAACCATAAGACCACATAGACGAGTAACATTTTACCTGTCTAGGTTGGGATTGACACCTTTGGAGTAGTAGGTCCTCTTGCCTCACCATGGGGAGCCACGTCAAGCAGACGCTCTGGGACCTCTTCCCACCACCAGATAAGATTTATGTTGTTTATTATGTTTTTTATGTATTCTGTTACTCTTCACTGTCGTCTTATGGTTTCCAATTTTGTGTTTTGAGTTTTGGGCAGTTCCCTGCGTCTCCTTTCTCCGGTGTTGACTTATGCTTATATTGACAGTAACTAGTCATCTATGACATCTATGTGCTAGACATATTTTCTTTAGTTTTTTTTGCCTCATTTAGAGTACCGCATTTCTGACCTAATGTCATGATACCCCACTAGTATTTCTTTCTGATTCGTATCTTCATTCCTTCACAGAGTGTGACTACAAGGGGCAACCCCCTGCCCTTTCCCAGACCAGGGGCTAATTGCCCCTCCTTATAGGGTAAGAGATCATGCCCTTTGTATGTTATTTAGGGTCCCACATGAGCCGTGTACAGCAATGGTTGTACGCATCACCTTTAGCATGTTTTTCACAATTTGTGTGAAGTGGCTTGCAGTGATTACCCACACGAACATGTGCACGCTGTGTTCTTAATTTATTCCACTATTATCTTTCCCTTATAGGACTTCCTTAACTGAATTTTCCCTCAGGTAGGCCCAATGTGCATTTTAACGATTTAGCTCACTTTCTAGCTCAGCCAGCCATCCCCATATATAGGAGGGATCCTAGGACCTGATGAATGCCCCACACCAGTTTGGCTATAGGAGAGGGCAGAAACATGTTGGCCATATAGACTTAGACAACACCTTGAACCATTATATTCAAGAGTGTCCCAGTTGTTTTTAATCTTACCAACAAATACCGTCAATAAGAAATAGGATACACCAGGTGATCTGTTAGGTAATTTTAGCTTATATTCTCAGTCAACTGGATCCCCGCTTTATCCAGAAAGATTAATTTTAGTACTCCCTCAGAGTTCTTTTAATGATGAGGTTGAGTCCGCCCAGGTGCTATCATCCTACCCGGGTGGGGATTGGTGGTCAAATGATGAAGCATGACACTATAATATGTGTGAGACCACCTATTCCGTAAGGGGAACAGCCCCGTCCTTTATAGAGCACACAGCCACCACAACCACACTCCATGCTGATAATTAGATCACCACATCCGTGATCTGATGACTAGTTGAATGGGACAGATTAGCCTGTTCCCAAAATTCCCCATACGCGTTGTGTTGTTGATTCTTGTGTCAGGGAGACAGTATGGGCATGAGATACTCCCAGATCTCTCTTTTTGTGTAATAGAGGATGGCTGCAAAGACTGAAAGGAAAGGGTGCGTGGGTGGTTGAAAAGGATGCGTGGGTGAGTATTGGTATTGGGTAAATGGATGGATGGGTGAAAGGATAATTGAAAGAGGGTGGATGAATGAATGGTGAATGGCTGGATAAAGTATTGTGAATTTTGGTGAAGGGAGCTCTCCTTCTGTAGAGAAATCAATGATGCCCCTCTATTATTCTGTAGCAAAAGCTCTACCCACCTGCCTAATCCATCTGCCTTACTCTGCAGAAGAGTAAGTCAAGTTTCTTTACTTTCCTCACTGCCCAGCGAATTAATTTGTTGGAAAGAACTTGTGATGGTAGGCGAGACCAGTGAGTAAAATGGGACTAGTAAGTGCCCGATTTGATTTCAAGTTTGGTGAAGGGGATACTCTGTGACAAACGTGGCAAATATGATCTATTTAGCCCATTCCTTTTCCCCATTTATTTACTTATGGCAGACAGGATTAATATATCCACATTTTACACATGACCTGTGTTTCATATTTTATTTATTCATATGCCTCTTTGGAGTTCAGGTAGAAACTAAACTAAGTGAAAGGCATGTGGGGAAGAGCAGGGCCATTGGAATTAAAGAGAGATAATTGTGAGCTACAGCTGCCCAAGCTGCAGACAGTAGCAAAGTACTTGAAGCGCTGGTTAGCTTGCCTCCAATTATTTGACACAAAGTGCATAATGCCTTACTCATCATAAATGAGAGGTAATTCATTTTAATCTTTCGACTAAATGTGTCTATTTAGTTACTGGAAAAGCCTTTAAAAGAAAAAAATAAAATCACAGTTTTTTAAGCTGGTCTTATTCTGCCTGAATTATTTTCTACCAGACAGTCAGTGTTTTTTATGTGCAGGATGTGTAGGAAAACAAATAAAATATTGGTCCTATGACTCTCATAATTATAATCACATCAAATTCCAATATACCTATGGGACCAGCAATGTAGTGCTACTGTGCCACCCACTACCTATAATTTGAAGAAGTGTTTGTTCAGAGCATTTTTATACAATTTTTCTTTTTTATTCTTCTTTTTCTAGATATAGCTACTCCTGCTCAATGACCACCAACCAGGCAGGAGATAGTGGCCCGTCTGCAACATCAGTGGCTGGGGAACTCCCAGGCTGAATATCAGCAGCTGGCGATCCTGGACGAGGAAGAGGCCAAAACAGCTGCCTCAGACCCACCAGAACAGCACACCTCCTGCTCCATCAGGGCATTGCGCAGACACAACCTGCAGCAGATGGACTGGATGGAGGGCCAGCTCGCCAGCACTGAGCACAGTCTGGAGCAGCTCCAGACCCATCTTGACAATGTCCTCTTTTAATCCCTTTTTTTATCTTTTTGTTTTGGTGGGCAGAACTTGTGGGTTGGAATTTTTGGGGATGGGGTTATTTAGTCAGAGAGAGGGGTGAGACTGTTGTGGGTGGAGAGGGAGTTTTTTCCATTTGTAAATAATTAAAGGGGATAATTTATTTTATTTCATTGGCGCCTCAGATCTTTATTTTGATGCTTTAGACTTTTAGTTTGCACTGCTGTCTTTTAGTGTAGCCTGTTCTTCTAATCTGCTAAAAGTGTATGCCATTTACTTATACCCTTGCTCTAGTGCCCTCTGCATCTATATATTGAACACTAGGGAATGATTGCCCTTGCCTATTTTGCCTAAAACACAGTACACACAGATAACATCTCCTTCAGTAGGAGTTAATTACTAACTAAACAAGTTCACTTCAATCTATAGTTCTTCCCTTACTTGAGTAGATGAACTGAGGGAGTCTTCTTACTGCAGGCTTTTTCCCAAGGTAGCATTCTAAGGGGGTAGTAGGGGCAGTAGTAGCAGGCTAGCGTGCTAACAGGGAAGACAGAAGGTGCCACTCCCACCTATGTGAACGCCAACTGCAAGATTAATGAAAGGGTTATCCATCACTACCAACTAGATTGAAGGAAAACAGCGAGTTTGTGGACATATGTCATAAATTTAGGAAGACTGAGACTAGACTACCACAATGACAGCATTAGACACACAACAAAGAAGACCATATGATAATAAAATCTAGCAATATCAATTTATTCTGAGCAATCATGGGGAGCTATAAAACTAAACTTAGTAAATGAAATCATGGAGTCAGGAGAAGTGGGCTCAGACTCAAGAGTGGTTGGACCAAGTTAAGCATTTACGGAACACACACACAAGGCATGGATGATGATATTGCTGGGGCCAGTATGGAATATTGCTCAGGTAATAGAAGGTAGAAGGTCATGCAGTGAGTTGGTGTTGCTTTCACCACATCCCCCCAGCAAGTGTGTGATTCATTTATGGTGTAAAATTAGGTCATATCTCAATAAATCCCACAGCCCGGAAAGGAGTGTTAGTGTCTCAATTAATGGATGGGAAAGGGGATATGGGGAAAGGTGTGAAAAAGACAATCACTACATAAAAGAAACTACAACAGTATTCGTTGGATCACTGAGCAGCATACCATCATCAATCTGTTGTGGAAGGAAACGAAGATATAATTAAGTATGACACAGTTCAGTAAATGCATTGGAAACAGTTGTTCTGCCTCAGAGAGACCTTAGATAGTATATCCTAAGTGTTATGTCTTCTAGTTTTGAAATATAGAAGATTGAATGTAACCAAATCAGTTATAAAATGATGATTGTTAAAAGGAAAATGATACTGTATTGCCAAATTGAGTGATGCATCTCTAGTCTTCTTGGAATGTCCATCACTCTGGTGTCTGTCTGAACCTGATCGGTAGGTAAGCTGGAGTCTTGAGCTGTCTGCAAGTTTTGTTTGTACAGGAGAGGACTAGGAGAAGGCCTGTGTGTTAAAAAAAACAGTAGCTGTATTACAGAGTAAAGGAAAAGGACAAACGTAAGCATGGTAAGCTTCATGAGGAGTCAGTATTGCACCAAGAAGACTCAGAGTCACAGCAAGAATGTAAAAGGAGTTTCTTGTTTGAGCTAGCAATGCAGCAAACACATACTCAGCAGCATTTCCAAATCAAAGCAACTCTCTCTAGTTCATAGAGCTGAGTACTAGGCCTCAGAGTCTTCAACATCATCATGTATTCTCTTTGAAGACGATAACTTTCTCCTTTCTAGCTGTTGAGGTAGTCCCGCCTTGAGTCCTTCCATCTTCCTCCTCTAGATTCAGAGTAAATCCGTCTCAGTCCCAAACAGAGCGAGGCAGACCTGTGAAGTGCACTGCTGTTAAAGAACAAATAGAGAAGCATAACAAGTATTTTTTGTGTAGATTTGTGTTTGGTAACTGAAGTGGATGTTCTGTTCTGAGGAACCAGAAAAAAGGTAAACCCTGCAGGTAAATTTCACTACTTTTGATAGGCCAATCACTTTCAGGAAAAAATGATAACCCATAATCCCCCAAACATTGCAAATCATTGGAAACAAGTTTACAAATTTGTTGAACTCCCTCCCTCACTGCCAACTACCACATACATCAGTCATCACTCACAAATACACAATCAATCAATATATCTCCACTCAGTGCAATAGTTACTTAGTAGTTACCTCTTTCAATCCAAGCACAGTGGTTCAACAGAATATCTCCTCTCTGATGGTATACACATATTGGAATTAGGCATTGGCACAGGCAGTCTTTTAATCAATGATCTTCTAGGGCAGCCCTGCTAGGAGATGGAAAAAAATAGGATAGGCAATGGCATGTGAGGGAGGCAGGCATCATCTCCAATGTCCTGAAGGATATGTCGGGCTTCTTCACTGCGCGCGGGTCCAACTCCAATCCAGGCCTATATGTGACTATAAAATCAATAGAGGGGGCAGCATAAATGTGACACAAACATAATGTTGCACTAGCATTTCTTTTTGCAAAGGAAGAAAGAGAAAAAGAAGCTGAAAGAGAAATAATAAAAAAGTTTCATGGTGGCCTTGGAATGCTTAATACGGGAAGTCACGTTTGTCCTCAAACTCTGGTGGTTCTCCCAGAAGTTGGTCAGTTAACATGCTTGATTCTGACCAATCATCCTCTTCCTCCTTCTGTGGTGTTTCAGGAACGGTGTATTCAGGTAGTGTAAAATGCTGATTCATTTTGATCATGGTCAATCTCTTCACGTTTTGAGGTGAGAGACTGATCCTTCTCACTGTAACAACTGCACTAGCTGCACTAAACACACGTTCAGCAGACACACTGGCCACAGGGCAAGACAGAAACTTTATTGCCAGCCTGCTGAGCTCTGACCATTGGTGCATCTTCTCATACCAATAGACCAATGGGTTTTGATCCACATACAACTCTGGTCATTCAGATACTCCTGGAACATCCTCTGAATGACCATTGGTGCTTCTACCTGCTCGACTACTTTTTCCTTTGCCTCTGCACTGGACTTGAGACCTGCCACTTGAAACCAAGCCTATGCAGAAATTGGGTCCGATTCTTTTGTTGTTGTCACAGGTTTTCTTGTTGGTGGATGTGAGTCAAGAGTGCCCTCTGTGGAGGTTGAAGGCGCAACACCCCAGAACTACGGAGTGGGACTCTAAGTTCCAGACGTTTTTCTTCCAGTTCTCCTGCTTGCTCAACAATCCACCTCTTGTATTGTGAAACATCCCCTTCAGAAAAAGGAATGAAAGCGGAAATAATTTTTTGTAGTGTGGATCAAGCAGGGTGTCACAGATGTACTCTTTGGACGAGATGAAAATGTCTTCAGTGCGAAGAGCTGTAGATAGTTTTTGCTTTACCCCACAAAAGAGATCAAATGTGCAGTGATGCACATGTAATCAATCGCCTGACAACTGGTCCACGTGTCTGTCATCAAGTGGATAGTGTGGACAACACTTTGCTGTAAAGCTTGTACAACCAATTGCAGCACATCGTGATGCAGCACTAAAACAGCAACTCTGGCAACTAGATCCGACTTGGAACCTTCCATTTCGGGCAGAGGATTACCACAAACTCTAAGAATCCCACTCTTTCCACAAAAGAAAAAGGGAAGAGGTCAAAAGCTAACATTTTTGCCAGCTTCCCATTGCACAAATGTGCCATTCAGGGTTTGTGGTTGTAGGGCCCCTCCTGTGTAAACATGCCCATATTTGTAGCCTGGATTGTCTTCTTTTGTGGGGCCAGTGACACATGTGACTTTTAAGATATAGGTGGTGGTAGACTCAATGCGCGTTGTGGTGCAGTCACATTATGCTGTGGTGTTTCCATCTGACTCTGAATCTTCCTGTGCCATTTTGAGGTCGCCGAGGTGGGTGATTCTGCTGCACTGGGGACAGGGCTGCTTTGCATGAGGATGACACCTTTTTCTTCCTCACCTTCAACCATGATTTGACAAGTTGTAGCTGATGTTTTCTGGCTCTCCTCACCATCACCACCACGACCATGTTGAGACGTTTTTTTAAGGTGCTCCTCCCACCGGATTGTGTGATGTTTTATCATATCGGTCATCTGGCCTCCAGTATTACAATGTGAACCTGGCTTACCTTGACGAGCACTCTTGTGGCAAATGGAGCATATGGCAATGTTCTCCTCCTGTTTGCTGATTGTGAAAAAAAAGTCCCAAACTGGGAGGAGTACTTTCTTATTGGGCCACTACCAATGCCTGAAGAAGAGTTAGATGTAGGTGGGTGTGTCAGTTGCCTCTCTGCAGTGCATACTTCTACTGAGGTACATCTTGGTGGAGGTCTCTGCTGGAGGCTTACAAATATGGGAGCTGACGATGCTGCCTGTGCCACATCCTTCAGAGCAGGTTGGATAGTAATGTCAGACTCCTCTGGGCTAGCTTCCACAATGACTTGCTCATCGTCATCATCCTCCTCATCATCATTCTGTTCCATGATTCTAAGGCTTTCTGAAACTTTTCCCTTGTCTCTTCTGGTGTCTTCCGGATTCTGTCAGTGTCCACTCCATGTCCCTATCATCATCATCAGAAGTGGTGCTTGGAGAAGATGGTGGAGTAGCACCCTTCCTTTTTCTTACTGGGAGATCTGGGAGCCATTGACTCTGAAAGAAGAGGTTGTTGCTCAGCAGGAAGCTTGACCTCCTGTTCTGCTCCAACTTCGGGAAGGTCTGGCTGCGGCTGCTATCGACTTTCCTCTGTTTCCTGAAATGATTGGGTACTACTTTGCGAAAGGGACAAATCCAATTCAACATCACTGCTCGTCGGTGTTGCCATGATTGCTGTGGCTGCCACACTGGTACACATGGCCTTGGGCTTGGGTTAGGGTGGTGCTGTTGATATGGGAATGCTGCTCGCAGGTTCCTTCCCGGAGGCCGGTGTGGCAGGCACATGCCTCCCGAAAAAGGTTGCAGTTGGAGCACCACTGGAGGAAAGCTGCTTCTTCTCACTGGCCACTTTCTGGAATAATCCATGAAATAACCTACGGTTGCAAGGTGGTCCAGGGGAAATGGAATAATAATTAACAAAATTAATTATGCTTTTGATTTGTCTGCCATGCTCGGCAGCCAGGGTGTCCTGGAGGAAAAGAAATTACACCTTAAGAAACTGAGGCCCTCCTTACAACCCTGGCGGTCAAAGACCGCCAGGGCTGTTTCGACGATTGCACCGCCAACAGGCTGGCGGTGCAATCCTTGGCATTATGACGGTCGCACCGCCGGGACCGGCGGTTTACCGCCACGTTGGTCCCGGTGGTTTACCGCCACGTTGGTCCCGGTGGTTTACCGCCACGTTGGTTCCGGTGGTTTACCGCCACGTTGGTCCCGGCGGTTGTAATTCCCCAGGGCAGCGCTGCTTGCAGCACTGCCCAGGAGATTATGAGTCCCCCTCCAGCCAGCCTTTTCATGGCGGTAGGAACCGCCATGAAAAGGCTAGCGGAAAGGGGAGTTGCGGGGCCCCTCGCCCAGGCCTTTGGCATGGGCAGTGCAGGGGCCCACTGGCACTGCCCCATGGAGCTTTTCACTGACTGCATAGCAGACAGTGAAAAGCGCGACGGGTGCAAGTGCACCCGTCGCACCGCCGCAACACCACCAGCTCCATTTGGAGCCAGCTCCCGTGTTGCGGCCTACATCCCCGCTGGGCCAACTTACAGTTTCCTAAGGGCATGAGTTAAGGCTGCTTGAGATATCTATACCTGGTGAATTTCAGTGGTTTCAGTAGTTTAAAACGGTATTAGCTGACATTTTCAACTATCTATAAGGTAACTTTAACCTTTGTTTATTTCAGTGACTTTCTAGGTTTTTTGTTACATAAAGATACGTTTATTACCATATGTAATGGAAACCCCATGCTGCTCACGCCCTTTGGCTGTGTGCGGCTTGAGGTTGGCTACAGGGCCAGGCAGTGCAGGCAAGCAACGCCATTCAGCGCACTGCTTTCAGCCGTTCACAACATGGGGTTGGGTGCCTAACCCCCTGCAAGTGCCCTATCTCCTGCTTTGCACTAGCTTTGTCTGTTCTCAGTGTGGGGTTGGGTGCAAGGCCTGTCCTGTGTTCAGGCCTTGCACCCAACCCCCTACATGCATTCCGCAGCACACCGCCTTCTGGCATGCGCAGCATGCAGTTGGTCTCACAGGTCCTGGGTGCAATCATGCAGTCTTACTGACTTTGTCAAAGTGTCACAAAAACTAAAATATGAAAAGTAGGCTATTGGCTTTATCGAGAGGTGTGCACATCAATATATATAAAGCAGGTCTATAATCTCTGTTCAAAAATCACCAATATTTTTGATCAAATGTATATTTCAGTATTTCACACAATGCAATGTTTAATAAATGTCTAATTAAAAAAATTAACTCAACATGCCTATGAGCCACTTTTTAACACAGTTTTTATGTTTGCATTTTGTGGGCTGAAAAATGTTAAAATAAATATTCGTAACATGTTTTTTTATTCAAAAATTAAACCTTACATGTCTCTAAGTCTTTCTTTTAACAGTTTTCAGCCCACAAAACACAATATTAAAAGTAACCTCAAAATGGCCCTGCACTCTAGTGAAGGCGCACAGAATTGAGCTAGAAGTGTTTTTGAAAAATATGGTAAGATCTCCTGGAGTCATGGATTTAGTGGCCCTGGATACTAACTGTTTAATTTTTGTAATGTTGCTGGGGGTTGCTGCATTCCCTGCAGGCCCCTACAACATTAAAACAAATGCCTAGTGGTGCATCTGCCCCTTCTAGGGACATCACCAAGCTGAAACTGAAAGTGTAAACAGCCCTTGCAGGGCATTATGGAACGCTCTTTCAAGGAGCAGTGAATAATAAATGAGTGGCTCCTGACACTTGTTTATTATTCACTTTTTTGTTGTTTATATTTTTGTGGGTGACCTGGTGTTTACCTGGGACACCCACCTTTTTAATTTCATTTGGGGGCCAAAGGAAGAATCCCAGTGCCCCCATGCTCTCGCCGGCTCCCCAGCCAGCACCCGCTGTGTGTTCCAGTGGGAGCTGGCATGTGTTTTATTAAGTGAGTGCCCCGATGCCCACCTGGGGCAACAGCCACTCTATTTGGGTTGGGTGAATTATTGATGGGTGCACATGTGCTGAGAACTTTAGTCATCCTTGGGTCCTCTGCAGCCCTCATTACCATTAACCATAACATTTTATTCACTAGACTAACAGCTGTGGCATTAGCCTGGCTAAAAGGCTTATTGAGCAACTAACAGCAAAATATTAGGATTCATTCCTATGGAGACTTATTGACTGTGGTGTAACCCAGGCGTTCATCCTGTCCTCCTTGCTTTGTTACCTGTATCTGAAATCCTAGACTTTTTTGTTACATCAGATAGGTGTTAACATTTACATTATGCTGACAACACTCAGCTGGTCTTTGGTGTTTTGCCCCAGTCATGTTCACACTCTCTGCTTCATAAGTGTATGTTGGCAATTTGTTGGTGGATGGCCTCCAACTTTTTGAAACTAAACACCAGCAAAAAAGAGATTATTTTAACATCTCCTAAAATTAAGATGAAAGACCCGTACTGGCCTACTACTGAACTACTTCTCCAGTAGCTGCCACCCAAGTCCAGAACCTAGGAAATCAATTTCAGGTTGACCTTATACTTCAAGCCGGTGTTACTAAAGTTGCAAAGACCCATTTTTTAACATTTGAAAACCTTTAAAAAATATGTCTGTTTTTAGATAAGGAATGAAGGATGCCAGTGATTATTGTATGAACTCAATCACACTTAAATTGTGATAATACAACACTTTAAAATGCCCACATAGGCTTAATTGCTCATCTGCAACTTCACACAGTGAGCGAGCTGAAGCATTATGAAGATCTTAGGAAATAATACAGCATTTCCTTTGCCGTCAAAGCCTTACATTGACTACCTGTGCACAAAAACATATTTTTTAAAGCATAGCTGCGGTGCCCAAATGTGTTTGTCTAAAAAATACATAATTCTTGGGACGAAAATCTCTCTTAGTATATCCCACAAAAATGCCTCTGCACTCTGAGAAAAGTTTTTCCCTTTAAGTACCATCAGTCAGGACAGTCGGGTTCAGTGACAAATCTTTCTGTGCCTCTGTGACAAAACTTTGGGATGCACTGCCTATTTATTTGAGAAACCAGCCTTCAGTGCTGTTTCAGGAAATCCATAAAAAGCTTTCTGCTCAATACCTACTTATTCCTTATTTTCCCTGTGCATGACCATTAATCACCATTTCACTGTTAAGCTACAAGAGCGCCAAGAAACCTCAGTAGTTATGAACTAAACAAATAAATATGAACATAACAAAACATAACATAAAGTAACACAACGTAAGTTGAAGGAGAGTAACCTCAGTGATTGTCAAGAATGAGATTTGATTTAAATGGTTTATCTTGTATGGCTTTTTCTTCAAGTTATTTTCCAATGTCATTTACCTTCAAGATGTAGCACAGTTCCTGAGAGTGAGCAACTATAGAGACAGTGAATTCCAGGTTCTGAAATTAGGTAATGAATTTGTAAAGTTCCTTTGCTCGTCACATAGCTTCTGAGATGCAAGGGAGTAATGGAAAGTGGTTTTTTAAATACTCCCCTTAAAATGTTTGCAGTAGTGTTGGAATTTAGTATAAGTTTTCTTCCAGTGTTTTTCCATGGTTCTCTTCTTTGTTGCTAGACATCTTAAATCAGGTTTCAACCATTTTCAATGGTGCTGAGTAGTAGAGAAGGTCTTGAAAAGGATGCAGTTGTCAGGAACGCATGTCAGCTAGATGAGGATCTGCTGCACTGTTATTGTTGGGTTGTTAGGAAAGGAGTTGGTTAGTTAAAAGTAAAAGGAACTCAGGTCACGTTTTTATCAGGCATTACCAATTATTGTGGAGTTTGTGGGATAGTAGTCCTCACGGATGATAGTGTAAGATCTTCTGTCTGACTTTGATATCATTATTTTGCTTTCTGAACCAAGAGACCCATGGCATGGAGCATGCTGTGCTTATGTACAATCTCACTAACTAACTAAGTGAACACCATAATAGTTGGTCTAGGTGATGGAAATGTTTCCATTAACTTTGATGATTTTATGATGATCCTCTATTGTGTCAAATGTCTGCCTGGCGGTATGTGTAGAACTAAAGAGCAGTTGATATTGGTTAATATTCAAGGTTAAAGATGAAGTACTAATTCTAGTACAGGTCAGCCTTATGAAACCGGGTATGTAATCGTCCCTTTCAACTAAGGGAACAGCACGTTCAGAGTTGTATATGGAAGGTCTGTAAATCAGAAGGACTGAAGATGTGAAAGATGGGGGTGAAATGCATTAGACAAGTAGAGACTTAAATTCCATAACAGTTTAACTTTGGATGGAATTCACAGGTAAAGAGGCTTTTTGGACAATGGCAAGTCCTGTTAATAGGATGATAACTGATGAGAATTTGTCACGGTTCTCACCTGATTCACCTCAGTATTAAAATCATGGAAAAATGTAAATGCCCTTACTCTCCTATCGGAGTCTCCAGTACCTCACTCAAAATACACAAATGAACTAAAGGAAACCCCAGGGGGGAAATAGGATGGGGGAAGAAGAAACATGTGCTTGCAGTGTAGTAGATTTTGATGTGCTTCTGATTGCTGCTCATACAGGACACTTAACTGAATACCACCTTGTAAGCTGTAAAATATGCACAAAAGAATGTAAGTGTTCTAATAAGAATCAGATTAAATATTTTAATGAAAGTTTGTAGCAATTTAACCTTATTTGAAAACCTGTCAGAATATCTTATCCTGCTCAGGGTTGGTTTCCCTGACATCTGATGTCTTTTAAATATTGCTCCTAAAAGATCAATAATAAATATAAGGTCTGTATAAATGCCTATTACTTTCGGTCTGTAACATGTTAAAAACACAAACCAAGCACAACAGGAGTGGGATAAGGAACAAACCAAAGTTTCAATTATGATGAAGGGTTAATCTTTGACAAAACAAGAAATCCATATAAAGAATTGTTTGGCAACTTGCCTCAGAGCTCATTTAGCTCTCTGTAAACAACAGTTATCTTATAGCTTCCTCTAGAGTTCAAGGAACATAAATCTTTCTTCCAATCAGAAAAACAATTAAACAAAATGAAACAGTTTGACCTCCTTGAAGAAAAGAATACATCACATCAGGTACAACAACAGCGGGCTTCTCTAACTTGCATGTTTGGGAAGCAAGAAATGTTTGTCTCCGAGCTGCTTAACGATCCGAAGTAGCAGAAGTGACTTAAGTCTCCTATGAAGATGACTCATCAGTTTCATTTTTTTTACAGAGCTCTGCAGATGATGTGATGATTCAAACTCTGACTTTGGTTAGCTGAATGAAATCAAGTTAAGGTTTTAAACTTAAGTTATTATTTTGAAGCTTGCACTGTGCTACAAAATGTAGGCTGGTGTGTGTATGTGTTAACTGCTGCAATGACCCCCCTTTAACCTGCTTAACATTATGTTATGTTTTTTGCCCATTTCTACCTGTGACACCATGCTTTACAAAAGGCTCATTTCTGTCATTTTCTAGTGTAAAACAGGGCAGTGGCATAATCGTGTTTATGATTGTGGCAGTACCCCTCCTACAAGGCCATATCCAAGGGCCTGGTTTATTTGGATGCGTATGATGAATCAGGTTTAATAAGAAGGTGCCATGGACATTATCAACAGGTTTGCAGAAGTCTTCTTTCAATCCATACCCTTTCCAATGTATCAAATAGCGTAACTTCCCCTTGACTACTCGTGAATCTTTTATAGACTGGATTTCACATTCTACACCAGTGCCATCCATCACTGGAGCTGGGGGCTGTGTTAACAGAGTACCTGAACTCACTGGTTTGGTCAATGACACATGAAACACTGGATGGATCTTCATTGTTGGTGGTAAAGCTAGTTTGATGGCAATTGGATTTATCAACTTAATAATGGAAAAGTGACCAATAAACTGAAGATGAATATTCTTTTTTGCCATGTAATTCTAGCTATCTTGGAAAGCCATACTGCATCTACGACCTTGTATATAGACGGGGCCATCTTTTCATGTCAGCATGTTTCTTTTAATAATCCTTAGCTTGTTTTAGTGCATCTAATACCTTATTATCCTTTGGAGCTCAATCCCCCCATTCAGCCAAGTTCCTAGAGGGAACCAGCAGGAGAATCTGAGCTGATGGAGGGGTGAAGGGATAATGGGTCTAGTATCCTGTGTGTCCTGCCCTCTAAACTACTATAAGTGACAAGGATGCCCCTCCCTCTTCACCTGACAGTAAGACAAGGAGGGGGTGAGGCTCCATCTGAACAGTCTGTGATGTGTGGCAATAAAGGGGCTATTTCCACATCAAAATAGTGCTTCCATGAAATTAAGCTATGGTTAACGGTGGGAGGGGCTGAATGCCAAATCACGCTCTCCTAACTTCACACTAACCCAACGGTAAGGACGTTCTAGGCTACTCAGGTCTCTTCCCCTTAGACGACTTACTTGCATGTTGGATGCGACTCGCCTTGCAGGCCCCTTGAGCAACGCTGGGTCAACATTCATTGACAAAGACAATAGGTCTCGCTTTTAGTTAGAACTTGGTGTTATTTGTTTAGTTTTCAATTTGACATGTAGTAGGTGGGTAATTTTGCTTGCTTCAGGCGTGATAATCGTTTCCTGCTGCATGTTTGCTGTAAGCTATCGTCAGAATATAGCCTAGTGATGCTGATCTTTCATTTGGAGCTGAGTAGAAGTAGGCTGATGGCCCCAGAGCCTGAGCTCCAATAGAGTGGGCAAAGCAGTATATTCCCAGCCTTAAGCCTTATTTGTTGTGTATGTAATCCAGTGTTGCAGTAACCTGCAGGCGGCATGCTTCATGCTCACTACTATATAAAAAGTGAACGATGCATTCTGTGCCAGTATTGCAATACCTCAGCCCGCAGTACAGGCTTTATAGTATTTTCTTGTGATAACGCGGTGTATGCATGCGTGGAAAGATGATTGTTCATGCACTCAGAGTAACAAGTAGCTGATAGCATGATACGTAGTCACCATGTAGTTATTTACTTTGAAACATATATAAAAAAAGTGTTATTTTTCTAATTTGGTCTCTGATTTATTCTTTGAGTGTGTCTCATTTATTGCCTCTGTGAGTTCAACAAATGCTTAGCACTGCACTCTGATAAGCCTAACTGCTTGATAAGCGTAACTGCTTGCCCACATTACTATAGGTGGTACATCATTCTCCATTCAAGCAGCCAAACTATGGAATTCATTACCCCCAGCTATTAGCGCCACAGATAAGTTTCTTGTCTTCAGAAAACTACTAAAGAGTTGGCTCTTTCCTTCATAACCACCATATTCAAACAACTATGGACTGCATATGCCTATGTTTATAAATATTTTTTCTAATTATGTTTGTATTTCTAGTTATGTATAGTTCTTTAGAAAATATGTATTGCTGCTATGTCATAACAATAAACTACACACACACTCTTTAAACCTGTTTAACTAAGTATGGTTCTAAATATGTATTGTATGTACATATATGTGTGCATATGTGTGTGTATTCATGTGTGTGTGTATGTATATATATATATATATATATATATATGGATAAGTGTATGTTGTTCTGTGCTTGGCATGTTCGTGGGTCATTGCATGGCTCCTGGGTGGGTTGTTATACTAGATATCTATGAATCCCTGCTCTCATCTTGTACCACACATTTCTACCCATCATCATATGTCATGTCTCTATTAATCTATCCTCCATTCCCAAATCCATTCTACTACTTTCATCTCCTAAATAACTCTGCCTAAGCTCTTCCCTCCGCTTCCACATCTAACTCACCAAACCTCACTTTACTACCATGAACTCCCAAACAACCCTACTAAATTCACCCTCATTTATCTCACCCTGCTACTATGATCTCCCTAACCCCTTCGACAGACTCTTCCCTCCTCCCTCCTCCATCCTCCTTTACTCATACCAAGCCTAAATCTTATTACCATATACTCCCAATTAACACTTCTGGATTCTTTCCACCTCCACCCCTCCATTACTTCAGTCAATCTAACTAACAAACTCTCATATCCGCGGCTCAAATTAACTCATAATAATACTAAAACTGCACTCATATTTCCCAATACTAATCCATCACTAATTCTTGTTGGGTTCTGGAATAGCGTGCTACTCCCTAAAAGTACTTTGACGCCTCGTCAGGGGTAGTAAGCGCTATATAAATACTATTACAATACAATACAATTATAAATAACAGATAACATAGTTAAACGTTCATCCCCCGTGGGAGGATGTCCAGTAATATAAATTTCCTCAGGCAATAAGTGTGGATGGCAAACTGCCAATCAATAAAACGGAGAATATCCAATGGCAGGATGTCTATTATTGTTTTGACAAAATTCTGCTAACAGTACTAAATCCATATATTCATTTTGTGACTGTATGAAACAGCATACGTTTCATGATCTTGATTAACACGCTCTGTCTGGCTATCACTTTTAGGGTGGTAGACTGAGGAAATTTGAACATACAAACCAAAGACTTAGAAAATCAGGAAAAATGTGAAACAAATTGAGAACCTCTATCAGACAGAATTACAGAAGGAAGGTCATGTAGTCATACAATATTTTATAAAAATAATGTAATTATTTGTACTGTAGTTGGAATAAGTTTGGTAGAGTTAAAATGTGCCATCTTCGAAATGGCTTTCACAACCACCATGATCATGTCATAACCATGATCTGGAGGCAGATCCACAATTAAGTCAACAGTAACCGTGTGCCATGGTCGCGGAGAATCCGTAAGGGATGTCACAAGACACTTTTAGCCTGTACACAGATATCACGTCTTTACTTAATTTTGTACGTTGTTTCTTAGATTGTCCCACCAGTAATTTCTCTTGATCAAATCTTCAGTTCTTGTCACCCCGCGGTTGCCCTGCAGTCTTGGAGTCGCATGTCTCCTGCAGAACCTGTAACCGAAGTTCTTGATTTGGTGAATATAAAAGATTTTTGTACCATAGTAACCCTTGATTGTACCTTCAAGATGTTCCTTGAGAGTCCCATGATTGTATCATTTGTGGTGTAAGAGAAGCCTTATTTTCTTCTTCCAGTGTTCGGAATCTCTGTTTTGTCAATGCGCCTATGATCCTTTCTAATAGCACTATTGGCACTAGAAATCCATCTGCTTTGCCATTTTGTTTACCCAGTCGATAAGTAATAACATAATCATAATATGAAACAAAGAGTGACCATCTTACTTGTTTTGCTGATAATGTTTTTGCTGAACGAAGAAACATCAAATTCCTGTGATCAGTGTACACCGTGACTGGGTGTGTCGTAACCCAGAAGATAATGTCTTAATTCCTTGAATGCTGCCTTAACAGCTAGTAATTCCTAATCAGTGATGGTGTCGTTAATTACATTCAGTTGGGCTTATTTATTTTAGAGAAGAAGGCCACAGGATATAATTACCCAGCAGTTGGATGTGGCTGTGATAGAATAGCTCCTATTGTGAAATCAGAAGCATCAGCTCCTACATAGAAGGACTGTGTTGTACATGGATGCCTTAAATTGGTGATGTAATAAAATACTCTTTCAATTTGTCAAATGCATCTTCTGCTTCAGCTGCCCAATGATATGGTATACTTGTCTTCAATATCCAAGTGATGGCTATTATTATGTTTGAGAAACCTTGTATAAAACATCAATAAAAATTTGCAGGACCCTGAAACGTTTGTATGGCACGAATTGTCTTTGGGGTGAGCCAGTCTATCACTGCTTTAACCTTACTCATATCCTTTTGAAGGCCATGTTGAGAGATGAAAAATCTCAGAAATTTAACAGAGTTTACATAGACGCTACACGTTTCGGCCTTTGCAAAGAGATGATTCTCTCTTAATCTATGCAATACTTAACATACATGATGAACATGTTCAGAAAAGGTGTTAGAAAAGATAAGTATGTTGTCAATGTAAACAACAGCAAACAAATCTATAAATTTGCACAGGACATCATTTATTAAAAAAAACAACTAGAAGGCAGATGGGGTGTTACAAAGACCAAAAGGCATAACTTGATAGTCAAATAGGCCAAATGTTTTCCAAAAGGCTGTCTTCCATTAATCACCTTCTCAAACTTGAACTAGATGGTATGTTCCCCGTAAATCAATCTTAGAGAAAATTGAAGCACGCTTAACCTGATCTACCAAAACTGGAATCAAAGGCAAGGTCTATTTTTATGGTGATATGGTTTAATGCTCTATTGTCATTGCACATGCGCAGCTCACCCCCTTCTTGGGTACAAAAAGAGGAAAGAGGCAGCGGGAGACAGAGATGGTCTGATTAACCCATTGGCTAAGTAGGTATCAGTATATTGTCACAAATGCTTGGTTTCCTGATCAGTTAAAGCATAGATGTGGATACATGATACTAGTGCCCCTAGTTCCAATTCAATCTGGCAATCATATGAATGGTGGAGAGGCAATGTCTCTGCTTCAGTCTTGCTGAAAACAACCAGAAAATCATGGTACTCCGATGGAATCATTTGCTGAAGAGTAAATGGTGTCTGTTGCTAGCTATTTTCTGTGGTCATGGCCAAGAGAAAACAAGTACTCTGCATCTCTTGCCCCAAGATCTACTTTATCAGGTGAATAGCACCGGGATTAGCAAACAGGGGAAAATAACTGTTATTTTATCCCAAGTAAATGACAGGATTGTGTTTTGCTAGCCATGGTAAGTCCAAGATTAACTGAAATTGCGGGGCATCTATTAAATCAAATGTTATGACTTTATGTGTTTGAATGCAAATCTCTACCTGCCGCATCACATAGTGCAGACGGCCCCCTGCCTGGCATCCCTCATACCTCTGTCTGCTGCCAGTCAAGAGGTTCCTCTCCACTGCTAGACTATAACATGGCATGCATTAGTAGCTAATAAACAAGTCGTTTTAAGGCATGGTTACAGACAGCTTTTTCTCAATTCAACAACACTTTCAAAGAGAGAGAGAGTAGGCTTTGAGCTCAATCAATCAATCAATCAATCAAGGATTTATAGAGCGTACTAATCACCCATTAGGGTCTCAAGGCGCAGGGGCGGAGCTACTGGTCGTAGAGCCATGTCTTGAGGTGTTTCCTGAATATCAAGAGGTCTTGGGTCTGGCGAAGGTGGAGCAGTAAGGAGTTCCAGGTCTTGGCGGCTAGGTGAGAGAAGGATCTTCCTCTGGCGGTGGTGCGGCCGATGCGGGGGATGGAGGCGAGGGCGAGGCTGGCAAAGCGAAGATTGCAGGTGGGGGCGTGGAAGGTGAGTCTGTCGTTGAGGTAAGCTGGGCCTGTGTTGTGGAGGGCCTTGTGTGCGTGGATGAGGAGTTTGAAGGTGATCCTCTTTGATACTGGCAGCCAGTGAAGGTCTCTGAGGTGGGGGGAAATGTGGTCACGGCGTGGGATGTCCAGAATGAGACGGGCGGATGCGTTCTGGATTCTTTGAGGTTTGTTAGGAGTTTGGTTGTTATTCCTGCATATAGGGCGTTTCTGTAGTCCAATCGGCTGCTGACCAGGGCGTGGGTGACAGTTTTCCTGGTTTCAACGGGAATCCACTTGAAGATTTTGTGGACCATACAGAGGGTGTTGTAGCAGGAAGAGGAGATGGCATTGACCTGCTGAGTCATGGTGAGTGTAGAGTCCAAGATGAAGCCTAGGTTGCGTGGGTGGGTGGTGGGTGAGGGCGTGGTTCCTAGGGTGGTGGGCCACCAGGAGTCATTCCAAGTTGAGGGGTTGGTTCCAAAGATGAGGATTTCTGTCTTGTCTGTGTTTAACTTGAGGTGGCTTGATTCCATCCAGCTGGCAATGGCGTGAAGTCCGTTGTGGAGATTGTTCTTTGCAGTTGTAGGGTGTTTCATGAGGGAGAGGATGAGCTGATTGTCGTCTGCGTAGGAAACTATGTTGATGTGGTGGGTTCGTGCGATTTTGGCGAGGGGGCAATGTAAACGTTGAAGAGCGGGGGGTGAGCGAAGATCCTTGAGGAACGCAACAGATGATTCTGGAGGCTTCTGACAGGAACGGTGGGAGGCAGACTCTCTGGGTTCTGCCTGAGAGAAATGACGATATCCAGTCGAGTGCCTTGTCGCGGATTCCAGCGTTGTGGAGGCGTGTGCGAAGAGTGTGTTGACATACCGTGTTGAAAGCTGCGGAGAGGTCCAGGAGGATGAGTGCTGCTGTTTCTCCTTCGTTGAGCATGGTCCTAATGTTGTCTGTGGCAGCAATGAGTGCAGTCTCAGTGCTGTGGTTTCTGCGGAATCTGGATTGGGAGGTGTCGAGTACCTCGCTGTCTTCCAGGAACCGGGATAGTTGGCTGTTTACAATTTTTTCGATGACCTTGGCTGGGAAGGGGAGGAGGGAGATCGAACAGTAGTTTTTGAGGTCGTCTGGGTCTGCCTTTGGTTTCTTTAGCAGGCCGTTGATTTCTGCGTGCTTCCATCTTTCTGGCAAGGTGGCTGATTCGAAGGAGCTGTTGATGGTTTTGGAGAGGTGGGGGGCGATGATGATGTTTGCCTTATTGAAGATATGGTGTGGGCAGGGGTCTGATGGTGATCCGGAGTGGATGGAGGCCATGGTGGTGGCGGTGTCCTCTATGTTGACGGGGGTCCAGGTGTGGAGGAGGTGGGTGTTGCTTGGAGCATTGGGTTCTTGGGTGTTTGTAGTCAGCTGGTGGGTCTGGGGTTTGAAGCTATTGTGGATTTCTTCTATCTTTCGACAGAAGTGGGTTGCCAGTGAGTTTCAGAACTCCTGTGATGGCGGGGGTTCGTCGGAGCAGGTCCTGGGGGTGGAGAGCTCATTGACGATGCCTAAGAGCTCTTTACTGTTGTGAGCGTTGGCGTCAATGCGGTTTTTGAAGTGGGTCCTTTTGGTGGTGCGGATCAGTTGGTGATGTTTGCGTAGGGCATCCTTGAAAGCGATGTGGTTGGAGTTGGTAGGGTCAAGGTGCCAGTTTTTTTCTATTCTGCGACATAGCCGTTTGGATTCCTGTAGTTCTGGGGTGAACCAGCTGGCCTTGATTCTGTGGGAGGTGTTTGGTTTTTTTTTGAGCGGTGCAAGGGTGTTGGCGCAATCTTCTATCCAGCGATGCAGGTTGGTGGTGGCTATGTTGGGGTCCGGGGTCCCGGGCGAGAGTGGAGATCAGTTGATCCATTGATATTTTGCTCCAGTTGCGTCGGGGGGGTTGTGTGCTGTAGTGGTGAGTGACTGGTTTTTGGTAGGAGAAGTGGATGCAGCGGTGGTCTGTCCAACTGAGTTCGATGGTGTGGCTGAACGAGACGTGGTTGCTGGCTGAGAAGATGGGGTTGAGTGTGTGGCCTGCGGAGTGGGTGGGTGTAGTGATGAGTTGCTTGAGGCCGAAGTTGGCGAGGTTGTCGATTAGGTTGGTGGTGTTGATATCGTTGTTATTTTCTAGGTGGAAGTTTAGGTCACCAAGGAGGATGTAGTCTGTTGAGGTGAGGGCTTGGGAGCTGATGGCGTCGGTGATGTTGTCACAGAACTGCGGTCTGGGTCCAAGGGGTCTGTAGTCCAGTGTTCCTCTGAGTGTGTTGTTGGCGTTGATGTGGATTTTGAAGTGGAGGTGCTCGGCGGAGTTGATGGTGTCGTGGGTGTTGGTGGAGACTCTTATGGTGTTTTTGTGGACTATGGCGATTCCTCCTCCTGGTCTGTTGATTCAGTCTCTTCTGGTGATCTTGTAGTTTTCTGGTATGGCTATGGCTACGTCTGGTTCTGAGGCCGAATTCATCCAGGTTTCGGTGAGGAATGCGACGTCGGGCGAGTATGTGGTCAGGAGGTCCCAGAGTTCAATTGCATGTTTGTGGATGGAGCAGGTGTTAAGTAGGATGCATCCTAGGAGGTTGTCTGTTTTGATTTGGAGTTTGGAGGTTAGGTTGCAGGTGA